>NC_092517.1:22061154-22679365 GCF_047511675.1 Marmota flaviventris
GCAGGGGATTAGCAAGGATGGTGGAATGTGATGGTCATCATCATCCAAAGTACATGTGTGAAGATACAAATTGGTGTCAACATACTGTATATACAAACAAAGGTATGAAAAATTGTGCTGAATATGTGTAATAAGAATTATAATGCATTCTGCTGTCATTTAGTTTAATAAGAAATCAATAGAAAAATATATTATGTAAAGTTTAAGATGATATTCTAAATGTATAAATGCAACTCTTAAGTCACCTTGTTTTGCACTGACAAGTTCTCATTGGAACTTTTCTAGCACCATTAAAAAAAATAGAGGCACATCATACTCTCTGAGAGGACACTCCTGCTTGAAAGTGTCCTTCTTTCCCTTCCATATGTGTTTAAATAAACTAATATGTGATAGAGTGAGGGATGTGTCTGAAATAGTAGTTAGAAGATGCACACTAATGACAGGAACAGGAAGTTGACATGCCAAAGATCCAGGACAACTCTAGGTCGCTTTGGCCCAGGCTAGTCTGGAATGGTTCCGACATAATTGATGGTTAGATTCAATCATCCTATCTCCTTGAGTTCTGCAATATGGTCTGTGAAAGTGCTCCAAAACTTGTCCCCTCTAGGGTAACTTGTGTTCTCACTAGCAGAGAAGAAATCACTGCTCACAGAAATCACAGGTTGTTGGCTGAGGAATGGAATATGGCACATTGACTTGGTCCAGGCAGGGCTATAGATAAATTACTTTTCTAAAAGAAAAGTGGGGGTCTGCACAGTGGGCCAAGTTCATAGAATGACTCCCTGACCTTCATGATCCCATCAATCAAATATGCATGCTACATATCCATAACTATCAGTATGTAGCTGAGCGGTAGAGCCACCAAGAGCACTGAAAATAGATAGACAGACAGACGGACAGATAGACCAAGGCAGGGATGAACTGCATCTTTGAGAACCAATTATATATAATCCCATAGAGTTCCCTAATAACTTTGCATTTTAAAAATACAATCATGGGCTTATAAAGTTTAGTACCCACTGGTAGGCCAGGTGTTAGATATTCATGGGAAATGGAAAAAACGTAGAGACCAATACTGTGCAACCAGAAACTTGAGAAAACCTTATTCATGGGCCATAAATCATTTTTCAAAACCAGTGAATGCTTTTACCAGTTTTCTAAAAAACAAACAAACAAACAAAAACACACTGTGCGTTCTGCTCAGAAAGAGGAATGCAATCTTCTGGAATGGAGGAGGAGTTTGCAGGTCAAGACTTCCTGAGCTTCTAAATCTATTCTGTCCCTATTTTTTATTTTATTAACAGTGACGACTTTTTTTCTCCGTCTGCTTCCCCAAGCATTCAGTGTTTCCCCATCTCAACATCTGCCCACTGCCCCTGTGTCTCCAGAGGTCCTGCCTGTCCTCTTTGTCACCCCACCACTCACGACCCTGCCTGTCACTCCCTGCTTTCCCAGGTATCATCTCTGACCCTCTACTTGCCTGTCTCTCTGGTCCAGATGTTATTGAAATTCCTACAACATATTTCTAAGCCTTTTCTAGACAATCTTCCCTGGGTATTCTCCAGGGATTGAAAATACCTGTGGCCATATCCATGGATTCTGCACCCAAGGTCTCAAACCCTGGTGGATGGGAAGGATTTGAAAATAATTTGATCATGTTCCAAATAAATGTGCAGACTTTCTCTCAAGCAATGACAATGGTATAAAGGCTACTTACATAGTGGTTACTTTGTATCAGTGTTTTTAAAATATTCTTAGTTGTAGAAGAACACAGTATTTTTTCTGCTTATTTATTTATTTTTTATGTGGTGCTGAGGATCAAACCCAGTGCCTCACAAGTGCTAGGTGAGCCCTATGCCACTGAGCCCCAGCCCCAGCCCTGTAGCAAATTTCATTAGTAATCTAGAGATTATTTAAATTACAGGAGGAGGTGAGCAGGCTGTCTGCAAACTGTATACATAAATTAATGCACTTTGCAATTCTCTGTGGATTGCTGTTCTGGAACCAGTCACCCACCTATGCTGAATGAAAACTGCAAGACATCTCCACTGCTGGACTCAGTCTTCATTTTTCTCCTCCCACAAACTTGTTTTTTAATCTGGGTTCCCACATTTTCTCACCAAGAACTTTAAAGTGGCCTTTGACTTCTTGTCCTTTGCCAGCTATCCATTCTAATACTTGGAATCAACATCACATGGAAGTTTCTCTGTAACTCTCTTCTCCACCAGTACTGGTACAGACACTTACAGGCTGTTGCTTAAACTGGTGGGGGGGAAAACAAAACAAGAACAACTTCTCTGACTTCTTCACTTCAACCCTTATAATCAAAAACAATCATTATTTTCATCATAAGCAAAATTAACTGAGCCAGGCAGAGCGGTGCATGCCCATGATCTCAGCAACTTGGGAGGCTGAGGAAGGAGAATCATGAATTCAAAGTCAGCCTCAGAAACTTAGTCAGGACTAAGCAACCCAGTGAGACCCTGGCTCTAAAGAAACTATATATTTTTTAAAAGGGGGGGCTGGGGATGGGGCTCAATGGTTAAGCAGCCCTGGGTTCAATCCCTGTTGTCAAAAATAATTAAATAATGAGCAGAATTGACCACCAAAATTCCTTCTAAGCAACTTTCAAACTATCACAGCCTAGTATTCAGTAGAGGTTGCAAAATGTTAGCCCAGGATCACGAAAAATATGTGCTACTGCATGCATTACATGGTATGAGAATGAGGCTTAAATTCTTCCATGGATGATGACTATAGCATTTTTCTTTTGGAAAGAACAAAGAACTCCACTGCCTCCTCATTATGCCCAGGCACTGATACCATATCCCACAGATCATGATGGCATTGGGGGGAGGGGTTACCTTGTGTTGTCAGATGAGATCAGGTTCAAACCTGGGAGTTAGGCATACACTGGACTGCCCTGTTTACACATGAGCCATTCTTAAAGTACACTTTGTCATACAAACATATACAATGGAAACAAGGTTCCACTTCCTTCCTGGTGGACATTTTAGCATTACAATGAAGTAAAATAGACTTCCTAGTCAATAGTACTTTCTCTTGAGGTTATTTGTGAAAGAGGTTCATCCTAAACTTATTAAACACATATCAACTTCTTGGGTCATAGCCTCATGGGAAATCATGTTTTCCATTAGGAGAGGGTCAAGGTGTGTCTTCTATTCTTAGGCTCCAAGTGCTAACAATGCAACATGGGCACAAACAGAATGTGGTGCATGAGTAATAGGAGAGATGTTCTCTTCTACACAAGTCCAGCATGACAGTCAGTCTCTCAACAAAGATGGCAACTAACAACTAACAGGAAGGTATTTCAAAAACAGTACATCAACTGGGAAACTTCTGGAGAATGCAGAGACTCATGCACCTGAAGGGCTGGGGTGGGTGGGGTGAGATTGCATCATGCTACTCATAACACTTTGCAATTTAAAACTCATGAGTTGTTCATTCTGGAATTGTCTATAGCTTATAGAAAGGGAAACCATAGATAAGAAGAACTATGATAGTCCAATTTCTGTAAAACAAATACCAAGAGGCAATCTTGTGAGTGGTCAGAGAGAAACAGTTGATCATGAACAAGACAGCATTAGTGGATTTTCCTAGAGAATATAAGAAACTGGAAGGCACTGGGAGGACATGATGGAACTTGTTTTTTAAACATCAATAATTTTATACCTTGCAAAACTCTGCTTCAAAAGATAAGGGGAGATTTGTACAAGGAAAGGTTTGTGGTGAGTAAACAACACTTCAAGAAATGCCAATAGAGCCATCAATGTTAAAGGAAATGAAAAAAGAAATAACCTTGAGCCAACTCTATATGTGTAATAAGAATTGCAATGTATTACACTGTATTTAAAAAATAAAATTTAAAAAAATTAAAAATAAATGAGTGCAAATGTAACACTTAGAAGACAAAAATAACACTTATAACACGAAAATAACACTTAGAACCAAAGAAACATTGATGCTGAATGACTACAAGACTCCATTTTTCATTGCTATCAGGAAATACTTAAAGCTGAGTATTTTGTGAATAAAAAGTCATTTAGGTCAGAATTTTAGAGTCTGAGAGACCAAGATAAAGGGATGCCATCCTCTTGGTTTCTGGGGAGTACCCACTTTGCTATTCTCCAGCATGGTGACTGTCATCAGAATAGGGACAAGTGGAAAAGGAAAAATCATATGGACCAATATGAGCCACAGAGCAGAGAGGGGCAGTCTTGATATTTCATAACAACTCATTTTCTCAAAAACTCATTCCAAGAGACTAGCGTCCATTCCTCCTGAGGGTGGTGTCCCCAGTGACTTAATTAATGCCTAGTAGACAGCATATTTGAAAGGATCCCCTGCCTCAGTGCTACCACAATGAGGCCGAAGTGTCCAAAACATAAGTTTGTTTGGTGACAAGTGCTATCCAAGCCATAGAAGACACACAATGCATGAAGTTATAGCCTATGACAAAGATAAAAACCAGGACTCAGGGACAAATCTGTAAGATTAGCAAAACTTTTCTATACATTTGAAACTAATTTGGCATGAATAAAAACTGATTGTCATAAATGTAAGATGTTAGAGCTCGCAGAACAATCACTAAGGAAAAACTAAACCATGTGCAAAAAGAAGAAAATAAAATAAAAATGGTACAGAAGAAAAATGAATCGTTAATATGAAATAATGGGAAATTGATGAACCAAAAACATATAGGTAGAAAACAAGTGGCAACATAGAAGAAGCATTTTCTTCATTACTATTACTTTTTTCATGACTATTACTGAATATAGATCCAATTTGTTCCAATTTTAGAAAATATATTGATAAAATTGGGTATGTAGCACACATCTGTGACTCTGGAAACAGGAGGTTGAGGTAAGAGGATTTCAAGTTTGAGGGCAAACTTGGTAACTTATGGAGAGCCTGTCTAAGTCATCATCATCTGGGCACAGTGGCACAATGCTGTCACTAAGCTACTTGTGAGACTGAGGCTAGGGCATCACAAGTTAGATGCTGCCATCAGCAACTTAGCCTAACACTGTCTGAAAATCAAATATAATAATATTAAAAAGTGGCTGGGGATGTAGCCCAGTTTTACACCCTTGGGTATAAGACCTAGAATCCAACAAAATTATTCTGCTGTGTACATCAGATTCACTTTATATTCCAAAACAAAGAAGGGATGAGAACAAAAAATAAATATAAAAAATATAAAATTAGCAATCAAGAGCCCACCACAGTGGTTCAGTGACTCCGTAGACTGAGGCAAGAGGATTATGAATTCAAAACTGCAAGTGATAAAAATAGAGTTCCTCTTGCTGGAATGGTCTGGCTGCAAAATAAAAGCTAAGAAAGGTAAAGCAGGGGGAAAAACCCACAGATACAGAAAGTAATTTTAAAAGCTGGGGTGGGATGGACTAGCTGATCTTAGGGACGAAGCTTCCACACTCAAAAGAGCAAAATGCAGCCCCTGTTTGCTTTATTTATATGAGGGAATATCAAAGGTTTTCCATAGAATGTTCTTTGCCAAGTAAGGTAGAAGGTGGGCTTTGCAGTTCCCAATGGGTTATGCCCAGCTCCAGAGCTACAAGACGGTTATGTGCTTTGGGCAATCTAGTGCACTCTGGGGATATTTGGATATTTCCCAAGGTTAGACCTAAATCTCCATGGCTCCATACCCAACGAAGACCCTCAAGTAATTTATGGGTGGCACTCTGGATATTCCCCCTTTTTACCTTGCAAAACAAAATGATGAGCTGTTATTTCAAGTTCCTGGATTCTTGTTCTGAGAGTGTGACAAACTATTATCATAATACAAAAAAGAACTAGTAGCAAACATCTCATTCCAATAATATATCATGCAGAGTGCTTCAGCGTGTTTCCAGGGTTAAAGCCATTCCATTCTTGAAGTATTTCCAGTTTGAGAGTTAGGATCCATAAGATCGATTTTGATTTTTTGAATATCCTGGATGTTGTGCTGTAACTCCATAAGATCCAGGCTATTATTATTTGCAATGCCAAATGTCCATTAGATGATTTAAACTTTTCCCAATCCCATTGGGAAGTCTTATATTTGGCTGCAGTAACACAGACCTTCATAGTCAGATGGAATTTAAGCCTTTCCTTAAACGTGAGAGCAGAAAGCTCATTACCAATATTTATGACAGAAGTTTCTAAGGCATTCAAGATAGGTTCAATATTTTTATCAATATTTATGATTATTGAGGGCTTTGGAAGTATTTTGAGCCAAATTATTAAGAAAATTTGCATGTTGAATATTCTGAGATATAGCCACTGAGGCTGTATCTGTAGAAGTGATAATAAAATGAATAAAATTTAAAAAATCATAACCAAGAATTATGAGTTCAAAAGCTCGCTTAACTCTGGTCAACTGAGCATGCATTTATTATAAAACCTGAACAGCAGGATCAGCATGCCATAACTCTGAAATTTTGACTGGTAGTAAGACAAAGGAAGACTGGTGAAGGATTAATATTCCTATCCCTCTGTTATATCTAGTGATGGAATTAGGTAAATTGCACTTTTTACAGGCTACAAGATATTTATCATCCTTTCTCTTAACTCTCACATTTTCAGTAATTAAAGCATAAGGATATTGAACACAGGCCTGCAGGCCATACCAGGAAGCCTCTTTACACCCCCTGCCTACAAACTCAGGCATAGAGCTGTCATTGTAATATAGGAAATCTGAGGCTGCAATTAAGCACCAAACATCTTTTTGGATACTGCCTTCAGTGAAGGTGAGGATATTACCAACAAAACCTCCAGGGATCATGACATCTTTATGTGACTGTTTATTGTAAATTCTTTGAGACCAGTCTAAAAAAATCCACTATTTCTAGAACCTTTTTGTTGTATGAGCAAGACATTTGCACAGTCTATTAATTTAGGAAAGGTGAAATATTCTATTGCAGAATGATTAGGACAGTAAGGTATTGGCAGACGTTCTGTGGCAATGACTGGCTTCTTATGAGAAAGTCCCATTTTAATAACTGTTGGGACATATTGCTTAGAGTCCCAGGGTCCAGTATGATTGGCTAGTCTAGACACCCCATATGCTATTTTCTTCTTCAAAAGATACCCTGAGATAGTCAGCATGCTTACCATGGGACCAATATATACGTAGTTGTCCACTGTAATCAGTATAATTAAATCCAGTCACAGGAATGGGTGTAATCTGTGTATCTGTAAATCCACACATTACATGAGTATCATTGGTAAATACTGGGATGGGTTCTCTGATCCATACCACTGGGTGTACCAAAAGTGGGTCTGGAATGTCCAATTGTTTTCTCCCTGGAACTCATTTATCGGACAGCTCAAAAGAGCTAATATGGCCACAAACATTGTGGCTGCAGACTTAGTTCCTCCTTGTGTCGAACTATCTGTTGAGGTTGTAGCATTAGATTATCCAGTTGTTTCCATGATGGTAGATTCCACATTCAGTCTCTCTGGGCCTTATTCGTCCTCTTCCTCCTTTGTAGCTTTCACTTCCTGCTGGGGGTCAGGGCTGACATCTCTGGATCAATCTTCAGTCATCTGAACCTCGGTTCTAGGTCCTCCATATCTGATAGCATGTTCAGATACCCCAATAGGATGAGAGGCACCTCCTGGGAAAACACAAGCATGACTTCTACCCCACATTATCTGATCCTTTCTGTTGCTATGTTTGTAAATCTTTCAACCAAACTTGGCCCAAGGAACCTGTTGCCTTGGAAGATGTGTCTTTCAGCTGCAGTGTTAATTTCAGAGTCACAATTTGAAAAAAAAAATAAAAGAAAGCATTATTAAGGTTATTTTGTGGGGCCTTATCCCTCCCCTTTTTTTGTAACTGTAGCTTAATAGATAAATAAGTTCATTCTACAATGGCTGGACCTTGAGGCTTCTACAGAATACCAGATTTATGATCAATACAAAATTGATGGCAAAACTGCTGATAAGAAAAATTTGTATAAGCTGGAGTATTATCAATTTCAATCTGTAAAGGACATCCTAATGCTGAAAAAGTAGCTAGACAGTGAGCAATACCATGTTGAGTATTTTCTTTTACACAGATTGTGGCAAAAATAAATCTAGAGTAAGTATCAACAATAACATGAACTTAACACTCTTTGCCAAGTTGAGGGGTGCGACTTACATCCATTTGCCATAACTGATTTGGTTATAAACCATGGGAATAACCCCAGTTGGTGAAGATATATATGTATAAAACATTGTGAGATTTGATGAACAATTTGAAAGTTTTTCCCCAGGAATATTAAATTTTATATGTAAAGTAGAAGCATTCTGATGATGTAAAGAATGTGAGGTTTGTGCACAATCATATAAAGATATGCATTCACAAACAGCAACAAGTTTATCAATCTTATCATTACCTGATGCTAAATCATCTGGAAGATTAGAATGTGTCATTATTTGGCTAATGAAACAAGGATGGTGACTCATTTGAGTTGTCTTTTTTTAAAGTCTGAAACAATTTAAATAACTCTTGCAATTGTGTGTTTCCAGTAGTAGATGTTTCAAATTTTTTTGTAACACGAACTGGATGTAAACTATCTGAATAAATATTGATTGGTTCATTTGCAAAATGAGTTAAAGCACAAATGAGAGGTTGTATTTCTGCTCATTGTGCAGAAGTATAAAATGTCTGTATTATTTCCGTATGAGCATGGCTACAGAAACCTGCTTTTCCTGAATTTGATCCATCAGTAAATATTGTTAGTGCTCCAACTATTGGTTAAGCACATAAAATTTTGGGAAAAAATAAATGTAGTCACAAGAGCAAACTGAATAATTTTATCATAAAGGTAATGGCTTTCCATTTGACCAGGGAAATTAACAAAAGCTATCTGCCAAGTATTAGAAGACTGCCCAAGCCAATCTTGCTCTTGAGTAGAAAAAAGGGGTAACACTAATATTAGGCTATGATCCAACTATCTGCAAAACTCATGTTCTTCCTTTAATAACTGCACAATAAAGCCATGGAATGGAGTCAATGACTTTTGAGGAGAATGAAGTAGGCAAGGACATTCAATAATTCCCAATTATTGCCATATAGCTCCTGTAGGGGTACAAACATTGGGAAATGTTAATCAATATATAGGCTCTTGTGGATTAATTATAGTAAGATGTGCAGTCTTCATGGCAGATTCAAACTTTGTTTTGGCAATCCATTTTGCTGCCAAAGTTGATGAGAAGGTAGAGAAGAATCTCCCTGTACAATTTGAAACAAAGCACACAAATCTGCAGTGGCTAGTTTTAAACTTGGTCACAGCCAATGAATATCACCTAGTAACTTTTAGAGGTCATGTGCCTTGGGCAATTTAATGTGCTTTGGGGAGCTGCAATAGTTCCCAAGGTTAACTCTAAATCTCCAGGACTATATAGAATATTCTGCTTCAAAGAGTAGAATACACATTTTACTCCAGTGTGTAGGTAACATTGTGCAGGACTTGCCATCTTAAATCCATAAAAATGTCAATAAATTTAAAAGCACTGAAATCAGGACAAATATCTTTTGTAACTAAAATGAAATTAAGTTAAAAAAGAGAAAATTTAAAAATTTGCTAACATGTAGCAATTAGTGTACTCTTAGGAAGAATATTTTTTTTAAAAAAAAAGAAAATAGTTTAGGTGGATAAAAATGAAAGCATACATGCCAAAAATTATGAAGTGCAGTTAAAGTAGCCCCAGAAGAAAATTTATAACCACAAATCCTACATTATAAAAGAAAAACTGCCCAAACAAAAACCTAAATTTATGCAGTAACTAGACAAAGAAAAGCAAGCTGTAAACAAATTGTGTAGAGGATAAATTTTAATAAAGAATAGAGCAAAAATAAAAGAAATAGACAAAGGAAGAATTAAGAAAACATCTTGATTGTTCAAAAGATTTGCAAAATTGATTGTTCAATTAACCAACGAGAGAGAGAGAGAGAGAGAGAGAGAGAGAGAGAGAGAGAGAGAGAAACTCAAGTTAATAAATATCAAAAATAAAAGTGAGACCATCAAAACAGACTCCACAAAAAAATTAGAGAATTTTAAGGGCATATTATGAACAACTGAATGTGAACAAATTCCTATAAAACTTCCATCAAAACTGACTTAGACATAGAAAAACTAAAAAGACTTAATATGAGATTGAATGATTAAAAAACACAATAAAAATATCCATATGAGAGCTGAGCATGGTTGGTGCATGCCTGTATCCCAGTGACTTGGGAGGCTGAGTCAGAAAGATCATGAGTTCAAAGCCAGCCTCAGCAAAAGCAAGGTTCTGAGCAACTCAATGAGATCCTCTCTCTAAAAATGCAAAATAGGGCTGGGGATGTAACTCGGGAGTCAAGGGCCCCTGAGTTCAATCCCTGGTATCCAACAACAAAACAAAAATCCATATTAGAAATGTGAAGTGAAACTTTCAAACTATATCTAACTCTAAAAACACATAGATGACTTTATGTGAATTAAATCCTAAGGCCTCTACCAAAGAACTATTTGAATAAAAAAGTTCAGCATTTGTGCAAGATATAGCACCAATAAATCAATACAATTTTTGAAGCTGAACAATAAATATTCAAAGCAAAATTATTTAAAAATTCCATTTATATTAGTTCCAAACATTAAATTCATATCAAAAAATTTAAAAACAAATATGTATTATAAGCAGAAAATACTATAAAAATGTTTAAAAATCTAAGTAGGCATTCACTATTTATTGAGAAGATTTAATGTTGCTGAAATGGTAAAATGCAAGTTGATTTACATACCAATGTAAACTTTATCAAAATTCCCACATGCCATTTTTGAAAAAGATGTAATGGTAAGTCAAAATTGAAAATGGAAGTTCAGTCAACCTCAAATACCAAATAGTTTTTTTAAGAAACATATAAAGAACAAAATTGAAAGACTCACACATCTCAATTTTAAAGCTCAGAATAAAGTTTCAGTACTAAAGAAACTGGATCCCTTTTTTTTACTATGTTCAAAATCAATTCAAATTGGATAAAAGAAACTACAAAATAAACAAGGGAAAAAAAAACCTTAAGACTCTGATAAGGACACCAAATGTTTTGGACATAATTTCAAAATCAAAAAAATATAAAAATAAAAAATGGCATTAAACTAAAAAGCTGATGAACAGCAAAAATTAAATAAAAATAAAAAGTAGAATCCCTATAAAATGGGAGAAAACATTTGCCCAGTATGCATTTCATACAAGCTTCATATTTAGAATGTGTAAAGGACAAAAAAAAAAAAAAAATCATAACACCAAACAATCCAAAACTAACTAATGCCATTCAAGTGGCCAAACAAAGTAGACAGTTTTCAAAAGAAGAAACAAAAAGTTCCAGTAAACATATAGAAAACTTTTCCATATAATTAGCCTTCAGGAAAATGCAAATCAAAAATACAATGAGGAAGGCTGGGGAAATAGCTCAGTTGGTAGAGTGCTTGCCTTGCATCTGCAAGGCCCTGGGATCAGTCCCCAGCACCACAAGGAAAAAAAAATACATGAGGTATTATCTCACCCCAGTCAGAATGGATAACTTAGAAAAGTGACAAACACCAATGTGGATGTGGAGAAAAATCAACACTTATGCACGGGTGTGTGTAAGTAAATTGGGTAGCTGATATGAAAAACTGTGCATATTACTCAAAAAAACTAACTATAGCTGGGATCATGGCACATGACTAATCCCCTATATTCAAGAAGCTAAAGGAGGAGGATTAAAAGATTAAGGGCAGCTTGTGAAAATTCAAGGTCAAAAAATGCAAAACCATATCTCCAATAAAAAAGAAACATGCTGGAGGCCGGGAATGATAATAAATGTCTATAAAGTAGGCAACTTGGGAGACCACAGTAGGAGGATCCTGAATCTGCTTTGAGGATAGGAAACCTAATGTAATGCTTGTGATAGTAGGAGCAAATGTGACTCCATTTTGTTTTATGACTTCATCTGTAAAACAAACATGCCAAGTAGAAGAGTCATGACTGGAGCAAAATGTTCTTTTCCTTTTGCTAAAGAAACCTTTAAGAACACGGAACTACCTAATGGGGCATTGTTTCTGTAACTAGGGTAACGGGGCTCTGTTTCTGTAACTGGGGTGATTGGGATAACTGTGATTGGTTAGGCTTCCCTCCGCTTGACTACACTGTCCCCCTTCTGTAACCTGGCTTGGTTGCATTATCTAGACCCCCTGAACATCCCTTTTTCGGTTTTCAGGTGTATAAGGAGTGCCCTTGCAATTGTTCGGTGCTGATCAGGGGAACAGCTTTATGTTCTGGTCAGCCACCACTGGTGTGCTTCAATAAAAGCTTGACTCAATTATACATGAGTGGTCTGGAAGTCAGTTTATGAAACCCTGGGACAAAGCTTTAACTATAACAGCTTTCTCAAAACAAATAATGATGATGATGATAATAATAATAATAATAATAATAATAATAATAATAATAATAATAATAAAAAGAATAAGGCACTGTGATGTAGTCTAATGGTCAAATGTTTGCAAAGCACATGAGGCTTTGGTTAAGTCTTCAGTATCTCAACTAAATAATATGAAAATATAATTACCTTGTGATTCAGGTATCTCACTTGGGGGTATGTAATAAAAAATAATGAAACCCTCATCTGATACCTGGATGCCTATGTTTATTGAAGCACTTCCCACTTGAAAAAAATATGGAATGACCTAGAAATTCTGGGACAGATGGATAAAGAAAATATGGCATATATGTAGGCATACATCCATAAAAATAAAATCCTGCCACCTGCAACCAATTGGGTGAAATTAGAGGGTGGCCTGATAAAATGAAATAAAACCGGATACAGAAATACAAACATTGCATGCTGTCTGTCCCTTATGTCAGGAAGCTAAACCTGAATTTAGCTTGATGATTTTTAAAATGTTACTGTGATCAGTAATAAGTCATAATTACAAAATGATTAACTGGAATAATATTGCCAGGCATGGTTGTCGATGCCTATAGTATCAGAAACTCAGGTGACTGAGACAGGAGAATTGACACTTTGAGGTCACCCTTGGGAACATAGCAAGATCTTGTATCAAAACCAAAGAAAAATAATAATGAACTGGGGATAAATCTCAGTGGTAGAGTGTTCCTAGATTCAAACTCATTACTGCAAAAAGAAATAAGTAAATGGAATAGAATTTAGAAATAGATCCTTATATTTATGGTCAATTATTTTTCAAGGAGAATGCCAAGACATTATAGGAAAAATGTTTTCAAATCATCTGGAACAACTATCCATATAAAACTTAGAACACGATCTCAAACACTATCTCACACTCTATACAATTAATTTTAAATGGAAGAAAGGTGTAAATATGAGAATTGGGACTACAAGACTCTTAGCAGAAAACATGTAAATATCTTGACCCTGCATTGGACAATAGATTCTTAGAAAAGACAATTTTTCTTTTTTTCTTTTTGGTACCAGGGATTGAACACAGGGGAGCTTAACCACTGAGCAACATTCCCAGCCCTTTTAAAAAATTTATTAAGAGACCAATTGCTAAGTCGGGCTTTGAACATGTGATCCTCCTGCCTCAGCCTCCCAAACTTCTGGGATTATAGGCATGTGCCAAAAGATACTGCTTATAATGCCATATATTTAGAAAGTATATACAGGATTTTAGATATGAGGTTTATGATGTGGCATAATAAACTTTGTGAAGGATAAAGAAAAATATATTTATAATTTAGTCACTATGTTTCTTTTTTTAACTATAGACTTCATCTAGGCTTCCGTATATACTATTTGAAATTTCACTGGTCCCAATGGGGACTTCTATCTGAAAAAATCCAACCACATTTACCTTGTGTAAGTCAAACCTGGACATCCATTTTTCTTAATCTATAGACTTAAATAAAATTGAAATTTCTCAAGAATAAAGATTATTCCTCTGGAGCCAAATGATCCCTAGCATTGTGTGGAATCATATTAGCTTAAGGGCTGTCAAACAAATAACATTAACTAATTACCTTCTGAGTCCAAACTAATATCTGTATACTTGTGGCTTCTTCATGTAGTCATGAATATATTATTGAGTCACAAAAAAGAGAAATCTTATAATTTTGTTGGCATTTTTTTAACAACTTATGAATTATCATGAAAATGTTTCTCATTTTCACCAAACTTATAGAAGTGTCAACAGAGTCAAGATTAAGCCTATTACATTTAGAAATGTCTTTGTTCCTTTAATAATTATTTGTTGGTACTGAAAAATTGAACTCAGGGGTGCTTTACCCCTGAGCTACATCTCCAGTGCCTTTGTTCATTTTTAAATTTTATTTTTTATTAGTGAATTTCAGTTACACGTAACATTAAGGTTTATTTTGACATGAATGAAGCTTTCTTTGTTTAACTTGTATATATTCAGCCACACTTTAAATACAAGTTATAACAAGACTTCAGACTCTCACCTGTGGAGAGAATGCTCTGCTCAGGACTTCCCGGTTAGCACCCTGAAAAGCTGTTTTGGACTCCCTAGTACATAAGTTCAGTGTTGGTTTTTTCCTAATCTGGCAATACAGTTGCCTGTGTCTATTAATTGTGCTTTCTCTCTTACTTTCATAATATTACTCAAAAAACACTGTCTTGTGTGAAGAGAGTGTCTTCCTTATCTATTGCATCTGACCTGCCAAGTTGAGCTGCTGCCCATATACTTAATGTCTTAATGTCACAAACACAAGCATGTGTTATCTAATCAGTAACTAGCATATCTTTCAACTACATGATTTTATATTGCATGGGGGAGGAAACTGAGAATGCTTTCTTTGAGAGCACATAGCACGATTAATAGTATTCACAACAATTCTATGTAATATTCCCTCTCTGCTCAACTTGTAAGTATTTCTCTTGTGCTGCTTTGTAAAACAAATAAAAAAGTGTTGTAAACCAAAAATTTTGTATTTATTTTAATTATGCCACTCAATTAGAATAATCCTCGTTTAAAAGTGGTATGATTTCATGTCAAAATAAACCTTAATGTTACGTGTAACTGAAATTCACCTTCATCATTTTAAGTGTTTCTGGTTACACTTTTCTACTGGGTATCCAAGACTAAAGAGATGGTCCTATATTGGGATGTTTTTTCTACACTTGAGGTCAGTTAAGTCTCCTCAGTGATGAATGTCATGGATTCATGAGGAACTGCATGGTTTCTGCATGGTTTTCTTCAGTTCAAGAGTCAGGATGGGCCTGTGGACCACGTGGTTTCCAAAGGAAACATTGAGACTATTTCTCCTTCAGCAACCCTCCTTTTTTACCTGAATATGCACATTGGCTCCTAGTCTCTTGGGTCTTTTGCCTCTCCCTTATTGGGAGCTTGTATAACTCTCCAGAGTTGTAGATCCCTTAGGGAATACTGAAAAACTATAAGGTGAAATGTTAAAATCCTAATTCAAACTAGGGATATTTGGGCATTATTTTAGTATCCCTAGGTCCTTCCTATAACTGTCTTAATTTTTCCATAATTACAAACAAGAGAGTATATAATTTACATAAATAATATTCCCCAAATAAAACTTGATTAAACATATGAAATAATTAATGGAGACGTTATAGCATTATTTACCGAATAGAATGTTTTACTATTGCATCGATCCATTAGCAAAGTGAAGAGTGGAAGATGTGTGACCTAATAACATCATTAAGTTCATGACAAGGTTAACTTTAAGAAATTCACACTTTATTTAGTAACAAATTGCATCCTTAATGAAATATAAATAAAAATGCTCTGTAAAATGGGCATGGTGGTCCATGCCTGTGATCCTAGGGACGTGAGAAGATTTGCAAGGTAAAAGCCAGGGTTCATAACTTAGTGAGGCCCTATGAAACTTAGCAAACCCTATCTCTAAAAAAAATGAAAAAAAATATGGGGATGTGGTTTACTGATTAAGTGCCCCTAAGTTTAAGTACAAAAATAAAAACAAAAAATTTTAAATTTCATATAAATCATAAGAGACTTCTGAAATAATCAACTCTGAGTATTATAATTTCTCCAGTTGTAAAAAATGAGACTCTTTAGTAATTGTTGATTTACACTAAAATTATATCCTTTTAGGGATGCACTATTCTATACTTGTATTTCCTTATTTCTACAATATCAGCTAAAGATGTTAAGAAAATTTTCAGCAAGTGTCAAAAGCAATTACCCATTTTCTACATTTAAATGATTTTTTCCCTTCTAGGTCCCAAATACTTCAAGGGATGGGCTGTAGATAAGAAACTTACTACAATCTTTATATTGGTCAAGGTGTTCTTGTAAATACTTTGCTGTTATCTAAGGTACCCACTTTGGAAAAATGCTATTCCATACTGGCTACAGATATGAGGTCAGAATTGAAAAATGTCTGGAATTTGAATACAGTCTTGGACACATTCTTTGGGTTTCTATATGCTATAAATCCTCCACTGTTTTAAAAATGTTTGATCAATGTCCAAAAGCTTTCAAAACTTTTTCCACATGTCCTCTCACTCGTATGAATTCTGAGGTGTTGAGTAGGGTGTGAACAACTGTTGGAGACTCTGTCACCTATTTTACACTTGTACAATTTCTGTGCTATCATATCTCTGGCATGAAATAGTGTTGAACTACTGTGAAAGGATTGATTCATCCTTAAAGACACTGATGCAACGTTTTCACATGTAAAACTTCTCTGCAGTATAAAATCTATAATGTTTAGTAAGATGTTATCTTCAATTTCAAAATCTCTACCATTCTTCACATTTACAGGACTTCTCTCTAGTATGGGTTCTCCGGTGTCCAGTAAGTATTTATTGTTGATTAAAATCTTTGCCACATTTTCTACATTTGTAGGGCTTCTCTCCAGTGTGGATTCTCTGATGCTGAGTAAGTGATGCTTTGTAATGAAAACTTTGGCCACATTCTTTACATTTGTAGGGCTTCTCTCCAGTATGAATCCTGTTGTGGTGATTGAGATGTGAGTTTGTATTAAAACTTTTGTAACACATTTTATATTTGTAGGGCTTCTCTCCAGTATGAATACTTTTGTGCCAATTACACTGTGAGATGCTATTAAAAGCTTTGCCACATTATTTACAATTGTAGGGCTTCTCTCCAGTGTGGATTCACTGGTGCTGAGTAAGTGATGATTTTTTATTAAAACTCTTGCCACACACTTTATATTTGTAGGGCTTCTCTCCAGTATGAATCCTGTTGTGGAATCAAGATTCAAATTTGTATTAAAACTTTTGCCACACACTTTACATTTGTAGGGCTTTTCTCCAGTATGAATCCTGATGTGGCGATCTAGATGTGAGTTTGTTTTAAAACATTTTCCACACACTTTACATGTGTAGGGCTTCTCTCTAGTATGCATTTTCTGGTGATTTTTAAGGCTTGGTTTTTTTATTAAAAGTTTCACAAAATTGTTTACATATATGGGGCATCTCTCCAGTGTGTGTCCACTGGTGAAAAATAAGATTAAAAAAATTATTAGAAGTTTTGTCACATTCTTTGCATTTGCATGGAATATTTCCTGTATGAACACTGTGATGCTAAGTAAACTTCTTCAGTGCATTGCAATATTCACATTGGTAGGTATTCTCTGCAGAATAAATTTTTTGGTGTTGAGTAAGAGTTGAAATTTTTTTAAGGCTTTGCCACACTTTTTACATTTACAGGTCTTTTCTTCAGTATAAATCCTCTGATGCTTAACAAGTTGGAACCTTTCACTAAAAGTTTTTTTTTTTTTGCATTATTTAAATTTATAGGTTTTATGACTGTCATAATATCTACTGTGTTTAGAATATGTTGAGAAAGCTGATGCTTTGATATATTCTTTAAACATACAGGGCTCTCTTTCTCTATAAATTATCTTGTGTTGAGCAAGCTGTGCACTGTGATTAAGAGCCCTTTCACATACCTTACACTTGCAAGTTTTGTCTTGACTGTGAATATTTGGATGAGTAATAGTTTTTGAGCACCGAGGCAAGCTTTCCCACATTTTTCATCTTAGTAAATTTCCTTTAGAAAATGACTAGGAGTTACTCTATATTCATAATTTTTATCACCAATGTAAATATACTGGTAATTACTCAGGGTAGAGACATGGCTAATGGTGTTACTTATAACATTAGCTATATAGTGTGTTTTCCAGAATTCCATATCAGAATTATCATTGAGCAATAGTGGGGAAGTAGAAAACTTTCTACAATTCTTAATATTGTCTATTTGGGCACAAGGAGAAATTACTGTTTTGTTGCAGAAAAACAGACATTTTATAAAGAAACTCTCAAATTATAATTTTTAAAAATATCTTCTCTGTGCAAATGTTTGACTGGAAGTTTAACTGAGTGCTACATTTATAATTGGCCAAGTTAAAAACTGATGCATGGATCAGATTTCAAATTTTCCACATTTCCTTTCATTTCAAATATGGGTGTGGATATATTCTTACAGACACAGAGCTCCTCAAAAGTAAGTAAAATAAATTGATTTTTTTCAGATATTAATTGTTTCTGATGTCTTTTGACCATAAAATTTTTATCATAAATAGGGACTACTAATTGGTTTTGACCACTATAATACAATTTTTGAACTTTACTCTCACCTATATGTTCCCATTGTTTTCTTAGTTGTAAATGGTCAAGGTCATACTTTCCATATCTTCCCTCTCTCTCTTTTATTCCCTGCCCTGGTAAAATTTCTCGAGGATGATGAGAAGTCATGGCTGAAATAAAACTAATAATCATGTTTACTTACTGTACTGAGCTGAGTATATTTTGCAATCATAGGAAATTACAGCAATAAAGGAACATCAGCAGGGGAGTAGGTTATTAAATCTAACCACATTGTTAATGCAGAAACATATAAATAAAATAAAAATGTACACTGAAAATTACTTTGAGAACTTTCCAAATCATCTTAGTGTTCACAGTATCCAAGATGAGTACATTCCTATGTAGAGTTATATAGTAGAGGAAAATACATTGTGATACACAAAGCATTTCCTCCTTCACAATATATTTTAAAAATCTACCAATTTTTTTCTGTTTCATTAAAAAAGAAATATGAAATGTGAATATTTGGCGACTGTTCAAAAAGAGGTTCCTGCTTACTAACAGAAAAAAAAAAAACATGGCTAAATCTACTATAAGAAATGTAAGTTATGAATTACACAAAGGGAATAGTAAATTATCATTTAAAAGAAGATTACTGAACTAAATCAACACAAAAAATAGAATAAAATGCAGTCAAGAATTGTTAAGAGTCATAAGCAGAAAATGTGTGTTTAAAGACTTTCTTTAGAAAATGTCTGAAAGAGTTAGGGGTGGTTTTACATAGAAACACAGGAGGTAGAGCCAGAGGGATCAAAATGTCAAGGCCAGCCAAATTAAAAAATGCAAAGTGGTAGTCCTCTTTCCAGTACTAATAAATGCATCTCAGAAAATAAGAAAAATAAAACATCCAAGCAGCTCAATTATCTCCAACTTTTATCGATTCAAAGCAGGTTTTAATCCAAGTTTTAAAACTAACAGAGAATATTCAGAAAATCCAAGATAAAAAAGAAGTGTCACCTCGAAATGTGTAACTATATAATTTTGAAATTCTTAGTCAAAACTTTACAATATGAAAGGAATTCAGGGCTATTTTCAAAGGATGAAAGAATAAAATTATCAACCAAGACATTATACTCAAAGGTACTATCTTTCAAAAGAGAAGGAAAATAAAGACTTTAAACATAAAAATGCACACACTATTCATCAACACTAAAGCTGTTCTCCAAAAAGTATGAAAGGTAATCCTTCATACTGAAATGTAAGTGTGCACAGCAACATAAGTCATATAAAATTCTAAGCATTTCTTGGTACAAACAGTTCTATTTTATTGTAATAATAGGACACAAAACATGTAATTTTGCAATAGAATTTGAAAGACAAAAGCATAAAAACAAAACTGTTAATAGACATATATAGCTGTAACAATAATATTTGAAAAGCCACAAATACATTGAATTTTTAATAAACTGAAGTCAAGTTGATACTCATACAAAGCATGAGTAGGAGATTATTCATTTTTAGATATTTTTGTTGGCAAATACACGATTACAAAATTCTGATCAAGACAAATCTTGGCTATCTCAATTAACTTTAAAAATTACAACTTTAGATAGTCCACAGGATACTCTAAATCTAAGAACACACACATACTGAAAGCAAAAGTATATACGAATGACACATTCAAAAGTGACTGAACAAACCCTGGGCAGTCTAAATTATACTACTCAAAACATAGTTTAAGTCAGTTATAGGACATAGAAGACATTTTAAATTAAAAAAAAAAAAAAAAAACTTTGTAAAGAGGCAAAATAGAGAAAAGGAACCTTTCTCTAGGTTCTTAATTAAGAGTAAATACATTTGCATAGTACATCATACTTCTCAAACACACAAAGCAGACATTGAGAGAGTTGAATGAGAACAAAGAATCACAGTCATCCTAGGAGACATCAATCCCCACTTACTTAAAAGAGAAATACAGTGATGCAAAATGGTAATTGCAAAGCATAAGACTTTGAAAATATTTTGAACTGATTATAGACTTATAGAATCCTTGTTCTTAATTACAAGTGGGATATTATGCTGGATAGACCAATTTTTATGTATTAAAACAAAAGTTAATAAATATTTAAGTGGTAGTTATTTTGTAACCAACATGGAATAAATATTTGAAGTCAAAAGTTGTAGGGATTTTCAAAAATCCCTAAACATGTGTCAGTTGACTGAACACTCTTGGACATGCTGTTGTTCAAAATTGAAAGGTAAAATTAAAAGATGTTTATACTACTTCAAGTTAACTAGAAGCTCCAGGTAATATTAATCAAACTCCCATTGTTAAAAACTTTGTTCTTTGCAGAGAAATCTATCCTTTAAATTGTATGAATATCCCTCAAAATACAAATAAGAAAAGAATTTCCCTGCTAAAAAATATACTAAAAGTTAGAGCATTCAATTGTAAATGCAGACATGGAGTTAGGTAGACGGAATTCTTAGTGAGTGTGGCAACAGCCCTCACATCAATAGCAAATTAATCATTGCACACCAGTGTTGTTACAATGTTATTCAACATTTCGGTCATGGAGGATGCAAACCAAATATCCCTTGAAAAGAACAATGAGCCAATTTGGAATATAGAAACTATAGAACTTTGAAGTCAAAGAATTTATTCTAATTATATATTTTTAAAAATATATGTACATTTGATTAACTGAAATGTCACAGAATGAATACTGCAGAATTCTATGAACATGACATCTCTAAACTAAAGAAGAAGATTTCTAAACAAAAGAGAATGGTTTTGTGATAGGGAGACAGAAATGAGCCCTTTATTCCTAGACATTTTTTTTTTTTTGAGACGTAAACTTTTTAGACATATATTGCATAATAATTTGAATTAATGTTACTGAACTGTATATTTAGAATTTTGGAGACATTAAGTTTTATTTTGTAGTTTTTATTATAATGAAAATTACAAACAATACATAAAAGAACAGCAACATTTCTCAAAGCTACATTTAAAATAATGTGGTCTTTATCCTATGAATAAGAACAAATTCATCAATATACAAATGATAGGCATGCATGTAATCTCTGCTACTAGGAAGTTTGAGGCAGGAGAATTGCAATTTTAAGACATGCTCAATAACTTAGTGAAAACCTCTTTCCAATTATGAGTGAAAAAGAGCTTGGGGTGTAGTTCAGCATTATAGTATCACTGCCATCAATACCCATTACATTTACATATAGAAAATTTTAATTTCTACATACATGGGCAGTATGCAAAGCCAATCAACATAAAATACAAAAGTCATAGACAAAAGAGGCTTAATATTTATACAAGCAAAAGCACACATAATATTATTGGCAATACAAACAAGAGTCATGAATATCTTAGTTTGTGAAGCAATTAGCTGATATGAGGAAACCCAGTCTATAACATGGAACCTACTGTACACAATTTAAAAAAAAGAAAAAAAAAATCAACCAAATTGTAAATATCCACAGATGTATTATATTACAAATCCTCTTATTCAACTACAACGTACACCATCTCTCAAAAGAGCAGTCTTTATCCAAGTTGATATTCATTCAATGGCAGATAATTTCACAGAAAATCCATTTTAGTGAAAAAAATGTACAAATAAATTAGAGAAACTGACTTATGATAGTAATATATTACAATGGGTTGACCAGAAATGTGCAAAAATTTCCTGCAAATAATGGAATAGGGGCTGGAGTTGTAGACTAGAGGTAGAGTGCTTGCCTAGCACATATGAGGCCCTGGGTTTGATCCTCAGCACAACATATGAATAAATGGAAAACTCATTAACAACTAAAAAATATTTTAAAAATTACGGAAGACCTGTCAGATAATACTGACACTCACAAGACAAAGGGAATGTTTTGTTGTTAATTTGCATGTACGGAGACATTACTAAAGGAAAAGCAGGAGACTAGATAATTTTACAGCTCAAAACAAAGGACAGGTTCTTCTATGATAACAAGAGAAAGAAATCAAGGCTTCTCAAAAATCTTTTCTGCTGAATAACGTCTCAATCAACGATTTTGAATTTAGGCTTCCTCCTTTACCTCTACTATGTCCTCTGCTAATGTGGGCCACAGTATTTGACATCAGTGCATTCCTCTAAGTCAACCATATGTCAAGTGAAGAATATATATCATGCCAACAAAAGAAAACATTAAGGATAAAAATAAACATCATTAACATTTTCTTGTCAGCACCAACAACTACCCCATCTTTTTTATTGAAAGCATGAATCTGAAACTCATTCTTATGGTGAAGTTTCCAAAAGATATACTTCAAGGGAAGAAATTTAAATAATGATAATTAGGAATTTTGAAGCAAAGTTATGCTCATCCCCAAAGACCAGGTTGATGTAGTTCTCCAACATCACTTCTCTATATAAATTCTGCTGAGCAGGATCCAGGCATTCCCATTCCTCCTCAGAGAAATCAATGGCAACATCCCCGAATGTCAATGGCTCCTGAAATAAAAATTGGTAGATCAATAGCACACACACCAAACCATTATTCAATTTTTAGTTTGAATTAAGAGTTAGTAGAACTGACTGTCATGCAGGAGAGTCACTTTATATATGTAATAAGAAACTTTCCATTATCTAATTCAGAGGAAAATACATAAGTCCAAACACAGTGTGTGTGTGTGTGTGTGTGTGTGTGTGTGTGTGTGTGTATATATATATATATATATATATATATATATTCCATATCAGAGTGAAGTGAAGGATATATACCATAATCCAAGCACTGAATAAAAGCCCAACTCCTAAATTTTCTGCCATCAGTGAATGTGAAATTTGGTGGACATTCCAGATGCAAATCAGACTTGTCAAAGATATTCTCATAAGGTGATTGTGCCCAAGAGAGATAAATAGAGTGGTAAAAAAAAAAGCTTTTGAAAACAATCTGGTAGTTATTCTCTCTGCTTTGTATCAGTGAGATAGATTGAACTCCATAATACAATTAGTTTCAAGTATCATCCATGACACATTCCCAATGTGTAAAATATTCATAAAATATTAATGTTTGGAGACATGTAAAGTGACATTTCCACCTCGTGAAAAGACAAACTTGAAATATTTTAAGTTCTACAAGCAGTTCAACAAGTGAATACATTTGGTACAATAGAGGCCCAGACAGCAGCACATTTGTGTCCAAAAGACTGGGGCAAAGAAATGGTTAATAAAAGAAAAAAGACCTTTTAATATAATTGTAATGGAAAAATGATGGTGACAATAAGTTACTTAAAACTCATACAACCAAGGAAATATAATGAAGGAAAACGATGGCTTTGAGAAATACATAATAATATTATTAGTGATAAAAGTGGCACAGGACTGTTATCATCTCTGTGTGCAAAAGGAAGATGATATCAGTAAGACACACCAGAAGTGTCCACACAGATTTTCCCCATGGGAACTCCACCTGTAGATGGATCCTGATTACTTAAACACAGCTACTTTATTGGAAGAATTATCTTGACATCAGAGCATAATCACCCCATCTACACAAATAACCAATTAAGAATCTTCAATAGCAAAATAGTTAAATACTTGGGCTAATGGGAATTGTATGGTAGGTATCAAGATTTTATGAAAGGAACAACAATAAGACAAATCAGGTTAGTAGACGTTTATAGTCACTGTTCACAAAAAGCAAAAAATAAAAATCCTGACATGTTAGAATGAATATATTTTACAAACTGTGGAGCACCCTCACTGAAACACTGTAGCCTTCTGTGGCTTATTTCTAAGCAGTGAGTAAGGCAATTCTGGGCCGCTAAGAAAATAATTCTGTAAAGTCCACACACTTCGGATCCCTTTTACAAAGAAAGAAATGCTTAGTCTTCCAGAGTCAAAATTCTCACCAGTAAACAGACACATAGCTGGAGTCACTTTAAGGTCCTCACCTACAATTTCCTTTAAAATTTATTTTTCTTAAAGAAAATGTGTGTATTTGCAGAAAATCAACCAAATTTCTAACCTTTGGTTATCACAGAATTTATTTTGTGGGGCTGGATTTGTGACTCAGTGGCAGAGCACTAGCCTAGCATGTGAGGCAAAGGTTTGATCCTCAGCAGCATATATAAATGAAGAATAAAGGTAAATTGTTATAAAAGAACATATTTTGACACTGGTTGGCACAAGTGTCACAAGTTCATGTCTCAAACTTGCAGTCTTTCACCTAATTCTGATGCCACTTATAAGTCCCAGAACGTCATCTACATGGTTAATCAATTTCCTGTACATTGGGGGACACTACAACTGTCAAACATAGAAAGGAGCATTCAACATTAAGATATTAGTTATCTACAACCCTAAAAAATGAATTAAACACAACCACAATAAAATCATAAAAACCTGATGCACAAATATTAAAAAATTGTCTTCTAAAGGATATATGGGGGAAGGCAGGCATTCAGAATGGTCAACAATTTTGTAGAATAAGTTTACAGGACTGAAATATCTGATGCTGAGATTTACTATGATCTTACAGTAAACAAAAAAGGTGAGATATGAGGCAAGGTTTATACAAACAGATTAATGGCATAGAACCCAAAACCTACAGATAAACTGAAAAAACACTGGAGATGATATGATACTTTTAATGAATTATGAACACCTTGGCATCTGTATGCGAATAAATGAATTAGACACAGAACTTACAACATTTAAAAAGTGAAATCCTTAATCTGAAAGAAAATGTTAAATTTGTAGCTTATGTCAGACAACATAGCAGAAATTCTATATGGCTTTGCCCTTGACATGAACATTCAAAGCCAGAAGTAGGATCTATAAATGAGAAAGTTAATACACTTTTACTCAGTTGATAACTTTTCTAAATTTTGAAGTATGGTATTAACTGAATGAGAAGAAACTGGATGGAATATTTGCCAAATATATGTATGATGAAGGTCTAGAATAAAAAAAAAATACAATGAGCTCCTATTACTTGGCAAAATGTATGAGGCACTGGGTCTCATCTTCAGTGCCACATATAAATTAATAACAAAGGTCCATTGATAACTACATATTAAAAAAAAAAAAAAAAAAAAACACTGAGCAAATAAACAACCAGTTTAAAAATGGGCAGTATCACATATTATGTCATTAGAAACTCATAAGGAACAATAGTAAGAATAATATAATTAGAAACTATAATAAATATATACAGAACCATGGAGATAAAATTTGTTTTTCTGTTTTTCTATAGATGTTTGTATATGTACATACATAAATTTATAATGATATAAAATACTGCAGATTTACAAAGTTTAAGCATATATCTTTAAAAGCCTTTATTACAATTAGTCATATAATGTATGAATTATAATAAACTATACTTCATTAATTATGCCATATATGTAATTTATACATAAGTAAAGAATAACCTGTAAGGTTTTCACTTACAGAGAAATTTACACAATAATATTTTATGAAGCTATGGTTGTAGTTAAGTGGTGCAGAATTTGTTCAGCTTGTGCAAGACCTTGGGTTTGATTACCAGCAGCACAAAAACAAATGCAATCGTTTCCAGTAAGGCCATGATAACATAGTGACATTTGACAGATATTTCATATCTCTACTCTAAGACATATTCTTGGAAAGACCACAGAATTCAGTGGGCTTCTGTGTCTCCTACATGTAGTAGAAATTTCTATGTCTTAAAAGTTCTACTTGAAATATTTTTTACCAATCCCTCTTAATTTCTAATGTCATAAATTTCAAACAATCAATAATGAGCCTAGTGTACCTTAAGCCTATTTTTTATTAAACTTTCTTTTTTTACTTTTCTTATGTTTCAACTTAGTGCCCAGCTTTATTTACTTCAGTGTTCATAAAATCCCCAAATTATTCCCAATCACCAGGGTTCCAAGAACTCTAACTGAAATGTACAAACTGCCCCCTTAGGGAATCTAGACTGATAGCCCTGCCCTGGATGAGCCCATGTATCAGTACATTCTTAAAAGTCAAAGCCATAAGGAACAAATTGTTATGCCTATTATCTTTCTAAAGGTTGTTGTCTAATGAACAAAACAGTATTAAAATTTACACAAAAATCTAAAAAAAATGTGAGAAAACAGATTTAAAAATGTCAAGGGATGGAAAAATTAAAAATAATTCTTTGGGAGAATGTAAATGGGTGTTAGAAAGAACTTATTTTTAATGTATAAAAATATCAGAAACTAAACACTGGTGATCATTTTACAACATTGTGACTACTGTAAAAGCTATGGGATTGTAACTTTAAAATGGTAAATTAGATTTTACTTATACTTTACCAGAAGAAGAAACTAGTTTTTGTAAGAGGCACAAGAAAAAATCAAAACCATAGCAAAAATAAAAATAAGCATATAAAAATAAAAGATTAAAGAGGCAAACAAATATGCAAGTGATATTTTCCCAATAAATAACACTATTTCCATAATGTGAAACATTTATTTGAATATTCTACTGCCTATATATAATGATCAACAGTGGATTGTTTTCTTATGCCTGATTTATATTTGTATCAGAAAAGCATGTTCGAGTAGCCATGAATATTGGATATCTGTAATTGTAATTAATACTATATTTTGATAGAGCCACATTTTTGTTCCTAGCATCCCAATTCACCATAGCTAAATTCTGGAATTAGCCTGTTAATATATGAATTGATTAATAAAATGTGATGCACAAAATATGGAGTTTTTAGTCAGGTATAAAGAAGATTTAAATTGTGACATTTGTCAGTAAATGAACAGAAATGAACAACATCATGCTAAGTGAAATAAACCAGACTGATCAAGTGTTTTCTTTCACATGCGACAGCTACAGCAACACAAAAAGGGAAAGGAGAATTGGATATCATAAAGATATAGGGAAGATTAGTGGAGTATAAGGAGATTAGGTGAGTGACAGGAAAGGAGAATATCAAATGATTTTTTAAAAATATAGGTATATAAAATATACTACTGTGTATTCCACCTTCCTGTATATGTGGAAAGCATCAAACATAAATGAATAAATAAATTAATAAAATAGGTGAAGGAAATATTGGGGGGAAGTAATGAAGGGGAAAATAAGGTAATGAGATTGAAAGGCATTAAATTTATTTAACAAAAGAGGTGAAAGCCTTGTACAATGAAAACTACAACATGTTAAAGAAAAAGAATTAAAGAAGACCTAGAAGATGGAAAGTTCTACCTTGTTCTTGAATAGGTAGAATTAATATTGTCAAAGTGACCATGCTACCAAAAGCAATATACAGTTTTAATGCAATTCCAATCAAAATCCTAATGACATTCCTCATGGAAATAGAAAAAGAAATAAAAATTAATCCTGGAAAAACAAAGAGACCCAGAAGAGACAAAGCAATCCTTAGAAGAGGAAGGCAGGTGGCATCACTATACCAGATCTTAGACTATACTTCAAAGGAATAGTAACAAAAAAAGTGTGGTACTGGCAACAAAATAGACAAGTGTACCAATGGTACACAATAGAGAACACAGAGAATAACCCACATAAATACAGTTATCTCATACTAGACAAAGGTACCAAAAACATATTGGAGAAAAAAATAGACTTTTCAGCAAATGGTGCTAGGGAAACTGCAAATCCATATGCAGCAAAATAAAATTAAGACCCTCTCTTTCATCATGCACAAAACTCAACTCAAAGTGGATCAAAGACCTAAGAATTAAACCACAGACCCTGCACCTAAGAGAAGAAAATGTAGGTCCAAATCTTCATCATATTGTATTAGGCCCTGACATCCTTAATAAGACTATTATAGCATAAAAATTAAAACCAAGATTCAATAAGTGGACGGATCAAAACTGAACAGATTATCAGCAAAAGAAACAATCAGTGAGGTGAAGAGAGAGCCTACATCCTGGGAGAAAATTCATACAACTCACACATCAGATACAGCACTCATCTCTAGAGTATATGAAGAACTCAATCTTGACACCAAATAATAATAATAATAATAATAATAATAATAATAATAATAATAATAATAATACAACCAAAGAACCCAATTGATAAATGGACCAAGGAACTGAACAAGCATTTCTCAGAATATGATATACAATTGAGCAACAAATATATATGAAAAGTTCAACATATCAATTAGAGAAATGCAAATCAAAACTAAGATTTCATCTCACTCCAGCCAGAATGGAAGCTATTATGCATATAAACAATAAGTGTTGGCAAGTATGTGGGGGAAAATGCACATTCATACATTGCTGGTGGGGATGCAAATTGGTACAGCCAATATGGAAAGCAGTATGGATATTCCTTGAAAATCTGGTAATGGAACCACCATTTGATCCAGCTATCCCACTCCTCAATCTATACCCAAAGGACTTTAAAACAGCATACTACAGGGACACAGCCATATCAATGTTTATAGCAGCACAATTCACAATAACTAAACAGTGGAGCCAAACTAGATGTCCTTCAGTGGATGAATGGATAAAGAATATGTGGTATATATACACAATGGAATATTACTTAGCACTAAAAGATAATAAAAACATAATGTTGGCCAGTAAATGGATGGAGTTGGAGAATATTATGTTAAGTGAAGTTAGCCAATCCCAAAAAAAACAAATGCCAAGTATTTTCTCTGATATATGCAGGGTGACTCACAGTGGGGTACAGAGGGAGACCATGGAAGGATTAGATTAACTCTAGATAGGGAAGAGGGGTGAGAGGAAAATGGAGGGGGAAGGATGGTGGAATATGATCAATATCATTATTCAAAAACACATGTATGAAGATTTCAATTTGGTGCCAACATATCTTATATACAAAGAGATATGAAAATTGTGTTATATAAGAGTTGTAATAGAGAAAGAAATGAGTACATGTATAATGGCATAAATTAGCATGAACATACTTTATATACAGAGATATGAAAAATTGTGCTGTATGTGTGTAATAGAGATTGTAATACATTCCACTGTTGTCATGTATTTAAAAAATAATTTTTTTTTTTTTTTAAGAAAGGTATTGGAACTCGTTGGAGACACTATCAGCCTACAGGGTAAAAATTGTAACACCTTGAAAACACAGAGATAGAAGGGAAGATGCATGAACAACAAGAAGAATGTGCCCCAAACAAAAAGATGCTACATTATTAGAATCCACGGTCAGAACAGCAGGAGAAATAACAGAGAAGGAGTGGAGGAGGTACATAATTTTCTGTGAATTAAAAGACAATATAAGAGCAAATACAGGCAGCAGAAGATCATTTTTATAAAGAGCTACATAAGCAAATACAGAAAGCAAAAGATTCCTTCAATAAGGAGATAGAGACTCTGAAAAAACAAACAAATTGATATCCTTGAAATGACAGAACCAGTAAACCAAATTAAAAACTCAATAGAAAGCATCTCCAACAGAATAGATCACTTGGAAGACAGAACCTCCGACATTGAAGGTAAAATATGTAATCTTGAAAAAATAAAGTTGACCCCAGTGAAGATGGTAAGAAACCATGAACAGAAGATTCAAGAATTATGAGATAACATGAAAAGACCAAATTTAACAACTATTCGGATAGAGGAAGGCATAGAGGTCCAAACTACAGAAATGGACAATATATTCAATGAGATAATATCAGAAAAATTTCCAAATATGTAGAGTAAATTGGAAAATCAAATACAAGGAACATACAGGACACCAAATGAACAAATCACAACAAATCCACACCAAGGCACATTATAATGAAAACATCTAGCATTCAGGAAAAACAGAGTATTTTAAAAGCTACAAGAGAAAGAAATCAGATTATATATGGGGGAAACAAATTAATATCTCTGATGTCTCAACCGAGACCCTGAAATCTACAAGATACTTCAACAACCTATACCAAGCTCTGAAAGTAACACATGCCTACCAAGAATCATACCCAGCAAAATTAAATTTTGATTAGCAATTCAATTTCAATTTAGATGTTATTTTTATTGCAAAATAAAAACCTTCCATGATACACAAAATTTAAAAGAATTTATAAATAAAAACCTGAACTACAGCACATCCTTGGCAAAATATTCCATGAGGAGGAAATGAAAAACAATATTGAAAATCAGAAAAGGAAGAGAAGATGGGAGGGGAGGGAGGGGGGATGGTAGAGGATAGGATAGGTAGCAGAATGCAACAGTCACTAGTATGGCAATATGTAAAAACGTGGGTGTGTAACTGATGTGATTCTGCAATCTGTATTTGGGGTAAAATTGGGAGTTCATAACCAACTTGAATCTAATGTATGAAATATGATATGTCAAGAGCTTTATAATGTTTTTAACAACCAATAAAAAAAAATTAAAAAAAAAAAAGAAAAGGAAGGTATCACTCTAAAGGAAAAAATAAACTATCAAAGAGAAATCAATTCAAGTTAAGTACCAAAAATAAATAAATAAATAAATAAATAAATAAATAACTGGGAATACAAATCATGTCTCAAAAATAACCCTGAATGTTAATGTCCAAAACTCAGCAATCAAAAGACTGGCAGATTTGATTTAAAAAATACCCAACAATATGCTGCCTCCAATAGACTCATCTCATAGGAAAAGACACCCAGAGACTGAAGGTTAGAGGTTGTAAAAAATATATTTCACTCAGGCTGGGGCTGGGGCTGAGCAGTAGAGTGCTCACCTAGCACGGGTGAGGCCCTGGTTTTCATCCTTAGCACCACATACATACATACATACATACATACATACATACATAAATTAAATAAATAAATAAAATAAAGGTATTGTGTCCATCTATAAAAAATAAATATTAAAAATCCTACCACTCACATAGAATGTGGAAGCAAGCAGGGTTTTCCATCCTTATATCAAATAATGTGGACTTCAAGTGAAAGTTAATCAGAAGGGATAAAGGAGGACTTTTCATACTGCTTGAGGGAACCATACACCAACAAGACAGAACAATTATAAATATACACACCCCCAAAACAATAGAGCATCTATTTTCAAACAGACTCTTCTCCAGTTCAAGTTCTAAGTAGACCAAAATACAATAATTCTGGGTGACTTTAACATACCTCTTTTACCACTGGATAGATCTTCCAAACAAAAGCCCAACAGAAACTATAGAACTCAATAATACAATCAATAACTTCGATTTAACTGACATACATAGACTATTTCATCCTTCAACAGGTGAAGACACTTTCGTCTCAGCAGCAAATGGATCCTTCTCTAAAATATACCATATATTATGCCAAAAAGCAACTCTAAGCAAATACAGAAAAGTAAAGACACTACCCTGCATTCTATCAGATCATAATGGAATGAAATTAGAAACCAATGATAAGAATAAAAGCTACTCCAACACCCGGAAACTGAATAATATGCTAGTGAATGAACAATGGGTTGCAGAAGACATCAAAGAGGAGATTTTAAAATTCTTAGAGGTGAATGAGAACACAGATACAACATATCAAAATCTCTAGGACACTATGAAGGCATTGCTAAGAGGAAAGTTCATTGCATGGAGTTCATTCCTTAAAAAAAGGAAAAGTCAAATAAATGACCTAAAATTGCATCTCAAAGCCCTAGGGGAAAAATGAACCAATACCAAAAGCAGTAAAGGACCGAAAATAATTAAAATTAGAGCTGAAATCAAGGAAATTGAAACAAAAGAAGCAATTTAAAATTGACAAAATGACTGGGAATGGAACCACTATTTGACCCAGTTATCCCATTCCCTGGTCTATACCCAAAGGACTTAAAAACAGCACACTACAGGGACACAGCCACAATGTGTTAGCAGCACAATTCACAACAGCTAAACTGTGGAGCCAACCTCTATGCCCTTCAGGTGTTAAATGCATAAAAAAATGTGGCATATATACACAATGGAATATTACTCAGCACTAAAAGAGAATAAAATCATGGAATTTGCCAGTAAATGGATGGAGTTGGAGAATATTATGTTAAGTGAAGTTAGCCAATCCCCCCCAAAAAATGCCAAATTTTTCTCTGATATATGGGGGGTGCCTCACAGTGGGGTAGGGAGGGAGAGCATGGGAGGATTAAATTAATTCTAGATAGGGAAGAGGGGTGGGAGGGAATTGGAGGGGGAAAGGGGATTAGCAAGGATGGTGGAATGTTATGGTTATCATTATACAATGATATGATCAACATCATTATTCAAAATATATGTATGAAGACGTGAATTGGGTGTCAACATATCTTATATACAAAGACATGAAAAATTGTGATATATTTGTGTATTAAGAATTGTAATGCAGAAAGAAATGAGTTGATGTATAATGGCATAAATTTCATATACAGAGATGAAAAATTGTGCTCTATATGGGTAATAAGGATCATAATGCATTCCACTGTTATCATTTATTTAAAAAATAATAAAAATATTAAAAAAACATTAAAAAATAAAAAAAAACATGACCTTAAAAAATCTGAAAAAGAGAGAGAAATTGTGAGATGGGATGGATGTGGTGCTACACACCTGATATATCCAGTCTTCTGGAGGCTGAAGTATGGGAAATCACAATTGTGAAGCTGACCCCAGCAATCGAGTGAAACCCTTCCTAATTTTTTTTTTTAGAAAAGTAATAGTAATTTTAAAAAATTAAATTAATAAAAAAATTTAAAATTTAAAATTTTTAAATAAAAATTTAAAAAGGGCTGAGGATATAGTTCAGTAATAGGAAACCCTGGAAATTCCATGCAGAAATAAACATTTCTGGCGATCAGCCACATTTTGTTTGCCATATTACATACAGTTTGACAAATACTATGAAACCCTGTGTCAGTTTTATATCAATGTCACATAAATATCACATTTCACACATAAGCATATTTAAATAGGACACCTGCAGAATTTGAAAAAAAAATACAAATACAGATCAGCAATAACAGACTGAATTACACACCCTCGGAATAGATGATAGGACTCCTCATTATAAAGAGGACTGCTTCCCTCAGATTCATCTATGATAACACACCATCAAAATTTCACTATGATTTCCTTTCAATTGTAAAAGGGACCAAAACAAAAAGTTTGAAAATTCTCCTGGAAGGTTAAATTGATATGAAATTAGCCAAGAATTCTGAACTCTAAGAGCAAAAGCAGGAGCTATAATTACCAGGCATTAATGCATATTATAAAATAATCATAATGCAATAATTTGAGGACCAAAAAAAATCACAATGCCGGAATTTCATAGATGACTCCATATGTATGTAAATTTCATTTTTATTGTTACGTGCAATGAAAAGGCCTAGATAAATGCAACCATCTCCAGCAGAGGATTTTATGTGAATGAACAAGACAACCCAGCATGAAAGGCGGTGTGGGAACAGGAGGCTCAGAGCACTGGTAGGGCTTGGGTGCAGGACATGTGTGGTACTGGAGTATACTTCAGCACCCCAAAGAAGCACATGTTGAGCAGGATTATGTTTCAAAATTATACCAGAATAGGAGGTTCCTGGTATAATTTGGAATAAGTGTTACCATTATCATCAAGGAATCATGACATCAACAAATTCCACCCACGAACCCACGTGGATGTAAAAATCATACGCTTAATTGCAATGGAAAAGTCATTATAAATCAAACCCTAACCAGGCCAACCTCAGCAACTTAGCTAGACCCGCGCTCAGAATAAAAACTAAAAACTACCAGGGTTAGAGCTGAGTGGTAAAGCACCCTTCTGTTAACTACCAAAACACAAAACAAATAAACTCCACAAAACTAGCTCAGGAATAAGCGGGGTCCCTGTACACCACAGCTCCCCTCCTGCAGGAAAACGGTGTTTGGAGGATTTTGCATTTTATTTAGAGGCAGGGTCTGTCTCATCTAGCTGAGACTCTAAGTGCCTCCCCAAGTTGCCAAGGTTGGCCTTGACCTCGCAATCCTCCTGCATCAGCTTCTCTCCCCATCCCCAGCCTCTAGGATGACAGGTGTGTGCCATCACTGGGCTAGGAAATTGGATTCTTCTAGTGGTCCCACATGTCAATCACCACAGCCTGGGAAGACGCCAGGCAAACACGCTCACCTGTTACTTAGGACTTGAGCAGGGCCTGAGGCTGCCCCTGGGAATGGGAGGCTGCAAGGTGTATCCACCACTGTCATGCTCTCTGCCACTGTCACACTCTCCACCTGGCTTGCCAGGGGGACTGAGGGGCGCTGTCCCCAATGGGTTCAGGCCTGTGGACGCAGAGAGTGCCCGGAGTCGGGGTCTGCCAACTCGGGTTCCTGACACAGCGGGTCCCCCGAGACGGCCTCCCTGCCCCGTCTCCCTCCCCGCCCCGTCTCCCTCCCCAGCCTCCAGGCACCACTGCACACTCACAATTTCCTGTTGCCTAGCAGCCAAGACTGCCCCGGAGAGCTTCAGCTGGTGCATGGCAGGGCCACCCAGGATCCAGCATGGAGCTAAGCCTGGAGTCCAACTGCAGGAATCCTAGAAGCCTGGACCTTGGAGAAATAAATCACAGCCCAAGCGCGGAGGCCCGCCCCCTGCTCGCTGGCTGCGCTCAGGATTAGACAGAGCTCAGCACAGGGGCTTCTGATTGGACAGGGCCTCAGTCAGTCTCTGCTCCCCATCCCCCAACCCGAGCCCAGGGTGCCTTTTTTTTGACTGACAGTGGAGTGATATCCGCTCTAGGCAAGAAGGAGGCCAGAATGGCAGGGTTGGTACAGCTTTTTTCTTTTTTCTTTTCCTTTTGAGGTCTGGGCATTGGGTTAGGATCAGGGTGAGAAGAATTCTAAGTTCTGTTGGGTTTTGAAGTTAGGAAATTGTAGTCATTTCTTGAAAGTTTCATCACCTGGGCCTCCTCCTATAATAAGACCTCCCAGAGCTGCTTCGGGGTGCTGACTTGTTCTATGTTTATCTGTGCAAACTTCTACAAACAGAACTCCCCTTTCACCCCTTGGGAACTGCCCAGTGAGTCATGGCTTGCACTGGTGGAGGCTCACAGGGTCCTGGCAGGAGCCTTGGAGGAGGCTCCCACCCGGTTTGCAGCGTGAGAGCTAATTTTCCTCCAGCTGAGTTGAATTGGTATCTGGAGCCCACATTGTACTGGAGGCAGAGTAAGGAGATCAGCACAGAAGAGACACGGAGAGCACAGACCTGGGTAAACCCCAGCCGCACCCGGGCTTCCTCACTCTCTGGCCACTGAGGGTTGAATTCAGAAGACTTCTGAGCCCCATCCCCAGCCCTATTTTGAATTTTATTTAGAGACAGGGTCTCACTGAGTTGCTTAGCACCTTGTTTTAGCTGAGGCAGGCTTTGAATTCGCCATCCTCCTGCCTCAGCCTCCCCAGCCCCTGGAATGGCAGGCATGTGCCACATTTTTTGCTCTTTCTTTTTGAGAGAAATACCTGCAGTGGCCACAGGATAACAGCCTTGCACAGATCAAGGCCACCCTGGGTACTTTCCCTGGTTCCTGCCAGTCCCCTGCATCCCCAGCAATAAGATCCTGCCTCCTCCAAAAACCAGAGACACCCTGTGCAGGTGTGCATTCTTAGTATAAGCTGAATACTCTGAACTTATCAAGAAAAAAGACAGACTCTACCTGCTTGTCTTGATGCAAACAAATCCAGTGTGTTTCAACTGAGAGCTCTGTGTCTTGTCCCCCCAATTCATGGATGCAAAAAGTCACATAATACAGAGAAGACATCTTCTTAAGAGGGGCTCGAGGGTCTGTCATTTAATGAAAAACAATTTGGTTTGATTGGGAGTCCAGGAAAGCCAATTCCAGGATTTCCTAATTTGGTAAATAACTCCATAGACTCCAATGCACCCTGCTCCTCTCTACCTTTGTTAACTGCAGAGGCCTCAAGATTACCTGCCCCCTGGGACCCCTGCACCTGCAGATGAATGCAGGGGTGGGTGGGGTCCTTTCTTCTCCATGCTGAGCCCTGAACCTCCACCTTCCCACAGGCTCAAACACATTTGGCAGCATCCAATGGGGTAGTGGTTTAGAAAATTCTGGAATAAAAAACATTTTCTCATCTGGCTAAGATGCTATCAATTTGGTCCCATGGTTGTTTTCAGTACTTTTTATCTTTTTCTGTTTTATTGGTTCTTTTTAGTTATACATGACCATAGGGTAAATTTTGATAAAATTATCCAAACATAAAATATACCTTATTCTCATTAGGACCCCATTCGTGTGGGTGGGCATGATGGGTGGATTCACTTAGGTATTTTCATATATTTAAGTAGGAACATTAAGGTGGATTCATGCTACTGTCTTTCCTGTTCTTATCTCCCCTCCCTTCCTCTTGCTCCCCTTTCTCTCATCTACTGAACTTCTCTTTGTGCCCCACCTTCTTTGTGATGTAGATAACACATATCAGGGAAAACATGTGACTTTTGGTTTTGGGGGATTGCCTCATTTTACTTTAGCATGATAATCTCCAGATCAATTCATTTACTGGCCAATGTTATGAACTCATCCTTTTCTTAAAGCTGAGTAATATTCCACTGTGTATACATACCCCAATTTCTTTATCTATTCATCTGTTGATGGGCATTTAGGCTGGCTCCATGAGTAGCCAGTGTTAATTGTGCTATCATAAATATTGATGTGGCTGTTTCCCTGTAGTATGCTTATTTTAAATCCTATGGTTATATTCTGAGGAGTGGGATAACTGAGTCAGATGGTGGTTCCAGTCCTAGTTTCTTGAGGGAACTCCATCCTGCTTTCCAGAGGGGTTGCACCAATCTGTAGTTTCTCCAACAAGGTGTGAGCATTCCCTGTCCCCCACATCCTCACCAATTTATTGTTACTGTGTTCTTGATAATTGGCATTCTGACTGGAATAAAAGAGAAGCTCAGTGCAGTTTTAATTTGCATTTCCCTAATTGCTAGATTCTTTACCTTTTCAGTATTTATTTTAAAAAATATTTTTTCTACTTGTACTCAGACCCAATACGTTTATTCTATCCATTTATTTTTCTGTAGCTCTGAGGATGGAACACAGTGCCTTGCACGTGCTGGGTGAGCCATCTATGGCTGAGCCCCAGCCCCACCCCCAGCTTCAATATTTTTTACTTTTGCTTCTCAGTAACAGCAGCCCAGGTATTTGGGGGACCAGTTTTTCTGCATTTGGGAAATGGGAATATTTATCTTGAAGGAAGACTAGGAAGGTGAAGGCACATGCCTAGGATTCCAGGGATGAGAAGTACAAGGTTGTCTTGCCCAGGATGAGGAGAAGATTATGTGGGTGAGAAGAGGGAAAGAGCCAAGGACACCCTGGGGCCAGAATCCCTCCTTCCCCCATGAGGGAAATGATTAATTATTATTGCTGTTAGTTTTCTTAACCAAAATGAGAAATTTAGTGCCACTCCCTGGATGGAGCTCAGATTTGTCTTGAGAGGCAAGGGAAAGTGAATAACCAACCCAGTGGTTTCAATAACCAACAAGCTAGACCTTGGGCTCCTTGGGGGCAAAACACTGGGTGTTACCAATAATTAATATTCCAACAGCACCTGACCCCCAATTAATGGGGGATGGAGAATTGGATCAGTGTTTGGGGGGGTCATTGGGTAGCCAGCTGCAGGAGTTTGCCTCTGGGGTGCATTACATGCATCTGAGAGATTTTTCAACACCAATGAGATAAACAAAGTGGTGATTAAACTGGCAAAATGCTCTGTAATATTGTAGCCTGGAAAATTCATGAACACTTTAAAAGCATCTTAATGTTTACCCTCGGTGGAATGTGCCTCAATCAGAATGCAACTATTTGAAAATAGCTGTCAACATGAAAAGTTTCTGAAATCTGCTGGTTTGTGGACCATATTTGTGTATAACTGCAAAAACCATATGAGTCCATGGCTAAATACACAAGTAAAAATAGAAATATAATAATGAGCATTCTCTTAAGACTTTTGTCCTGAAAACACTGCCCTATTTGCTTTGATAACTAAATGATCATTTAATCATTCCTCTAACAACACTTGAGAACCACAAAGAACTGCAGAATATGTCTGGTTATGGCAGAAATTTTGGGATACCAAGAAGAAAGTTACACTGAACCTCAAAGGAGAAGGTTCATAAATCACCAGAATGCAGGAATGCCCACAAACATTTAAAATTAAATACAAGGGACTGGGGTTGTTGCTTAGTGACAGAGCACCTGCCTAGTACCTGTGAGGCACTGGGTTCAATTCTCAGAACCACATTAAAAATAAATATATAAAATAAAGTTATGTTTTCCAACTAAAAATATTTTTTTAAATAAAGATCAGATTTAAATATAAAAATTTTAAAAAGCAAGGGAGGATTTTAGATAATACATAAAATGTAATGAAAGTAGAGCAAAGTTTATTGGCCCAGAAATCACTATCAAGAGGGAGGGTGAAAAACAGTGAGGCTTCTCTGACATCTGTAGGCCTCACATCCCTTTGCTCCTAAAGTTTATGGGAGATGCAGTGGGTGATTCCAGAGGACCGATTCCTAGTTCTTAACTGACAGTAGGGTTACATCATATTTGTAGGTTCCTACTCCATATGGTCTTGATTAGAGACACCAAAGCAAAACCCAAGTTTCTGTGTGTGAATTTACTGTAATAAAACTTTTATTATGGCAGCTATTATGAAGACAAACAACAATAAGTGTTGGTGAGGATGTGGGGAAAATGTACACTCATACATTTCTGGTGGGACTTCAAATTGGTGCAGCCAATATGGAAAGCAGTATGGAGATTCCTTGGAAATCTGGGAATGGATCTACCATTTGACCCAGCTATCCCACTCCTCAGTCGATTCCAAAAGGACTTAAAAACAGCACACTATAGGGACACAGCCTCATCAATGTTTATAGCAGCACAATTCAAAATAGCTAAACTCTGGAGCTAACCTAGATGCCCTTCAGTGGATGACTGGATAAAAAAAATGTGGCATTTATACACAAGACTCTGCCTCACCTGCAAGTAGATCCCACCTGCCTGCTACTCCCTCAAGCACAGCCTCCAGATCTGCCTCTATTTTTCTGTTTTGTTTCAAGAGCATTTTTATGTGATGCAGTGTGAATACTGGAATTTTCTGTATGGAAATCATGGAGTATGTGAGCAGGAATGTCAGGAAACCATGTGAAAATGAAGTGGGGAAGAGGGCGTCCATCATACATCACAGGGAGAGGATTGATAGAGCCTCAGTAGGATCTAGGGACCTCTCACCCCCATAATCCAGGAATCACAACATGTGGAAAGGGTACTGGCTAATTTGAACTTTGAATCCAAGTAAGAGAACTTGGAGTTGTCTACAAGATTGTGATGCACTTTTTTTGTCAAGGGAAATCATAGGAAATTTTGAGCACCTCTCCCCAGATGGTCGTTAGCCAGAATAGAATCAAATCAAAGGGACAAGTGAAATGTTCCACTGGTGACTCCATAGTTCTGTGCTCCCCAGTGGGATCTTGTCACCTTAGTAGAGACAGTAAAATTGCATGCTGCAGAGAGACGAGCTCACAGCACCCTTTCTCTTAGACCCATGCAGGTTATGCTCAGGTGCACCAAGTGCCCAGAATCCGTCCAGGTAAGTGCCTCTCCATTCCACAGAGATAGTGAGTGAGTACCTGGGGCATGTAGGACAAGGTTGCAAGGGGCAAAGTGGGTCTAGGAGTGAGATTTTGGGTAGCTTGAGACACCCAGCTCTCACCCCTATATTTAAGAAGACTAAGGTGCTCTGTGAAATGTGAGGAAGGAGATCTTCCTAGGTTGTGTCATCCTTTGTCACACAGAAAATTAGGTGCTATTTTCAATAGGAAGTGCCAATTACCTCAGGTTTCTATTTAGTTTTCTTCTAGCAACTACAGCAGTGCTCATGTTACATATGCATTTTCCTGTTTGATATCCTATTTACTCCTAAACCAATAATCAGGGATGTAATAAGTCGCCTTGTCTGCTTTGTACTAAATACACTCAAGATTCCTTCTCTCACCTTCCTGAACAAGTAGAATATTATTGATCTCTGACTACTAGACTCTGAAGAATTAAAAACCATAATTTTATATAACCCAGAAGGTAATGAGGGCAACCTCACATGGCCACAGGCATCTATGGAACTTTCCCATACAATCTTTCTTGCCCTACATTTAATAACACAATTTAGAAGTTAATGGTGCCACTCCATAGTGTGTGCTCTGCCCATGAGCAAATTTCAAGTGAAAGGACAGTGGTCCTGTGTCACCTTCCCATGAAAAGACCAGTGAATCTGATTTTGGTGTCCTTCTCCTTGCCCCGACAACAAGGTAACAGTATTGTCCATAGCTAGATAAGAAGAATATTTGTGTCCATTAATCTTCTTTCTTTTCATTAGTCACTTAAAAATTCTCTTTGCCCTTTCCATAATAATGAAAGTGTCTGAAAGACCTTTCATTATATATGCCACATTTTTTTTATCCATTCATCCACTGAAGGGCATCTAGGTTGGCTCCACAGTTTAGCTATTGTGAATTGTGCTGCTATAAACATTGATGTGGCTGTATCCCTAAAGTGTGCTGTTTTTAATTCCTTTGCATATAGTCCAAGGAGAGGAATAGCTGGTCAAATTGTTGTTTTATTCCCAGATTTCCAAGAAAACTCCATACTGTTTTCCAGATTGGCTGCACCAATTTGCAGTCCCACCAGCAGTGTATGAGTATGTCTTTTCCCCACATCCTAAACTCATTCTGTCCTGGTGTGTATTTTCAGGTCCTAATTCATGCAAATGCACTTACAGAAAAAAGTGAACCTATCTGCTTTTCTTCTTCCTAAAGCAAACCGGACATGATTCATGTCATCAGGGCAATGGATCCTCCTGCAGGTAAGTTTGGGTTTCCCAGTGATGACAGCTTAGGGTCTGTGATGAATCTAATTTGCTGTTCCCTATTGTTGTTAGAAGACTAATTTTTCTTTTAATGATTCTGAATACAGACTTTAAAATATTCTCAGGGTCTATCTGTAAGTATGAACTCTGAGCTGTACTTAAATCCTTCCAAGTTACAAAAACAATGGGTTATTTTTAGCCTTATTTTCCGGAAATAGCTGCCATTCATTCACCCAAATATTCTCCAGGATTTTCTCCTTCTTGATCCTGTAGCTTATATATGTCACAGTGGCTCTGCTCCCAGCATAACACCTGGCTGTTGGTGGCTGTGCCCTCCCTGATGTGCAAGCTGTTTCTCCTTAGTGCTCTTCAGAGTTTCCCCCAGCTAGATCTCTGCCACAAAGAAATATTTCCAGCCCAATTTTTCCTGAGATCCAAACCCACTTAAAGCAGGATGTGTCCTCCTCCCAGATTTCACTTGTCCATCTTACTTTAGCGATGGGAAATGTGGTAAAGTTGAACTATGTGGCAACCGTGAATCAAAGTATGCTCCTTTGTTGCTGCTGGTATTATTATTATTCTGGTACCAGGGATGGAACCCAGGAGTGCTTGACCCTTGAATCACAGCCCCTGAACTTTTCACATTTTATTTAGAGACAGGGTCTCCCTAAGGTGCTTAGGGCCTCTGTAAGTTGCTGAGGCTGGCCTCAAACTTGTGATCCTTCTGTCTCAGCCTCCCAAACTGCTGGGATTATAGGTGTGCACCACTGTACCTGGGCCACATTACTTCACCTGTGACTTATGTCCCTCTCTATGAAAGGTGCAGTCTTTCTAATGTAGTTTGCTTTGAACAGTGTGTTAACCAAATACCATCACATTGCTAAGAGCCACAGTTTAGGAGGCCCCTTCATTACCCTGCAGGGAAGCAGAAAAGTTCATCCTGGTCCTGAGCCTCTGGGCTCTTCTGTGCTAGACAAGTGTGAGTGGCAGGTGCAATGGATGGGAGAGGACATGCTGGACAATTTCTTTTAGCTCATTTTTATAAAGGGTTCTTATTCACCATAACTCATTCTAATGTCAATGAGCTATTAACACAGATGTAACTATATACTTTTTAAAATCACTTATAAATTGTATGATATTTAAGTGAATCAGTATTCTGTATTGGATGTATGATTTGCTGATACATTATGATGTGATCTGAAATTTATATGGAGGATGGGCATGGGAATCCCATGGTCCCGGAGGCTGAGGCAGGAGGATTGTGAATTTAAAGTCAACCTCAGGAAATTAGCAAGGCCCTGGGCAACTTAGGGAGACCCTGTCTCAAAATAAAAATGAGGGGGGGCTCAGGCTGTGTATCAGTGGTTGAGGACTCCTGGGTTCAATTCTTTGTAGGAAAAATAAACTCTTTGGTCACAGCTGGATAGATTCAGAAATACGTAATTGCTCCTGGGTCTACACCATTTTTGTTGTTGAAAGTGTTTGCTCATGTTCCTTCATACTCTGGAGAAAGGAGACTCATTTTTTTTTTTTCATATTGCTACTGTGCAGTTTTGTCTTCAGGAAAAAGACTTTCTGGTCATTTTAAAGTAACAATGAACTGAGGTCTTAATTTCTGAATATTTTTGAAAACTCCTGACTTCTTCTCATTCCTACTTTTTCTACAACTTTCATGTTTGCACAACTACATATTTTGAAGTAAGACTGAAAATCATTCCTTGAATGCTCTGATTTGCAGGTGATTTAAACATGTTACTGAAAATTTTACAATGCCGTGTGCTTGTCTTGCACATGTTTTAACATGAATTAAGCACGACAAAAGCAAAGTGTGCATTTCACAGAAATGTCCCTCTCTATGAAGGAGAACACAATTTTAGAACAAAAATTTTAAATTTTTATTTTAAAATGTTGTACATAAACGATGATACTTAAACATAGATGTTTAAATTATTCTTTAAAGGTTCATCAGTATATATTGTACCTACATGAAACAGTTGTTATAAGAACCGATGTATATAATTTTATGTATAAAGATGTAAGGGAATAACATCTGTGCTGTGATCATGTGTGCCTTGAGGAAGATCTTCCTAGTGTCATTTCTGGGCTTGTCATGGTAGCAAACCTGAATATATTGAATAAGTGAAAGAATAAAATAGTATATTTCCTGATCACCACATTTGGTAAAAGAAGAACTTTTTCCCTAATGCTGTAGAGAATTTCTCTTTTAGAGAAACACTGCATGTTCTTACTCATGTATGAAACCTAAAAAAGCATTGCACACACTTTCCAAAAAAATATTGTTCCAGCAGATCATTCAACAAATCTTCAAGCATAAATTTCAGTCTTGGGCATTTGATTCCAGAAAAATGTCACCTTGAACTTGTAATAGAGATAACATCTTAGAGCTCATCATTCAGGAATGGGCTGGACACCTGTCCTTTAATTAAAACCTTGAAACACCAACTCTGTTTTAAAACAGCACCAAGTCTGTTTTAAATGTAGTTCTATTTACTACTCTTGTTGTAAAGTCTTAAAAAGGAAAAAAAAATAACTATGCTCTTGGTAATTTTTCCAGAATGATCTAACATAGGCTAGTTATTCTGGCTAGAGGATTAACAACAATGTGACATATATAGCCACCTCAGAGAATTCCAAGGACAGATATAAAATTTCTAGTTCTCAGAACAGGATTGTGCAAATGTTCTACTATGTTGGTTTTTCTATTTTTTTTAAACTGGAGTTTGAACACAGGGGCAATTAACCACTGAGCCACATCTCCACCCTATTTTTATATTTTAATTAGACACAGGGTCTTGCTGAGTTGCTCCAAGCCTGTGTAAGTTGCTGAGGCTGGCTTTGATCTCACATCCTCCTGCCTCAGGCTCCTGACCTGCTGGGATTACAGCCATGCACCTCCAAGTCCTGTGGTAATTCCTTTCTACTCTTTAATTTCAGGCAAGGACACAGCTAATATGCTATTAAAAGAACTGCATTGATTCTCCCAAGTCATGTGCATGAAAAACTGTAGAATAATAAAATTAGAAGCCAACATTTCTAGACAGCTCATTATGTGCCACAAACACTTCCAAGGTTGGTAGGCACACTTTACTTTTTCCCACATAGTCTCTGCAGGATTCACATAACAGGACTCTTTATATGGACAGCTGAGATGACTGGACCTCAGCATCCCAGGGTGCTTAAGAAGAAGCTATAGTAAATGGCAGCTCCAACTCGCAACTTCAACCAGTCTGACATCAGAGTTCACATCAACATTTTCTTGTTTATATATTACAAACATTTGGTCTGGTGGGAAATAAGCCAGAGTTAACATGGTGCTGACATGAAGTAACTCCGTGCAGGTCTAGTCTGTGGACACTTAGGGTCTCATTTCCAGTTTCTTGCAATCAACCCCCCTGAAATTTGGCCCAACTTATAGACATCCTATTCTGCACCTGACAGACAATATCAGGAAATGGAAAATCAAGTAAGCTTCTGTCTTGGCCCAGACAACCTCAGACATGAGGTAATAGGAAGGAAATATATTCTAATTTAGATGGCACTTCTTTTGAGCCGTGACATGGCCCCATTTTTAAAAAAATCCCTGGCTCTTTTTATTTTTTTCATTTTGAGACAACAGGGTCTCAGGAAGTTGCTTAGGTGTTGCTAATTTGCTGACATCAGTATTGAACTTGCCATTGTCCCATCTCAGCCTCCTGAGCCACTGGGATTACATGAGGGCACCACGGCACCTGGCTGACAATTCTTAACGTACAAGAAAACTGAAATATCAATATGTATGCCACTGTGGAGGTCCCAGTGAGATTGGCAGGTACTGACATGAGGCGGTGCTTGGAGATGCGTTCTCCAGGGTGTGAATGTGAATAGAACCTAGTTTTTTGTTGTTGTTGTTTGTTTGTTTTTTTAATTTTGTGCTGGGAGCTGCTTTGTGGGTAAGTGCACCAGCACCAAGTTAAATCTGGTCCTTTTGACTCTGTATTTTGAAGTAGGGTCTCACTAAGACTCCCAGACTGGCTTTACCCTTGTGATCCTCCTGCCTCAGCATCTTGGGTCACTGGGATTTCAGGTAGACACCACTGTGCCGGCACCAGAACTGAATTTTCATGTGGAATAAAAATACAGTTGGATGAATCTTCTTTTTTTCTTCATGGAAGTGGTGTTCATTCCAGATTGATGAAGGAGGTCAGATTTGCAAAAAAAAAAAAAAGACATTTTTGTTTGTTACTGTCGTCAAAATATTTTTCTTTCCCCCCATAAGATGAACAAAGCCAACAGACTGTACAGGAATATTCACACAAGAAACACCGTGTACACCGTGACTGGCGTTGGGGTCATGGCCAATGCCCTTCTTCTTCTGGTCCACATCTCCTTGCACATTACTGGGCACAGGCCTAAGCCCACTGACCTGCCCATTGGTCTCCTGGTCCTAATCCACCTGGTAATTCTGCTCATCAATGACTTCATACCTGCAGATATTTTTATACCTCAGGGGGGAAGATGGGATGACCTGATATGTAAATTGCTTATCTACCTGTACAGGTTGATGAGGGACTTCTCCATCTGTGCCACCTGCCTGCTGAGTGTCCTCCAAGCCATCACCCTCAGCCTCAGGATCTCCTGCTTGGCAAAGTTCAAACATAAACCCTCATGTCATGTGTTTCCTTCACTTCCTCTGGGTCATCTACTCATCCTTCAGTAGCCACCTCTTCATCTCCATTGCTGTTACCCCCAATTGGACCTCAGAAAACTTTATGTACATCACAGAATTCTGCTCCTTCATTCCCATGACCTTTTTCCTCTGGCACAGCTTGTCCACGATGATGACCTTCAGGGAAGTCTCCTTTATAGGAATAATGGCTGTCTCCAATGGATACATGGTGGCTCTCCTGTGCAGACAAAAGATGCAGTCCTGGCATCTTCAAAGCAACAGCCTGTCTCCAGTGTCATCCCAAGAACTGAGGGCTACCCAGACAATCCTGCTGCTCATGAGTTGCTTCGTTGTCATGTCCATCTTGGACAGCATTGTCTCCTATGCAAGAAACACACGGAAGGATGATCCAATATTTTACTGTATCCAGATCCTCGTGACCCATATCTATGCCTCTTTCAGCCCTTTGGTGTTTATTTGTACTGAAAAAAACATATAATTAGTATTTTCAGATATATGTGGGAGAAGACAGTAAATGTTTCAGTAGCCAGTGGTGGATAAGTTCTGTTAAGGCGAAAAACTGTGCTGAATTTGGAGTGATTTATCATGACAAATTGTGTAGAGTCTTTGGTTTAAATGCAATGCAAGTCTCACTTCCACTGTTAAACTATACACTTGGACATATGTGGATGACAATTACATCAAAGAAAGCCAAACTATGTGACTCTGTGAAATATTACGGGGATGTCATGTTTCTCACCAGATCCTTAATAGGGGCCTGTGAGTTGAATGTCACTTGTTGTAACCTGGGTTAATCCAAAGTCTTTTTAGATACAAAAGAGTTCCAATGCTTCTCAAATATTGCATCGTCTCTATTATCTCTTTTTCCAAACTACACTTGTAAACATATTTTACCATGAAATATCACATGATCCAGCACACACACAAGACACACACACACACACACACACAGACACACACACATTCTACATGCAGGGAGTCAAACAGTCTTCTCCACATCATTGCTCTTAAAACCATGCTTTAAACATTCCATCATAGAAACAACTCAACACCTACAACCATAAGAATATGTAAAATTACCCAATGGCCTCTGCAGACTCTGGAATATCATCAACTCTTAAAATGGAAGAATATTCTGGAACACAGGGCCTCCTAGCTGAGTCCTCAAGTTACTTTACTCAGTGAAGCCGGTTTAGTCGCAAAAGAACAAACATTATATAAATGTAGTTAAAGAAGGTGGGAGTTGGAATGGGCAGAGTGACAGAGCAGGAACAAAAGGGCATCCCAGAGACCAAGAGAGGGGGCAGTGGGGCACTGTCCCTTGGTACGTGGAGAACCTATATTCAGTTAGGAAGTGAATGCTGTCGTGGGTGGTGGTGACTGTTGTACAATAATGTGAATAGATTCAAGGCCACTTGACTGTATGCTGAAAAATGGTCAGAATGTTTATGTTATATATATATTTTATCCTCATAAAAGTGTATTTAGTTATCAACTCAGTTGTGGAAAATATTCTTTCTGAAACTATAAAGTAAGGGATAAGACACTAAACGTGCCGCAGGGTCATTTGGTGAACTTTGAAACATCAGAGCTGATTTGTCCCAGTGATGTGAAGATTGGTTTTGAAAAGCTCACTTCTGATCTCAGCCTCTCCCAGGAGAGATGTTCTCCATGCGGATGCTGTTAGGCACCACTCTGCTGTTCAGCCTTCGAAAGATGTTAAGCATCGCAGTGGGTAGCTCCTTTCCTGGGTGAAAGTTACATGCTGTCAAAACACCAGGTTTAGACAGTAAGTCACACGGGAAGTTTGCCAATCATGATAGCAGTGCTGCAAAAATTATGCACTTGTCACATATTCTATTTAATTAGAAAAATTAGCCAAATATAAAATACTCTCAAATTTAATGTCTTTATAAAAAATGTAAGTAGTAAAGGAAGCAAAGAATATGAAACTAAACATTTTAAAAATTGGAAAAGGAAGATAGAAAAGAGGACCAAAGGATTACAGGACAGAACAAAGTGGCTGATTAAGTTATTACGAATAGGTGTTAAGTCTGAATCAAGGAAACTCCTCAATCATTTGATATTGGGAAGCTGAGATCACAATAACAGCAAGACAATCCTAGACTGCGCATCAAGGTGTACCTGTAAACCAGGATGAAAGGACCCAAGAGACATGCGAAACATCCCACCAAGGGCAGAATACACTACTCTGATGTGCTCAGAGCAGCTCTCACAAGAGGACACACACCAGGTCACAAACAAGCCTCCTCGATCTTAAGGACACTGATATCCTATCAAGTATATCAACAAGCACCATAGAGTGAACATAAAATTAAAGACTGAAAACTGTCAATCCCAAATATGTGGAAATTAAACAATACCTTCTAACCAGTCACACACGGAGAACTCACAAGTGGAATCAGAAATTTCCTTGAGGAAAAATGAGGATCAAAGTACCACCTACTAGAACTTGGGGGTGCATCAGGAGGATGTCACAGTGATGTAAAGCAACAGGTCCCATTCACAACCAGATTGAAAAAGAGAACCCTAGACACGCACAACTTCGGAACACTTAGGTTGGAAAGTGGAGCAAAGCAACAATTGATGGAGGAGAGTGAACCAGTAACACAAGACACCCCGCCCCTCCAAAAAGGAGCACAGAGACACGAGACTTCATGATGGAGGGCTACACATTGAACAATTAGCACCAAATCATCTTGATCTCCTCCAGATTCAACATGTTGAAAGCATCATCTATGGTGAAGGCCTGGGGTTTATCCATGGGACACAGGTGGCTCAGTATATGAGGATCAATTATAGGGACACCCAATAGCATACAAATTCCAAGGAAGGAGAGACACTGTCTCATGAGTGACATGTTGACATATGTATAAACACAAAAGATCCCACAGAATTCCTTTCAGGATTCTGATAGGCATTCAGAAGAACACAAAGGCAACATCCCAAGAATTATGTTTTGTTTCTTTACAATTGCCACAAAATATGTGAAAAGAAAATTCAGAGAACAATCCCCACAATAAACCATCATAAAGAGCAAAATACCGAGGCATGAACTTGGCCAGGGAAAGAAAATACTTGTACCCAGAAAACTATAATGATGCAAGAAATTAAAGCAAATGTGAATCAGAGGACCCATGCCTCGTATTCATGATGTGAAGAATCAATATCAAAATATCCATACCATCAGAGTGATGTACAGATCATATGCAATCCCTTATCCAAATCTCAGGAGGATATTTTACAGAAACAGGAAATGAGGTAGCTAAAATCCACATGCAACCCTACAAGACCCTGAATAGGTAGATCAACCCTGATAAACAACAAAGCTAATGGAATCCCACCCAATTTTTGAATATATTTTGAAGCTACGGCAATTAAAACCGTGTGTTAGGGCTGGGAATAGATCTTGGAGATGTAGCCCTTGCCTACTGTGCATGCCCAGGCCCCGGGGGTTCATCACCAACACTTGAAAACCACACATGCATGCAAAAGAAATAAAAAATGAAGAAAGAAAAAAATATGGTATAGTGGCATAATAGTAAACCTATAAACTAGTGGAACAGAACAGGGTGCCTTGATAAACGTCCTCATACAACGTCATGGAGACATCTTTCAAAGCACTGCCAAATATAGCCAATGTCGTATGAATAGTCTTGTCAACAAATATTTGTATGCAAAAGAAAAATGATGGATCCTTGTCTTATGACACACACAAGGATCAAGTCGAGATGGATTGAAGACTTAGATGTGAGACATGAATCTGTGCCAAAAGAAAACAGTTGGAAATCTTCATGACATTGGAATAGGAAACGATTTCTGGGATATCACACCCAAAGTACAGGCAACAAAGTCAGCAATATGATGACATGAAACTACAAATCTTCTGTACAGAAATGTGAACAATGAGCTGTCAACAGACAACATACAGGATGAAGACTACATTTTCAGATCATATATCAGGAAAGAGGTTGATTTTTCAACTTTTGGGGCTAGGGATGGAGCTCAGTTGGTAGAGTGTTTGCCTTGCAAGCACAAGGCTCTGGGTTTAGTCCCCAACACCACACACACACAAAAATTAACCTTTATTAAAACCTCAGAACTTAGTAAAAAATAATAATCTCATTAAAACAGCACAAGATATGAATAGATATCACACCCAAGCAAAAACATATGTGTGGCTAACGAGCAATGAAAAGATGCTCAACATCCATCAATTCTCAATGAAATGCCGATATATGTTCTTCATATAAATGTCCCACTTAATCTTACTGCCACAGACTCTAAGAGGGGATGAGGGATTGACAGCACACGTTCTATGGGTTCAGCACCTAAGGGACCTTCTAAGGCAGCTGTCCCCTACCAACATCTGGCTGAATTCTCCCAACACCACGAAGAAGAGATCATGAGCCCCATTTTACAAATGAAGAAACTGAGGCTTTTTCAAAAGACAAAACCCTGCAGGAGACACTCCTAAAAGGAACTCTCAGATCCCACAGATTTCCTTTGTGCCTGAGGTTTGTGGAAAAACCCAACAAGACTTACAGGCATTTGTCCTATGATACTCTCAGAGGCATCTTGCAAAACGAAGGCTTTATAGAATCAAGTGATTGATTGTGTATAAGTACATTACATGGCACAAATGTATACTTTAAATATATATTTTTAAATGTGTTTTTTTATAAGCCATAAGCCAGGTGGGACCTTGCAAGCCTGTAATCCCAGCAGCTCAGGAAGCTGAGGCAGGATAATTGCAAGTTCAAACCCAGTCTCACCAACTTAGGAAGACCCTGTCTCAAAATAAAATACAGAAAAATGGCCGAATATGTGGGTCAGTGATTAAGCATTTGTGGGTACAATCCCCAATGCCCCCCACCCCCCAAAAAGAAATAAAGAACAAAAGGTGTCATCCACTGTTATGATTTTGGATGCAATTTTATTTTATGATCTCTTCTCAGATAGCAAGCAATACACAGGCTCACACATTTGAATTGAAACTTTTTTTTTCTAGAAACCAGAGCACATTACTTGATCTTTATGTAGTATTAGTTCAGTAGAACACTAATGGGACTCATCGGGTGGGGATGCTTCTGATTGAATTCTATTTCATGGCTTATGAAAATCAGAACCACAACAAAGAGAAGAAAATGCCCCCAACATTGGCAGAGATTCCAGAAGCCTCCTTGTAATGACAGTTGTAGGGAGAGGTCAAGGCTGAATTCAGACCCTCACCTCACTTGGGGATCTAATTGTGTATTCTGCTTTTCCAAGAAGATGGACCCAAAACACTCTGGGAAGAGTGTAATAAGCCTCCCTTTTCTGGCGGTAAAATTCATCCCATGCATCAAATTCACTGAGTTACACTAAAACTAGTTGCTGCTCTTAAGACAAATCCTGAAGACTTTCCAGGAACCAGGCTGATGTGCACAGAGCCCAGGCTGTGGCTTCAGGGAGAGTTTACGCACAGCTCTGGCGCCACCTCCTGTCCAATTAGCAGCTCAGCACGTCTAACAAGTGGGAAATCACACTAAACCCAGGGAGCACCAGGTGGGATAGGTTGACAGATGTCCTTGGAAGTTTGGGGGACTTATGGGGACATAACTGCAGAAGGTGGCGAGGGCCATCTCCTGAATGAGGCCTTTATGTCAGGTAGGAGGGTCTCCGGGCAGTTGAATTGAAACGTTCCCATGGACGGTGTCAGGACATCAGGGACCTAAAGGAGCCCGCGCCTGTTTGGCGCTTGCGCAGCTCTGGCGCCACCTAGTGTCCCACGCCTCCTCAGCGCCTGGACTCTCGGGCCAGACCAGGAACAGAAGGGGACTCCCACCGGACACGGGAACTCCTGGCCAGGGTTCATCACCTGTGTCCTCACTGTCCAGGGCACAGCCTGCGACACGGAGTGTTGACTGTTTTATAGAGGACAAAACTGTCCAACTGTCCTTCTCCACCACGTAAACGTCACCCCCCGCTCCCCCACCCACCACCATACTGTCCCTTAGAGACCCTGGAGCTGTGCTGGCCTCTGTCCAGACTGAGAGGTGGCGTCACCCGTGTCCTTCTCATAGCTGAAGCGAGTCCCCAAGGTCGCCCAGGCGGGGTTGAGGCCGTTCCCATCCGCGCTTCTCTCCCTGCCCAGGGCCAGGACACCCTGCCTGGGTCAGTGCGGGGGACCGCGGGGGCCTGGCCAGGACCAGCGGTGACAGCCGCGCCACACGCCACCCTCTCGGCATCAAGGTCACACCGTCTACACCACAGGCACCAGGAGGGATCTCCGCGACAGGCCGGGACCACGGTTGCGCCCAGAAACCAAATCTCCAAGGAGACATCCCAAGACCCTCCCAAAAACCCCTGGACCTCAACCCACCTGGACACATGGAGAGTCCCCCGCGTCCATGAGGAGGGACAAAGGAGGAGCAGACTCTGAGGTCACATCTGGGGGCGCAGGAGCCCTAGGGCCCTCTCCACACTGGGTCCACAGCGACTTCTGAAGGGATTTCCAGACACACGCGCCTCTCGGATTCCTTCGCCTAGTCCGCATGCATTCGCCTCGCCCTCAGCTCCCCTGGGGAAGCTCCTGTTTCCCGCGCTGCGCTCCCCTGCGGAGCCCAGGGCTGGGCGCGCCTCCCACGTGATTCCGCTGGCCCCGCCCCCCGCTGCTCTTAGGGGTGGGGCTCCACTCAGCAGCGCTTGGCTCCGCCCCCATCTCTGCACACTAGCTAGGCTCCACTCAGACCCTCTAGGCTCCGTCCCCCAGCTCCACCCATTCGCTGGGCTCCCCTTGCTCTGCTCGGCCCCACCTGCTTCCCTAGGCCCCGCCCCACATTGCCTGCTGGGGTGGGGCTCCTCTCACTCCACTCAGTTCCGCCCCCAGCTCTGCCCATTCCCTGGGCCTCACCCCGCCCACTGCTCCTAAGGGCCTCCCAGGACCACTCTGGCCCAGCACTTTGGCTCCGCCCAGCTCCTTTTGCTAAACCTGACAGGGGGACAATAATGCTTCTCAATGACTTCTCAGTGACCCTTCCACACCAGAATGAACTTGGAGAGGAGTCCCCTGCTCAGGGTCACCTGGTAGAGGTGGGAGATGAAGCTGGTGGGAGCCTGCCTGTCTTCTGCTGCCAGTTTGCATCCCCAAAGCAGGTGTGAAGCCTACCACTGTAGTCCCCCAGGTGCATATGAGGTTTCACACAGGAAGCACCAGGGTCTAGACTCCTTATGGCATAATGGGACTCACGTATGATCCTTGCTCTGTGAAAAAAAAAAAAAAATTGGACAGAAGCTGGGCATGCTGGCCCTGAACGATAACCTTGGTGGCAGGAGAGGTTAACGCAGGAGGATCACAAGTTCAAAGCCAGACCTCAGCATTGTAGGGAGGTAATGTTGCAGGTAAATGGATGGCGTTGGAGAAAATAATGCTAAGTGTAGTTAGCCAATCCCCAAAATACATGCCGAATATTTTCTCTGATATAAGGAGGCTGACTCATAGTGGTGTAGGGAGGAGGAACATGGAAGGAATAGACGAACTCTAGATAGGGTAGAGGGGTGGGAGGGGAAGAGAGGGGGCAGAGGGTTAGCAAGGATGGTGGAATGTGATGGACATCATTAACCAAAGTACATGTATGAAGACACGAATTGGTGTCTTTATACACAGAGTTATGGAAAATTGTGCTCTATATGTGTAATAAGAATTGTAATACATTCCACTGTCATATATTTAAAAAATACAAATATTTTTAGTTGTCTATGGACCTTTTTAATATTTATTTATATTCAGTGCTGAGAATTGAACCCAGGGCTTCACATATGCTAGTCAAGTGCTCTACCACTGAGCCACAACCCGAGCCCCTAAATTTTCTTTATTATTTTGACTGAGTAATATTCCATGGTGGATATATACCACATTTTCTTTATCCATTCATCTGTTGGAGGGCAGTGTGGTTGGTTCCATAGCTTAGTTGTTGTGAATTGAGCTGCTCTATACATGGATGTGGCTGCCTTACTGTATTAAGTGGATTTTTAATAAATATTTTAAAATTGTACTTGGACACAATAACTTTATTTTATTTATTTTTTATGTGGTGCTGAGGATCAAACCCAGCGCCTCACATATGCTAGGCAAGCGCTCTACCACTGAGCCACAACCCCAGCTCCCTATAGTATGTGGATTTTAAGTCTTTTGGGTATATTCTGGGGAGTGGGATAACTGATTCAAATGATGGTTCCATTCCACGTTTTCTGAAGAATCTCCATATAGCTCTCTGTAGTAGTTGCAAAACTTAAAAAAACCCACCAGCAATGTATGCGTGAAATTTTTTCCCTGCATCCTTGCTAGCATTGATAATTGCCATTCTGACTGGATTGAGCTGGAATCTCCGTGTAGTTTTAATTTGCATTTTTCTAATTGCTAGAGATGTTGATCATCTTTCCATGTTTGCTGACCATTGGTATTTCTTCTCCTGTGAAGTGCCTATTCAGTTACATTGCCCATTTTTTGGTGTCAAATAGATGAGTTCTTTGCATATCCTGGAGATGAATGTGTCTATTTGAGGGGCAGATGGCAAAGACATTCTCCCATCCCATTGGCTCTCTCTTTACATTACTTTTTTTAAATATTTATTTTTAGTTGTACAAAACACCTTTATTTTGTTTATTTATTTTTATGGGGTGCTGAGGATCGAACCCAGGGCTTCACATGTGCTAGATGAGTGCTCTACCACTGAGCCACAACCCCAGCCCAACATTCTTGATTGTTTCCTTTGCTTTGAATAAGCTTTTAAGTTTGATAGGGTCCCATTTATTGATTGTGTGTGTGTGTGTGTGTGAGAAGGCATAGAGGTTAAATTTTATTGAATTACATATGGATGGCCAGTATTCCCAGCATCATTTTTTTTTTAAAGTTGACCCTGGAGAATTCCTGAAGAATGAAAAGTAATTGGCTTAAAATGTTTTTGTTTTGTTTTTTGCTTCTTTTGCTATTGTAATAATGGATATTTTGTTATTTTTATTAACCTGAAACTGAAGTGAAATCCTGGGGCTGAGTTTAAAAATCCCAGAAGTCATATTACCCCAACCACATGGTCAGTGTGAGACTGGAACAAGGAAGGTGGTCTCACATTTTAGAGAGAGGACCCCCAGAGCCACTTGGAATCCATGGGAGGAGCCAGGAACCACCCATCCCAGAGTAAAAGTGTTACAATATATGACGTGGATTTGAACTAACTTGAATATGGATTTAAAAAGGAGAGAATGCTTGTGGGCTATGTGATTGGGAGCCTTCAGATCCCTCACACAGATGTGTTCAGGGAATTAAGAGAAAAGTTTTGAGTTTGATTCTCCCCAGGTTGCTACTATCCACCAGAGACTAAAGTAAAAGTAGGAGTAAGGTGACATGTTCCACTGGGGGAAGCCACAGTTCTGTGATCTCCAGTGGGATCTTGTCATCTTTTTGCAGAAGCTAAAATTAAAGCCCTACAGAGAGGTTAGTTAAAGATGTCTTTTCCTTAAAACAGTGCAGGATCCCCTCAGGTCCCCTGACTCCCCATGCAACCTGCCCAGGTAAGTGCCTTTCTCCTTCTCAGATGCAGCACCAGTGTGTGAGGGGGCTTCTGTGATTGTGAGGAACAATCAAAATAACCAAATTATATGATAGGTTCTAACATAGCTCTAAATAATGCATCCAGCTCTACCCACACTATTAGCTCAGAGGACTGTTTACTCTAGAATTCAGAGGAAAATGTTCTTCTTACTAGATTTTTGCCCATTAATTTGGTGACTTATGAAAATTTGTTATATTTTTAATAAGAAAAAATATTTTAAGTAAGTCATTTTAGGTTTCTATCCATTTCTCACACTACAGGGAGTTTAATTTGCTACTTCTATTGGTTTTCAAAGTGAATACTAATAAGGGTCCTGGTTATTTTCTGCTTCAGCGTGAGAAATCCATATTCCTATTCACCCAGGAAGAGATAAATGTTAACCCCAGAATTTTATTAAACACACTTGCTTTTTCCTTATTTTGCCTCAAAAACTCAATCCAAAATACTTTAAGCATTTTCTTCTAATACTGAGATAGTGAGAAATAATAATATATACCAAAATACCTTTTAATTGATCAGAAGGAAATGATATGGTTTATTTTTTCAAAGGTGATACTTATAAAGAAAGTTTATTCTCACACTTTAGAGAAATAGGAAATAGCATTTTCTTATGCTGATGTATGTTGTCTCCGTTTTGATCTCACAAAAGTAAACCGATGGTGCTCTGTCTGCCTGAAGGTTTTGAACTAGAGCAAGGACTAGGGGTGCAGTTGTTTATTATCACAACCAACGGACAGTAGTGAGCGCCCCTTCCTTGATTCTAAAGGTCCCATGGTGTCCTCCCTCCAGGTCATCAAGGAGAAAGGGGATGATAGTGGAGAGGTGATGGTGAACTTGATCTGTGCGATAACAGCAAATGACATATGCACTTTCATGTATCAAATGCACATCAGGAAGTAAGGATGCAAATCACAGTTACATGATGGTGTCCATGGGGCACCTGAGAAAGCAGCTATGTCCCTCTCCCTCCCTCCAGTCGGTATCTCTCCACACCCAGGCCCTAGAAGCCCAAGGTGCTTTGGGTCAGCTTTCCTCACCACTGACTAGGGTGCACCAACTGGGATGCAGAATGTGAAATATTTAAGTGATGGCTCCTTGGTCAGGACAGGAAAGGGCGTCTCCACTGGGTTACAGTTCCCTGGAAAGGACTTCACACCCTCAGCTCTAAGGAACCTGGGGATAATTTTTTTTAAGAAATAAATTTCCATTCCCATTTGTTCTCCACTTAGGTTTCTCCTCTAATCTGCCCACTTAGACTTTCTTTGTTCTCCTCACTTGGCCTTCGCTCACTGTGACCTGTCCCTGAACTTCTTTTCCACATTAGTCTCTTTGGACTTAGGTCATCATATTCAGAACCTCTAGTCTGAGGAGAGCTTGTTTCCACCAGGGTTGAAGTCATGACCTCGGGCTCAGCCCATCAGGACAGCCAGAAGCTGCCCTGCAGCCCCTCTCTCCCCAGAGCTGCGGAGAGGGTCTGGGATCATCCTGGTGCTGGACAGGCTTCTGTCTGCACCCTGATTCTCATGGTCAGACTAGTCCTGGCAGGTGTGAGTGGGGTGAGGCACAGCTGAAAGGGGACAGGCTCTGAGGATTCCTTTTAACTTGCTTTTATGAAATATCCACATTTTCGGGATGTTTTCTAACAAAACTGATACATTAGCACAGAAGTAGCAGCATTGCATTCTTTATAAAACATCTACCTGTGAACCATGGAGGGCACTGTGGCTCTCACTGTTACAGACGTGTGTGACCCGCACAGTGTGCAGCCGACCAGCTGCTTCTCTGCCTGCTGTGTCCTGGTACTGCAGGGAGCTAATGGCTGTGGGGGACCCGTGACAGCATCCGACTATGCCACTTCCCATGATCAGCACTTTACTAAAATGATAAGGTTTTCCAGCTGTAACCAGGAAATTTGTAATATAGAAAAAAGAGTAATTTTTCAGTTGTTTTCAGGCAATGCTCCCCAGAAAACCCTGTTATCTACCTGTGTTTGCAAGTCCATGGCCCCTCCTGGCTCCATCCCTCCCTCCCATGACGATGCATGCAGGGTGCCCCCCCCCCCAGGAGGGCTGAAACTAGAGTCCTGTGCCCTCCGTCCACAGATATATCAGGTAGCCTGTTTCTCCTGTTTTTTTTTTTTTTTTTTTTTGATGCTCTCCATTTTATTTTCTAATCTGCTTTAAACTGGATTGAAGACAAACCTGTATTTCATAACATGATAGAAGGTAATCATCATTATTTCATTTTCTGTAATTTTTAAAAGGCCTCTTCAAGTGTTACATATCTGGTTTATGTTGCTGTAAAGGTATTTCGGGGTCAAAATGTGAGTGTATATCTTACAACTCACTTCAAGTGTGCACACAGGAATAGGCATCATCTACCCATAGCTACATGGAAAACAGAGAAACCATGTAGCACTGTGCCTACTAATAACCATCTGTGACTCTTCAAATGTGGAGACTCCTAGACCATTATATGACCATTTTTCTTTTTTCTTTCCTTGAGCAAAACAAGGAGGGAATCTTCTTTAGCTGAATATGTGAGTGAAAAAAAACCTTCTTATTAAATTAATCATTTGGAAGAGATTAAATTTTCCTAATGTCATGAATTAATTTGCACTATTTCCAATGACACTTCCACAAAGATTTCAAAGCAATCATTTAACTAGGCTCAAACACTTATATTGTCTGGACTCATGCTTGTTTTTTCTCAAACCTCATAACAGATGTTATCAAACTATAGTTTTCTAGGTAGCTGTGGAAGTGATTGCTAGTCTTACCCACTTGTTTTTTAGATGATAGAATGTGGGTATATGTCGCTCACCTCACTGTAAATGTCACATACTTCATAGCTATAAAGCATAATTAAGATGGAAATAAAGGAAAATACCTTCATTCTATAGGGAGCTATACCATGAGGTTGTCACCATCAAATTTTCTATTACACTATTTTCTCTCTGTCCTCTGGAGAAATATCATCGCTTACTAAAAGAAGATATGACATTTTGTTCTCTTATATAAATTCCATTATCAGAGTGAGTTTGTATTTCTTTCTCCTAATTAAAACACTAAAAGCTATGACCCCCCCACCCCCCAAATACTTAGATTTTCTTTGTGTGCTGGTGCATTGCGAACCTGTTATCTCAGCAGCTTGGGAAGCTGATGCAGGAGGTTTGCAGGTTCAAGGGCAGCCTGGTCAATTTAGTGAGACCCTGTCTCAAAATAAAACTAAGGGGCTGAGGTTGTGGCTCAGTGGTAGAGTGCTCGCCTAGCATGTGCAAGGTCCTGGGTTCGATCCTTAGCACCACATAAAAATTAAAAAAAAAAAAAAGATATTGTGTCCAACTACAACTAAAAAATAAATATTAAAAAAATAAAAATAAAACAGCTAGGGATGTGGCTCAATGATTAAGCACCTTTGGGTTTAATGCATGGTTAACACACACACACACACACACACACACACACACTAAAATCGTGATTACTTCCCCCCATTTTTCCATATGCCAATGCGTGGAGAGAAAAGAAATTTTGGAATTAAATCCTGCTAAAAATGGATGGTTCTGCTGACTTAGATATGTTTTGTTCTGGCATAATCAAATATATATAAAATAATGTCAGTGGTTATGTAAACCTGGGTTTAATATCTGGTACCAAATATATATATATATAAATTCAAGAAGTCTGCATTCAGAGCTGACATTTTTAATATTTTATCTCTAAACTGGTGATGAGCAATCCAGAACAGAGAACACTGAAAATATAGAACTGTATGGGGCTTCATCCAGCATCCACACTCTTTCCTTGAGAGTTCTATGTGGACATTCCAGCCATCTGCCCCACTTGAACTCAGTTTGGATGCTACCTACTGACTTTTTTATCAGGTTGCTGCACATGCTGAGACAAATTAATCCTGGCCCTACGAGTGGAGATAAACAGAAGATGTTATGCTTGTGTACTGAGAGTTTGGAAAGGGTGCAATTAAAAAGTACTCACATACTTTGAGGTGGGCCGACGTGGTGGTTGGGGAGATTGAAGCTGATAACCACTGTGATGATGAGAATTTTATCTTTATTTGATCCTCAGATATGGACTCTATATATCTTTTCACCAGAAAAAAAGAAAATGACCAAGAGCAGCACACTCTCCATTTTTCTTGCTGTATGAAATGTCTTTTCTTTCCACATTGTCCTTGGGGGTCACAGCCAACGTCTTCCTGCTCCTCTTCCACATCCTCATGTTCCTTGTCCAGCGCAGGATCAGGCCCATAGATGTTGCCATTGCTCACCTGGCTCTGATTCATGTGCCAATGCTCATAATCAGGGCATATATAGGCATTTTGGGGGTTCAGGACATTTGGAATGACATCACATGTAAAGCCGTCATCTACCTGTACAAGCTGTCGGTCAGCACCACTTGCCTGCTGAGTGTCCTGCAGGCCAGCACCCTCAGCCCCAGAAGCTCCTGTCTGGCCAATTTCAAGCACATGTCCCCACAGTGCAGTCTGTGGTACTTTCTCATTCTCTGGGTGTTCAACATGTTCATTAATATTCATATTTTAGTCTCTATTGGAGCCCACTCAAATGATACATAAGATGGTTGGTTTTCCACTAAATCCTGCAGTGTTTCCTCCACAGGTCACCATTTCAGGGTCTTATTTTCCCTGGTAGAAATACTCCAGGACATCTTCCTTCTTGGGCTCATGGTCCTCTAAAGTGAGTACATGGTGGCTCTCCTGTGGAGGCATCAGAGGCAGTGCCAGCACCTTCACAGCACCAGCTGGATTACACAAACCTCCCCAGAGCAGAGGGCCACTAGGACCATCCTGCTCCTCATGGGTTCCTTTGTGGTCATGTACTTTGTGGACTGCGTGATCTCCTCCTCTTACCATAAAATGAAGAAGGAGGATCCGGTTCGCCTTGTGTTCCAGATGCTGGTGGGCAACAGCTACGCCACCGTCAGTGCTGTGATGCTGATTAGTATCGAAAAATGAATAATCCAGTTCTTCCAATCCACGCTGGGGAGGATGAGGACATGTTTAAGCAGGGCCAGATAACCCCTCACAGTGTCATCCCACGTTATTTCAACCCGAGTTTCCAAAAATTAGATGATGTTTTTAAAAAACCTAAATGAGGATGAGGGAGATGAAACTTCTGTTGTTCTTTGTAAGATCATTATCAAATCAGGTGAGGTGGTGCACACTTGTCATGCCAGCGGCTCAGGAGGCTGAGGCAGGAATATCTCAAGTTGAAGGCTAGCCTCAGCAACTGTGTGAGTCCCTGAGCATCTTAGTGTGACCCTGTGTCCAAATAAAAAAAAAAAATTACAAAGTTCTGGGGATGTAGCTCAGAAGTCACATGCACCTGGTTCAATTCCTAGTTTCAAAAAAAAGTGTTAAATGATATATGGGCTGTTTTCTTACTGAACTTGCCTAAAGCAGATACTTTCTGTTGTCCATAAGTGGACCTTGACTGTGAACACTTTGCTGGAAAAATGCATTTTAGAAGAATAGTTTTGTTTAGTCTTAGGAAAAGAAATATCTTGCCTAAGTACAACTCTCTTGATATGCCTGAGGCAATAGGTGTTTTGATGTATTTTTTTTATTAGACCAACAAATATCAATAAGAATAATGAAATCCCCTCCATGTTAACTCCAGGTGTTTTCCCAACATACTTATAACATTATTTCTCCATGTATTTTTTTTTCTGATTTCATCATTTAACTTTTTCAATGTTATTTTATTTTCATCTGAGTGCTAAACCAATAGAGAGTAGGAAAAAAAGGCATCAGTAGGTGATCAGGAATCAGAGCACAGGAGAGAGCTTCAGATATCTTGGAAACATACAGATCTAATCCATATTCCCATCTAAATTTTATTGGCCTTGCAGCCTTTAAGTAGTGGCCTAGTTCTTCAATCCTCAGTGTAAAATAGAGACCGTATATGTTTTAGGGTTATCATGTGTATGAGAACAAATAATAGCACTCATTTAGCATCATGTGTCCTGAGATTGGAAGGATGCAAAGAAGATTACTAGCATGTCCGCTGACCAAGGATGACATGTAATTTATAAATCATGTGTCATGGAAAAAGCAAGAGTAGCAGCTCACCTCTGTGTACACAGATATCATGTATTAACTCTTAATTTCCTAGTGATCCTCTGAATGAAGAAGTATTACGATCACCCACTTTACAGCAAAGCAAACAAACCCAGATAAATTAATTCAGTGGATTGCAGAGGAAATAGGTTAGGGAAATTCAGGATTTGAACTCTCAAGCCCAGGTTACGGGTCCTGAGCATAACCAATGATCCGTCTTTCTTGCTAGACTAATGACATGCATAGGAAAGTGGCACACAGGGGTCACAGCCAATGATACAGACAACCTGGGACTAAAAGGCCAACAACCCCTGTTCTGCATCCTTTCAGCCCAGAAATACAGCTGGATGGCGGGTGGCTATGGTTTGACCTACGGTAATGTGGCCTGAACCATAGAAGTCAGGCCACTGGATTGAACCCTAAGGGGCCAGTGTGAAAACTGTTCAGTGGCGGAATTTTCAACCCCTGGAGGGGACACAAGCCATCACCTTCCTTCTGGAGCAGCATGTGGAGGATCCAAATGCACTTCTGGGAGTGCAGTGGGGGGTATCCCAGGGGCACTGGTTGCAAAGGTAGGAGGCTGCTTGTTCTCCTGACTTCTGAAAAGTCTACTGGAACCAGAGGAAGAAGGTTAGGCATGGGGTGCACTTTTTGCCTCCCTTGCTGTAATTTATTAATACTCTGCAGCAGAATATATTCAAATATATATATATATATATATATATATATATATATATATATATATATATATATATATTTCTGAAATGGAATCTCTCTCTGTTGCAGGGACTAGTCTTGAGTTCCTGAGCTCAAGAGATCCTCCTGTCTCAGCCTCATGAGTTGCTGGAACGACAGCTACACAATGCAGTGCCCAGCTCAAATATTACAGAAGATCAAATTAGTGCTGAGGCTACAACTTTTCCTTTCCCCTCAAGCAGTTCATAATCAACTAAATGCATTACCTGTAACATCATCAGGATATGGGAGAAACTGTTGTTCTCTGTTAGGAAAGAGATTGGATATGTCTGCATTTGGATCTTGTGTGACCTGTAGAGTCATTTACCAAAGGGACCACATAAGATCATTAAGGAAAAACAGCCACCATGTGTTCCAGTTAGTGTTGGAAATCCTGGGGTTTCATCATAATGATTTTAGCAAGCAGATAAATAATCAAAAACATACACAGATCATGTTCTTCCTGTGCAGGAGATCAGGAAGGTTTGTAGGTCTCAGATTGGCTCAGAACAGACTTGGGACGTATGGAACTTTTTGTGATATTTATCAGGCCCTCCCAGATCAAAATGCTTGCTTAATAACCTACCGGTTTCACTTGACTGTTGGAAGGACGGACATGATGTCCATCTGCAGTAACAATAAAAAAACGATTGTCTTATCTTCTAAAAGTCCATGTATGGCTGTGTATTGATTATACTCTCCCACCAGGTGTCTAAGACCAAGTTGGTCAAAGTTGACCTTTTTACTATCTACACTAGATTCAGATGAGATCTTCAGTGTTTACTCCTGGGAACTGCTGACCCCATCCCTGCAGCTGTGCCCAGGGGCCCCTCACCCTCCTCTGACTGCCCCTTACACTGCCCTTTCCCCTGCCCCTTCTCAGCGTCTGCTGAGCTAAACTTCCATGTGGGCAACCTTTTTAGCCTCCATACATGAGGGAGGACAGGCAGGGTGTTTTCTAAAAAGAAAATTTAATACACCATTAGAAAAAAAAAATTCATCTTTTCCAAAATGTGATGATGCAGCAAAAATGACAATTTTGTTCTTTCAATCACTCAACATTTTTCTGTCTGCTCCCATGACAAACCTCAAATGACACTAGAAAGATTTTCGATGAGGGCACATCTGTTTCACGTTTTATGGGTCACAGAAAATCACAGGCACAGAGCTCCACTGTTCTCTGGCATATTTATACATAAAAATTGCATCTGGGCTGGGGCTACAGCTCAGTTGGTAGAGCGCTTGCCTCTCATGCACAAGGCCCTGGGTTCAATCCCCAGCACCACAAAAAAAAAAAAAAAAAAAAAAAAAAAAAAAAAAAAAAAAAAAATTACATAGATCTGCTCTCCTATACCAGCTTTATTTAAGGTAAAATAGATACCGAGGAGCCTTTAAAGAATCAACTTATATAATACACATAGTGTCATTTGTGTTCAAAATTGTAAAATAAAAATGTAAACGATAGTTCTAAAAGTGTGTTCTTTTCTGCCATTTCTGTGAAATGGAGATTTTGGAGGACATGCACTTCAAGTATTGCTGCTGGCTCTGGCCTTGAGGACAACTTGTCTGACATATTTATACAATTGAACATTTTTTTGGTACTTTTCTATGTGTACGTCATCATCAAATTTTTGAAAGCAAGAAAATAAAAACTGTTTGCGCATCAATCACAACTGGGATTAGCAATGCATTTAGACAGTCTCTGTATTTTCATTGAGGTATTCACTCACATGCCAGGTTATTATTGACAAGTATAACAGCTTAAACTTGTCATCCTAATGATTTTCTGGTTTAATATCCTTTGTATATTTTTGTATTTTGCTTTGTTCCATTTTTTATCTCTTATTGATTATCACTGAGGTTTGTTGGCTTTCTAGAGGGAATAGATTTGATTCTTCTCTACTCATTTTGTAACAGTGCACCAATGAGTTACTAAACTTCATGTGCATTTAACTACTTTTGCTAACATGTATACTCATAGGTATTTATGGGGATCAGTGTGTTATTTCTATACACATGTGCAGGATTTACCGATCAAATCCATTCTCTGTTAACCTACCCCAACTCCTTCTCATCCTAAATTATTTCTACAGCATATTTATGTTGATATTTGATTTTTTTCATTATAATTTTCAAAGTACACGGGACATGCAGTAATTGTCTTTCTGTGTCTGGCTTATTTCACATAACAAATTCCTGTAGTTTCATTCATTAAAAAAAAAAAACATAACAGGACTCTGTTGTGATTTATAGCCACAGGAAATTCCAGTGTGAATGAATATCATTACTCATTCATCTGTTGATAGGTACCTGGTCTTACTCCATCTTAGCTGTTTTGAATAGTGCTACAATAACGTGGACATGCAGATATCTCTCTGGTATGTCAATTTAACTTCTTTGGGTTATATACACAGAAGCGGGTCATCTGGATAGTTTTCTAGATCTATCTAACTCTTTTGAGAAGCCTTCATACTGATCTTCATTATGGAGGTATTCATTTACATTCCAATTCAATAGAAGAATTCCTTTTCTCTCCACATCATCCCCAGCATTTAATTTCGCTTTTTGTTACCAACTATTTTTTTCTGGTACAAGATTGCATGTCACTTCATAGTGATTTACATGTTCTGGATTAATAATAATATTGAACATTTAAAAATGACTCTCTGGCTGTTCCAATCACTCACCCATTTTTTTAATTACATGACTTTATTGTTGTTGTTGATATGGGTCATTGTCTTTCAGTACATTCATCTTTTTAGCAAGTAAATAGTGCTCCCATATCTTTTCCATTCTGTACATTATCTCTTCACTTGGGTGATGGTTTCCTTTGCTGAGAAGAAGGTTTTGAGTTTGATGCCATCACTTTGGATTCTTTCTTCTTTTTGATGTCTGTGTGTGTGGGTTAGATTCTAAAGGTCATTATTTGTGTTGAACCAATGTCCTGAAAGTTTTCCCATTTTATTTTATTAGTTTCATACTTTCAGATGTGCATTTAGATCCACAACAACATGGTGTGGAAATGAAACACACACACACACACACACACACACACACACACACATGCACACATGAATAAAATATATCCTACATCTATATATTATACATACAAAAATTATGTTTAATGCCAATACCATTCTTCATGTATATGTTTATATGCCTATATATGTATGTACATATATATATATATAATATCTATCTATATATTTATATATAGCTCTATATTTATATCTCTCTCTATTTATATCTATCTCTATATTTATAATATATATATATATATATATATATATATATATATATATATATATATATTATAAATATAGAGATAGATATAAATATATATATATATATATATATATATATATATATATATATATATATATATATATATCAGTGCATATATTCTATAAGACTATGGATTTCCCAGAAATAAACCCTGCATGTATACTCTGTAGCAAATGGAGTCACAAAAAGGTGGCTATAAACATATCATAGAAAGGATAGCCTTATCAACGAGTGGTGCTTGTTAAACTGGATGTCCATATAAAGAAGATTGAAACTTGACCTTGATATCTATATCACCCTGTAAAACAAAACACTCAGAAATGCAACTCCAAATGGATGAACAAGCTAATGTTACATGAGACCATGCTGATGAGTATCACTCCTTGCTTTCTAAACCTAGGAGTCTCAAGCATGTCTTAGGACACTCCCCTGGTGGTGATGAATCCCGTGTTTTTTCATTGGTGCATTATAATGATGGATAGTAGAGGGATGGATGATGCCATACTCATCTGTGCACATAACACCATGTGCCCATTCTCTGGGACTTTCCATTTCCCTCGGATGCATTTGCTCTATGGGTAGCATCACAGTGTGTTGGGGAGGAGTGCAGGGCTGGGTTCTGACCTGCACTAATGCAGGGCTGCAAGTTCCCCAGCAGCTCCCTGAACTGCTCAGGGCCTGGGGGCCTCCAGCATCAGAGACTTTAGATATCTGTGGCACTAATGGGCTTTTCTGTACCTGCCCTTTATCTTTTTCCCATTGTGAGAATTCCCTATTTGTTTCTGTTCTGAGGACCCCTTTACATGATGACAGAGGGGTAGGTATTGGTTACCTTATTTGTAAGTCCATCAGGGGTCCTCAGGATATACAGGGTCTCAGCCACTTTCCACACTGTACTCTCTTGTACTCCCTTGGACTAGTGACCGTGAACTCTACCGTCTTAAAAAAAAACTTTAGTGCGCAGGCTTGTGTGGTCAGGAATCCATGCAAGGTTACACAGCAAATCTCAGATAAAACTGAATCCTTATACCCACTTAAGGGGAGTGACTTTTTCCTGCTGACCCTCAGCAATAAGCCTGATCCTTTGTGTCCATGAGTTTGGCTATTGAAATGCCCATTTGAGTGGACACCTGAAGCCTGTCTCTCTGTGATGGCTAACTTCACTCACCATGATGTCCTCCAGGTCTGTCCATGTGGTAGTGACCAGCTGGGTTTCTTCCTCATAGAGAAGATGCAGCGAGATGCCAGTTTCTCTAACATCCATTCTTTGGTGGCATCTGGTACCTTCCCTTCTTGGGTGCTGTGAGTAAGGATGCCACCCTCATGGGAGCACCTAGGGATGCTGACTCCACTCACCTGCATATGTGCCCACGTGGGGCTGCTGGGACACCAAGTAGCTCTACCTGTTGTCCTTGGGCAACAGCCAGACTGGTTCACTACTGTGGGAAATGGGCCATTTCCACTCCCAACAGGGTACCTTCCACAATCATGGTGACCTCTCCTCTCACACCCTAGCCCTCCTGACTGCTGTGACAGGATACCTCATGGTGGCTCTGATTGGTCATTTCCTGGAGAATGAATGCAGGTGGAACATCTTTTCTTTGCTTCTTGGCCATCTATGTGTTTTTCCTTGGACAGGATATCTATTCAATCTTGTGCTATTCTAAATGAAGTCATTATTATTATTTTTTAACTAAATTCCAGGAGGTTTTAATAAATGTTGAAGTTTAACCTCTTGCTGATATGCCATTTGAAAATGTGTTCTCCAACCTGTGTGTTGTCTGTTGGTGGTTGATCTTTACCTTTCTTGATAGAAGTCTTTTACTTTCATGTACTCTCGTGTGTGTCACTGAGGCTGCCTGCCCTCTTGGTGTCATATCCAAGAGATCATTTTGGATTCCAGGGTCATGAAGTTTTCCCACCGTTTTCTTTTTGCAAGATTACAGATTCAGGTGCCACATGCACATATTCAGTCCACCTTGAGTTGATATTTGTGCATGGCTGAAGGATAAATGTCCATTTATTCTTTTGCATGTCAATATTTGTTGAAAAGACTATTTTTACCACATTGGCTGTATTGGATGGGGCTTTTAAAGATGTCTTAAATGACATTGTGTGTGGACTTTTTTCTAGGCACGTTGCTCTGTTTCACTAGTTTATATATTTACTATTATGCCAGTTTCATGGTGTGTGTGTGTGTGTGTGTGTGTGTGTGTGTGTGTGTGTGTGTGTTTGAAATGCTGGTGATGAAACGCAGGTCCTGTGCATGCTAGGTGATTGCTACATCTCCAAGATCCATCCACAGCCATACTTCAATGTTTTAATTACTAGAGCTTTATAATATAATTTATAAACCAGAGAGTGGTTCCACTATCTCTGTCCTTTTTTTACATTGTTTTTAAGTTGTCAATGGACCTTTATTTTGCATTTATTTATATGCAGAGCTGAGAATCAAACCGAGTGCCTCAGACCTCCTAGGCAAGTGCTCTACCACTGAGCCACCACTCAGTCCCCCCCATTAGCTTTCCTCTTTATCAAGATTGCTTTAGCCATTCAGAGTCTTTTAGGATTGCATATGAATTTCAGCTTTTTTATTTTGTATTTCTGTACAACTGGTCACTGAGATTTGGATATGGATTGAATCTGATCTCTACATCTCTTTGATAGTATGGACATTTTAATATGGATTTTTTTACATCCATGAACATCATGCTCCTTTCTTCTTGTTCATATCTGCTTTAGTTTATTTAATTATTTAATTATCTGAATTTACTGATCAATGTAATTAATCATTAATTTACTTATCATTAAATTATTAAATTAATAAATTATTGATTTAATTAATTAATTAAATTTAATAAATTAATTTAATAAATTAATTAAATTGTTTAATTCATTAATTTATTTTTATTACACAGTTTTCAGGGTACCTGTGCTTTCCTTCCCATTTCCTTCACATTTATTCCTCTGTATTTTGCTTTTTCTTACTGTATTTGCAGGGATGGTGTTCTGAATCTTACATTCACATATTTTTGTGGCTATTTTATAGAAACAAAACAGAAATCTTTGGACGTGGCCTTTGTATTCTGCTGGAATTATTGAACAATCCTAAAAGGAATTTTTTTTGGTGACCTTTTCAATGTTGGTACGTCTATGAACATATCACCCTCAGAGTCAATGTTACTTCTCCCCTCCACTTTGAATGCCTTATCCTTTTCTTGCCTCATCATTCTTGCAAGAACTTCCAGTTCTTTATTCTCCCAAAGTGGTGAGACTGGGCGTCCTTGCCTCATTCTTGACCATGCATAAAATCATTTCAGTTTTTCACCACCGACTATGCTGTTGACTGTGAGTTTCAGTAAATGGCATTTGTAATGTTTGAGTAAATTCTTTCACTACCTCGTTGGTTGAGAGAGGCTTGATTCTGAAAGGATTTTTCCATTTTTTCAAATGCTGCCCTTTTCATCTTTTGGGGATGGTTGTCTATTTTCAGTTCTTCATTTACTTGGTCTTGGGTGTCACCATAATTGATCTGCACGTGTTGAACCATCTTTTGTCATGTGGATAAATCCCAGGCCTTAGATGCTCTCAACATACGGGACTCACTGTAGTCAGTTTCTCTCAAGCCTTCTCCATCTTTGGATGGGGTTGGTCTCTAGGTCTATTCACTTCTCCTGTGTTTCCCGGTGCTGCTGTAGGAGCATGTTGACCTTAAAAATGATTTTGGAAATATTCCTTCTTCCATTGTTTGCAGGAGATTAGAGAGGTATGCTGTTAATTGTTTAAAAATTTGGTTGCTTTCCATCATGAAGTCATATGGCCTGGACTTTTTTTTTGGGGGGGATGGGGACTGTTTGGTATTACTGGTTCAATCTTCTCAGTCATTATTATTTTGTTGTTTTTATTTTATTTATTTCTCAGTGTCCTGAGGTTGGGAGAGTCTGGATGTGGTAAATTTTCTGTAATTGTCCATTCTGATTGCCTTATGAAAGAACAATGTCTTGGTTGGGTTAAGTTCTTTTTTCTGGTGATTTAAGTGTTTTTTTTTTTTTTTTTTTTATTCATTTCAACTCTGATCTTCATGATTGCACTAGTTCTGCTGATTTTGGTTTGATTTGAGGTGCTTTCTTTAATTAATTCAAGGTCAAGTTAGTTTATCAGGAAAATAGGGAAAGGTATTGTTCTACAAATATTCACACTCCTCTTGAGGTGTCCCCAAAGTTCTAAGTATGTGGTACTTTCATTTTTGTTTTTCTCAAGAAATATTGTGATATTACTTTTGAGTTCTACTTTGTGTTATTGGTTAAAAGGTGTTGTTTCATTTCCACGTAGTTGGGATTTACAGGGACCTTCTTTCATTATTTATCCATACTCCCCTGGTTTTCTTCTGCAAGGTGCAACTTCTCCCTAAACTGTCAGCCTGTGTGTGTTCTTACAACTTCAGTGTTTGTATTGTGCAGAGCTTATGTTGGTATTATTTTTTTTCAGTTCTGTGTATTCAGCCCCCCTCTATCAATGGATTGGGAACTGTCATTTATTTATACCTAACAGGTATTAATAATGACTTAAATGACCATTTTTGTTCATTGGTTACTGTTTTGTGGTTTTTTGGACACTTTTCTCCTCTTTTCTGTGTTTCTTTCAGTTTTTCCTAAATTGTATAATCATATCTTTTGTTTATTTCTTACATTTTTATCTATAAACATTTTATTTGAGAGCATTTTATATTTGATATTTTTCTAATTTAAAAGAATGTGTTACAAGTGCCTATCTGTAGATATTATGATTAGATATCTTACTGTTTATATTTCCTGTTATGACTATATATATATATATATATATATATATATATATATATATATATATATATATATATATATTATCCAGAAATCCACAACAACAGAGCTATTGACTGTGATGCTTAAGATCTTTGAATGGCTCAGCAGCACACTGTGGTACTTAACAGATTTCCTATGAAGACCAACTTTTTTGGGAGAGACTGAGAATAAGATTTGAGCTTTTCAAAACCCATCTTCAAACCACTGGAAGGAATTGGCTCTAATATTTTAAGCTCACCACATGACATTGTGGCACAGTAAGAATTTTATCACTGGGCTGGGTTTGTGGCTTGGTGGTTGAGCACTTGCCTGAGATGGGTGTGGTGCTGGGTTTGTTCCACATAAAAAATAAATAAATAAAATAAAACATATACATGTGTCCATGTATACCTAAAAAAATTAAAAAAAAAAAAAAAAAAAAAAAAAAAAACAGAAAATGATCACTCACTTTTAATTTCAGAAAAGATATTTTCCATCACTGGGTTAAGATGACAACTTCCCCAGTCCCCATGACCTTGGGTTGGTGGAATGCCATTCTGTTTTTTGTGTCTATCAATTTGAGTACTCTAACTTTAACCTCCTTTAAGTACTTTTTATACAGTATTTGCTCTTTTGTGACTTACTTGCTTCACCGAGTAGAGAATCTTGAGGGCTCAGCTATTGTGGCATCCTGTGCCAGAATTTTCTTTCATTTCAAGTGTTGATAGCCCAGCATCTAAATAGTCCATATATATATTGTTTATGTATTCTTATGATTCTGGGTGTTGGGTTTTTTCTACATTTGATTATTTAAAACATGGTTTATGAGCAAGGCTGTGGAAATGACTGTTTGACTCTCTGCATGTACGTGTGTGTGTGTGTGTATGTGTGAATGCATACATGCACATGTGCACACATGTATGCTCTATGATGTGGTGTATTATGGTAGCAAATGTTTACATGTCTAGTTTGAAAAAATATAGATAATTGAGACAATACAATTACTGAAAAGCATTGGGACTATTCCACCTAAAAATAGTTGGAATACCCCAGGTCATGAAAAGTCACATCCACCTCAGAGTCCCTCCTGGAGGATTCAATGAGAAACATAAAACACTGGTAATATCTCAAAGATAAAGATGGCTTGATTTTCTTTTATGTATTTGCCAATTACATATCCAAGTATATGGCTCTAACAGAAGAAGAACTTTGTATTGTATTTAAAGAAAACAGCATATACACTGTGTCATGGTGCATCATCCCAAAGAAATCACATTTTCTCACCTTAACAGAACTTATTCACCACTGGCTACTGAAATATTTACTGTCTTTGCCCACATATATCTCAAACTGCTAATTATACGTTTTTCAGTACTAGTGAACACCAAAGGGCTGAACAAGGCATACCTATGGGCCACAAAGATCTGGATACAGTAAAATACTGGATCACCCTTCAGTGTGATTCTTGCATAGGAGACAATGCTGTCCAAGATGGACATGACCACAAAACAACTCAAGAGCAGCAGGATTGTCTGGATGACCCTCAGTTCTGGGGATGACACTGGAGACAGGCTGCTGCTATGGAGACGCTGGGAATACCTCTTGTGCCTGCACAGGAGAGCCACCATGTATCCATTGGAGAGGGCCATTATTCCTATAAGGGAGACTTCCCTGAAGGTTATCTTCGTGGATAAGCTGTGCCAGAGGAAGAAGGTTAAGGGAATAAAGGAGCAGGATTCTGTGATGTACATAAAGCTGTCTGAGGTCAAATTGGGGGAAGCAGCAATAGAGATGAAGAGGTGGCTACTGAAGGATGAGTAGATGACACACAGGAAAAGAAGGAAACACAGGTTGTGACGTGAGGATTTATGTTTGACCTTTGCCAAGCAGGAGTTCCTGGGGCTGAGGGTGATGGATTGGAGGACACTCAGCAGGCAGGTGGCACAATGGAGAAGCCCTCATCAACCTGTACTGGTAGATAAGCAATTTACTCGTCAGGTCATCCCACCTGCCCCCCTGAAGTGTAAAAATGTCCGCAGCTATGAAGCCCTTGATGAGCAGCATTACCAGGTGGATTAGGTCCAAGAGACCAATGGGAAGGTCAGTGGGCTTAGGTCTGTGCCCAGTAATGTGCAACAAGATGTGGACGAGAAGAAGAAGGGCATTGGCCATGACCCCAACACCAATCACAGTGTACACGGTGTTTATTATGTGAATATTCCTGTACAGTCTGTTGGCTTTATTCATCTTATAGAGGAAAAAATACTGTGAACACCTTCGAAACAGAAGAAAATGTCTTTTTTGCAAATATGTCCTTCATCAATCCCAATGGACAACCCTGCAATCAGGAAAATAAAGAGGACTCATCAAAACATGCCTTTATTCCACATGATGAGTGAATTCTGGTGCTGGGCCCAGTGATGCCTGCCTGAAATCACAGTGACTGAGATGCTGGGTGCTTATGAGGCTGAATGAGACAGGTGAATCACAAGGGTGATGCTACCATGGGTGTCTTAGTGAGACCCTCTCTCAAAATACAGAAAGAAAAGGACTGGTGTAATTGGTCCTGGTGCACTTACCCACCAAGCAATCTCCAGCACAAAATAAAGCAAGCCAACAAACAAACCCCCTTAGTTCCATCTCACACCACCCAGAACCCATGTCCATGCTCTCCCTTGTCCTCACATCTCCAGGTCTCGGCTGGGTTATATGTGCTCCTGGGGCCTCCACAATGTCATACATTATGTTACTTCTGTTTTCCTGTATATTGATAATTGCCATATGGGCCCAGTGGCACACTTCTGTAGTCCCAGGTGTTTAGGAGGCTGAGGTAGGAGGATTGGAAGTTCAAATACAGCCTCAGCAACTTAGGAAGGCCCTAAGTAACTTAGCACAACCCTATTTCTAAATGAAAAAAAAAAAAAAAAAAGCATGTGGTAGTGTGACCTGGTGATCAGCACCCCTGGGGTAAAAAAAAATAATAATAATTACCATTTATCTTAGAACATATATTCCTCCTATAATCTCATGTCTGATATTTTCTGGTGAAGACAGAGTCATACTTGATTTTCATGTGTCCCATCTTGTTTCTCAGGTACATAATTGTAGCTCTACATTTTTGGGTGAATTGGAGTGAGGCTGATTATAGGAAAGAGGAAATGAGCCCCTTTTAAGCAAAGAGTATAACAGATCCAATATGCACAGAGTTACTATATGTCTACACCATGTTAATTCTGGCTTATTTATTGCCACACCAAATATTTACAATATATAAACAAGAAAATGTTGGTGTGAAGTCTGCAGTCAGACTGGTAAGTTTGTGTATTTGAGCTTCCATTTACAATAGCATTAGCTTAAGCACTCTGTGACGCTGAGGTCCAGTCATCTCAGCTATCAACATAAATAGGCACTTTATGTATACCCTGGAGTTATGATTGGTGTAAAAAAATATAGTATGTATCAACATTGGAAGTTGATACACATACTATATACTAGAATTATCTAGAAAAGTTGTCTTCTACTTTTATGATCATACAGTTCTTAATGCATGTGACTTGGAAGAATCAATTCAGTTATTTTTCATAACAGAGCAGCTGTGTTGCTGCCCGAAATAAGAGGAGAGAATTTGGAAAATTCTGCTGGGCCTGGATGCACACGGCTGTAATCCCAGCATTTTGGTAGGCTGAGGCAGGAGGATCCTGAGTTCCAAGCCAGTTTCAGCAAATCAGCAATAAATTATTAAATATTTCTCTAAACAAAATATGTCTCTAAATAAAATATTTAAAAATAGTGCTGGGGAAGGGGCTCAGTGGTTAAGCATCCCTGAGTTCAATGTCTGGTACCAAAAATTAGAAATTTCCAATGTAGTAGAACATTTCCACAGTCTCTTTCAGAGAACTCTTTTGAAATTATAGGACTATTCCTGGAATCCTCTGATGTGACTACACATGTCACTTTTTTATTCTCAAGCTAGAATAACTAGCCTCAGGTAGAATATTCCAGAAGTATCACCAAGAGCATAGTCTGTTTCTTAGTCCTTTCCCAAGATTTACAATCAGAGTAATGATTAGAACTACAAGCAAAATAGAGTTATTTTTCCTCTTCAAGGTTTTGATTAAAGAATAAGTATCCAATCCAATCTTGAAAGATGGGTGCTCAGATATTATCTGGATTACAAATTAAAGGTGACATTTCTCCAGACTCAAGAGTCCTAAGCCTGAAATTTATGCTGAAAAATTTGTTGAGTGATCTGTTGGGATAATATTTTTTTGTAGTATGTGTGTATTTAATTAAATATCACTCATGTGAGATATACAGTATTGTAAAATATTTCTGCCAGATAGTAGAAAAAAATTATCATCTGAAAAGCAAACATATAAGGGTAATTTTTTTAGGGCTATTGGTTTAATAATTTCAGATTCTAAGGGGAAGAAAATTTTTAATCACTCGCAAATATTGGAACCCATTGAAGACTTAAGACCTGAAGCAGGGATTTAGTTAAAACTTTTGGAGTATAGATTTTCTGATGCAAAAATTTATAACATTGTTTGAAAAAAAAAGGTACCTGTAGTAAGACTCATGGACCTTATATACCAAATAGTAATAAATTCCTGGTTAAGTAAATTTTACTGCCATATTGCTATTGATTTGTAAAGTTCTTTATATAAATTATGGCTTTGTTGTCCTATTCTTTTTTCTCAAGAAAGAAAAGCCAGTACAAAAAACCAAATTTGATCAAGAAGAAAAAAAAAATTTAGCTTTTAAAAAGTCATGATCAAGTAATGTGACAAATTTCTCCATTCAGTTAGCCAACCTATTTGAGTTGGTTGCACAGTAATCCCAGAAACACAAAGTAAAATACCAAAGTTACTCATATCTCTAACTTTTTTTAGTTGTACTTGGACACAATATCTTTATTTTATTTATTTATTTTCATGTGGTGCTGAGGATTGAACCCAGGGCCTTGCACGTTCTAGGCGAGCACTCTACCACTGAGCCACAACCCCAGCCCCCTATCTCTAATCTTTATTGTTCACAAAAATGATGACCTGAGACCTATATTTACTGGTAATGATTTAAGCGTGTTATCGTTTGTAAGACAAAATGTCCAGTAATAGCTTTCAAAGAATAATACTTATTGGTTTATTTATTTTTGTCATCAGGGATTGAACCGAATGGTGCTTAACCATTGACCACCATCTCCAATCTTTTTTTTTTTTTTTTTTTTTTACTTTTCTGTTTTTGAGACATGGTCTTTCTAAGTTGCTTAGGGCCTCAATAAGTTGCTGACAGTAGCCTTGAACTTGCCTCAGGATCCCAAACTGCTAGGTCAAAGAATAATCTTAAATATATATATATATTAACATTGAATAGTTACAATTGTAAAATTACATTAGCTCATGTAATATCTGTGAAATACCATTTTTTTTCATTGAGTTGAAACCATTCTAAAAACCTGTAGCGCCACCGCACTCTATTGTGTGTCTGTATGAATATGTAACCACAAACTCCACAGTTATGTTCAATGATGCAGTGTCAATAAACATTAAAATAAAGAATATTATGTAAACCAGGAAATTCAACTAGTGAATAAATAATAATAAAAGCATGAGCTGTACAAATACTTTACATTACTGAACTCTTCAAGGAGTACAGTTTAATAACCTATAAATCAGGGCACTGAATGGGGTTGGCTGCAGAATTACTTTAGATACTGTAATCCTGTCAACCTAAAAGTTTTAGTACAGGCTAGGATGTACAGATGCTACAAATTGGCATTAATATTTAAGAAATCATAGGTCCAGTGGAGCTTTAAAAATTACTAAAACGTTTTATTTTATTTTTTTCTGGAGGTGAAATTTGTCCATAGCAATATGAAAAATGAACCTTCTTTTGAGTGCAGATCAAGGAAATTGGCAATGATCTCACATCATCAAAAGCACCCCCTTACCTTCCTCAAAGCAGAGCCAAGCTAGACTGGAGTATCCTAGTCACACTCGAACTTCCAAATCACACACACTCACCACTATCAGCAAGCTGTGCATGCCAATCACCTAAGTTGGACTTTATCTCAGCATCATGCAATAAGTGACTATTTTAAAGAAATGTATTTAGCTGCACATGCGCTAATGAGTCATTTCTGTGGAAAAATAGTCTGGTGAACCTGCTCCCTTTATGAAAACAGAAATTCTTTAGCATGTCCCGTTGTACCTGTGTCTCATCAGGTTCTCACCTGGTTAGCAAAGCAAAATCCTGGAGATCAGGGGACAGGGCAGGGTCGGCCACCAGCAGAATGGTTTCAAGTTGATAGTGAGGGCTGGGGACCACTCTGAGGAGGAAAACCCAGCTTAGTCTCCTTTATTAAATGGATCAGGGTCTGAACATATAAGACATTGTTATCATTTTTCAGCTGCCAAAATTTCATACTAAACCTGCAATACATGACATCATCCAATAGGTCCCCAAACTAGTAAGGAGGGTTCAGGATGCTGCACCTGAACTCAAGGTCTAGGGGGAATTGGAGCATGGAAAAGGAGGAGAAAAGTTGTTTGTATGCTGCAACGTGAGCTTGGACACTTAGGTGGACAGATTCCAGCATGATGAAGGGACCAGTATCTCTTTTCTGAAACCTGAAGTGGTCATGCCTACATTTTAGGGTGCATATAAGATGTAAATAACATGATTCATCTCCGTCACTTAGCACTTCATGTCCACCTCCCCCAAACACAGTAGAGAGCAGAAATTTGTTTATCATTGTCACCTAGGTGATTTTTTTTTTTTTACCATAGCTCAAGTTTACCATCATTATCATCTCTATCATTTCCTTCTAAAGATAATTTTAAAATTTGATCTCCTGGAAGGTGAGACTGATCTTGCTTCAGGCAAGTGACTCAGGAAATATGGATAAAGTGGGCTGCAGGATGTATTTTTTTTGGCCCCAGCTGAGCTGGGAAAGTAAGAAGAGTATTATGAAGAAACACCTGGTGCCTTGGGGGGAGACAAAGCCCTCATCAGCTAGGTGACAGTGCTGCCTTCAGGGATTCTCTGAAATAAATGAAAAACAGCGTGGGGTCCTCAAAACCCTGGGATATACTTGAGTAAATGATTGGAAGTCCTATTTCTGAGAACAGGGTAAGAATTTTACAAAATGCTTGGTAAATTAAAAGATTTGTCAGCATAGCAAGCATAGCTCGTGTTCAGAATATTGACATTACCAATATTTTAAAATAAATCCTCAGAAATTTTGGAAGAAGAGAGTGTGTTTTCTTTTTTTGAAGAAATGGGGAACTAAGCAGAGTCTTGCCAACATGTAATCCCAGGAAAATCCCCCAAATCCCAAAAGCTAAATTTAAGAACAGATATATTCTTTCCCCAAGCTCTGGAAATTTGTGTTGCTGAGTGTTTTGTAGCCACAAATGGGAATAAAACCCACCATCTTTACTTTTTAAATCTTGAATGTACTTGCAAACTCAATATTCTGCACATGTAATTTGAAATTTCCTAAGTGGCAGAGCACAGAGACAGGGCTTATAGGATATATTGTGGCAGGGAATGTTTCATGATATACTTGGCAGTAATGTGGGGGTACCCTCTATCAGATGAGGTTTTGAACATGGAAGATTTCCTTCTAAAGACTTTAAAACATGAAACAATAAATTGTTTTAATTTTTGTTAAAATTAATTTTTTAATTAATTGTTTTAAAACATTAAAACAATTAAACAGAGCACAGAAGTCACTTATATAAACAGTAGTTCTTTTGTGAGTTGTAATAATGACAGAAACAGAACCTATGCATATTTATCAAAAAATATGAAATTTAGACATGTCATGTGCCTGGTCAAACGTGTTGAATAAGTAATGTTTAAAATTGGAACATTACATTTTATAGGGAACTTGCATATTAATGGAGCTAGTCAGTAACTATAGTCTTATTCATGAAAACCTAAAACGTATTGAGGTCTTCTATGCAAAAATTGGAGACACTTTTTATTAGTCTGTAAAGTCATGAGGAGGCTAGGAAGATAATGTCCTCATTGTGCCATACAGGGCACGTCCTCTCGCCTGAGAGGAACTCATAGAGCTCAGGTGTCTTTTGCAGATACAAACAACCTCACTAAGAAGCCCAAACTTCCTCCTCCCACAGCCTTCCTAGGACCTCCCTGACCACTGTTTCTTCATCTGAGGATCCAGAGACACTTACCCATATAGAGGTGATGGGAAGACACAGTGCATCTGAGAAGAACCTGGGCTGGTTTAGGGAAGGGAGACCTTTAACCAATCTCTCTGCAGGGCCTTAATTTTTGTGTCTGTAAGAAAGTGATAATGTGTCACTGGAGAGCACCAAACCATCAGGTCTCCAGTGGGACATTTCACCTGCCCCTCCATTTGACTTTGTGCTCAGGTGGATAACAGCTCTCTCGGGAGAACTGGGCTCCCAACTTTTCTCTTAAGTTAATTGACATGTGTATTAGGGGGTCACAGTCATCCCAATCATTTAGAAAGTATCAACTTCTTACATTGTGACCTGAGCCAAATTTGTCTAAAATCACCTAATATTTTTGTCAGGGTACTTTCTGGTCTGAGATCTTCCTGGCACCTCTGTGAGTTGGCATTGGCTGGGTGACTCAGCTACCATGGATGATGGGCATCTTCTCCCTCAGCCCCTTCGTACTGGGAGGACCTGGTTTCTGGGGAGTGTTGGCTCTGCTCTCCATTTTTCAAAGTCAGAGAATCTGGGTTCAAAGGTGTGAGTGCAAATTAAATTGGAATTGAAATGTTTTGAAGTAAATATCAAGAGTGCAGGTGAAGCTGGTGTGGGAATGGAGGTATTCACAGGCAGATAAGGCTGAGTGAAATGATGCTTGTTTCACTTATTCAAATGCAATTGAGCTTCATTTCTCTTATTGACTTAACCAACAGAGTCACTTGGAAGCAGCTCCTCTGGATGTACAATATTTTCTTACCAATTCTTTTTTTCAAGTACAATTTTATTCCTTCCAATTTACTTTTTCCAATTTATAGTGATCTTGAATAAAACTGCTATGAATGCTTGCATACACATTGGGGGGTAAAAAACAGATTGTAATTGTTGAATCATGTGTGTGACTCTCTGTGAAGGATAAGATATTGCAATTCTATTTTCAAATAGCCTGTATCATTTGACATCTGATAAATTTGTGAGGATTTCTGTTCTCTGTCTATTTACCAGCATTTGGGGCTGTTGGGTCTGTATACCTTAACTGAATTTTCGATGTTTTGTTACCATCACCAACCTGTCATCAAATGTCAACAATCAAATTACTGCCTAGTGGAATCTCACTGTGGTTTTAATTTTATTTTTTTCTAATGACATGATATCATTACAAATGACGGGCAACATTTTGGGTCCACTTCCCAACCTGGGCATCTTATTTTGTTAAGGGTGCCTGTATATTTTACTCTGCTCACCACAGATAGATCTTTGTGTTTCCATTCATTTCCCTCTTTGTGTCATTTTGTGAAACTCCTAATGCACAGTATTCTACCGTGTCAAATATTTACACAGAATAGTTAGCTCAGGCACCACCACTGTGCCTTCTGATGATTACAACACTTAGAAGGTGTATGTGACATTGACTTTCTAAAAATTACCTTTTTGTTCCAGTTGATTTCCTCATATTTATTGTTTTACAACATAATTTTAAATGCAAAACCATCAGGTTATAGTAAGAACCATGATATTAGAAGTGGATAATGTATAAGGGATTTGGTTTCATTACATTTTTCTAAATTCTTCTATTGATATATTCATTGATACCAATATTTTACATACTAGAAGAAAATATAGGCCCAATTCTTTACCTCGTCCTCTTAGAAACAGTCTTCCTCAATGAGATTTCTAAAGCACAAGCAATAAAATCAAGAATCAATAAATGGGATGGTATCAAGTTATAAAGTTTCTCCACAGCAAAGCAAACACGAAGGCATAGCCTACAGAAAAGGGAGAAATCTTTGCAACCTGAACCTTAGGTAGTCCATTAATCTGTGGGATATACAAAGACTCAAAAAAAAAAAAAAAAAAAAAAAAAAAAACCCTTAAAACTAGAAAGAAAAAAAAATATACCAATAAATAAATGAGCCAAAGAAACGAACATGCACTTCACAGAAGGAGAAATTCAAACGGTCAACAAATAAGTGAAAAGATGTTCAAATCTCAGCAATTAAAGAAATGCAAATTAAAACTACACTGAGATTCCATCTCATTCCAGACTGAATGGCAATGGTTAAGAAGACAAATTACAATAAATGTTTGCACAAATGTGGACAATTCACCCATACAATAATGGTGGGACTAAAAAAAGTGGTACAGCTACTCTGGAAAATAGGATGAAGAATCTTCAAAAAACTTGAGTGGAACCAACATTTGACCACATTATCCCACTCCTTGACATATATATCCAATAAAAATTGATATACGACTGTGATGTAGCCACGTTAATGTTTACAGCAGCTCAGTTCACAATAGCTAAGCTATGGAACCAACCTAGGTGCCCTTCAACTGAGAAGTGGATTTTAAAATGTAGCATGTATCCATAGTGGAATATTTATCACCCATAAAGAATGAAACTTGGGTATTTGCTGGTGAATGCATGGGTCTGGAGAGTCTCATGATAAATGGAATAAACCAATCCAAAATCCAAAGGTGCATGGGCACTCTGATATGTGGATGCAGACACCCAACAGGAAAGGGAAATTGAAGAAAAGAAGCACACTGTATTAGTCCAAGGGGAATGGAGTAGGGGGAATGGGATCAGGAAGGACAGGAGAATGAACCGGGCTTAATGTTGCTATGTTCACATATGACAACGCAACCAGTGAGACTCCACATCATGCCCAGCCCCAAGAATGGGACCTGAATTAGAATAAGCTACACTCCATGTGCGTATAGTACATGAAGTACACTCTGCAGTCATGAATATCAAAATGGCACAAATAAAAAAATCTTAAATAAACCTAGTATTACTGTATAAATAGAAAAGAAACTGACATTATTATTCACTCTTTTTCCTGATTTAAAAGACTTTTATGGGTTCATATTTTCATGGAATGAACTGTTATCAAGTTTAGTAATTTTCCAGATGCTGCTTAAATCTGGTACTTTGTCCTAATTTAAAACACTTCATCATCTTAAAGAGATGATTCTTTTTAAGAGTGACATTCAGATAGTTATCCTACAGGAACCACTTAAGACAACACTGAGATAGATGTAAAGACTGAGGTGCCCAGATTGAACTCACACCAGAACTTCAATTACTTCTTCATACAAAAGTGAGCATGATGGGGGACTTAAGGGGATCATCTTCAAATGACTGTTTGGAATAGGTTTTTATTGTATGTTTTATTTTTGGTATCAGCCATTGAACTCAGGATTCTTAATCATTGAGCCACATACCCAGACATTTTTATATTTTACTCAGAGACACCATCTTACCAATTTGCTTAGGGCCTCACTAAGTTGCTGAGCTTGATTCTGATCTCTAAATCCTCCTACATCAGCCCCCCTAGCCAGTAGGAATACAGGCCTGCATCACCACAATCAGGTTGTTTGGCACAATTTTGCTGAAACTTTTTCAAATTGTTGGAAAAATATTTTGATGCTTTGAGAGTCATTTCACTTTTCTTTGTAAATTCAGAGGATGTTTTTCTCCCAATTGGCTAAAAGTGATTGAAATATTTTATGATGAGTAGATACACAAGGATAAATTTCCCATTTACCAATGTTTAAGAGTACAGTCAGCAGCATTAAGCACATTCAATTTTGTGGGCATGTATAATCTCCACCCTGTCCAGAACTTTTTCTTCTCCCTAAACGATCTCTATAGCCATCAAATAACAATTCCCCTACTGAACCCCTTCCTCAGGTACTGGAAAATGTTATTCTATATCCTGTCTCTATAGATTACATTACCCAAAGTTTCACCTTCTATGTGTGGATTTATACACTGATGATTCTTTTTAAGAGTGATATTTCATTGGACATAATGTCTTCAACTTTCCTATGGTACCCCAAGGTATATCCAGACCACATGTTTATACATTCCTATGCATGTGGATATTGATTTTTTTGCACTATTGCCCATTGTAAATAATGGTACCATGAGCAAAAGGTGTTCAAGTGACAGTTTTGAGTCCTTGCCAATATTATTTGTTATATTCATAAAAGCACAATTGATAAATCAGATGGTAATTTATCATGAGAGATGTTTATAAGGTACTAGGCATCAGAGAGACTACAGAGATGATTTACTTATTAAAAGCTACTCCAAATTCATATATTTATAAACATAGGGACTAATGCAGATAATAAAATTGAGATTTACCTCTCATGGGTCAATCTCATATTTTCAATCAGAAATGTAACGTACTTCCAGGCACAGTGAAATTCTCCTATAATTCCAGCAGCTCGAGAAACGGAATCAGGAAGATCATGTGTTTAGGCAACATCAACCAAAGTGAGGTGCTAAGCAACTCATTGAAACCCTGCCTCTAAATAAAACACAAGATATGCCTGAGGATGTGGCTCAGTGTTTGAGTGTTCCTGATTCAATCCTCAGTAACTCTCCCCCCACCAAAAAATATAATTAATTTAGTTTATCTCAGAGGTATATGAAAAAAAATATCTAGCATGTATTTCTCATTCACAAACTTCAAAGTAATCACATAAAAGCTGTCTTTTATCTATTCATTTAACACAAAAAGCAGACACACTATGTCATGATGAATGGTTACCCAGCCGTGTGGTGGCTCATTATGAAAATTTATCCATCATGCAATGATCCAACATTTACTCTCCTTCCCCATAAGAATTTCAAAAAGTTAATGCTTTGTTTTTCAGTACAGATGAAAACCAAAGGGCTGGTTGTGGCATAGCCATTGGCCACCAATCATCTGGATAGAACCACAAACAGGCGATTGTTCCACATGGTTCTTGAGACGGAGATGACATAGTCCAAAGAGTACATGAGCAGAAAGAAACCCAGGAGCAGCAGGATGGTCCTTGTGGCCCTCTGTTCTGGGGAGGCTTTTGAACACAGGCTGGTGCAATGAAGGTGCTGGCACTGCCTCTTATGCCTATGCAAGAGGGTCACCATGTACCCACTGGAGAGGGCCATGAGCCCTATAAGGAAGGCATCCCATAATGCAACCAGGACAGTAAATAAATGCTTGAAGAAGTAGCTCATGGGTAAGTTAGTGCAGGAATCACTGAGAAATATAAGGTCCTGTGAGGTCACAGTGGAGTTGTCAACAGCAGAGATTGAGAAGTGGGCACTGAAAGACATATAGAAGACCCACAGGAAAGAATAGATTCAGGCTGTCCTGTGGGGATTTAGGCTTGAACTTTTCCAAGCAGAAGCTTGGAAAAAAATAATGTGTATCCCAATCATATGGATTATGTCACGTTCTGTCACTTTGATCCGAAGTTCAAATTATATAGGTGTATTCAAGCCATCTGACTTCAGAGGTTGCAATACTTAGCATTTTCTCTGTGAATATATTAACAAAATCACATGTGTTTATTAACAAACCAGAATAAATGTAACAGGAAGCTAACATAAATATGCTAAGACATTGAGACTCTTTGCTTAGGAGGGTTTTCTTTCTAATTAAACCCCCATAATTCCAATTGACCCAAAAGTACATAGTCCTTACTACAAGAAGGACACATACTCCACCCTTCCAGTTAACGGATAAGTATTCAACTTTGAGAATCCCATGAGCCTGGGCTCTGGGCTCATCTCATCTATAAACTGAACAAAACCTCATCATGTCTTTACCCAAGATACCATGCATGAAACAGTATGGAGCACATTTTCCATACAAGGAAGGCTTGCTGTGTAGAAGTATCTCTGTGGAATCATTCAATTTTTTAGACTTCTGCAGATCCTCATTCATAGAAATCTCCTAATAGTTGATCATCTCTATCACCAATTCGGAGAGGCTAAAAAATTACCAGAATTACAATCTTTTGGGAATCTCTGTTCAGAGAAAATTGAGTGAATTTTAGGACGATTTGATTCCTCTACACAGCTACCTATGTTAATTATTTTTGTTATCAAATCACAATTTGACCTATGTGATCCAAGTCCAGTATCAAATACTAGCAGAAACACATTTTAATATTTTTTTTCTACTTAAATATGTGCAAATCTGGGTGCGGTGGTGCACACCTGTAATCCCAGCAGCCCAGCAGGTTGGGAGGCTGAGGTTAAAGGATTATGAGTTCAGTGCCAGCCTCAGCAACTGTGATGCACTTAGCAACTCAGTGAGACCCTGTCTATAAATAAAACACAAAATAGTGTTGGGGATGGGGCTTGTTTGTTCAGTGTCCCTGAGTTCAAGCCCCAGTACCAAAAACACAACAAACAAACAAACAAAACCACATAACATTAAAAAAAAAAACACCTTAAATACATGGAATCATTGCGGTAAACAGAACCATAATTAAAATAGATACACATTCACTCAACTAGAGGAATTTATTACAGGGTAAGTATCCAATTTAACTTTGAAATATGAGTCTTTTTGGAGCCCAAGTTTTCCGTCTTCCTTCAAGAATGCAATGACATTTCTCCCAACTCAAGAGGTCCACATATAAAATTGATACTTGGGTTTATTATATTGATGCCTCACATATACCAGATACATTTTCTACTACTGAACTACATCTCCAGCTCTGATTCTAGAGAATTTTGAAATGACTTACTGGAAGAATGTTTTCCTGGAAAACATATGTATTTACTTTAATCCAAGCATCTCATATATCTAATAATTGAAATTTAATTTGTGTTTTCACATACTGAACCATAATAACACCTGAAATCAAAGTCTTAAGGCTAAATTAGTTCATGAGCCTATGGAATGTAAAAGACCCTAAGGAAATCCCAGCTACTCAGGATGCAGAGCCAGGAGGATGTAAAGTTCAAGACCAGCTAGCAAATTAGTAAGACCCTGTCTCACAATAATAAATTAAAATTGGGTTAGGGATGTACCTCATTGGTAAAGAGCCCAGGGTTCAATCCCTGGTACAAAAACCAAAAATGCTAAGGAAAGCTGACATTTTTAACATTTGTGAACATTGGGTACCACGTGATAATTCAGAGTATAAGAACAGGTTTTGTTTAAACATTGCAGATTTTTTTTTAAATTTTAATCTTTAGCTGACATAATATCTGAACTAGGGAGTCTCATATTAGAATTCAATACATGTTGACATTGCTTGATGAACACATGGGGGAATTAACATTTTGATTTTCTCAAATTGTATAATTTCTAAGTGTACAGAGTCTCAAAACTCTTATTTGGTCACATGTAATCACCTGATTTAGACTCTGGTGACCACACTGAGCTATAGACATGAGAATTGCTGACCCCCAGCCCTGCAGCTGTGCCCAGGTGCCCCTCACCCCTCCTCTGACTGCTCCTTCTACTGCCCCTTCTCAGCCTCTGTTGATCTGCACTTCCATGTGGGCAACATGTTTAGATTCCCTACATGAGTGAGGACATGCAGTAATTGGTTGAAAGGAAAATTCTATAAACCATTAGCAAAAAAAGTTTATTTTTTCTGAAATGTAGCAAACAGCAAAATGACAATTTTATTTTTTATTTTGGGATTATAGGTATGCACGACTGTGTCTGGCTTCTCTCCAGAGTTCAGATCACATATTGCTGTATTTGTTTATCATATACATCAGAAACACATATCTTATTCACTTAAATATTATAAGGTATGTAAGTATTCTAAAGGTAAGTATGCAGCTATGTCTGTGTTAATATCTCCTTTATATTATAAAGCATTCTGGTGATCAGGAGCCCTTCATAATACAAGCCAAAATAAATCACAAGGCATGTCCTTTCCCAGCCATGAGTCCTGAAACTCAGCACAGAAGAGTCTATAGGTTCAGGGACAGGATGAGAACTTCCTACCCCACCTGCAGTGTGTTCTATGTCCTCAACTAAGGCTCTTAACACAGTGATGGTACTTGGAAACATACTGTTCAAAGCAAAAACAATCATATTTTTTTAAAACAAGAGATAGCAAACTATCCTAAAAAAATACTGGACAATCCACAGAGGGGAACATAAATCACAGGAAAAGTAACATGGGTTGGGCATGGTGGTGCACAGCAGTAATCCCCACTGCTTGGGAGTTTGAGGCATGAGAATTGCATTATTGAGACTAGCCTCAGCAACTTAGTGAGGACCTAAGCATTATAGCAAGAGTCTGTACCTAAAGAAAATATTAAAATGACTAGCAATGTGGCTAAGTTGTTAAGCACCCTTAGGTTCAAACTGTGGTATCAAATTAATCATCATCATCATCATCATCATCATCATCATCATCATATAATAAATATAATAATAATAATAATAATAATAATAATAATAATAGTAATAGTAGTAATAGTAATAATAACAATAACAGCAGCCACAAAGTGGCATAATTTGTTTTTTTTTTTTTTTTTTTCTTTTTCATGTACTTAAGCCCCCCACCCCCTGCTCCCATCACCTACAGTATGTTAACCAATAATGAACATTTGAGATCTGGGGGGGGTGCTGTTCCTGCTTCATGTCAATTTGAGACTGAGGGGAAATTGGCAGCAAGCTGTACTTTGCATCACAGTTCTAGCTGGGAAACTATGAAGAGCACTAGGGAGAAACAGCTTGCATATCAGGGAGGGCACAACCACTCCCAGCCAGGTGCTATGCTGTGGGAAAAACCACTGTGAAATATACAAGCTACAGGAATATGAAGGAGAAAAGCCTGTAGAATATTTGGGTAAATGAGTTTTGGCTATTCCTGAAAAATCTGGTTGATGACCATCCATTGTTTCCATACATTGGAAAGATTTCAGTAAAGCTCAGGGTTCCCAGCTGTGACTACACAATAACAATAGCTTGAAATCTGTCTCCAGGTTCACTATAAGGAAAGTTACTTTTCTAACAGCAACAAGAAACACCAAAGGGGCTTCATCACACACACTAAGCTGTCCTTACTGGGAAACCCAAACATACCTGCAGGAGGATCTGTTTCCCTGAAGAAGTCAATAATGTCATAAATCAAGTTCAATTTTCTTAAAGAGGAAGAAAAGGAGATAGGTTCACATTTGTTCTGTAACTGCATTTGCATGCAAATATGAACTTAAAAATATAAATGTGAGCACAGACATCTGAACAGAATGAGGATCAACTTTTCCAAATATTCTCCCTAACAAGATGCCTATCAGACACAAACATTATTAGGGAAATGGGAAGGAGGATTTTAATATGAATAATTAATAGAGAACAGATAGATGAACAATATATTCTTCCTGCTCAACTATTGAAAATTATATTCCCAGATCTTTGGGGACCAAGGAAAAGGAAACCATTATCTGGTTCACTTGTCTTTTCATGTGAAGGTGACACAGGACCACTGCCCTCTCACTCGGAATTGGCTACTTGGAAAAACACACAATGTGGAGAGGCACCATTCATTTTTAATTTGAGAGATGAAATGTAGGACAAGGAAGATGTCATGAAAAATTAAAATACATGGTTATGGTATATAAGGTCACCCCTGTTACTTTTGGGTTTATGTAAAATCACTTTTTAATTTCTCAATATTTAGAAAGTCACATAACAAGGAGCACTCCATTTTTTTCGGGAACATGAGAGAAGCAAAGATGAGCATACTTAATAAAAAGGAGACAGGGAAATTATTACATCTCTGGTTATTTGTATAGGACTAAATAACATAGAAAACAGGAGACAGCACAGATAGCATATGCAACTGTCCAAAGAAAATTAAATAGGAACATGAAATAGAGGAAATTTCTTATGGAAAACAAAGAGTAATTTTCTAAGTCTCAAATCTAAAGAATGACACCTCCTAGGAGGATTTCCTTCATTACATCTTACAGAGCACCATTGTCTGGTTGAGTGCCGTGGTTAATGCTGGGTGGATCTTCTAAAGCTACCAAAATCCTCACTAGGAGATGCAGTTTGCCCCTTCCTCCCTCCTCCTAGAAGCCCATTTACTCACAGCCTACATCCGGGGAAACAGAGAAGAGCTTGGCTGGATCAATGCCGGCCACTTGGTGCACCTGAGAATAATCTGCACACTTTTAAGGAAAGGGTGTGATGAGCTCATCTCTCTGTAGCCTGTCATTTTAGTGTCTATAGTTATACAGGATCCCACTGAGGAGCACAGTATGATAGAATCCCCAGTGAAACATTTCACTTGCCCCTTGTTTGGATTCTGTTCTGGATAACAACCATCTGGGGAGAGATGTGCTCAAAATTTCCTCCAAGTTTCTTTGACAAAAAAAAAAAAAAAAAAAAAAAAATATATATATATATATATATATATGACATCCGAATTGTCTTCCCCCATAGGTAAACTAAACCTTTTCTCTGGTGGCTTTTAAAAGACTATCGTTATTTGGTATGCTAGGCATATTCACTATACTGTGCCTCGGTGTGGTTCTTTTGTAAATTTGTACATTTGGTGTCTTTTAAGTTTCTTGTATTTGATTTTCCAGTTTGTTCTTCATGTTAGGGAAATTTTCTGATATTATTTCATTGGAGAGATTGTGCATTCCTTTAATTTGTATTGTGTGCCTTCCTCTATTCTGATAATTCTTAAATTTGGGCTTTTCTTGTTGTACCATGGTTCTTGAAGATTCTGATCATGATTTCCTACTATCTTTCCTGTGTGGTCAACTTTATTTTCAAGATTATATATGTTGTCAGGGCTGGGGTTGTGGCTTAGTGGTAGAGCACTTGCCCAGCACAGGTCAGGCCCTGTGTTCCATCCTCAGCACCATACAAATATAAATAAGTAAAACAAAGACATTGCATCCAACTACAAATAAAAAAAAAATAAGTATTAAAAATATTATATATGTTGTCTTCATTGCCTGTGGTTCAGTCTTACAGGTGATCTAGTATGTTGGTGATGATATATATTAATTTGGTTTATTGTTTCCTTCATTTCATAAAGAAAAAAATTTTGGATCTCTATCTCTTGAAATAAACTTTTACTGCCTGTAATTCCTCTCTTTTCTCTTTGTTGGTGTGATCCATTGTTGACTTTATTTGTTGTCTTTATTATTCTTTGCTTCACAGATCATTTTAATTATGTTTATTTGGAACTTCTTCTCTGACATTTCATCTACTGTACTGTGAATGAATTATGTTATTATAGCATCTCGGTTTGTCCAGGGCACTTTTTTACCTTGGTTTTCTCATGTTGACTTTGTTTCTCCCTGTCTAGCAGTTGGGAATCCTAGGCATTAATGTTTCTACAGCACAGTCTTCTAGTGTCCCTACAGGTTACCAAAACCACACCTTTAAGGGGGAGATCCATGTTTACAGCAACCAGTTCAAACAACATGCAGCCTTAAACCAAATAGCTCTGGTTTAGACAATTATAGATTTGTCACAATAAACAGAAATGATGTGTTCAATTAAAGTTGACTAAATCTCTCTCTCTCTCTCTCTCTCTCTCTCTCTCTATATATATATATATATATATATATATATATATATATATATATATATATATATCAGGTATGCATAAGCGTTTACAGTTTATCATGGTGGGCAAAGAGGGGGGTGTATGATGGGAGGTTCATGAGGTAGGAGGTGAGAATATAGTGGTATCAGATCATATGAAAAGCAAAGAGGAATGAAGAGAAGTATGCTAGCAGGGATACCTCTGGTGTAACCAGAACTGCAGGGACCTTGGTGATAGTCTTGCAGGTCTTGGCTGTTGTCTTTAGATGGCAGTGTCCCAGGAGAGCCCTGTGTTGGTAAATGGTGTGTGTGTGTGTGTGTGTGTGTGTGTGTGTGTGTGTTAGGGGGAGACACAGCCTGGTCACTGCTCCTCCTCCTCCACATGGTGAGCCAGGGTTGTATTCCCTAACTGCTTCCTTTAAAATTGAAAAACATCAAGCTGAGTTATATATTAAAGTTCTGCATTGTGCTTTTTACAAGAGACCTGTCTAATGCTTAAGACTCTCCAATGTACATTAACAGTGTCTTTTTCTAGTATAAGAAAACTGCATTTATGTGGGTTTTTCTCTGTCTTCTATTATATTTCCACCTTTGAATGTCTTTTAAAATATTTTTTTTTCTTTAATGTACTGTAGTCTTCATCGTAGAGGTCTTCCACTTCTTTTGTTACATTGATTTCCACATATTTTCTTTTTTTGAGGCCCTTGAGAAAGAGGTAGTTTTTATGATTTTTTTCTTTCAGCGGATTCACCATTGGTTTATTGGAACACATTTGATTTGTGGGTTTTAGTTTTATATCCTGCTAATTTGCTGGATTTGTTTGAATTGTAGAAGCTTTTGAGTGAAGTTTTTATGGGTCTTTAAAGTGTGAAATGATGTCAGTAGACAATATGGGTAGTTTTAGCTCTTATTTTTCTACTTATATTTCTTTAGTTTCTTTCTTTCTTTTCTTTTTTTTTTTTTAATTTTTCCATCCATGATGATGAGGAATAATATCTCAGGTTTCCAACGGAATAGACTCTGCCTGAGATTTAAGTATGTTCTATCGGACTGCTATTACCTCCACCTCCGATTCCAGACATGCCACTGGTTTTCTATATTTTTTCTTGTGCACTTTCAAGTGATGCACAGTTCGAATTCTGAAATTTTCAGCATAGAAACCCTGAAGAACATGAGTAGAAATGTCATAAAACCAAGTGGTACCCTTGAGAATAAAGTCAAGAAGAGGGTGTCAATCAGACATTGTAGAGAGAGGACCCTTGGAGATGCAGGAGGCACTAACAATCATTAATCCCAGAATTCAGCCATCACACCATGAGGAATGGATATGAGCTCATTTGAACTTCATATCAAAGTGAGAGTAGTTGTTTTATCTAAATGATGGCTAAACATTATTTTTGTCAAGGGAACTTAGAGAAAATATTGAGCACCACTCTTCCCAGATGGCTTATTATCCAGATCAGAATAAAATCAAGGGGCAAGGGAAATGTTCCACTGTGGACTCCATAGTCCTGTGCTCTCCAGTGAGATCTTGTCAACTTACTGAAGACACTAAATTTAGAGGCTGCAGAGAGATGATCTAACAGCCCCCTTTGCTCAAAACTCTGCAGGTTATTCTCAGGTGCAGCAATTGTCCCACATCTACCCAGATAAGTGCTAAGTTGGTGCATGGGGCTTCTAGGAGTAGGAGGTTGGGAAGGGAGAAACTGAGTCTCTTAGGTATTTTTTTTTTTTTTGGTAGATTTAGAAGAGACACTCGGCTCTGACCACTATACTCAACCCAGACAACAGTGCTCTGTAAAATGCAGTGAAGGAATTCTTCGTAAGTTATGTCATCTGTTAAATTGGAGACACAATATTAGTCAGTGCTTTCCATAGGAAATGTCCATTATATCAGGATTCTGTTACATTTTCATCAGCCAGATGTAGGAGCAATCAAGTTACATATACCCATCTATACTATCTCATGTTTCATATTTTATTTACTTTTGTGAAAATAGGCAGGAAGTAAAAAGTTTTCCTGATGTTTTTAAAGAGAGAGAGAGAGAGAGAGAGAGAGAGAGAGAGAGAGAGAGAGAGAGAGATTGAGAGAGATTTTTAATATTTATTTTTCAATTTTTGGTGGACACATCTTTTTTTATTTTTTAATATTTTTTATAATTTTTATTTTTATTTATTGAACCCAGTGCCCTGTACATGCCAGGCAAGTGTGTTACCACTTGAGCCACATCCCCAGCCCCTCCTGAATTTTTTTTTAAATACTGAGTGTTGCTCCCCCCATCTTCCTGAACAAATAGAACTATTATTGATATGTGGCTTCTAAACCTTGAGAAATTAGAAACTAACTTTACACATTCCAGAAGAATATAGGGTAAACTCCCATTGTGGCAAGCATCTATTTTAGGTTCTCAAACCTTTCTTGTCCTATATTTAACAATTTGAAAATTAATGATGCTCCTCCAAAGCCCATTACCAAATTTCCAGGAAGAAGGCTGTGATCCTGATATCACCTTCACATGAAATATTAAAAAGATAAGTGATCATGATGTTAGATACATTTTCCTTGCTCCAAAAGACCCTTGTTTATAACTTGCAATAACTAGGTGGTAACAATATTTTTGTCCATTAGGTTTTTTTTTCTTTTAATTATTCATTTAAAATTCACCTTGCCAAATTTGCTAATAATGAACGTGTCTGAAAGGCATTTTGTTAGGAAGAATACATAGACATCAAGCTGGACTTCATCCTCTTCAGGTATGTATGTTCATTTTAAAGTACATCTTTTCATGCACATGCACTTAGAGAGAAAAGTGTAAAACTATCTCCTTTTCTTCCTCCTAAAGCAAATAGGACTTGACTTGGCACCCTGTTGGGTAAAGAAAATGGATAGAACTGCAGGACTGTGTTCAGTGAATAAGCCAGACACAGAAACAGAAGCCCTGCATGGACTCTGTCCTGTGTAGATGACAATGAAATAAGTCACATGAATATGATATGGAAATAAATAGTGGTTTAGAAAGAGCTGCATTTACAGAGAATGGATTCAATCAGAGGATGCTGCACATGTGTATGGAGATGTCACACTGAACCCCATCATTGCACATAGTGAAAACATGTTAGCAAAATAGTTTCACAGCACATGAAATTTAATAAATCATTGGTGCCATATTACTGAAATGAGGACAAAAGAGGCAAATTTAATCTCTCTACAAAACCAACCTACCCCAATAATAAACAATAAGAGATAAACAAAGAGACAAAACACATACCAAAATATACCAAGGATGAAAAACCAGAAAAATAATTAGGACAACAAGTGTAAGTTCTTATCAATACCAATAATTCCTCAATGAAAACACAAGAGACTGTTACTACGGTCTAATAGACTGTCATCTATACATTGCTAATCCCAATTATGATTGATTTGCAAACAGTTTTTATTTTCTTGCTTTTAAAAAAAATTGATACCATACATATAGAAAAGTAAAAAAAAAAAAAAAAAAAAAACAAAACAAAACAAGTATACAGGCATATGAATAGGTCAGACAAGTTTTCATAGAGGCAGGGCTTGCAACAATACTCAAAGTGCATCTCCTCCAGGCCCTAATCTCCACAGAAAAGGTATAAAATAGCACAATTTCAGACCTAGCATTTAAGTTTTTTATTTTATAATTATCTACACAAATGATAAAATTTGTATTACATAAATTTATTCCTTCAACCTTCCTTGGTATATATTTTACCTTCAATAAACCAAGTATAGGAGAACAGACCTGTGTCATTTTTAATGTAAAAAATGTCAGAGGATAACAGGGCTCAGTGAATGTGATCTTCTATGACACATAAAATATGAAACAGATGTGCCCTCATGGAAAATCTACCTAGTCATTCCCAGGCTTGTCCTAGGAGCAGACACAAAAAGGCAGAGTGTGTGAAAGTATAAAATTGTCATTTTTCTTGATCAACCCATTTTGAAAAAAGTAACATTTTTTTTCCTAAGGGTGTATAGAATTTTCTTTTTAGGAAAAAACCTGCCTGTCCTGACTCATGTATGGAAAATATAAACGTTGACCACATAGACGTGCATCTGCGCAGAGGCTGGGAAGGGTCAGGGGAAGGAGCAGTTAGAGGAGAGGTGAGGGTCACCTGGGCACAGCTGCAGGGATGGGGTCAGCAGTTCTCATGTCTATAGCTCAATGTGGTCACCAGATTCTACATCAAGTGATTATATATAACCAAAGAGTAAAGAAGAGTTTTGGGACTCCTCACACTTCAAAAATAATACAATTTGAGGAAATACAAAATTTAAGCATGCTTATGTGATCATCAAATTGTGAACATGTATCGAATTATAATATTGTATTCCAATTCTATGTCCAAACATTATGTCAATTAGAGCTCAAAATAATGAACAAATCTGCATTTCAATGTTCTAACCAAACATCTACTGAAGGAATTAATTCATAAATGGCACCCTATGTTCACAAATCTTTTCTCGGCATTTTTTGGTTCATATGTGTGTTTGGTGCCATGGATTGAACCACAGGCACTATACCACTGAGCTACATCCCCAGGCCTTTTTAAAAAATGTTTTATTTTGAGACAGAGTCTCACTAAGTTACTTGGAGCTCATGCTAATTTGCTGAGTCTGGCCTCAATTGGTAATACTCCGGTCTCAGCCTCCAAAGTTTTCACAGATGCAAAGATCAGCTTCAAGAAAAAAGTCACATTAGCTTATATTTGTCACAAGCCCCAGCTAACCTCTCACCTTACTCTAAGTTAGCATGCCTCCCACATAGACCAGAAGTAAGTATAATTCATGTACTTACTACAGGACAAATAGAATATAAAACTGACTTCCAGTTCAATTATATCAAACGAGTCACTACAAAATTATATACCCTGAATTTAAAGCTCAGGACTCATATTTCAACACTGGTGAAACTGACCTGTCCGATGTCTCAAATTAAAACCCAGACACCAAAGTTAAGGACATAAAAGGGCCAAGTTAACAGCAGCCAATATTGTATTCCTTACCCTTTAAGGTCATCTCAGATACAGAATATAATGGTGCCTCTCTAAGGTCCCCATGACCCTGGTGAATCACCTAAATGCCCCATAAGAGGGATTGAAAGGACCCAAGAAAACATAAATCCAAACACAGAGCACATCCTGCAAAGAGGAGGGTCACTGGACAGGGAAACATTTCAGATATATTCAAGAGAAGCAAAAGTTATTCAACACGATGTTTACCCATCCTGTCATATGGCACAATTGATAGAGAAAAAGTTAAAAATAAACCAAGATTCTTCTCAAAAGTTACCAAGAGTAATCTCTGAAAATCTCAGTGGACTCTAACCGTAGATAGGAAAAAGATCCATTTTGACCAACATGGTCTTAGATACCTGGCAGGAAGTGTATGACCAAAACACAGTCAGACTTGGGCACTGGAAAGAGAAAACGATTGTCCTTCATTGTTCCTGGAGATGGACATTATGTCAGCCCTTCCAAAAGTTAAGTGAAACTGGTAGGTTATGTAGGAAACATCTTGCAGAATCACAAGACTTTTCTGAGTCAATTTGAGACCTGCAATTCTCCTGAGCTTCTGCCTAGGCAGATGAGTGTGTGGGGGCCATCTGTTAGTTACATGAGGGTCTTCTCCTGGTATGGAAGCCAGAGAAATTTAGGTTTGGCATTGTGAACTACTTGTGGCTCTCCCAGGGCAATAGATTGTCCAATGCATGGGACCTTTGTCTCTGGTCTATTAGGAAGATACTTCACTGTAGCTCTGGAGATGGGTGTAACCTGTTGGGAACTGGACAGGCTACCCTTAATTGCCACAGGAATATCAAAAAAGTGGTAGTTGTGAAAGATATTTCTCTTCCCAAGACTAAACAAAATTATTCTTCCAAAATGCATCCTTCAGACAAAGAGTTAACAGTCAATGTCCATTTATGGACAGGGGAGGTATCTGCTTTAGGCAAGCTCAGTAAGAAAACAGCCCATATATCACTTAACATCTTTTATTAACTAGGAATTGAACCTAGGGGAATTTAACCACTGAGCCACATCCCCAGCACTTTGTATTTTTTTTTTAATTCGAAGACAGAGTCTCACTAAGATGCTTAGGGACACACATAATTGCTGAGGCTAGCCTTCAACTTGAGATCTTCCTGCCTCAGCCTCCTGAGCTTCTTGCATGACAGGTGTGCACCACCTCACCTGGTTTGATAAAGATCTTACAAAGAACAACAGAAGTTTCATCTCCCTAATCACCATTTAGTTTTTTTTTTTTTTTTTTTTTGAAACATTAACTAATTTTTGGAAACTCAGGAGGAAATAACGTGGGATGACACTGTGAGGGGTTATCTAGCCCTGCTTAAACATGTCCTCGTCCTCCCCAGTGTGGATTGGAAGAACTGGATTATTCGTTTTTCAGTACTAATGAGCATGAAAGCACTGATGGTGGTGTAGCTATTGCCCACCAGCATCTGGAACACAAGGCGAACCAGATCCTTCTTCTGCATTTTCCCATAAGAGGAGGAGATCACGCAGTCCACAAAGTACATTACCACAATGGATGCCATGAGGAGCAGGATGGTCTAGTGGCCCTCTGCTTTGGGGAGGCTTGTGCAATCTTGCTGGTTCTGTGAAGGTGCTGCCACTGCCTCTTATGCCTCCACAGGAGAGCCAGCATGTACCCACTGGAGAGGGCCATGAGCCCCAGAAGGAAGACATCCCAGAGTATTCCTACCAGGGAAAATAAGATCCTGTAATAGTAACCTGTGGGGGAATCCCTACAGGATTCAGTGGAAAACCAAACATCTAATGTGTCATTGGGGGGCCTTCAATAGAGACTAAAATACAAATATTAATGAACATGTTGAACACCCAGAGAATGAGAAAGTACCACAGACTGCACTGTGGGGACATGTGCTTGAACTTGGCCAGAAAGGAGCTTCTGTGGCTGAGGGCGGTGGCCTTAAAGACACTCAGCAGGCGGGTGGTGCTGACTGACAGGCTCCTCATCAGCCTGTACAGGTAGATGCGGTTTTACATATGATGTCGTTCCAAATATATTGAACCCCCAAAATGTCTGTATCTAGAAACATCCTAATTATGAGCATCAGCAGGTGAATCAGGGCCAGGTGAGGGATGATAAAATCACTGGGCCTGATGCAGTGCTGGGGAAGGCACGTGAGAACGTGGAAGGAGAACAGGAAAATGTTGGCTGTGATCCCAAGGATAATTTGGGAAGAAAAGACATTTCCTACAGCAATAAAAATGTGAAGTGTGCTGCTCTTGGTCATTTTGTTTTCTGTTTAAAAGATAGTACAGAGACCATGTCTGAGGATAAAATGAGGATAAATTCTCATCATGACAATTTTTACCAGCTTCAGTCTCTCCAACTACCAAGTCTGCCCACCTCAAAGTATGTTCATACTTATAATTTTTTTTTAGAGAGAGAGAGAGAGAGAGAGAGAGAGAGAGAGAGAGAGAGAGAGAGAGAGAGAGAGAGAGAGAATGAGAATGAATCATTTTTTTTGTAGATGGACACAACACAATGCCTTTATTTTTATGTGTTGCTGAGAATCGAACCTGGGCCCACCCATGTTAGGTGAGTGCTCTACCTCTGAGCCACAATCCTAGCCCAATAAGCAACTTTAATATGCCCTTTCCAAAATCTCAATACTGAATCATACCGTCTTCAGCTATTGTTTCTCCTGGGTAGGGCCATGATTAATTTGTCTTGGTATGCACAGAAACCTGATAAAAAGCTCAGTAGGTAGCATTTGAAGGGAATTCAAGTGAGGCAAAGTGCAGGAAAATTCACATAGAACTCTCAACCAAAGAATGACTTTGGGGGGACCCTTGAAAAGCTCTGAAATTTCAGTGTTCTCTTTTTTAGATTTTTTTTTCTCACTAGTTTGCAGATGAAAAAACAAAATGTGGGCTCCGAAATCAAACTTCTTGAATATATATATATATATATATATATATATATATATATATATATATATATATATATATATAACCAGATGTTGAACCCAGGTTTGCTTAATCAATTATAATATTTTACATATATTTGATTATGCCAAAAAAAAAAAAAAAAAACATATCTAAGTGGGCAGAACCATCAATTGTTAGTAGGATCTTATTCCAAAGTCTCTTTTCTGTCTGCTATTTGTCATATTTAAAAATGAAAATTAATCATAGTTTATTTTTTTTAATCCCAGATTTGAACCCAAAGGCACTAAACAACAGAGTCACATCGCTAGCTATTTTATTTTTATTTTGAGACAGGGTCTCACTGAGTTGCTTAGGGCCTCACTAAGTTGTTGAGGCTGGCCCTGAACCTGCAAATCTCCTGCATTAGCTTCCCAAGCTGCTCGGATAACAGGCATGCACAACCACAACAGGAAAACTTCAATACTTTGTGGGTCATACATTTGAGTGTTTCAACTGGGATACAGGGACCAAACCTCACCCTGATTAAAGAGTTTACACAAGAGAACAAGATTTCATATCTTCTTTTAGTCAGCAATGATATTTCTCCAGAGGACAGAGAGAGGAAATATTGTAATAGACAATTTGATGAGGACATCCTCATAAATCTCTCCCTAGAGAATGAAGGCATTTTCTTTACTTCAGTTTTAATGATGCTATATAGCTATGAAATATGTAACATGTACAATGAGACTAGAACACTTTCACATTTTTTCATCTATATACTATAAATTATATCCACAGCTGCCCAGAAGATTATAGGTTGATAACATCAGTTACTAAGGGTGAGCAAAACAGGCAAGGGGTCAAGACAATTTAAGTATTTTAGCCTAGTTAATTAATTGCTTGGAAATCTTTGAGGAAGTGTCATTTTCTATAGTGGAAATTAATTAATGACATTAGAAAAACTTAATCTCTTCCAAATGAATAATTTAGTAAGAAGATTTTTTTTCCTTCATTCACATCTCCAACAAAAGATTTCCTCCCTTATTTTGCTCAAGAAATAAAAAAAAATAAAAAGAAAAAGGCTAATATAATGGTCTGGGATTATATCATGGTGTAGGAGTGTCCACATTTGAAGAGTCACAGATGGTTATTAGTAGGCACAGCACTACATGGTTTCTCTGTTTTCCATGTAGCTAATGAATAGATGATGCCTATTCCTGTGTACAGACTAAAGGTAAGTGTTTTAAGATATATACTCACATTTTGATTCCAAAATACCTTCACAGCAACACAAACTGGATATACATATACATTTGATATACATATACATATACATTTGAAAAAGTCCTTTAAAAATTACAGACAGTGAAAAAAAATATGTTTCCCTTCAATCATGTTATAAAATGCAGGTTTGACTTCAATTCAGTTTAATGCAGTTTAAGAAAATAAAATGGAGAGTATTGAAAAAGAGGAGAAGCAGTCTGTCTGAGTTATCTGTGGATGGAGGGCACAGGACTCAGATTTCAGCCCTGTCAGGGGGATGGCCGCCCTGCCTGCATCATCATGAGAAGGAGGGATGGAGCCAGGAGGGGCCATGGACTTGCAAACACAGGTGGAGAACTGGGTTTTCTGAGGAGCATTGCTTGAAAACAAGTGGAACATTATTTTTTTTTTCTATAGGAGGAATTTTCTGCTTACAGATGGAAAACCTTATTGTTTTCCCACAGTGCTGATCATGGGAAGTGGCAGAGTCAGATGCTGTCATAGGTCCCCCACACGCATCAGCTCCCTGCAGCCCCAGTACACAGCAGGCAGAGAAGCAGCTGGCCATCTGCACACTTTGCAGGTCACACACGTGTGTATCAGTGAAAGCCACAGTGCCCTCCAGGTTTCATATGTAGATGTTTTATAAAGAATGTAATGTTTCTATTGCATCCTACATTATCATATTTGTTAGAAAACATCCTGAAAGATGTCAACATTTCATAAATATAAGTGAAAATGAATCTTCATAGCAGGTCCCCTCCCAGCTGTGCCACATCGAACTCACACCTGCCAGGACCAGTCCGACCATGAGATCAGCATGCAGACAGAATCCTGTCCATCACCAGGATGACCCCAGAATCTCCCTTCAGAGCTCTGGGGAGAGAGATGCTGTAGCAGCTTCTGGCTGTCCCTGATGTGCCAAGCCCCAGGTCATTACTTTAAATATGAAAAAAAAAAAAAAAAAAAAAAAAAAAAAACAAGCCATCCTCAGACTGGAGGTTCTGAATATGATGACATAATTTCAAAGAAAATAATGTGGAAAGGAAGTTCAGGGATAATTCCCAGTCAAAAAAGGTACAGTAGGGGAAAATAAGGAAAGTCTAAGTGGGCAGATTCGAGGATAAAACAGAAGTGTACAATAAAATGGAAATGCAACTCTGTTTTGTTTTAAAGGAATATTGTCAGGGTCCTAAGAGCTGACAGTGTGAGGTCCTTTCCTGGGAAATGTAACCCAGTGGACAATTCTTTTCCTGTCCTGACCAAGGAAGCCATCAGTTAAATATTTTGCATTCTGCCATTGTCCAAATCACAAACAACCCTGAGATATATGTTGTCTCCCAATGGGCCAGAAACTAGTGAAGAATACCGAGGTCAGTGCACCCCAGTCAGTAGTGAGAAAAGTAGATCCCAACAGCATCTTGGGCTTCTAGGGCTGTGTGTGAAGAGACAGAGGCTGGAGATAGGGAGGAGGACATGTCTGCCTTCTCAGCTGCACCATGGACACAATCATGTAAATTCTGTAATATGTGTCCTCATTTAATGAGGTGCTTTAGATTCATGAAAGGGCATATTTCATTTGTTGTTATCACACAGATTGGAGTTCACCATCACCTCTCCACAAATATCCCCTATCTCTTTGGAGAGAGAACACCATGGGATCTTTGGAAGCCAGGAAGGGGTGATCACCATTGTCACTTGTTTGCAAAATTAAGCAACTGCAGCCCCTGGTGCATGCTCTAGTTTTAAATCTTCAGGCAGCCAGAGCACCATTGCTGTATTTTGTGAGATCAAAACTGAGAAAAATACATCAGCGTAAAGAAAATGCTATTTGGAATGAAGATAAAATTTATTTATATGTACAATATTTGAGAAAAACACAATATTATTTCCTTCTGATTAGTTAAAAAATGTATCTTGTGTATATAAATATTTCTCATTAACTCAGCTATAGAAGGAAATGCTTAAATGAATTTAAATTGAGATTTTGAGGGAAGATAAAGAAAACCAAGTGTGTTTAGTAAAATTCTGGGTTAAAATTTTATCTCTTCTGTAGTGAATAGGAATATGAATTAGCAATGCTGAAGCAGAAATAACCAGAAAACTTAGTAGTATGTACTTTGAGAAGTGATAGAGCAAAATAGCAAATTAAACTCACTGCAATCTGAAAAATAGATGGAAACCTAAAATGATTTATTTAAAATAGTTTTTTTTTTTCTTATTAAAAATTTAATAAGATTGCAGAATCAATTTGCAATCTGTATACAGGGGAAAAATGGGAGTTCATAACCCACTTGAATCAAATATATGAAATATGATATGTCAAGAGCTATGTAATGTATTGAACAACTAATAATAAAAAAATTAAAAAAAAAATTTAATAAGGGGCTGAGGTTGTAACTCAGTGGCAGAGTACTTGCCTAGCAAGTGTGAGGCATTGGATTTGATGGTCAAAACCACATTTTAAAAAATTAAATAAATGTCCATAAACAAGTAAAAAAATTAGAAAAAAATTAATAAATGTTCACAAGTAACCAAATTAAAGGGCAAAAGATAGTAAGAAGAAAATTTTCTTCAGTCCCCGAAGCTGTTGAGTGTGGGTAGAACTGGATGCATAATTTAGAGCTACCAAAGAACCTAACATATAATTTGGCTATTTTGATTTTTTGATTCTTCATCACAATCACAAAAGCCCACTCACACACTGTTGCTGCATCTCAGGAAGAGAGAGGAACTTACCTGGGCAGGTCGCATGGGGAGTCAGGGGAGCTGAGTAGATCCTGCACCATTTTAAGGAAAGGAAATCTTTATCTCACCTCTCTGTAGGGCTTTAATTTTAGAATCTGTTAGGAGGTGACAGGTTCCCACTGGAGAATGCACAACTGTAGCTTTCCCAAGAGAACATGTCACCTGTATCTTACTTTTACTTTAGTCTCTGCTGGATAGTAGCAACCTGGTGAGAATTGAACTCAAAACTTTTCTCTTAATTCCCTGGACACATCTGTGTGACGGTTCTGAAGGCTCCCAATCACGTAGACCACAAGCATTCTCTCTTTTTAAAAAATATACATTCAAATTAGTCCCAAACTACGTCTTATCCTGTAATGCTTATACTCTGGTATGAGTCAATGCTGGATCCTCCCATGGATTCCCAGTGATTCTGAGGGTCCACTCTCTAAAGTGTGTGACCATCTTTCTTGGTCCACTATCATGCTGACCACGTGGTTGGGATAATATGTCTTGTAGGATTTCCAAACTCAGCTTGAGGTTTTCAGTGCTGTTTCTGTTTAAGAAAGTTACCAAAATATCCATTCTGACCATAGCAAAAGAAGCAAAAAAAACATGATTGAAGCTAATTTCTTTTCATTCTTCAGGAATTTTTCAGGATCACCTCTTCAAAAAATGGTTCTGGGAATATTGGACATTCATGTGTACTATAATAAAATTTAACCTCTATCTCTCACCCTGCCTAAAACTCAACTCAGAGTGACCAAGGATTTAGGTATTAGACCAGAAACCTGTGTCCATGAGAATAAAAACATAGGCACATCTCAATATCATGTTGTTTGTAGGAACAGATTCCCTTAGCAAGATTCCTAAAGAGCAAAAGTAAAATCAAGAATCAACAAATGGGATGCTATCAAACAAAAATGTTTTTTTTTTTTTTTTTCATAGCAAGGGAAACAATCAAGAATGTGAAGAGAGCCTGAGAATGGGAGAACATATTTGTCTCTCAGCTACATAATTAACCTCTATGGTATACAAAGGACTCATCTCTCTCTCTCTCTCTCTCTCTCTCTCTCTCTCTCTCTCTCTCTCACACACACACACACACACACACACACACACACACACGAACAAATGGGCAAAGTAACTGAACAGGCACTTCACAGAAGAAATACCAATGGCAAGCAAACTGGAAAGATGATCAACATGTCTAGCAATTAGAGAAAAGCAAATTAAAAGTACACTGAGATTCCATCTCAATCCAGTCTGAATGGCAAATATCAATGTCAGCAAGGATGTGTGTGTGTGTGTGTGGGGGGGAAGTTTCACTCAAACAATGCTGGTGGATCTGCAAGTTTGTGACTACTATAAAAATCTGTATGGAGATTCTTCAGAAAGTGTAGAATAAACCCATCATTTCAATAAGACATCCTACTTCTCTGTATATCCCCAAAGGACTTAAACTCCACATACTACAGTAAGGCAGGCCCATCAATGTTTGTATCAACTCATTTCACTATATCTAAGCTATAGAATCAACCTAGGTGTTGGAATATTACTCAGTCACAATAAAGAATTAAATTATGCCATTTGCTGGTAAATGGATGGAATTAGGGACTATTATGCTAAGTGAAATAAGCCAATCCCCAAATCCAAAGGCTAAATATTCTCTCTGATGTGTGGATGGTAACACATAATAAGGGATTTGGGAAGGAGCAGTAGAGGCAGAAAAGGGATAGAAAGTGGGATGGGAATAGGAAGAACAGTAGAATGAACCAGACATAACTTTCCTTTGTTCATATATAAGTACACAACAAGAGCAACTCCACATCATGTTTATCCAAAAGAATGGGATCATAAATAGAACAAGTTATACTCTGGGTATGTACTATGTGCAAAAACACACTCCTCTCTCATTGTATAAGTAGAAAGAACAAATATCAGCAACCAATAAGATTGATCAACTCTGGGCTAAGATGATCAAAAGGAAGAGAGTGAAGACCCAAATCAACAAATCAGAGATAAAAAATAAACTATCACCACAGGCTCTTGTGAAATCAAGTGGGTAAAAAAAAAAAATTGCAAAATTTACACACCCCAAACCTCAAAAATCTAGAAGGGATTGGCTGATTTATAGATACATGCAAATTGCCTAAACTGAACCAGTAATATAGAGAGTCAAAACAGAAATACCAAATCATCAAACAGAAACAGCAATTAAAAGTCCCAGAAATGGGACTGAGGTTTTGGCTCAGGAGTACCATGTCTGCCTAGCATGTGTGAGGCACTGGGTTTGATTTTCAGCATAGCATACACATAAATAAAAATAAAGCCCCCTTGAGATATCTATATCTATCTATCTATATCAATATCTATATCTATATCTATATCTATATCTATATCTATGTCTATGTCTATGTCTATATCTATATCTATATCATAGATATAGATATAGATATAGACATAGACATAGACATAGATATAGATATAGATATCGATATAGATATTTTTTAAAGAAGCCTACCTATAAAGAAATCCAGGACTAGAGGGATTTTAAAGAGAGTTCTACCTGACCTTTAAAGAAGAAATAATACCAGTCTTTCTTAAATTATTTCATGAAATTAAAAAAAATAATCAATGCTCCCAAACACATTCCATGAGTCTAGTATAACTATGATGCCAAAATCAGATTAATCATCTAAAAAAAAAAGAACAGACCAACATTAATGAACACAGATGCAAAACTCCTTAATATTATAAAAAAATTCGAAAACATATTAGGGAGATAATACATCATTATCAATAGGCTTATCCAAGTAACGCATGTCTAGTTCAACAAACACAAATAATAAATATAATTCACCACCCTAATAGAATTAAGAACAAGAATTATATGATCATCTCAATAGTACCAGAAAAGGCCTTTGATAAAATGCAGCAAACATTTATTTTAAAAACACCAGAGCAACTAGGGATTCAAGAAATTTAACATTATAAAAACTTTATAGGAAAAACCCATAGCCAACATCATACATAACGGAGAAAAACTGAAAGTATTTCTTCTAAAATGAAGAACAAGATGAAGATTTCCACTCTCACCACTTCCATACAATATAGGTCTTAAAACTCTAGCCAGGGCGATCAGGCATGAGAAAGAAATTAGGGGCTGGCAAATTGGAAAAAAAGTCAACTGTCACTGTCTGCTAATGACACAAGACTATATCTGGAACTTCCCCCCATAATTCCACCAGAAAAATTCTGGAGCTAATAAATGGATTTAGCAAAGTAGATGGATACAAGGTCAATACTCAAAAATTAGTAGCTTTTCTGAGAAAGAAATAAGGAAAGCCACCCCCCTTCACATAGCTCCAAAAATTTTTTGGGAATTAATCTAACCAAAAGTTGAAGATTGCTACTATGAAAACTAGAATACTGAAAAAAGACATTGAAGAGAATCTCAAAATATCAAAGACCTTTTGTGTTCTTGATTGGCAGAATTAATACAGTCAAATGGTCCTATAATAAAAAATATATATACACATGCAATTTCCATCAAAATACTAATGCCATTCTCCATAGAACTAAAACAAAATCTTAAAATTTATTTGCAGGAAAAAGAATCCCACTGTAGTCACAACAATCTGAGCATGGAAACTCATACAGAAGGCATCACAATACCCAATCTCAAATTATAACTAGAGAGCTATGTTAGCAAAACCAGCACGATATTGGAATCAAAGAAGACCCAAAGATCAATGGAATAGAAAATGCAGACAAACCCCATACTTCCAGCCTTTTGATACTTGACAAAAGTGTCAATTATAAATATTAGAGAAAAGTTTTTGAATAAACTGTGCTGGAACAATTGGATATCCATACATAGGCCATACATAGAAGAATAAACTTAGATTCTTATATTTTAACCTGCACAAAGTCAAAATCAAAATAGATCAAAAACTTAAGATATTTCACTAGAAACCTTGCAACTTCTAGATGAAGACATAGAGTCAACATTCCCATCACATAGGCACAGGCACCAGCTTCCTAACCGAACATTTAAGCTCATGAAATAAAGCATCAACAAGTGGGATTCCACCAAATCACAAAGTTTCTGCATGACAGATAAAATAATTACAGATGAGAACAGAGTAAATACAGGATGGGAGAAAAGCTTTGCCTGCTACTTCTCCAACAGGGAAATAATGTCCGGAATATATCAAGAACTCAAAGTACTTAACCCTAACAAAGTAACCCAGTCCATCACAATGGGCAAGGGAACTCAACAAACACTTTTCAAAATAAGAAATACTGATGGGCAACAAAAATATTTTTTTAAATGTCCAATGTCTCTAGAAATAAGGGAAATGCAAATTACAACGCTACTGAGATCTCACCTCACTCCAGTGAGAACGGCACTTAAGTATTGGTGGGGATATGGGAAAATGTTACACGCTTACATTTTTTGGCAAATCAAGGGAGGACACAAACATTGGTCTCAGCCATCCCACTACAGAGTATTTATTAAATAAAATGAACATCAGCATACCATACTCTTACAGCCATGTCAATAATGATAGCAGTGCAATTCACAATATCCCAATTATGAAATCAACCCACATGGCTGTCAATAGAAGAACTGATTAAGAAAATATGATTTATATGCACAATCGTGTTTTTTAAGAGAGAGACAGAGAGAGAGAGAGAGAGAGAGAGAGAGAGAGAGAGAGAATTTTAATATTTATTTTTTTAGTTTTTGACGGACCCAACATCTTTGTTTGTATGTGGTTCTGAGGATTGGATTGAACCCGGGCCACACGCATGCCAGGCGAGTGCGCTACCACTTGAGCCACATCCTCAGCCCCACAATTGTGTTTTAAACTGCCATAAATACAAAGGAATTAAAAATAATATGAATGCAGTGCTGATGCAGCTGTGTGGGTGGGTACTTGCCGAATTTGTGGAAGACAATTAGTTTTAATAAAAATAAAAGGAGATAGGGATGTGGCTCACTGATGAAGCACCTCTAAATTCCATAACACCTTTGAATTCCATAACATCCCATAGCCAAAATTTAAAAAAAAAAAATAAGAAACAATCTACAAAAAACAATTATGGTATTTTCAGAGAACATACACTGGAAAAGTCACCATTGAGTACAAGGAGAATCAAGGAAGTTGTTAAAAATAAAAGTTGTTATAAAAGACCAAGTGATTGAAATTTCACTAAATAGAACATGCACAACTAAATTGAACAGAAGGAAAATTTCAGAAAACTCGTGGACATGTCAGGGTCTATTGCATGTGTGTAAGAGGATATGTAAGGTAGGGAAGACCAAAAATATTTAAATAAAATAATACTTGATTCCCAAGTATCTTATTTTTTTGAGGCTACTATAAATGGGGTAGTTTTCCTCATTTTCCTCTCAGAGGGTTTTTCACTGATATACAGAAATGTCTTCGATTTATGGGTGTTGATTTTAATCCTGCTACCTTGCTGACTTCATTGACTAGTTCTAGATGTTTTCTGTTGGAGCTTTTTGGGTCTTCAAGGTATAGAATCATGTCTTCAGTAAATAGTGCTAATTTAAGTTCCTCTTTTCCCATATGTATCCATTTAATTTCTTTCATCTGACTAATTGATCTGGCCAGTGTTGAATAGAAGTGGTGAAAGAGGACATCCATGTGTTGTTCCAGTTTTTACAGGGAATGCCTTCAATTTTTCTCCATTTAGGATGATGTTGGCCTGAGACTTAGAGTAGAGAGCCTTTACAATGTTGAAATATGTTCCTGTGATCCCTAGTTTTTCTAGTGCTTTGATCATGAAGGGGTGCTGTATTTTGTCAAATGCTTTTTCTGCATCTATTGAGATGAACGTATGATTCTTATTTTTGAGTCTATTCATGTGATGAATTACACTTACTGATTTCCACATGTTGAACCAACTTTGCATCCCTGGGATGAATACCACTTGATTATGGTGCACCATCTTTTTGATATGTTTTTGTATTCAATTCGCCAGAATTTTATAAAAAAAATCTAATGTTTTCTCTGATATAAGGAGACTGACTCATAGTGGGGCAGGGAGGTGTAACATGGGAGGAATTAATGAATACTAGATAGGGCAGAGGGGTGGGAGGGAAAGGGAGGGAGCAGGGGACTAGCAAGGACAGGGAATATGATAGACATCATTATCCAAAATATATGTATGAAGACACTGGCTTTATCATAATTGTAAAGGTTCATAATAATTGTTAAAAAGCATCATCTTTTGATTTAAATATCTAAAACCCTCAGTGGATCTTCCACAAATGACTGTGCCATCTTATGACTCCAGGTAACAAGATTCTAATTTGTCATAGGTCACAGAAGGTTTTATTTTGTATAAATGTCACTGGATACTTAAGCACAACTGTATACAGTTTCCATCAGAAAAACGGCAGGCCTTCTCTCTCCACCAGGGAGGGTGAGGGCTGCTCATTCATTTTCCTGGGGAGTGAAAGAGCTTGTGATCTCTCTGCCTGTGATGGCCAACCCAAACTCCAGTTCCATCTGCATTCTTAGTATTAATCCCACCACATGTTAATTCCAATTTAGATTGTGCTCACACCTTGAACCCTGACCGTTCTACTTTGGAAATCAGAGCCAACACCACCCAGGCACAAGGTGCTCAAGGTTAGGAATGGACTAAAGGAAAAGGATGCCCATCATACATTGTAAGAAGAGAACTCAGCCAGTGGGAACTCACAATGGGTGCCAGGAATATCTCACCCCAGAAAGTGGTCTTGAAAATATGGAGTAATTTTTAGATGAATTTGTCCGAGGTCAAAATGGAGAACTTGATGTACTCTCGATGATGGGGACAATCTGATCCTTAATATCCATGTCAATTAGCTTAGAGAAAAGTTTGGAGTTCTGCCTAGATTGCTGCTATCCACCAGAGAATAAAGTCAAATGAAGAGGCAGGTGAAATGTCCCACTGGGCGCTCCATGATTCTGTGCTCTCCAGTGAGACATTGTCACCTTCTTACAGACATGAAAATTCAGGGTCTGCAGAGAGACGAATTAAAGACTTCCCTTCCGTAAACCAGCACAGGTTCTTCTCAAGTGCAGTGAATCTTTCCCACCACCTCCATCTGGGTAAGTGACCCTGGATCCAGAGATGCAAAATCAGTGGGCAGGGGGTCCTAGTAAGGCTGTGGGAGGAGGAAGATTGGGCTTCTTGGTGAGGTTGTTGGTATCTGCAGGAGAGACATCATCTCTAAGATCTTCCTAGGGACAGAGGCTGTGTTCTGTATGGCACCATGACAACATTTCCTGACTAGTCTATTTAGACTTTCTATTTAGAACTGCCGACAATTACTCAAATTTTTGCATTGGAGATATCCATCAAATGAACCTTTCCTGAACTAATTCACATTTACTGACGAGTTGCATTAATATGTCATCTATATAGGAAATATCATCTTGAGGTTTTAAGCATTACTTCTTCAACACATTTTTACATGGCAAATGACATGCTTTAATTTCACCTTTGGGTGAAATACACATAGTTGTGTCTCTGTCATTATCATAACTTGAATAGAAGTACTCTTGTTATAAGGGACTTATTTACTCTGTAATTTATTCAAGTTTAAAATTCACTATACTCAGCCCCCATTTCTTTACTTCTCTCTTTTCCTGAAATTTGTGAAGTTTTGTTTTAAAATATTGGTCCTGATCATATTCTTAAACAAAAAAAAAAACTATACTTATGATTTTTAATTGATCAAGAATTTTCTATAATTCTAATGCTGGTTTAAAAACATGGCTTCCATTAATTTGCTGAAATATTCTCCAGGGTTAGATTCCCACCATACGCTGTGTGTCCTGTACTTTAGAGAATCCCTGTGAACAGCACTGACAGCTGGCTGGTGTGGGCTTTGCCTTCCCTGATAGGCTGGGCTGTTTCTTCCTAGTGTGGTTCATCATTTTCCACTTAGATTTGGGCCAGAAAATAAAGCATGCTGCCCGATGTATCCTACAGTCTGCAACCCACCTGCCTGAAGCAGGACCTGTCTCATGTCCCACATCCCTTCATCATGTATTAAATCAGTTCCTAGAAATAGATGACAGAGGTGATAATGACAGGGAACATCAGCTATGGTAAAATTGAGCCATATGAGAATTATGAACCAAACTCTGCTCTCTCATGTGTTGCATGTGAGTGTGGACGTGGATTGCTAAGTCTGAACATGAATAATGCTATTTACACACACTTTCCACCTTAAAAGACAGGCATCATTCCTTCAGGCTTCCAAGAAGAAAGAGATGTGAGTCCCTTTCTTCCTTCATCTTGGAATCTCTATCTGTGCAGCTATGTGTCCTAGCTCACATTGCAATTGGCAAGAGAGTTTTTTCCTTTCTTCCTACACTCCAATCCCCTCCAGGTCACCAGTTCAAGTGCAGAAACCTGAACATTTCTTACTCATTTGGGAGCCTATTTCACGATTCACATGATTCCCCCAATTTTTAGAAATTGCTCAATGAAACAATGTCTAATATGACTAGCCCTTGGTGCATATATTAAAGCAGTCTGATCCAGATTTCCTTCCTCTGAGAGGAACCCAGATATCACTATCAACTCTAATAAGTGAAACGTCAGTTTTCTCTTTTACATTTGCTAATTCATGTATAATATGTTTTCCCAATATTCCCTCCTAGTCTTTTTAATTTCTTCTTTACTTTTCTCAATTTGACCTATTTGAGAAAATTATTATTTTTTTTTTTAAATAAGGCCTTATATCCAGCATGCTATTCTCTCTGAAGGCACCTGTTTTTTTTTTTTATTGTGTGAAATATGATTATTTTTTGCATTGTATAAGTGGGCTGTGTAAATACCACTTGAACAAACACATTCCTAAGAGTGGTATTTAGGAAGGATATCCTATAGTATTCTGCTGATGGCACAGAGTTTCTGTCCTGTCCCCGAGTCTACAGGAATGCACTGTGCTACCATGTCAGAACCCAATGTGACACAGGAAAAAAGGAATTCTAGAGAATTTCCTGTTTTACAAAGGAGACATATTCACCAGAATGTTTTTGGTTAAAATGGCATATGACTCAGAATTCGTTATACATATTTCTTTAAAATGCTTACCTCTTATATAATATTGAAGTAAATTCAAGCCTTTTTTTGGATGAGTATATCTAATTGATACCAATGTGTGTGATTCAGAAGTTAATCATGAATTCTGAAATAAGCCTGGCTCTATTTGGAAGTAGAACAGTTGGTGCTTAGGTTGATATAAAATCATGCCAATTTCCTTGATCTATACTCAAGATGGGAGGTTATTTTTTCCTATTTCAATGATAAAATTTCACCTCCAGGAAAAAAAAAATACTATGTGGTGATTTTTGAAGCTCCACTGGATCTATGATTTCCTGAATATTAATGGAAATTTATGGCATGGATGAATTTCCATTAATATTGGAACTTCTATTTAGAACTTCATTTAAAGACTGCTGACAATTTTTCAATTTTTTTGCATTGGAGATATCAATAAAATTAAACTTTCCTGAACTAAATTGCATTTACTGACGAGTTGCATTAATACATAGTCTCTATATAAAATGTTATCTTGAGGTTTTAGACATTAATTCCTCAACACATTTTACCAGGCAAATAACATGCCTAAACTAGACTCCTGATGCCCTAAAATTTTATGTTGACAGAAGTGCCACTAATACCATGTAGGACTCTGATTTACAGGTTATTTAAATGTAATCATTCAAGAGCTCTGTAGTATCAAATATTTCCACAGTTCATTTTCTTATTCTTATCTATTTATCAGCTGAAATTTTTTATTTACTTAATTTGTTTATTTTAAGTTTTATTGGTGCATTATAATTATACATAATCTTGGAATTTATTTTTAAATATTCATGCATGCACACAATAGAATTTGGTGTTTATTCAAGTTTTTTAAAATGATTCAAATTGAATAAAAGCAAAACTTGTATTTCACAGAAATCACATGCACTAAGGTAGATTTACAGCTATTTTTAAATGGTAGTTATTCAGTGATAATGTGTATATATATATATATATATATATATATATATATATATATATATTTTCAAAAATATTCTTTGACCTAGCTGCTCAGGAATTGGAGGCAAGTTCAAGGCCACTGTCAGTAACTTAGTGAGGCTCTAAGCAATGTAGGAAGACCATGTCTCAAAATACAAAATAAAACTTTTTGGGGATTTGGCTCAGTGATTAAGCACCCCTGAGTTCAATCCCTGTAGCGAAAATACAAAAGAAAAATATAAAAGAAAAATCTTGATCACTGGACACATTATTTTACATGAAAAACAAACCATAAAAAGTATATGCTGTTTTCAGGGCTCACGTTTCATTTTTGTGACCCATGAAGCTTACAGGTGAGTGTAACTTTGGTATCTTTCTATGAGTTCCTGGGGTTATTGTGGGATCAACTCGAATACTTAAGGTGAGTGAAGAGAGAAAATTGTCATATTATGTAATCATTACTTTTAAACACCTGAAATTTTGTCTTTTTGATCACATTTTTGTTACTGACTTCTCTTTATTGAGACTGAGAATAGAAAAACAAGATTTTATTTTAAATGAAAAACTTCACGAATTATAGTAATATGAATATGGCTACAAAATGTATTAAACCAGGAACCCATTAATATTTTGAATACAAGGTCTATTAATCTTATTATAGCTATCTTTTTTTCTAATAATTCTATAGAATTTTATTCCAGAAAATCTTCACTTCAAATGTTGTAACTAAGCACCTGCCTCACATTTGAATTCTTAACTGGTATCCAGTGTTGGTGATTGATTAATATTTTTTTGCATCTCCTTAGAATCTTACATTACAGAACCATTTGCCATAACATAAATCATTCTCATATGCTTGATTTTTAGTAGAAAAATATCTTTTTATTCTATGACTTTTATTCTATGAAAAGCTTTTACAATGCCCTCTATCTCACATGAATGATATTTAAAGAATTGTGCACCCTCTCTATGAAATATTATCCCAGCAGATCATTCAACAATTTTCCATCACAAATTTCAGACTTGGACCTTTTGACTCTGAAGAAAGGTCACCTTTAATTTGTATTAACATCATTGAGCCCATGTTTCAGGATTGAGCTAGATACTTGTCCCTTCATTAAAACCTTCAAATGGAACAACACCAAGTCTATTTTAATTGCAGTTCTATTTACTGCTCTAATGGAAAGCAATGAAAAGAAAAATAATGAAATTTGTTCTTGGTAATATTTTTGGAATATTCCAACATGGGCTATTTATTCTGGCTTGAAGATAAAAAAAAATGTGACAAGTCCAGCCACATCAGAGGATTCCATGGGCAGACAAAAATATAACCAGGTTCTTTGAAACGGGTCATGCAAATATTCTGCTATATTGGAAATTTCTAACTTTTTGTGTGTGTGCTAGAAATTTAACTGTGGGTGCTTAACCACTGTTCCACATCCCAAGTTCCTTTTTATATTGTATTTAGAGACAGTGTCTCCTGAGTTTTGCTTAGGGCCTAGCTAAGTTACTGAGGCTGGCTTTGAACTTGTACTCTTCCAGCCTCAGCTGTCTGAGCTGCTGGGATTGCAGGCATGTGCCACCATGCCCAGGAGTAATGTCCACTTTCCATCTTCTCTGGAAACAACAGAACTGACCTGTTACTAAAAGAACTAAATTGATCCTCCCAAGTCACATTCATGAAGAACTGTATGATTGCTGACAGCCATAGCCCAGTCGGAATGATGCTTGGCATTTTTGCCAGAACAGAATGGTTGAGAGGTGATGCCAGCAAGCCATTGAGATGATAATGATTATGTTAAGCTGTGTATTCAATTGTATATTAGACCCCTGCTGTCTGCCTTGTCCTGCTACTTTGGAGTCCTCGCCAATTCCCAGAGAGGTCCCATTGGTTGGGGAAGTGCGGGAGGAGGGATTTCTGGAGGAGGGATTTCCAGTTGGTGTGGTGTGTCCCAGGAGAAGGCTGCATGCATGGCGTTTGCGGGAATTTGGAAATAAAGTTTGTTCCTGCTTCAGTAGCTTGTGATTTGTGCCCAGCCAGACTGTGGCATTTGGTGGCCCATGCAGGGAACCCCTAAGGGTAAGTGATAAGGTAAATTGCTCTACCCTGAGGGAAGGCGAGAGAATGGGTGACCATTTCAAAAAAAAAAATGTGTTCTTGTTTTGATTTGTTTCAAGCTGCCTATCGCTAGAACTTTCTCAGGCAAACTGGGAAAAATGGTTGGCTTAAGATTTGAAGTTGTTTGGCCCTGAGGAAGAGATAGAGATAGACCACGAATATATATTTCAAAAAATAGGAAAATTGATAAAATGATTTTTTGTTCTGTTTTTGTTTAGTTTTGCTTTGGTTTTGTTTTGAGTTATCTGTTTGAGTTGTGTTATCCTTGTAGCAGAAATATGGGGTCAGAAATTAGCAAAAAACAAACCAAAAGAATGTTAAGTAAATTGTTAGAGTAAGGAGGCACCCCAGTAAAACCAAAAAGAGTCAGGGCATACGTTGATACAATACAAATATGTAGCCCATGGCTTTTTAAGGAGGAGTTGTTGAATATATCACAATGGGACCATCATGGTGAAGTTTAAGGGACAGGAAAAAGAAAAACCCAGGAACTCTGCCAGTTGGCACATTGCAATTGTGGATGATGATATGATTTTGTGTGCCTAGACCAAACCTTTCAGTTCAGATTATGGTAGAAGACACATTAGATCAGGAAAAAGAGGAGGCCTCTCGAGATAGTCAGAAAGGGGAAGAAAGTTTAGAGCAGAAAAAGCCATCAGGGGAAAAGTTACAACAGGAGGCTACTACTAACACCTTTCTATCACCAGAGGGCATAAGTGTCCAACCAATAGCTCTGCCTATAGGGCCCTCAACCCCCGTAGTTGATAGATGGGACCCTGAGACAGGACCTCAAAGATTAGCATGCCCTGTATTTGAACAGGCAGGAGGGCAGTGAATTCACCATGTTTTAGATTTCAAAACAGTGAAGTAGCTAAAAGAGGCTGTAACAACCTATGGTCTTCAAGCACCCTTTACTATAAGCCTGGGCGAATCCATTACCAACTTGAACATGCCGCCAGCAGATTGGACTAGTGTGTGTAAAGCTGTGCTAAATGGAGTACAATACCTGTTATGGAAGGTTGCCAATGAGGAATTTTGCATGGAGATGGCTAGGTGAAATGCAGCAGCTGGTTATCCTCAGAGAAATCTAGATATGTTGTTAGAAATAGACCTTATGAGTGTCACCTGCAACAAATTGTATATGATCCTGCTATATACTCACAGATTGCTGCAGATGGAGTTAGGGCATGGAAGACTTTACAAGGACATGGAGATTTACAAGGTGATTTAAAAGATGGTGCAAGGAGGCCATTAGACCATGGAAACATGGAGATTTAAACACATATATTAAATTATGTAGAGACATTAATGAACATTAATGAACAAGGGCAAGTCCTGGCAGCTGCAGTACAACAGGCTTTAGATGCCAGGCCGAAAACATGCTACAATTTTGAACAAACAGGACATTTTAAAAGGAGTTTGCCCCATAGGAGGAGGGTTTAACAAAGCTAGGTATCAAAGGAGTAGAACACCAGGTATTTGCCCACGATGCCGTAAAGGTAGACATTGGGCTAATGAATGCCATTCTCAAACCACCATAGAGGGTACTCTGTTATCAGAAAACGGACAAGGACCAGCTGTTTGCCCATGATATTGTGGAGAAAAGCATCGGGCTCCATTGACAAGAAACGAACAGGGTGGCCCAATGCTCGGGGCCCACAACTACAAATATATGGTGCAATGGAGGAACCCAGCAACACCATCAGAGTAGTGCCCAGGACACATTATCCATTAGATCCCTCATCAGACAAACCAGAGGGAGTGCAGGGTTGGTCATCTGCACCTCCACCAGAGCAGTACTAACTCCAGAGATGAGAGTTCAAATCATTCCCACAGGAGTAAAAGGCCCTCTTCCAAAAGGAACAGTAGGCTTATTATTGGGATGCAGTTCTTCCACTATAAAAGGACTTATGATAAGTCCTGGGGTAATTAATCCTGATTATGAAAGTGAAATAAAAATTATAACTTGTTCTCCAAGAGGTATATCAGTAATTTCACCAGGAGATAGAATAGCACAGTTTTTAATAATACCCAGCCTGCATGATAAATTTTCCAGCTGTACTGTACATAGAGGTTCCAGGGGATTAGGCTCCACAGGTGTAGACTGAGCTATGCTGTCTTTAAATTTAGTTTCTTGCCCCATGCTAAAACTAAATATTCAAGGACATGAATTTAATGGGCTACTTGATACAGGTGCAGACCTTAGCATTATATCTCAACATGAATGGCCAAAACATTGGCCATTACAACAAGCCATTCAAATGCTTCAAGGCCTAGGAGTGGCGACTAATCCCCATAGAAGTGCAATGGTATTATATTGGAAGGATCCTGAAGGATGTGAAATAACTATACAGCCATATGTATTGGATCATCTTCCCATAAATTTATGGGGACTACATGTCCTAGATCAATTAGGTTTGACATTAACAAATAACATCAATCAAAACACGCTCACTATTAGGGCTAGACAAGGTTTTAGGAAAGAAAAAAAAGATTAGGAGAACAAGAACAAGGTATAGCAGCACCAACTCAAATAGATCAAGGAATGAATAGACATGGATTGGGTTTTCAGAAGGGGTCACTGAGACAATAAAAATTACTTGGAAATCAGAAAGACCAGTATGGGTTCCTCAGTGGCCCCTGACTAAAGAAAAGATAAAAGTAGCCCATGACCTGGTCAAACAACAATTAGCAGAGGGACATATACAACCTTCAGTATCTCCCCATAATACTTTTATTTTTGTCATCAAAAAGAAATCTGGTAAATGGAGATTATTGCAAGATTTAAGAGCCATTAATAATGATATGGTTATTATGCGACCTGCTCAATCAGGGATTCCCCAATTGTCTGCTTTGCCAAAAACCTGGTATATTTCAGCTATAGATATAAAAGATTTTTTTTTCAAAATCCAATTCATCCTGAAGATAATCCACGTTTTGCATTTACTATCCCTGCACTAAATCATGAAGGTCCCGATCAGAGATATAAATGGAAAGCACTCCCTCAAGGGATGGCTAACAGCCCAACTATGTGTCAAATTTATGTTAACAAAGCAATCCAGCCACTTAGAAATCAAAATCCTGAACTACAAATATTTCACTATATGGATGATATATTGTTAGCACACAAAGATAAAAACACATTGCTAGAATGTTATGCCACACTTACAAACTTATTAAAAAATTATAACCTAGAGATAGCAATAGATAAAGTACAATTAAATTTCCCAATTAATTATTTAGGAGTTCTAATATCCTCAACCATCGTCCACCAAATATTCAAATATGAGTAGATCAACTCAAATCAAATCACTTAAAGACTTTCAAAAGTTATTAGGAGACATAAATTGGATAAGGCCTTATCTAGGCATACCAACAGGATAGTTGGGACATTTATTTGATATCCTAAAAGGTCCAACAGATCCAAATTCACCCCGCATGGTAACGCCTGAAGCAAGAAAGGCTTTAAAAATTATTGAAACATATATGGAAAATATGCATTTGGATAGAATTGATAAAAGTTCACCTTTATTATTTATTGTACTACCAACAAAAAATATTCCTACAGGAGTATTTTGACAAGAAGGTCCATTATTATGGATACATTTATCTTATTCACCTAACACTATTATTACTAGGTATCCTGAGGCTGTAGGACAATTAATACTCAAAGGAATAAAAGCAGCAAAGGGAGTGTTTGGAATTTTTCCCAATAAAATTATTACTCCATATACTATGGATCAAATTGATGAGTTAGCTAATGAGTTAAATAATTGGGCAATAATCATGTGTAAATCTAATGTTTCATTTGATAATCACTTACCATCAATTCCTTTGTTGTCTTTTTGGTCTTCACATTCTGTTGTTTTTCCAAAAATGACAAGAAAAACACCTATCATGAATGCTCCAAATATATTGACTGATGGGTCAAATAATGGAACACCAGAAGTAGTTACCCTGATCTAACGTTTACATTTTTAGTACCCAAACAATCAGCTCAAAAGGTAGAGCTTAATACAGTATTACAAGCTTTTGCGATGTTTAAAGATTGTATTTAATTTATTTTCTGATAGTCAGTGTATAGTTAATGCTATTGTATCCCTTGAAGATGCTGGTAGGATTTCCACTTCCTCTACTGTTTTCTATTTGTTTTCCAATATACAAAGTCAAATCTGGGACAGAAAAGATCCATTCTTTATAGGACATATCAGGACACATACAGGATTGCCTGGGGCCCTTAGTTTGGGCAATGATTTAGCAGATAATACTACACATGACATACATATTTTCTCTACACTAGAAGGAGCTATAAATTTTTCATAAAAGGTTCCATGTCAATGCTAATACTTTACAAAAGTGTTTTAAAATAAGTAATAAACAAGCTAAACAAAGCTAAACAAATAAATAAATAATAAAACAATGTCAAAATTGTGTGATCTTTTTGCCACAAGTTAATCTTGGAGTCAATCCTAGAGGACTGATACCTAATCATATTTGGCAGATGGACGTCACACACTTGCCAGAATTTGGAAAATTAACATATTTGCATGTTACAGTTGATACTTCTTCCATATTTTTGATGGGCTCCCTTCATGCTGGAGACAAATTTAAAGATATTATAGCTCATTGCTTACAAAATTTTGCCACTGTGAACGTTCCAAAACAGTTAAAAACAGATAATGGTCCTGGCTATACTTCTACCTCTGTTAAATAATTTTGCTCATCATTTCACATTACTCATATAACAGGAATCCCATACAATCCACAGGGACAAGGCATAGTTGAAAGAGCTCATCAAACTATTAAAATGTTCTTATTAAAGCAAAAAGAGGGAATTGGAAAGGGGTGCATATCCCCCAAAGATAAACTTAAAATAACCCTTTTTATTCTAAACTTTTTAAATTTGTATTCATCAGGGCTTAGTGCTGCAGAAAGCCATATGTGTCCAAAAAATGTACATAAGCCTAAGGTACTTTGGAAGGATATTCTAACAGGACAATGGAAAGGTCCTGACCCAGTGATTGTCTGGAGTTGGGGTTCTGTTTGTGTGTTTCCACAGGGAGAAGAGCAGCCGCTTTGGATTCCAGAGAGACTAACCAAAGCAATTTCTACAGACCAAAAAGAAGATGATTTGACTCAAATCCATAACAGCTGATATCCAGAGCTCCAGCTTGGCTATTCTTATATCTGCAACAGTGGTTCTCCCACGCATGGAGGCTAATGAATAATGAACAACATTAAAGCCTATTTCAAATGTACAAAATCTTGGGGCTTACTTGTGGGAATACCTTCAGACCCATTATGCAAGTTACAGGAAAAAGGATGGGATATTCAAAAAAGAGTCAAACCCAGGTGGTAACCAGGATGTCTTTTTTCAATATCTATTTTATTATTGCACTTTCCCACATAATAAAGTTCTATTTTATTTTATTTTTTTAGCTCATACAGACCTAGGTTACTATTTTTCTGATCAGTTTTATTTTTTGACTGTGGAGTTTTTAAAAATTGCAATGGAAATTTCACCTGTGTAAAGCTACAAGGCCTTTACTATTGTCTTATGTGTTGTATGTTATGTGTGCACACTTGTGTTTGGTGTTGTATGTCTTTATGTGCGTATGTCCATATATCATATATGAGGAATGCTCATGAAAAAATGGATCCAAATATTTTTATTATTCACGTTATTTAAATGGTTTAATTTAAATTGGGTACACAGCTGTTGAGGATTGTTTTAATATGTGAACAAATAAGGAGGTTAGTAGATCCGTTTGTTTACTTTCACCTTTCCTTTTCATTATATTTAATAATTCTCTTCAGGATAATGTAAATTGTTCAGAAAATTGTTTTCTTATTACCTGTTGGAATGTTACATAATTTTTTTAGCCATCATTGCCAGAATTCCTATCTTCATCCCAATGCCAGTGAAGACAAAGATAAAACCAAACTACAGCTTCTTCGATAGCTCTCACAGTAAACTGTATAAACTGATACATCCATGAATAATAACTCAACAAGTAATGCTCAATCAGGGAGCCAATTTACTTTGGGAGGAAATTGACATATTGATAGATTCCTCTGCTTTGAACTGCTTGTAGAACTTGCCTGGACAATGTATTACTTGTATACATAGTGAACTATCTGTTGGTGCAATGAATTGTGGTAGTGCTGGAGTATCTTTGCTGATGGTGTCACCGGTGGTACAATTTTTCCAAAGGAGCCATCAATTGGCTTGGTGTCATGGCATTTCTGTATCCTCCTCCCTTCTGCTAGTGATGGTCTAAAATTTGGGGGCCGACAGAGGTGAGGCAAAGAACATCACCCCCCCACTGGTGCAAAGGCCAAATTTGGGGGCCAACAGAGGTGAGGCAAAGAATCTCACCCCCCCAAACTGGTGCAGAGGCCTATCCACAAGTATGGCTGTATGCTGGAACAGTAGTCAGTGACGGGTAAGAACCAATTGCAGTGGTACAAACCTAAGACAGGAGGCTGATGCCTTGACATCAGCTCATCCAATTACAGGTAAGAACCATATGTAGTATGGGACAACCTAACAGGCACAGTCCCTAAGTCACATGCTTGGTGTTTAATTAAACAGAAGGGAGTAGATGCTGAGAGCTGTAGCTGAGTCAGAATGATGCATGACATTTTTGCCAGAACAGAGTGGTTGAGAGGTGATGCCAGCAAGCCATTGAGATGATAATGGTTATGTTAAGCTGTGTATTCAATTGTATATTAGACCCCTGCAGTCTGCCTTAGCCTGCTACTTTGGAGTTCTTGCCGGGATTCCCAGAGAGTTCCCATTGGTTGGGGAAGTGCGGGAGGAGTGATTTCTGGAGGAGGGATTTCCGGTTGTTGTGGTGTGTCCCGGGAGAAGGCCGCGTGTGTGGTGTTTGTGGGAGTTCAGAAATAAAGTTTGTTCCTGCTTCAGTGGCTCGTGATTTGTGCCCAGCCAGACTGTGGCATATGATAACAACTTTAGAATCCAACACTTCTAGGGAGTTTATTATGTGCCACAAACAATTCCAAGGTTGGTATGCACACTTTATTTATTTCACATATGATATCTTCAGGATTCATGTGAATACATTGATAGCAGAGATGACTGTACCTCAGCATCAGAGAGAGCTCAAGTGGAGGCTACTGTGAATGGAAGATAATACATGTAAATTCAGCCATTGGACTTCAGAATTTACACCAACATTTTCTTGATTATATATTACAGATATTTGGTCTGGCAGGAAATAAGCCAGAATTAACATAATGCTGACTTGAAATAATCTCGGGGTATATCTAATCTGTGTCAGTCTTGGCTTGGGAGGCATTCATTCCAATTTCCTGCAAGCAACCCACTCAAATTCACCTAAAACTGGAGAGCTACTACTATGTCCTGACAAACAAGATCAGCAAAATGAAAATCAAGCAAGATTCTGTCTCATCCCAGAAAACCTCACACGTGTGGTAATAGGCAAGAACCATATTTTAAAACATGTGGGAATGTTTATTATTATTCTTTAAGAGGTACTAAACCCAGGGGTGCTTAACACTGAGCCATATCATCAGATCTTTTTTTTTTTCTCTTTTTTAAATTTTCAGACAGGGTCTCACTAAGTTGCTTAGGGCCTTGCTAAGTTGCTGAGGCTGGACTTCAATTTGTGATCCTCCTGCCTCACCCTCCCAAGCTGCTGGAATCAGATGAGTGTGCCACCATGACTGGATGGTAATTATTTTTTAAAGTTTGTTTTTTATGGTTGTATATGGACAGAATGCCTTTCTTTTATTGTTTTTTTGTGGTGCTGAGGATTGAAAACATGACTTATCCATGCTATGTGAGCAATCTTCCTGTGAGCCTAAACCCCAGCTCCATAATTCTTAATACACAAGAAAACTGGTATATTAAGTATGCCAAGTTGGAGATCCCAATGGCACATGTAATTTTTCCAAGGCTGGGAGGTGTTGAGATGAGTCAGTGCATGGGGATGGGTTTTGGGGACAGGTTTTCGAGGATGTGAGGTAAAACACAGGGGTCACTTATTTTACTATTTTGTGCTGTGGATTGCTTCTGGGTAAGTGTACCAGCACCAAGTTACACTCCATCTTTTTTGTTCTATATTTTGAAATAGGTTCTCCCCACAATGTCAAGACTGGCTTCACCCTTGTGATCCTCCAGCCTCCGCCTCTTGGGTCACTGGGATTTCATGCAGACACCACTGTTTCCGCACCATAATTGAGTTTTCATGGGGAATAAAGATACATTTGGATTAATTTTCTTTTTTTTTCCCTCATGGCAGTGATGTTCGTTGAAATCCATGAAGGAGATCATATTTCCAAAGAAGACATTTTCTTGTTTTGTAAGCCCACAAACTGTACAGTAACATTCACATAAGAAACACCATGTACACTGAAATTGGCATTGGGGTCATGGCCAATGCCCTTCTTCTTCTCGTCCATGTCTCCTTGCACCTTACCAGGCACAGACCTAAGCCCAATGACCTGGCCATTTGTCTCCTGGCACTAATTCACCTATCAATGCTGCTCATCAAGGGTTTCATAGATTCAGATATTTATACACCTCAGGGGGAAAGGTTGGGGGTCATGTGAAATGTAAATTGCTTATCTACCTGTACAGGTTGATGAGGGGCTTCTCCATCTGTGCCACCTGCCTGCTGAGTGTCTTCCAAGCCATCACCCTCAGCCTCAGGAACTCCTGCTTGGCAAAGTTCAAACATAAATCCTCACGTCACAACCTCTGTTTCTTTCTCTTCCTGTGGGCCATCTATTCATCCTTCAGTAGCCACCTCTTCGTCTCCATTAATGCTACCCCCAATTTGACCTCAGATAACTTTATGTACATCACAGAATCCTGCTCTCTTTGGCCCATGTCCTTCCTCCTCCAACACAACTTTGCCACCCTGCTGACATTTAGGGAAGGCTTCCTTATAGGAATTATGGCCATTTCAAATGGATATATGGTGGCTCTATTGTGCAGGCATAAGAAGCAGTCCCATAATCTTCATAGTACCAGCCTGTTCCCAATATCATCCCCAGAATTGATGGCCATGTGGACAATCCTGCTGCTCTTGAGTTGCTTTGTGGTCATGTCCATCTTGGACAGCATTATCTCCTATGCAAAACTCACAGTGAATGATGATCAAATATTTTACAGTATCCAGATCCTCGTGGCCCATAGTTATGCCTCATTCAGCCCTTTGGTGTTCATTGCTACTGAAAAACATATTATTAGTATTTTGAGATATATGAGGGGTAAGACACTACACATTTCAATAGCCAGTGATGGATAAATTGTGTTAAGATGAAAAAATGTGCTGGCTTTCAAATAATTCATCATGGTGGAGGTTATATGTTCCTTGTTTTAAATGCAATAAAAATCCCTCCTTCTTCTGTCAAAATAATTTAATTGGATATGTGCCGATGGCAAATATATAAAAGAAAGTTAAACCACATGCCTGTCTGAGATATTACCAGGGATTCATTTTTCACATGGTGTCCTCAAGGGACCCTGTTTGGTGAATGTCACTTGTCATGACTTGTATATTCCATACTATTTTTAGATACAATATTTCCAAGTCTTGTAAATAATTTTATTCTCAGTTATCTGTATTTTTTCTAAAGTAGATAATGTAAACTTTTGCTACCATGAAATATCACCTGATCCAACACACACACACACACACACACACACACACACACATACATACACACACACACACACACACACACACACACACACACACCACATACTACGTGCAGGGATTCAAAACATTATTTCTATAAAATTGCTCATAAATCCATGTTTTAAATATTCAAAGGTAGAAACAACTCAGTACCTACAACCACAAGAAGATACACAAAATAATATGTGGCTTCTGCAGACACTGGAATATTAGGAACTTAGAAAACGGAAGAAGATTCGGGCACACAGTGCAACATAGCTGAGGCTTCAAGTTACTCAAGGAAGCAAGTGAGTCACAAAAGAATAAATATTATATAAATTTACTTAAAGGAGGTGGAAGTTTGAGTAGCCAAATTGATAGGGGAAGAAAAATAGAATGAAATTCCAGGGACTCAACAAAGTGGACAGTGTAGAATTTTTAATCTCTATTCCATAAGAAGAAAAATGCTGAGAACTCATGGAATCATGTGAACAGATAATCCATGACTGTACACTGAAGAAAGAGTCACAATGTTTATTTTATATATTTGGTGTTTTGTTACATTTTATTTGTTATATTTATATATTTCATGTTTTGTTACTATATATATATATATATATTTTTTTTTTTTTTCACAATAAACGTGTTTTTAATTATCGTAAACCTGTTGTGGAAAATATTTGTCCTTAAATTAAAAACTAAGTGATAAGTTTCTCAATGGGCCACAGTGTATAATTTTGTGAGTTTCAAAACAGTTATGACTGATTTGTCCCAGTTATTGGAAGACTGGTTTTGAAAAGTGTGAATCATTAAGACTCTCCCAGGAAAAGTGTTCTTCCTATGGATTCTTCTAAGTACCCACTCTGTGCTGCTCAGCCTTTCAAAGACTTTAAGCACTGTAGTAGGTAGCTCCAATATAAGGCTTTCGGGAGAAATGTATATGAAGTCAAAACACCAAATTGAATAGGTAGGTCACCCATGGAAATTTTCCTAATCATGAGATTAGTATTGCAAAAATTGTGCACTTGTAATATAGTATATTTAAATGAGGGAAATCAAATAAATGTAAAATATTCTGGAAAAAATATTGTAGAAAAAAATTGAAGAAGTAAAGGAAGCAGAGGATATGTGTATAGAACTTAAAAAAAACTGAGAACACATAATAGAATATTAAAGAAACCAGAGAATTACAGAAAAGAGACAAATGAGCAGAAATGGAGATTTAAGTTATTATCAACACTTGTTAAGTGTGAATAAATAAATTTCCACTATCAAGTGACATAGGGTGTCTTCATAAACACACCAAAAAAAAAAAAAAAACACCCACCCATGTAAACTCTGTGAAATACAAGCCCTGGAGTTGTAAAGACACACAGAGAATAACAGGTCAGGAAAATGATGCACCTTGCATGAAGGAAACCAGCTAGCATGGGCACCTGATTAAAGAATCTGGACTTTAGGTCACCCATGGTTAGAGGAGAAGAAGACAAAAACATACTGGGAAAGAGCATCAGCTCACCAAGAAGGTGTCCTAGTGACAAATGTCTGACATAATGTCAGGAAGCAAAATGAATAAAATATGGACCAATCTCAAGACAAATTAACAGAATACAATAACAGCAAAAAAAATTTAAACTTCACATCATGACGTAAACACTACAAGGACAAAAACGACCTAAGACACATAGAAAAGCAGAATACAGGACTTTTATGTGCTCAGAGCAGGAGGACAACACCAGATCATCAAACAAGCCTTCTCCATTTGAAGAACCCTGAGGTCACATCTAGTATCTTTAGGAGCACAATAGAATTAAATTAAAATTAAAATAAAAAAGAACAACTGCAAAAAAAGAATATGGGAGAGTTTAAACAATGCCTTTTAATCGATAATGCAAAGAAGAACTCAAAAGTGGAATCAGAAAAGCTCTTGAGAAAAACAAGAATCAGAGGACCATACACTAGACCTCGGGGAGCTTCATGCAGGGATTGTGAAGGGTTGTAGTGCAACACATTTTAGGTTGTGAAAAGAAAATATTTCCAAATAAGCTGCCCTACTGGACCCTTTAAGGAACTGGAGGAAAAACATTAAAAGTCATTCTCCCAAATCTTCAGAACAAGGGCAAGTATAAAGATGAGAAGAGAAATAAATGAAATGCACTCAGAATAGTAGTAAAGATAAACCCAACCCAGGTGTTGTTCCTTGATAAGGAAAACAAAATTGACAATCTTCAATGCAGAATAGCTGAAAGGATGAAAGGGAAGACTAAGAATAATAGAAATAAAATCAGGAGCATTCCAACTGCAACCATGGGTGGTCGGGAGGACCCTAGACGAGGGCTGAGAACAGCTACTCACACACCAACAATAACCAGAGAAAAACAGACAGATCCCTGGACACGCACCATCTCAGAAAACTGAAGAATGAAAAACCAACAGACTTGAACTGAACAATATTGATTGAGAAGATTGAACCAGTAGCAGCACAGGACTAACCCCTCTGGTGAACACAGACAGAAAACCGTTGAGAAACAATGTGAGCAGATTGGATTCAACATTTTGAAAGCATCATCATACATCACGAAGGCCTGGCATTTATCCATGGGATGCAGGTGGCTCAGATAAACATCCACACAACAATACCATTAGAAAAAGCAAAATACTGAGAAATAAATCCGACCAGGGAAGGGAAAGACCTGTGCCCTAAAAAACTATAAAGATGAATGAAATTAAATTAACTATGAGTAAGAGGAAAAAAGCATCATGTTTATGGATATGAAGGATCAACATTAAAATGTCCACATGATCAAATTATACACACATCAGATGCAATATCCAATTCTAATCTCAGCAATATCCAATTCCAATTCCTTTTACAGCTAGAGGAAATAAGAAAGCTAAAATCCATATGAAACCATAAAAATACCCTGAATAGCTAAAATAATCTTGATTAAAAAAATCAAAGCGAATAGAACTACATTCTGTTTTTAAAATATGTGATAATGTGATAGTCGTTGTAACATGTAATGGGGCTTGGGATGGATCTTGGAGATGTAGCATTCGCCTAGCATGCACAAGTCCCTGGGGTTCATCAGCAACACACACACACACACACACACACACACAGAGAGAGAGAGAGAGAGAGAGAGAGAGAGAGAGAGAGAATATTATGGTAGTGGCATAAAAGTAAACATATAAACTAGTAGAACAGAACAGACTGCCTAGAGAAATGTCCAGATACATTCTCATTAAGACATCTTTAGAAGCACTGTCAAATATAGCCAATGTAGTAATGAGGATCTGTTTAAAAAATACTCACATGCACAGAATCAAAGAGGACTCTTATCCTACAGACATACACAAACATTAAACTCAAGACAAATTGTAGATTTACATGTGAGAAGTGAATCTATAAATCTGTAAAAATCAAAGAGTTGAAAATCTTTAGGAAACTGAAATAGAAAATGATGGCAATTTTTATGAAGACAAACAACAATAAGTGCTGGCGAGGAGGTGGGGGAAAAGGTATACTCATACACTGCTGGTGGGACTGCAAATTGGTGCAGCTAATATGGAAAACAGTATGGAGATTCCTTGGAAATCTGGGAATGGAACCACCATTTGACCCAGCTATCCCTCTCCTCAGTCTAAGCCCAAAGGACTTAAAACAGCATACTACAGGGACACAGCCACATCAATGTTTAGAGCAGCACAATTCATAATGGCTAGACTGTCGAATCAACCTAGATGCCTTTCAGTGGATGAATGGATTAAAAATGTGGCAGATATACACAATGGAATATTGCTCAGCAATAAAAGAGAACAGCATCATGGCATTTGCAGGTAAATGGATGGCATTGGAGAATATAATGCTAAGTGAAGTTAGCCAATCCCCAAAATACATTCTGAATGTTTTCTCTGATATAAGGAGGCTGACTCATAGTGGGGTAGGGAGGGGGAGCATGGGAGGAATAGAGGAACTCTAGATAGGGCAGAGGGGTGGGAGGGGAAGAGAGGGGGCAGGGGATTAGCAAGGATGGTGGAATGTTATGGTCATCATTATCCTAAGTACATGTATGAAGACAAAAATTGGTGTCAACATATTTTATATAGGAAAATTGTGCTGTATACATGTAATAAGAATTATAATGCATTCCCTGTTATTTATTTTTTTAAATTAATAAAAAAAATAAAACAAGAAACAAGAAAGTGTTCTTGGGTATTACACCAAAAGAACAGGCAACCAACTCAGTCATACACAAATGGTATGACAAAAAAACTAAAAAAGCTTCTGAAACAGAAAGATAAACAGCAGTCAACAGACAACCTACGGAGTGGAGAGCACATTTTCAAATAATATATTGAAAAGAGTTTAATTTTCAACATTTACTAAAACCTCCTAGAATTTAGTAAAAATGTTCATAACGTTTTTCCAAAATAGCACAAAACTTGAACAGATATCCCATTCATGGAAAGAAACAGATATGACCAAGAGACAATAAAATGACATTCAACATCAACTAATTCTCAAGGAAATACAAACCAAAACTACTATATGATTCCTGTCAAATCAGTCTGGATGGCTATGATGTGAAAAGAAATATAATCATTACTCTCAAATAAATGCACTGTTGGGAGGATATGATGGTTAATTTTCCTTAGTGCTGAAACCAGTCTGGATGGTGATCCAGGAACAGGGGGTGGGCCCACCCCACCCTGTGCTCCAGCCACGCCCTGTGGGCATGCATGCCCATATGTGGGAATCAGCATTGCGGACTTGGTGCTCCCGTGTTGGTGGCAGTCTTACTCACAGCAGCCAAGATGTAAAGGAACCTATGGCCACCCAAGGACAGGTGGTCAGAGAAACTGTGGCAACATGCTGAGTCTTTTAACAGTGGCAAATCCTGCCATTTACCACAGTGTGGACGACTCTGGAGGGCATTATGGTGACTGATGTTGGCAAATTAAATAAAAAGAGCTGTTCATGGTTCTAAACAGTGAAATTTAAGGAAACAGGGTGACATTTTGATTGCATATGATTGGCAGGAAAGGGTCATTGCCCTTAAATGGGTATAACATTTCCATTTCCCCTGAGACCTGCTGTGTAATGGTGTGCTTACCCTAACAAGACCATAGAAGACATTGCATTTTTTTTAAAGATGGTAGAGTTCATGGTTACTTCATGGGGGTACTTTCCATACTTACTCTGCCCAGAGACAGAGCTGCTCTTGAGCCTGCAACATTTTTGAAGTGGAAGGCATTCTTCTTTGATGAATGTGAACAGCAGGGGGATCACAAGAACACCAAGGATGTTAACCTCCCAGCTGAATGCTTGCATGGAGGGGGAATCTACAGTTCTCCTACGGTACAAGCCATAAGTCGGCCAAATTATTTCAATCAGGTTTGACTCTGTGCTTTGCCTGGAGGAAGTTACCAGGTGGGGAGGTCCAGTTTCTATACAGGACTTAAGGCATAAAAGCCACTGAGGACTTGTCACAGTTTATTGACAGAGTAAACAAGGCAGTGGAAGGAAAGGTGTCTCATGAAGGAGCCAGGGTGGGCCTTAGACAAGGAGTTGATCTGGGACAGACTAAATAAAGAACATAGAGCAGTAGTGGTGCTGGTACACAATGGCACACTGGATGATGGGATTTATGGCCATCTGGGATATAGGGACACAAGCATCTCAAGACTCTCTGCTGGCCTCAGCCACAGCAGTTGCATAAAAGCAGGACTAAAGAGGTTTGCAGACAGCTAGTCAGAGACTGCAAAAAATTTGCACCTTTTCTCCCCATTTGCCCTTTACAACCTGCTGGAGTGAATCCCTGAGGGTTAAAATTGAATGCTTTATGGCAGAGAGATATCACTCATTTTGCCTTTTTTGGAAATTTAAAATAGATTCATGTAATCATTGATATATGTCAGTGTTGTGTGATGGTCACAGGCTCCACAAGAGAAACCACTAAAAAAATCATCTCCCATTTAAAAAAAAAATGTTCTGAACTATAGATGTTCCCATGTCTATTAAAATTGACAAAATGAGACAGCCTGTACTACTAGCAAGACATTTCAGGTGGCTGGGGATGATCAGCATATACAGCACTTAACTGGGATCCCCTACAACCCACAGGCTCAAGACATCATAGAAAGGACTTACAGACCATGCTCCAAGCCAGAGAGGGAAAACTATACCAAGTCCCCTCTCTCGATGTCTTGATCACAACATTATTTGCTTTGAATTTTCTTTCAATTTCAAAATTTTCTATGGAAACAGAAGCCCATAAAGGTAGGTCCCCCAACACGAGGCCCTCCCATCTACCTATGATCTCATGGAAGGATCCCATCACAAATGCATGGCATGGTCCAGGGCCCCTCCTAACCAAGGGTCAAGGGTTTGCATATGTTAATAGGAGCCTCGCCCCATCTGGGTGCCTGCCATAAAGTCAAGCCCTTGACCCCCCAGAGCTACAAACCAAGAGGTTGAAGGAACTAACTCTGGAGGAAAAACCTTACAAGCAAAAGACTCAACAACACTAACAGATCTCATGTACAGTAACCTGGGTGATCTTAAAGGTCTTGTTGAACAAGCCACCAGATTGGCCCCTTTGCCTGGTAACAGCCCTATCCCTGAGCCTACTATGATAGTGGTCCTATTATGTGAAATGCTCACTGCCAACAGTGAAGCCTCCCATCAGGTAAATTGGGCTTTGGTCACTAGGTCACCACTTTTAGCAGTGGCTAATTGGGAATGGGCTTTACCTGAGCTCTTCTCTAATAATTCCAACCTTATTGATACTGAGTTATCCATCTAGGAAGTGATTGTACCCTGGAATGTCAGCATTTTCACACCAACTCTGCTCATTTGTTTCTCCATAGTAGATAATGAAACCTATAATCCAGGCAGTCCTCTCTGTTTTACTATTGCCCATGAAACTATTGTAGATAACTATCATCAGGCATATGTTGAGCTATCTCTCACTGACCTTACAGTTATAGTTAGTTCTACCTATAGCCATAGACTCCCCAATGGCAAATGCAAGAAACCCTTGCTGCCAATATGCCCAACAATGCTTTTTGGAAAGCCCCCCTCAGATAATGATAGCATCCCGTGGAATCAACGTGTCACTGCCATACCTCATCTCTTTGATAAGAGGAACTTCTCGGGGGAAGAAAAACATCTATGCACCTGGGTGGGTGCAGCTCTCTGGAATGTAGCTGATGTGCCCCAAAACCATATGGGCCACTGCAGTACCTGCTTCACGGGACAAGCTGTTACCACCTGTTATGCAGGAAATCAGTATGGCATAATGGGTATCACACCTATATTGCTAGCTGCTAGCTCCATCAAATGGGCAGCAGCTGGCTGGATGAATGGGTCTATAGTGAGTCCAGACTCTGACCATGGATTTGCCTTGTGCCAAATTACACCTATATTCACGATGCACAAGCTTGTGTACACCACCCTTTGCTATGCTAATAATCAATGATACTGATGACATAAATATCAATCATACAGAGATCTCTTGTGCAGTCAATACATCCTTCTGGCTTACAAATTGTCTAACTCCTGCTATGAAAACTAAAAATTATATTTATCCTTAGAGTGTCCCAGCAATCGGGCTTCCAGTGAGCCTGTCCAGAGAGTGGAGGGGTCCTTCAGACATGGAGATGAAGAACCTTCTGAAGGAGATCCTGCACTGGACAAGGCGTTCAATTAGCCTCATCATTGCTTGGATTATCACCCTGGTAGCCACCATTGCCACCACAGCCACTGTCACTGCTTTGCTCACTTTGAGTGTCCAGATGGCTCAGACTATGAACAAGGTGTCTACTGCCATGGCAGAAGCCCTTGCCTTTCAAAATGACCTAAATAAACTGTCCTGAGCTGCTATTTTATTCATTCAGCAAGAACTAGACCTCCACCAGGAACAACTAGATATTCTATTTGTGTTGCATATCTCACTTGTGACCCTGAATTCCATAGCATTTGTGTCACCTAATATTCTGTGTCTGAAAATGTAACCTTACACCTCTCTCATTTTTCTCAGTATATTAAGGGGGCTTGGGATGCTATGTTATGACCATGCATAACCTTACCACAGCAATTGTCAAAACCAATGAGATGAAGGTGTCTATCTTGACAACCTCCTCTTTCCTCCAGGGATTGACTGAACATTGGAAAAACCTGATAGCCAAATTAACTAAGCCATATAATGCTATCACCCTGGCCCTACCGTTTATGATAGTGATAATATTTTCTTGTGTTGTGTGACACTTGTGTAATTGTGTGAAGGCCGGGGAATGGAAAACAGCAATGCTGGATGAAATCCTTGCAACACAGTCAGAGGGGGGAGATGTGTGGACAAGTGCACAGAGTACTGCATACATGGCACATGTTAAGGGCATCTGAGTGGCAGGCCACTCCTCTGTGCTAGGCTTATGAGCGGTATACCCCTTACCCCATAGGCACAGCCCTGGGTGTTAGGGCATATATTGCAGCCTTGAGCTTGCTCCATGGCCCAATCCTTGATTGGTCTCTGCAAGGACAGTTGGCCAGAAATTGTATTGGCTGCCTATAAGCTGCTAAGCTACTGCCTGAATATATATATATATATATATATATATATATATATATATACACACACACACACACACACACATACATACATACATACACACACACACATGGTAACTGCGTAATAAAATTGGACCTGCTTTCTGCTTGGTCTCAGGAGGTCTTGATTCATGACTCTGCAGCCACACTCTCCTCTACACCCTGTTCCATGGACTTCCTCAGTGGATGAGAGAGAGCCCATGCATTCAAGGATGTTCCATCTACTGCTATGACTGCAGCTCATAGCCTCCAGCTCTTTCTCTGATTTTTTCTATTTCCTTTCAAGTGCACTTTCGTGTGATGCCACAGCTTGGATACTGAAATCTTCTGTATGGAAGTCCTGGTGCACATGAGCAGTAACGTAAAAACTCAGGTGACCCACGTGAGAATGGAGCGGGGGAAGAGGGTGCCTATCAGACATTGTAGAGAGAGGAACTTCAGAGCCACAGGAGGCACAAGGAGACTCTCCCCAGAATCTAGGCATCACAACATGTGGAATGGGAATGGGCTAATTTGCACTTTGGATGGAAGTGAGAGAACTTTGGGTTTCCACATCATTGGGACAGACCATTTTTTTTATGTCAATGGAACTTGGAGGAAACTTTGAGCTCCCGTCTCCCCAGATGGCTGTTATTCAGAACAGAATCCAATCAAGGGGCAAGTGAAACATTCCACTGGGGACTCTATTGTCTTTCTCCTCTCACCTTTTTCTTTCCACAATTTATGTTTCGAGCCATAAGCCAACCAAGAACTTATGAAAAGAAGTGTGGGATGACATCGGGATACCCATCAGGTTCAGACAGGTCAAGACATTTGCTAAAGGTTACACAGCCAAGTTGTAGAACTGGGTTGTTTGTTTTGTTTTGTGCCGGGGATTTAACTAGTGAGCCCCATCCCCAGCCCCCTTTTTTTTTTAAAAAAAATATTTTATTTAGAGACAGGGTCTCCTTGAGTGGCTCAGGGCCTGGCTAAGTGGCTGAGGCTGGCCTCCAACTTGTGATCCTCTTGCCTCAGCCTCCAAAGCCACTGGGATGACAGGTGTAGGCCACTATACCCGGCTCCCATCTTCCATTTTCATGGGACATTCTCTAAATAAAATGCAAAATAGGGCTGGGAATGGGGCTCAGGGGCTGAGTACTCCTGAGTTCAATCCCTGGTGCCCATCCAAAAACAAATTGTTCCAGAGATGTGGGGGGTGGGGAGGGATATGGGGCTACCACACTCTGGGTCCTGCCTTCATGCCCCAGCTGGTGAATGTGACCTTGTAAAGCTCACAGCTGATCCCAAGGATCAATCAGGGGAGACTCACAGGAAATCTTCCTTTCATCAGTTGAGGGGACACCAGCGATGGCAGACCTTCTATCTCAGTTATTCAATCAAACTACTCATCTGGGTGTTTCCAGGAAGGCACGTTATAAATCCCATTAACACTCGGCTGGAAGGATGTCAAGGAGCTTGTCCTATAAGACCTGGTGGGCCTGGACAAATCAGGTGAAGCGCCCACCATGAAAGATAGAACTGAGGTTCACCTGAAGAAAAAAGAAATCCTACCTGTGAATGGGCCCTGGAGCACCTGAGAGTTTTCAACCCACAGCATCACCAAGGCCACCATCTCCATATCTGTGGCTGGATCACCAGTGGTCAAGGTCATAGATGTAAAGAGCACAGTCAGTGTCGTGCACAGTTGACCAGGCCGTGATGCACTTAGGGTGTGGTGTAGAAGATAGGATGGGGATGAGCCATTGCCCTGATGCGGTTAGCCAAGAAGATAAATGGGGAGGAGAGTGTCCGTGTGATTCCCAGGATCCAAGCTGCCGATCCATAATCATGAGGGTAAATCCAGAGGTGACTTAACAGTTCAAGACACCGTAGCCAAAATATGCAGTCTGTAAAGATGCAGCCAGTGTACACAGGACACACAGGATGCCATTGGCTAAAAACATGCCTTGCCGAGCTCAGTGGCACACTCCTGTGAAATCCAGCGGCTTGGGAGGCTGAGGCAGGAGGATCGCAAGTTGGAGGCCAGCCTTAGCCACTTATCCAAACCCTGAGCAATTCAGCAAGACCCTGTCTCTAAATAAAAAATAAAAAGTGCTGGGGACGGGGTTCAGGGGTTAAGCACCCCTGGGTTCAATCCCTGGTACCAGAAAAAAAAAGACCCTTGAAGACAAAGTGGTCCAGACAGTACATCACTGACCAAGAAGAAGTCCTGAGGAGTCACAGGCAAGAAACTGGACCGGACACACATGGCCGTGCATATGCTCAGGGGAAATATGTCCTTGAGACAGGTTTCTCAGCCTCCTGGGTTGGAGGTAAACTGTGGCTTATTTTTTCTCATTGATCCAAGAACGTATTTTTGTTCATTAAAACCTAGTTATTGGCTGTATCTCTCCAGGATCCTGGAGCGCTCGCTTGGTTAATTTAAGCAAGCAGAGCTTTTGACGAAGTAATTTTATTGTCCTTCAGGATTGGCCAGCTTGTGCCCAGCCTCACTCTCTCGGTTGAAATGGAGTTAATTTTTGCTGAAATGGCTTCTTAGCAGACAAACACATTCCAGATCATTGATGGCTTAGGCGTCGGCGAGTCTATTATACCTTAATTGACACACCCAGGTGGTGGCACAATCCATGTCCCAGACAGACAGCATCTCCCCTGCAGGGTGGAGAGAGGCAGAGAAGAGGACACAGTCCCTGAACAGTCCCACATATCTTGTCAGAATGGGCCTTTAGCATTGCTCAATAATTAATCAGTCTGCACAGCCAAGAGCCCCCTACCTGAGCCCTGCGACTTCTACTGACTCTGCAAGAGTGGTCAGTTTTGGGATGGATGTGGGGGAAAGGTATCCAGGAGGGGCATAAAATAAATATACTTGAGAGCAGGCACAGGTGGCGCACGCCTGTCATCCCAGCAGCTTGGGAGGCAATTCCCCCTCCCAACTTGGAGGGAACGGTCCCCTCTGGGCTCTGTCCACGTCTGGTGAAGTGCTATGGCTGAGGTTAACAGCAAGATCAATGTCTAAGTGGGGACTTTTCCTTTTTGCTTGACCAGACCTTATTGATCTTTCTGTCCTGGGCAAGAATGCCCAGTTGGCTATTTCTCCCCAACCCGCCATCAAAAGATTTTCCTCACCAGAGACAAGAGACTGCCTGGAGCCTCCACCGGCCTCAGAACATACACATGAAATAACAGAATCCTTCTCACCCCATTTCTTCCAAAGTGTCTAAATACACAAGGAATCAACCATCATTGGGAGGAAATAAGGAGGAAAATCAGGTTATCACAGAAGACCCTGGCTCTCCAGTGGTGTCATTGTCTAGAGGAAAATGCAAGAGGAACGATCACATGTCAAGTGTCCTTAGCACCACAATAAAAGTGTATTAAAGCTGATGAAAGCATTCAAAAAAAAAAAGAAAAGAAAATAAGTACACCTCTAGGGAATTAATATACTTGAGCAAATCACTTTATTGGGGGGTGAAAAAAGAGTGTTTTTGCCTGTTGGAAATAAAGGTCTGTGTCTAGAAATCAAAATATGCCTTGATTTTTTTTAAAAGGGGGGAGGAAAAAAGTCCCTGATACAAGCTTCTTCATTCCAAGGGGCTTTTGAGATTAGTAGGTGGTAGATGAATTCTTTTCTTCTTCTTTTTTTTTTTTTGGTACCAGGGATTGAACCCCTGTTGATACTTAACCCCTGAGCCCCATCCCCAGCACTTTTTATATTTTATTTAGAGACGGGGTCTCGCTGAGTTGCTTAGAGCCTCGTTAAGTGGCTGAGGCTGGCCTCCAACTTGCAACCCTCCTGCCTCAGCTTCCTGAGACACTGGGATTATTACAAGCATGTGCCACCGTTTGCGGGGACCTCAGCTAATACAGCTGAGCAGCATCCAAATCCTGGGGTTGGGTTTGCCGAAGTCGGGGCTGAGCTGTCTGTGAGGGAGGGGACATGGGAGAGGGCTACTGAGATTCTCTAGCAAGTCAGAGGCTTCAAGGGGACACCCTGAGAGGTCAGCAAGGACTCCTGTCCATGACCTTCAGGGAACACGGGATTGATCTGACTCATAGCTGCACTATCTCCAAGGCAGGGCTGCATCAGTCCCCCATCCCCATCCCCATCGTGTGTCCAATGAGGGTGGTGTCCTGCTGTGGCTGTGAGGTGTCCCCAGAACCCCCATGGTGATGATGCAGGAAGGTCCACAGGAGGAGTGAGGGGGTGTGAGGCCTGAACCCCAGCAGGGAATGGCTCCCTGAGGGTCCCCTGGTGGCCCGTGGAGGCAGGTGGGGTGTGGGGAAGGAGATGGCCCTGGGGCCGTGGCTTGGGGTCTCTATTTGTCCCAGGAGAGTGGAGTCTCTGCTCCCTGGACCCCAAGTGAGTGGGGTCAATGGGCAGGAGCAAGACCCTGAGAGAGGGCAGCTAGTGACCGTCACCGATGGACTCACTCATGCCAGGAAGCTGCCCGCGGGGAATATCTAAAGAAGTTGCAGAAGATTCTCTTGAATGGGAAGAGATAGCATCTTGGTGACATCAGGCTCTGTCACAAAATTTCAGAAACTTATTCTACACTGTTCCAGAATCTGGAAGAGTAATATTAGGATCCTGCGTGGCCATGTTCTGATCTTTCAGGCTAAGACACCACTAAACATGTAGGGGCTCTGATTTTTTTAATTTTTTAAAAATTTATTCTAATTAGTGACACATGACAGTAGAATGCACTTGTATACATCCCGTTTATAATGAGTACGATTTCTACATTATGTGACATAGAATCCTACTGGCTGTATAGTCACATATGTATGTAGGGCAATAATGTGGGACTGATTTTATGCTCCTTCCTCCCACCCTGCCCTCCCGTCACCCTCTCTGTATAATAGGAAGCACCTCAATTCTTCCCCAGCCCTCCTCCATTGTGAATGAGCTTCCTCCTCTCAGAGAGAATATTCCACCTTGGGTAATTTTTTTAGGGTTGGCTTATTTCACTTAGTGTGATAGTCTCTGGTTCCATTCATTTATTGGCAAATGACACTATCTCATTCTTTTCAATGGCTGAGTAATATTCCATGGTGGCTACAGACCCTGTTTTCTTCATCCATCCACCTGTTGAAGGGCCACCTAGGTTGGCTCCACAGTTTGCCTGCTGTGAACATGGACATGGCTGTGTCACTATAGCATGCTCATTTTAAGTCCCTTGGGTATAAACTGAGAAGTTGACTTTTCACTGTGACCTCTCAAGCAGAAGAAGGATGGCAGCATCCTCTGGGGTCTCTTGTCTGAGGGCACAAATGCCTTTGATAGGGGCACTGTTGTCATGACCTCGTCAACTCCAAAGGACCCCACCTAATGCCACAATATGGGGGGGGGGTGGCTAGGGTTTCAATATATGAACTTGGGATTGGGGGGAGATGCAGACCCTTTGATCTGCAAGATATCTAGAGACATGAGCATAGAGGGATCCCTGACCTTGTTCCCAACTGCAGGTGACCTCCGGAGCCACAGAACCAACCACCCTGAGGAAGGGAGAAGAAGGTGGAGAAGGAGAAGAGGGACTCTCCCCCTTCCTTCTGCCACAAAAGACCTTATGGAGGAAACTGCTACAAGAACTTACGTTTTAATAAGATACTTCTTGAGTGTTGCTATCAGACAAAACCCAGCTTCTTCCTTTTAGTTAGGGACCCAAAAAGATGTGAAAGTGTCCACGATCTCACAAAAGCAGGAGAAGAATCAATTCTCCAGGGGCCTGGGGAAAGCAGAGCTATGAAAGAGTTCCTTTCCAGCCAAGCTTGCTCAGTGATGATTTGAAAGGTAGAGAGCGAGATAGAAGTCCCATGTACTCGGCCTCTCAGAGATAACGGGTTTTGTGTGTGTTTGTGACACGACTTTCAATTTGGAATGACCTTTTTTTTTTAATTGTTCTTTTTAGCCCTCTGTGACAGCAGCGTGGATTGTGACATTTCACACCAGAGGCTGAGGCAGGAGGATTGCAAATTTGGAGGCCAGCCTCAGTGTGACTTCCCATTCCTGTAGGTTGGACCTGCTGTGGGGTGTTCCTGGTCATATGTTCCTATGTGAACATGGGAAAGTGATGACCATTTATTCCCCTGTCTCTTCCAGTCCCTTACCCTCCCTTCCCTTCACTCCCCTGCATCTCATCCAATGAATTTCTATTCTTCCTCCTTCTTTATGGTGAGTCAACATCCACGTATCAGAGAGAACATTCAGCCTTTGATTTTTGGGGACTGGCTTATTTCACATAGCGTGATCATTTCCAGCTCCATCCATTTACCAGCAAATGCCATTATTTCAATCTTCTTTATGGCTGTGTAATATTCCACTGCATATATAGATCACATTTTTTTTTTTATCCATTCATCTGTCTAAAGGCACCTAGGTTGGTTCCATAGCTTAGCTAATGTGAATGGAGCTGCTGTAAACACTGATGTGGCTTGGTCTCTGTAGTGGGCTTAGATATGTCACTAAGGGTTCAACAGAGAGACAGAACCCATGGGGTAAGTGAATAGTCACAAACTGGGAGTTTTATTTCAGAATTAGCTCATGCCATTATGGCAGCTAAATTCCAGGATGGACCTTCTATAGGTGACAGCCCCTGGGAAGCCAGGATCTTGGCTCAATCCAAGTCCCAAATCTTCAAATCAATGTCACATCGCTCAGTTTGAGAACCCAGGGAGTCGCCGCTGGTGTAAGTTCTAGAATCCAAACCTTGGGGGCTCCTGGGATTTCAAGGCCAGAGCAAATCCTGAATGCCAGTGAGATGGGTTTCTCACCAAAGAGACTGTGGGCATGGCCCTGGGTACAAGAGGGGGCAAGATGCCACCCCAGCCCAAGACTAAAGGCTTCTGGAGAGTCACAGGCAGAGTCCACTTTGGAAGCAAGAAGGAGCAAGAGTCTGATGTCTCCAGAGATGGCAGCCGCCATCAAGAACCAGGTCAGCAAGAACCGTGGGACATCTGCAGCTGCTCCTGATTCTAGGGACTTCTATTCCTTCCCTGCAAACCTCCAGCCTGTTGGATGGCGCTGCTCTGCCCACATTTAGGGAGGGTGTCCACTCCAGTTGGCTGTCATACCTGCCAATCATTCCTAGTCACACCCTCTGGGACACGTCCAGAGGCCTCGGGGTCATTGGCATCTCTTCATCCCATCAAGTCTCCATTCGGGTCAGTGAGTGCAGAGGCCGCCTCTGAAGGCCCCCTTCCCTCTAGCCCTAGAGGCCCCAGAAGCACGGAAGAGGACAGTGTGGACAGTGCCCTCCCTCTGCCCCATCTCTGGTCCTGGAGCCCAGCACCAGGCCCCAGGGATGCTCATACCTGAAAATGAGGCCATTCTCCCTGCTGAGGCTGGCCTCCAACTTTGGGATCCTCCTGCCTCAGCCTCCGGAGCTGCTGGGATGACAGGAGTGTGCCACCCTGCCTGGCTGGGGACAGCCTCTCACTGGAAGAGATGACACTTGAAGGAGATGACATGCCACTTCCACTTCAAGGGTACAATTAAAGACCTAATATCCCTCCAGAAGGTGCCACCTATTGCAAGTTCTACGAACTTCTAACCCCAGGCTGGGCCACCAAGTCTTCAGGAAACAATTCAGATCCAACCTATAGCACTGTGTCTGTGAATTTTTCTTGGACAATGAAGGAATGGGTAGCGATTGGGGGTCTTGCCTGTGACTTAACAATGTCTGGTGACCATTTTTTTTCACACAGATACACTCCTATGGCCTCATCCTTAATACCTAATGCAGCCCTTTATTTAATTCCCTAAGAGAAAATGGATATTTGAAAGGATTCTCTTTTATCCAGGATAAAAATTAAATCTCAAATCAGCAGCCATCACACTGAAGTCTGAGAGAAATTAAGGATAAATTGCAGATCTTGGTTTCTCTCACTCTTATTTAACATTTTCCTCCAATTTCTAGTTATTTTGATTACACGTGAAACATAAATAAGAGGTGGGATTCTAATACGTGAAGGAACAAAATTATAATTATTTGCAAATGATGTGTTTATATAATATCTATGTTTCCTAAGAGTATCGAAGAAAAAAAATAACTGGGAATAATTAAGAAGCTTCAGTCTAAATACAGGGCACATTTGCTCTAGTGACTGGATGTAACATGAACGTTTCAAAGGATCCCAGTAGCACTGTAAAAGATCTCATTCACACATAGGGACATTTAATATTAAAACATTTGAAAATAACATTTAGCACCCCCCCCACCCCAAATTGGAAGAATATTGTAAAGATATAAGTGGAGAACTTGGTTTCTGGATGACGATGCTTAATATATTAAAACATATGTGAATAATTAAGCATATAAAAAGCTGCTCCACAACATTTAGCATTAGGGAAATACAAATTAAATCAATAATGATCACCAAGCAGAGTTGTGCATGCCTGTCATCCCAGCAGCTTGGGAGGCTGAGGCAGGAAGATCTCAAGTTGGAGGCCATTCTCAGCAAAAGTGAGGCACTAAGCCACTCAGTGAGACCCTGTCTCTAAATAAAATACAAAATATGCTTGGGATGGGGCTCAGGGGTCAAGTGTCCCCGGGTTCAATCCCTGGTACCCCCTACCCCCCAAAAAAGAGAGTGAATCCAAATGCAAACTATGAAATTGTGTTAATTATAATGCATAGACATGCATGCACTCTGTAGTAGGACTAATGCAAGATATTAATGACATGGGTAACCATCAGGATGAAAGATGTTGATGGGAACTCTATACTTTCTGCCCAATTTTTCTGCAAATCAAAACTACTCTTTTTAAAATATTTATTTTTTTAGCTTTAGGTGGACACGATATCTTTATTTTATTTTTATGTGGTGCTGAGGATCAAACACAGTGCCTCATGCATGCCAAGGGAGCACGCTACCACTTGAGCCACATCCCAAGCCCCCCAAAACTACTCTTAAAAAAAAAAAGCTATTCATTAAAAGGAAAAAAAGAAATGATGTCATCAAGCCCACAAAAAGACATGGATACATTTTAACTGTTAAGTAAAAGAAGCTAGTCCTAAAGGCACCCTGCAAAAGGCAACATTATAGATACAATTAAAATAAAAGATTTGGGGGCTAGTTGAATCAGTGAAGCATAGATTGATTAGTAGTGGAACTATTGAGGGCAAAGAATAATAATTCTGGTACTTCTGTACTGGAATCCAATATTATTATTATTATTATTATTATTATTATTATTATTATTATTATTATTACAGGGATTGAACCCAGGGATGCTTAACACCTGAGCCCCATCTCCAGCCCTTTTTATATTTTATTTAGAGACAGGGTCTCGCTGAGTTGCTTAGGAACCTCGCTAAGTTACTGAGGCTGGCCTCCAACTTGCAATCCTCCTGCCTCAGCCTCCCCAGCCACTGAGATAACAGACAACTGTAATGCCCAGATGGAATCTCACAATTTTTTAAGAAAATGCATTATACACAGTGTGATTTCTCGCTGTTGAAGTAGGAGGTGACAAAAAAGCAAGGGCAGCAGGCTAGAATGACCCATGTGGTCATGGAGAAGAGATGGAGACTCATCCATATGAGCTCAGGTTTAGCTGAAAACACATAGAGATGATGGTACAGAGAACTGTGCATGTAGATACGGCAGGTGAATGTGTAGGGGGGGGTGGATAGATTCAATGGATAAGATAGATGATAGATAAGATAGGTAGATAGATAAGGTGGGTCATTAGGTAGGTAGATCAGGTAGGTAGATAAAATAGATGATAGATAAGGTGGGTAGATAGATGAAATGTGTAGCTAGATAACAGATGGAACAGGTAGATAATATATATATATATATATATATATATATATATATATATATATATATATGGACAGACAGACAGAAATAATGGATGGAAGGATGGATGGGAGGATGGATAATGGATGTGATCCATGATAGGTGGGTGTACCAGATCAATTGTAGCTACATGGAATAGATAGATACATTAATGATATAGAAGATGGATAGATGAGATATAAATAGATCGACAGGTAGGTAGGCAGATAGAGGGGAGAGAGATTAAATAGAGCATGCATATATACATATCCAGATGGCCGGGCATAGTATTCCCAGTGGCTTGGAAGTTGAGGCAGGAGGATCACAAATTGTAAGCCAGCCTCATCAATGAGTTTCTAAGCAACTCAGGGAGACCCTGTCTCTAAATAAAATACAAAATAGGGCTGAGGTTGGGGCTCAAGGGTTGAGTGCCCTTTGGTTCAATCCCTGGTACCTAAAAATAAGAAAGGTGCCTGGGGTATCCTTGGTGGGGTCATGGGAGAGCAAAAATATCCAGATACCAAAACTAAGTAAATCTGAGTCAAATATGGATTTTGCATTAATAATGATGCTTCAGTTCACTGGAATTGCATTCCTAATTATAACAGATATAGATTAATTGTAAGGAGGTAACATGGTAGTGATGGAGAGTGGGTTGTGGGGCACATGGACACTCTCTCCACCATCTTTTAATTTTTCTGTAAATAAAAAACAGCTGTAACATTCCAAGTTGATTAAAAATACATGTCTGTGCTCCCGGAGCCAATTTACTCATCTTAATGGAACCCCAAATCCCAAATAGATATTTTTTCTTCCAATGGAAACTTTGATCACAAAAAATAATGCACAATATATTTTTTTCTAAAAGAGAAAGACCTGCTCAGGAAATGTTGGAATAGCTTCAGCAGAAAGGTCTATTTCTGCAATGGATATTAAAACATTTAAAGGCACAACCTTAAAAAAAATGGAAAAGATGGCCACGGGTGCAGATGTACGGGCACGTGATTGCCCAATGGTCTCCATATTATTTTATCTTTAAATTTGACTCCAGTTGCCACAATTCTTATGAGCACTCCGACTTTGATGGCTACCTCTTTCTGGTTATATATTGTATTTTTATTTGGAGGGGCAGTACCTGGGCTTGAACTCAGGGCCACTCCACCCCTGATCCCCATTCCCAGCCCTATTTTCTATTTTATTTAGAGACAGGGTCTTGCTGAGTTGATGACAGCCTCACCAGATGGATGAGGCTGGCCGCTAACTCAACATCCTCCTGCCTCAGCCTCCCAAGCTGCTGGGATTATAGGCAGGCACCACCATGCCTCGTTAATTTGACATCTTACCTAGAGCCAGAGAACAATGCTAATTTTACAGAGAAAAAAAATTGGGGAGAAAAACATTTAAATATTTTTATATGTGTATATTGAAAGTATATTAAAGCAGGGTTTTTTGGGAGAGGGGGGACATAATTATTGTGTTTGCCACATCTGGCACCTGAAAGCTGCTCTTCTTGTTTTTTTTTTTTTTTTTTTTTCCAAAGTCCTTATAATTTTCTTGGTTGGTGGCAGACCAAATTACTCAGCGGCACTCGCATGATGCCTGTAACATTAAATAGAACCTCGTGTCACAGCAACAACCCGATTGCTTTTGCACCCTGGGCTAGGAAAGAGGCAGATGTAAATCTGAACGGTTAAGGAGCAACCCAGACTGTCTCCCAAGTGCTGAGGGTCCTGTTGCTGAGTTCACGACTCCCTGTTGGGTTTATTTTAGTCATGGTCACACTCTAACAGGAGTTCAGGGGATGGGGTTCAAGCCTCCATGTTTTTAAAACTTCAGGTGATTTCAAGGGCAGCCAAGATCCAGTGCCAATTCAGAGGACTGTTTTTTTTGTTTTGTTTTGTTTTGTTTATACCAGGGATTGAACCTGAGGGTGCTGACCCACAGAGCCCCATCCCCAACCATCTTTTATATTTTATTTAGAGACAGGGTCTCCCTGAGTTGCTTAGGGCCTTGTTAAGTTATTGAGGCTGGCCTCCAATTTACAATTTCCTGCCCCAGCCTCCTGAGTTGCTGGGATGACAGGTGTGTGCCACCACCCAAGGCCCTGCTGGAAAATTTTGATTGGTTCATGGAGAATTCAAATCTTATCTTAATTCCAGAGAGTTTTTCACATTTGTTCCCCAGTTTGCCTTTCCTTCCTCTTATTAAATATGTATTTGATCATTCAATTCCCTCCTCTTTGTCTCTTAACCCTTTTCATATGTCCCATATCTTTATCTATTTGCCATATGTTGGAATTCTTGACCAAGGAGCTAAGTCATATCCTTGTAATTGGAAATTTCAACAATTTTACTTTATGTCTGCAGGTTTCTAGAAGTTTTTGTTTTCTTGCTTCTTTGTTTCTATATATGCATTCAATTTTGGATTTCTCCAATTCATAACTGCAAGCACACTTAGTTTGTAACTGTTATTTTAATTTATTGTTATGATTATCTTTACTTTTTTTTCCAGTTGACTTTCCCGTGGATTCCCTTCATCATTTTAAGAAATGTAAAAAATCATTTTTTTTCCATTGAAAGATAACAGGTGAAATACTTATAGTTGAGATGGCAGGACAACTAAAGCTAGCTTCAAAGGAATCTCGTGGCATTGAGGGAGTCAGTGGGGGTAAAGATAAAGCAACATTGGCTTGGTGATTTTTGGTTTTCACTTTATGAGGTCATCTTCACCAAGAATCTTTTTTCCCTTGGGGAATTCTGGTGCTCTATGCTGTGGGAGCATTGCTAGAGAGAAAGTTTTTCTTTTCTTTAGTTACTTAACCTCATGTATTGAAGGGGTGCTGGGTGAGGTTTTAAAAAATTGATATCTTGTCTTTGAGATTTCTGCAACATAAGGTTACAAAAAAAAGAAAATCCACACCTTGCTTAAAGAATGTAGAATTCTTTTCCCTAGAGTCTCAGTAGAGTTAATCTTTGTTCCTTCTCTGATCTGCTGGAAAATTTTATTATAATTCCCCTTTTTTTAACTCCAGGGGAGATTTTCAGGGTCCCAGATTTTTTTTAATATTTATTTTTTAGTTGTAGGTGGACACAATATCTTTATTTACATTTATGTGGTGCTGAGGATCAAACCCAGTGCCTGATGCATGCTAGGCAAGCGGCTCTACCACTGAACCCCAGCCCCAACCCCAGGGTCCCAATTTATAATCAAAGCCTCATTCTGGATCTTAAACTTAGATGCACAAGAGAGAGTTTTCATTCCAAAGAGGGCACGGATTAGGAAACTTTTCAAATACATCTACAGAAGGATTTAGGTAGAAGAGTGTGGCCAGGCTCCTGTACCCATCACCCAGCTCAATTTCTGCAGAACAAAGTTCACCTTTCTTCATTTAGGCCCCATCCACTTAACCCAATCCTGGACCAGTCTGAAGCAAGCCCCGCCCTGCCCACTCATTCTAATGTCTGGCCACGCCCACTCCTTCCAATGCTGAGCCAATCTAAGGCAGGTCTCGCCCACTCTTTCCAATACTGGGCCAATCAAAGGCAGATCCCACCCACTCTTTCCAATGCTGGGCCAGTCTAAGGCAGGCCCCGGCAACTCCTTCAAACGCTGGGCCAACCCAAACAGGTCCTGCCCACTCCTTCCAATGCTGGAACAATTCAACAGCAGGCCCCGCCCACTCCTTCCAGTGCTGAGCCAGTCTACGGCAGGCCCTTCCCACTCCTTCCAATACTCTAAGGCAAGCCCCACCCACTCCTTCCAACACTGGACCAATCCGGTGCAGGCCCCACCCACTCTCTCTATAGCTGGGCCAGTCTAAGGCACTCCTTCCAACAGCAGGCCCCACCCACTCCCTCCATCGCTGGGCCAGTCTAAGGCTCTCCTTCCAATGCCAACCTAAGAGCAGGCCCCACCCCCTCCTTTCAAAGCAGGGCCAGTCTAAGGCAGGCCCCGCCCACTCCTTCCAACGCTGGACCAATCCAACGCAGGCCCCACTCACTCCTTCAGAATCATTGGGCTAGTCTCCTGTCAGTCAGACAGAGCCCCGTCAGGATGAGGCCTTCCTAGACATAAATGCTCGGCTGGTTGATTGAATGATTAAGTAATCTAATCATTAATTTATTAATCTAATCGTTGGCCCCGACCAGGCCAATGCAGGCCCTGCCCGCTGACTCAGAGCGCCCAACTTCCGCTCTGCTCTCCCTTCCCTTCCCAGCTGAGTTTCCATGAGCAGCTCTTCTGGTTCCAACCGAAACGCCCCTCCCTGGCGCCCTCTGGTCTGCTTAGGAGTCTCTTAGGGCGTGACAGTTCCTTTCCCAGGCACTTTACTCGACTATGTACTGTGTACATTTCCCCCCTAGTGATTAGATTAATTAATCAATCAATCAACCAGCAGAGCATTTACTTCTAGGAAGGCCTCATCCTGGCGGTGCTCCGTTTGACTGACAGGAGACAAGCCCAATGATTCTTCCGGGTCAAACCACGCTCTGCCCCTCCCAGCTCTGCCTCTCCTGGCTCCGCCCACTCCCCTTTGCTCAAGTGTGGAGCTGACTGCCTATAAAAGGGGACTGAACGTCAGGCTGAGTGCAGTTGGGCTGCAAGCACATGAGAGTTCACTTCTCTCCAGCCAAGAAGCGCAGCCAACCGCTGACATTGGAAGCCCCGCTTGGACCCTGCAGAGAGCTCCAGACAACCAGCCCAGGGGCATTACTTCCTAGAAAGGTGTCCTAGACATGCATCCTGCTTTCAGGCATCCAGAGTCAGATCAACAGCATTGCAGATAGACGATTATGTAGGTGTCCCAAGCGTCCCTGGAGGATGGGTAGCTCCTGCAAGGTCACTGGGTATCAGGAGGTCTCCAGGACCTCAGAAGGACCAGGCCTCTATCTGTCCCTGGACTTCCTCCTCCCCTTCCCCTGGAAGGATCATCTCACCCCTTGGGCAACGTTAATCCCATGTTTCATCTTTGCCCCTAGCTACTGGGATAGGTGACCGCCCATCTCTAGGCCATTACCAACAAGCTGTTGGTTCTTCCTGGAAAACATCTCAGCATGTCCAAGTGCACCCCTTTCCAACCTGTTCCCGCACACAGCCCCCCTTTTACCAGTAATGCAACGCCCCTGGGCCTCAGAGGCTGCTGGCCGTGCGGGCCACCATGCCCATCCTGGAGGGTGACGCAGGGAGACTGCATCACTGCCTGGGGAATCAGGAGTGGCTTTGTCGTGGGACCAACCTGTTTTCATCTCCTGATAGATTTCCATATGGAGGGACAAAGGCGTTCGAAATGTCTCCTCCGAATGGCTGATAATCAAGGTACTGTCATTCTCTCTTAATTTTCTCCCAGTTTGGACTTTACTTTTGAAATTAACTTATACAACTGAGAGATCCAAACAGGGCATATTAGGAAATGCAGTGGCCCCGCCCACTCTCAGCCTCCCACTCCCTTAGATCACCTTTAACAGCCAAGCAAATGGGATTTTGTAGCATTAGTCTCCATTTTGGGTACCGTAAATTGAACTCAGGGCACTCGACCAGTGAGCCCCATCCCTATTTTGTATTTTATTTAGAGATAGGATCTTGATAAATTGCCTAGAGCCTCAGTAAATTGCTGAGGCTGGCCTCCAAATTGTGATCCTCCAGCCTCAGCCTCCTGAGCTGCTGGGATTATAGGTGTGGCCACTGCATTTGCTAATTCTTAAGTTATTATTTGCTTATTTAACACTGATTCATTCTTGATTCCATCAGTCCATCAATTTTATCTCTTCATGGTTTGCTCTAACCTCAGGCTGCTCTCTGCCATCTTCCTAGCAGTCACCCTGACAGTCTCTCTTCACAGTCACCTGGGGAGTTCCTTATCATTGACTTTTGAATTTTAATTCCGTTTCCTGTCTGGCTTCCTTTTCTTTGTTTGTATACCTTTCCTCTTTGGAGAAAGTCCACAGGTAGCTTCTCAATAAAACATGTATTAAAAGGAAATTAGGTAAGACCTTGCCTGTCTGAAAATATCTTCCTTCTGTCTTTCCTTGTTCCTAAATGCTAGTTTGATTGGGTATAAAATTTTAGGTAGAAAAATCCATTTCCCTCAAATTTTTGAGAACATTTTCTATTATCTTCTACACTCTAGTGTTGTTCTTGAGATATCTGATTTTTGAGACATTGTGATTCCTGTCCCTTTTAATTATGACACTCCCCCCTCCTTCTGTTCCTCCTCTTCCTTTTCCTCCTCCTTTCTCTCTGATTTACTGATTCAGCATCTTCTCATTGTCATCAATACTCCAAAATTTTATGTACTATGTCCCTAATTTTCCTATTTCATTCCCCTTGTTTTGGGTTTTTATCATTTTGGGGTTTTTCTTTGCTTCCTGGATTTCTTCACGTTTATCTTCCGAAATTCCCATGGACATTTTAATCTCTCCTCTCCTACTTTTTATTTCAATGAGTCTTTCCTGGATGTTCTTTTCAAGTGTCCTATAATTGGTTCTGGGGTGTAACTGATTATCTTTCTGTAATGTTCATTGTAGATTTTTTGTTTGTTTGTTTTTGGAAACCTTCCTCTGTGGCTTGAACAATCTCCAGGTTGCCTTTTTCCATTTGGGTTTCTTTCTATATTTCACATCCAGTCTCTCATTTTGATGTTGGCGGCTTCCTGTTGCTGCTTATATTTAAAAACAGGGCCTCAAAGAAGTCAAAGAAAGCACTGAGCCCAGTAGCAGTGTTTGTTGACTGGCTTCCACAAAATTTCTGTGCTTGGGCTGACAATTTGGAAGCCTGGATGTCAGTCAGTTCCTTGGGATGTCTTCTGCAGAAGGTTCCCAGAGAGCAACCTGCCGCTGGTCCTGAGTCCAGACTCCACCATTGATAATGTTCCATACAAGTTAGTGGAACACTTCCATGGAATTTTGCAGAAGGAGGCAGACCTTGGCTGCCACCCACACATGTCCCCTCCATTCCCTGCGCTCCCAATCTGCTTCACTCTCAAATTCTTCCTTTTGAGCTGCTTAGGGCCTTGCTGAGTTGCTGAGGCTGGCCTCCACCTTGTGATCCTCCTGCCTCAGCCTCCAGAGCCGCTGGATTTACTGGCGTGCACACCACTTGTTGATCTGTTATAAACCAACTACCCTCACTTGGTACTTTTCTAGAAAGTATGAAAATTCAGTAGCTATGACCAAACTGTCTTCTGGAACATTTACCTCCATACAGACTGTCCTCCATCTTTACATCTTTGCCAGGTTGGTGGAAGCATAACCATGTCCTGATCTTTAATTTGAATGGTCTCAGAGCAACTTATTTGCATATGTGACCTTTCATTTTTCTCCTGTTGTATGTGGTCTGTGATTGTTCGTCACTTTTCTCCTATTGTATTGTCTTTCTTATTGAATTTTAAGTGCTCTTTGCATTTCTGAGTCTCATCAATTCAAGGTTTCTCCATGAATTCAGAATATCTAGTTCTGACAGGCCAGTGGCATACACAATGGCATATGCCTGTCATCCCAGCAACTCGGGAGGCTGAGGCAGGAGGATCACAAGTTGGAAGTCAGCCTCAGAAACTTACACATGCCCTAAGCAACTTAATGAGACCCTGTCTCTAAATAAAATAGAAAAAGGTCTGGGGACCGGGCTCAGGGGTTGAGCACCCCTAGGTTCAATCCCTGGGACCAAATAAAACAAAACAGATAAATAACTAAATGAAATCGTAATTTATGCAAAATTCTGAATTGGAAATGGGATCAGGGCAGACAGGGCTCCTCAGGGACCTAGTGAAGATGGTACTGCTTCTGACCCTTGGCGGGGGCTCTCCTGGTCCACCCTAGCCTCCTTCCTATTCTCCTTCCCCTAGAGGCTTCCTGGGAAAGCCCTTGACTTACATTTTTGTGTGTGGGGTGTACTGGATTGAACCCAGGGGCACTCAACCCCTGAGCCCCAACCCCAGCCCTATTTTGTATCTTATTTAGAGACAGGGTCTCCCTGAGTTGCTGAGTGCCTCACTTTTGCTGAGGCTGTCCTCCACCTTGCGATCCTGATCCTCCTGCCTCAGCCTCCTGAGCCGCTGGGATGACATGTGTGCACCACCATGTCCAGCTAGCCCCTGCCTTTCTTCTAACTCTTTGCTTCTCTCACTAACTCCAGGTGGACATCCAGGGAGTCCCAGCTGCTCTAGTGGGTGTCATGAAGATCCTGCACAAGACAGAGGTCCCACGGACCCAACCCTACCCTCCAAACCCATTGCCTATGTGATTCCCATGAAACGGGAGGCCCCGGCTCCCCCAGAGCCTCCTCACACTGCCCCAAGAGGCCGAAGAGGACCAAGAGGCTGTGGTGGCCAAAGAAGCTGGAGAGGACGGAGAGGAGGGAGAGACATCAGCCAGGTGGAGGAAGCCTTCCAGTGGGAACCGGCACAGTCTGAGGAATTGGGGCGCCCAAGAGAGCTGAACAGCTCTGGGGGGATGGACCACCCCGTGGGGTCAGAGGCCACACAGGCCCCAACAGTCCCTGTGAATGCAGCCTCTACAGCAAATGAGGCAGTCCTGCTGGGCCTCGGGGACCCCGAAGTCCGGCTCTGGAGGAGACTCCAGGCGCTACCCCTGGTCTCGAGGCCTGAGCATCTACTGGGGCAACAGGAGTTGGTTAGTTACCCATACGTAGTGTTCAGCCCCTTGGCCAGCTCAGGTCTCCACTTCACCCAGACCGGCTCGGGGACCCTTGTATCTGGGGTCCCTCTGTTCTCCTCATATGCGAGGCTCTGAGTTCCTGATTACTTTTAATGCTGGGGATTGAATCCAGGGGTGCTTCACACCTGAGCCCCGTCCCCAGCCCTTTTTCTATTTTATTTAGAAACAGGGTCTTGCTGAGTTGCTTAGGGCCTCACTCAGTGGCTGAGGCTGGCCTCCAACTTGCGATCCTTCTGCCTCAGCCTCCCGAGACCCTGAGATGACAAGCAGGGGCCACCTCACCTGGCCTGCTCATCACTTTTTCTCCCACCTGGACTTTTGCTAAGGACTTTTCCCCCTCAGGCCCCAAATCGCCATCCTGTTTCTGCCCCGCACTCTCTGCTCTACCAAAAGTGCCTACTGGGCCTCTAAGTCCCGGGCTCCTCCCAGGATCCCAATAGAGTCCCTGGCCCTCTGCTTTCTCTGTTTAACCAAAGACACACCTGAATGTAATTTCTTGATGCTTATTAAAGTAAATCAGCAATCTTCCTTGGTCTCCTCTCTATATTTTCCTTGACTACCACACATTTTTGGAAAAGAGGACACATAAGTAACATCCAAAAAATAAGACTAATAGAATATTCAGGAAGAGATTTTTATTTTATTTATTAATTTTGGGGAACCAGGGATTGAACCCGGGGACACTTAAACACTGAGCCCTAGCCCTAGCCCTTTTAGATACAGGGTCTTGCTGAGTTGCTAAGTGCCTCAAGGAGGCTGGCCTACAACTTGCAATCCACCTGCCCTCAGCCTCCAGAGTCTCTGGGATCACAGGTGTAGCCATTGCACCCAGCACTACAAAATTTTATAAGAGTATGATCAATACCCTGAGAGAAAAATGAAATGGTGTTATATCCCTGAACTGATCAAGGAGACTTACATAAGAAATCAATAACAGATACTTGTGGGGGAAAATGGGGTTGTTGCTGGGTAGAGTAGCACACACATGTAATCACAGTGACTAGTATGGCTGGCATGTTGGAGGTCAGCCTCGGCAATTTAGCAAGGCCCTGAGTAACTCCGTGAGACCCTGTCTCTAAATAAAATACGAAACAGGGCTGCGGACTGGCTCAGGGGTTGAGTGGCTCTGGATTCAATCCTCTACCAAAAAAAAAAAAATAGATAAAAAGCAAAATGGGTTGGGGGTGTAGTTCAGAGATAGAGCATCCCCGGGTTCAATCCATAATATTAAAAAAAAATCCAACATGTAAGGAAATTAGAGTGATTAAGTTTACATAAATATGATCATGGAAGAAAGTTGAATACCTGGGAATTAAATTTCTAAATACATTGACATTTGAGGAATGGGGTTGGGTTCAAAGGGACTAATAGTTATTTGAGTTCTTATCTAATTCCCAGAGGGGATGCAGGTGTTGGATAGGAAATGGTAATCAAACTCTAGAGCCTGAGACTTTCTTTTTGATTGTGAGGATTGAACCCAGGGGTGCTTAACCCCTGAGCCCCTTCACCAGCCCTTTTTATATTTTATTTAGAGACAGGGTCTTGCTGAGTTGCTCAGGGCCTCGCTAAGTGGCTGAGGCTGGCCTCCAACTTGCGATCCTCCTGCCTCAGCCTCCTGAGCTGCTGGGATGACAGGCGTGGGCCACTGCATCCAGCCTGGACTTGGAGATATTTTTAAACTTAAGTACCAGTGCTCATTGGGAACCGCTAAATGAAATGAAATAGAATGTAAAAGTCGAAACAGATTGAGGAAAGTGTGGATCAAAGAAAATCTGATAAATCAAACAAGAGGCATAGCGGGGTTAATTGGAACAGGGAGAAAACACTACCCATTTTAAATGTTAAACAAGGAATAAATGATTGGACAGCAGCCTCCTTGGCTTCAATGGGAATATTTAAAATATTTTACCATTAAGCCGGATGCCAGCAGTAAGTTTCTCACAGATGTGTTTGATCAAGTCAAGGTTGATCCCATTTTATCAGAGCTTGATAAAAGGTGAATTACGAGTTGGAGTTTATATTTTATGAAATAAGTTTGACCAACGGGTCTTAATTTGTAAGAAGAGAAAAAGCCCAAGAAAAATGAGAATTTATCCCATCATGGTTTTTTTTTCCCCTTGTTGTACTCAACTATTCTCTTAAAAAAGCCCTTTGGCTTCTTATGATGCTATGAAGCTTTTATTAAAATTTTGCTAATGACCCCAGGGTCCAGTGGGACATGCCTGTACAGTCAGGGGCTTGGGAGGCTGAGGCAGGAGGATCGCAAATTTGGAGGCCAGCCTCAGCAACTAGTGAGGCCTCAGCAACTCAGCGAGACCCTGTCTCTAAATAAAATATCAAAAGTACTGAGGATTGGTTCAGGGGTTAAAAAAAAAATAGGTCACAATGAAACACGCAGGTACCAGGTGTGGCGGGAACTGATGGTGCCTTGGCTAAGCCTTGTAGCTCCTCTGAAGTGGGCAGAGGCCGTTTGGATTGCAGCTGGACCTGGACCACAGAAAGGGCATTGGGATCTCGCGAGACTTTACCTCCCCACAGTCCCTGGGCACCCCGCCCTCCAGTCCTCCAGCCTCAGCCTCCTTCTGCGAGATGCACGAATTCCAGGTTATTCAATCTTAGCTGTTTCCAGGGTGTTTCTGTGACCAAAGGACTTCACTAATTACTTGCATATGAAGTCTTAAGTAACCGTTTTTGTTTCTCTTTCTAAAATAAATTCCCAAAGTGAGGCCCTTGTGTCAAATGGCCACATTTTATTTTAATAGTTACAAAGAAATTGCCTTCAAATTAGGTCACATCAGTGACAGGTGTCACAAGCCATGTACAAGGGCACCTTTTCCCCGCAATAAAGATTGGAATGCTGATTTTTTTCCAATCTCTCAGATAAAATTACGTAAGCTTGTTTTTATTCTAACTAAAATTGCCTTAATTGCTAATGAGGCTGAGTGTCTTTTTATTTATTTATGCACTTGTTTATTTCATCTATTCATTTATTGGTCGTTTTTATTTATTTCCCTGCTAAATTATCTACAATATTTTGTGTCTCTTTTCTTATTAATTTGGAGGAATTTGTATATTAGAAATAGCAGCTGAGTGCCGTGGTAGTGCATGCCAGGGGCTCTGGAGGCTGAGGCAGGAGGATTGCAAATTGGAGGCCATCCTCAGCCAAAGTAATGTGCTAAGCAACTCAGTGAAACCCTGTCTCTAAATAAAATGCAAAATAGGGCTTGGGATGGGGATCAGTGGTCAAGGGCCTCTGGGTTTAATGTCCAGTACCAAAATAATAATCATAATAATAAAAATAATAATAATAAAAATTGTCTTGAATATTGTGATCTTTTATTCCTCCATTTTAATTCTAGTGGTAAATGGCCAAATTCTACTGAATATGGTGGTACATACCTCTAATCCCCTGGGTTCAATTCCCAGGACTGGGTTGGGGGGAATCAATTCTGCAAGAAAGACCATGTTGAGTTTTTGTTGGAATGGAGTTTAGTCATTACAAAAATTTAGGAAACGTTACATTATGCTATTAAATATTCCAATTCCTAAACATGAGGTGCTTCTTCATTTATCGGGGTCTTTTTTAGTCTTTCTAGAAAATTATACAAATTTCTGCACATGAGTCTTTACGACTTTTGTAAGATTTATTTCCATTTACATGTGTACTTTTGATTGGTACCTAAAGGATAGAAACATTTGTAAGTTTCTTGGTGCTACATTGAAATAAAACTGATTTATGTATAAGGATCTTATATTTGGCTACATGGCTAAACTCCCTTATCCTTGTTAATCATTTATTCCCAGACCCTTTTATTTGCCAATGTAGCAGTAGCTGCCAGCTGTCATCTGCCTGTACCTGACCACAGAGAAGAGGGGGTGGGGGGGGCGTGGGCAGGGCACTGAGCCAGGTGACAGGCACAACTTCCCTGCTTTTGGAGGCTTCAAGTGAACGTGGGACTGTCCCCAGGGGTAGCCACACATTCTCCTTTAATAACAAAAAGGTGCTGGTGGCTCATGCCTGTTATCCCAGCAACTCGGGAGGCTGAGGCAGGAGGATCGCAAGTGGGAGGCCAGCCTCAGCCACTCAGTTCATTTGCTACAGCAATTATCCTAGAGTGACATTCCCTGAGCCACAAAGATGTACCGGGGCAGGATGGTCATGTGGCATTATTTATGACCCACACCAGGAGGTGAGAGGGTAAGTGGATCATGATGTCCTGGGACAGGTGATGGAAGGACACTGGAGACCCAGGTATTCCTGGAAGGTACAGAGTCCCTGATGTCCTGCCAAGGGCAGAAGGTCGAGGTGCAGGGGCAGCCTGCAGTGGTCCCCCTACCTAACGAGACGCTCACACAGGGGACACCTGAGATGAGCCAGGAGCCACAGTTGACTGGGGAAGGACAGAGGACAGGAGAGAGGTTTCCATGGCAATTATTCACGATCATGCCCTGGACAGGCACAAGAGGAAGCAAAACTCTCCTGGGGCCACAGTGACATCCTGTATCTGTCACCAGGTAGAGGTCTGTCCTCTCATCACGGTCATTCCCTAGTGTCCCCAGGCCACCAGTGCAGGGTCCCCAAAGACACCCAAAGCCTCCTTATATAAAATGGTGTATTTTCCAAAAGTCCACACACAATCCTCCCGGATACCTTTGAACAATCTGCAGGTGACACAGCACCCAGTAGAGCTGGGGACATAGTTGATATATTGTTCCATTTAAGGGATGATGACAAGGGACAAGTCTGTACGGGGTTATCACAGAATTTTTTTTTAATTTTTTTTTTTTTTGGTACTAGGGATTGAACCCAGGGGTGCTGAACCCCTGAGCCCCGTCCCCAGCCCTGTTTTGTACTTTATTGAGAGACAGGGTCTCACTGAGTTGCTCAGGGCCTTGCTTTGCTGAGGCTGGCCTCCAACTCTTGGTCCTCCTGCCTCAGCCTCCTAAACTGCTGGGAAAAATGATTTTTAGAAGAAGGCTGGCTCATGGGGGAAAATGCCACAGGTATAAACTGAAACTTACTTGGTGACCCCCAGGGCAAAGAGCTTCTCATACTCTGTCCTGAAGGAATAGTTAGGGATGACCTGGAACAGAGAGAGGGGGCAGATGCTGGGGAACCACGGGCTGGGGGCACGGCAGAGAGCTCTCAGAAATGGTGCCCGCATGGCGTCCGGGGCACTGGGCTCTCTTCTCTGACTCCAGGACCCCTCTTCTGAAACCCACCATGCCATTGGTGATGACCAGCCTCGGGGCGCCAGGGCTGCTGGGGAAGAGGCCCAGAGGGTGTCCGCTGTACATGACCAGCGTTTGATCCTCTGTCATCTTCGACAAGTAGGACATGGTCAGCCAGAACTGGGAGAAGAATAAGAGTGTGAGTGTCTGTGGGTACCTACCCCATGCTGGGTCCCCAAGCCACATCCCAGTGGCCCTGACCTCCAGGTTTCTATTATACTCCAGGGACTCCTGGGGCCTCCAAAATGCTTCTGCTACCCATTCTTTATTTTGGGGTACCGGGATTGAATTCAGAGGTGCTTAACCACCAAGCCCCATCCCCAGTCCTATTTTGTATTTTATTGAGAGACAGGGCCTCCTTGAGTTGCTCACGGCCTCGCTTTTGCTGAGGCTGGCTTCCAACTTGGATCCTCCTGCCTCAGCCTCCCAAGCCCCTGGGATGACTGGTGTGCACCACTGTGCCCGGCTCCTGCCCATTCTTAGAGCTGAAAAGTCCCCAGATACTGTCCTGAGTGGGAGTCTTGGGCATTAGGGATCAGGGCCATGGGGGTCTAAACTCTTTCTAGGTTGGGGTGGGGATGAGGCCACATGGCCACAGTACCTTAGCCCAGTTGCTGAACACTTGTCCATTTCCTCCATAGGTGACCAGCTCCTGGGGATACTAAAGAACAGAAGGCATTGTGTGAGAGAGGCCTGGGAAGGACCCGTGGGGCTTTGGACAGGGAGAAGAAGGACCCTCATTCTTTGGCCTGGCTCAAAGAGGCAAGGAAATGGGGTGAGGCCCTGGGACACCCACGTCTGTAAGAACGTTGGCTTGTGTGACTGGGGTCAGGGCTTGGGATATATTAGGATAAATATAGCACAAAATCTGTTCCTTTGTATTTTTTTATGTGGCTGTCAGAAAACTGAGCAGGGCACATTGGTGCATGCATGTAAAATCCCAGCTACTTGGGAGGCCGAGGCAGGAGGATTGCAAGTTGGAGGCCAGCCTCTTTTTTATTTATTTATTTATTTATTTTTATTTTTAATTTTTTATTTAATTTTTTTATTGGTTGTTCAAAACATTATAAAGCTCTTGACATATCATATTTCATACATTAGATTCAAGTTGGTTATGAACTCCCAATTTTACCCCAAATACAGATTGCAGAATCACATCAGTTACACATCCACATTTTTACATAATGCCCTATTAGTAACTGTTGTATTCTGCTACCTTTCCTATCCTCTACCATCCCCCCTCCCTCCCCTCCCATCTTCTCTCTCTACCCCATCCACTGTAATTCATATCTCTCCTTGTTTATTTTCCCATTCCCCTCACAACCTCTTATATGTAATTTTGTATAACAATGAGGGTCTCCCTCCATTACCATGCAATTTCCCTTTTCTCTCCCTTTCCATCCCACCTCATGTATCTGTTTAATGTTAATCTTTTCTTCCTGCTCTTCCTCCCTGCTCTGTTCTTAGTTGCTCTCATTACATCAAAGAAGACATTTGGTATTTGTTTTTTAGGGATTGGCTAGCTTCACTAAGCATGATCTGCTCTAGTGCCATCCATTTCCCTGCAAATTCTATGATTTTGTCATTTTTTAGTGCTGCATAATACTCCATGGTATATAAATGCCACATTTTTTTTTATCCATTCATCTATTGAAGGGCATCTGGATTGGTTCCACAGTCTAGCAATTGTGAATTGTGCTGCTATGAACATCGATGTAGCAGTATCCCTGTAGTACACTCTTTTAAGGTCTTCAGGGAAAAGTCCAAGAAGGGCAATAGCTGGGTCAAATGGTGGTTCCATTCCCAGCTTTCCAAGAAATCTCCATACTGCTTTCCAGATTGGCCGCACCAGTTTGCAGTCCCACCAGCAATGTACAAGAGTACCCTTTTCCCCACATCCTCTCCAGCACTTGTTGTTGTTTGACTTCATAATGGCTGCCAATCTTACTGGAGTGAGATGGTATCTTGGTGGTTTTGATTTGCATTTCTCTGACTGCTAGAGATGGTGAGCATTTTTTTCATTTCTTGTAGAAATGGATAAAGCAATCATGAAATTCATATGGAAAAATAAGAGACCCAGAATAGCAAAAGCAATTCTAAGTAGGAAGTGCGAATCAGGCGGTATAGAGATACCAGACTTAAAACTATATTACAGAGCAATAGTAACAAAAACAGCATGGTACTGGTACCAAAACAGGAGGGTGGACCAATGGTACAGAATAGAGGCCACAGAGACTAATCCACAAAGCTACAACTATCTTATATTTGATAAAGGAGCTAAAAGCATGCAATGGAGGGAGGATAGCATCTTCAACAAATGGTGCTGGGAAAACTGGAAATCCATATGCAACAAAATGAAACTGAATCCCCTCCTCTCGCCATGCACAAAAGTTAACTCAAAGTGGATCAAGGAGCTAGATATCAAATCAGAGACTCTGTGTCTGATAGAAGAAAAAGTTGGCTCCGATCTACATATTGTAGGGTCGGGCTCCAAATTCCTTAATAGGGCACCCATAGCACAAAAGTTGATAACAAAAATCAACAAATGGGACTTACTTAAACTGAAAAGTTTTCTCTCAGCAAGAGAAACAATAAAAGAGGTAAATAGGGAGCCTACATCATGGGAACAAATCTTTACTCCTCACACTTCAGATAGAGCCCTAATATCCAGAGTATACAAAGAACTCAAAAAATTAAACAATAAGAAAACAAATAACCCAATCAACAAATGGGCCAAAGACCTGAACAGACACTTCTCAGAGGAGGACATACAATCAATCAACAAGTACATGAAAAAATGCTCACCATCTCTAGGAGGCCAGCCTCTTAAGAAACCCGAAACCACTCCAAATTACAGGCATCCTTTGTGTGACTCTTGAGGTCATCGAGTTACAGCTGGCAGGGGGTTCAGGGACCACTGCATTTGTCTGGCAGCATCTGCTGAATCGATACTTAAATTCCAAGCACACAAGGTCACAGTGTGTCCCTGGCACCAGGCCACGGTGTCCCCAGCCCCTACCTGATCCACAGCGGGGTCCAGGTAGTTCATGATCATGTGCATGATGGTGGTGGCCGCTCTTGTCTGACTGGGATACTGCTGGAGCGGGTAGGCCCTGCAAGGAAGGTTCAGTAACCTGGGTGGGCAGGCCCGACTCCCCTTCCTGCTGACCTGCAGCATCCACCAGCCCATGGTCTTTGGATGGAACCCACCCAGGGCCCTCGGCCCCTGAGCCCCATCCCCAGCGAGACCAGGTCTTGCTGAATTACTCAGGGCCTTGCTAAGTGGTCGAGGCTGGCCTCCAACTGGTGATCCTCCTGCCTCAGCCTCCCCAGCTGCTGGGATGATACAGCCACCATGCCCGGCCCTGTTGCTCCCAAATCAAACAGGAAGGATGGTCTGTGCCCATCAGCAGGCACCTTATCTGAATGGTGGTGCAGAAGCAGTACATATAGATGTGCCCATACAGCCGGAGCTCCTGGGTGAACTCCGGGGCCAGCAGCTTCTGGATGTCGGTTGGGAAGTAGCGTAGGGCATTCCTCAGGGCCAGCTGAGCAGGGGACAGGGAGAGGCAGCTGGGGTGATGGGCCTTCTTCCCTTCCCACCTGGAATGGCTTCGCTCCTTCCCATTGACCCACTCTGGGACCTCCAGAACCTCACCTTTGGCTCATAGGCACAGTCACCTCCTCCAGGGAGGCCTTCCTGATTGCAGCCCCTCTCCAGTCATGCAGACAGAACAAACTCCTCCTGCTCTGGCTCATCACAGACCATCTCTTGGCCTCAGGACTCTTAGCTGGAGGCTGGTGACTGGGAGGTAGGGAGTGAGGCTGCAGACTGAAGGGGAGGGCAGGTGTCCTCCACCCAGTGCCCGCTGTGTGAGTGGCACAGCAGCTAGCTCCCTCTCCACTGGGCAGCCTCAGGCCAGGCACAGGGAGGAAATCCCCGATGCCAGGGCAGAGCCTGAAGCCAGGACCAAGGGGTCAAGGGAAAGGAGAGCCCCAGAGAGGCCATCTTGCCCAACTAGGGAAAGAGCACAAAGCCCCATGTTCTCCAATCACTCTTTTCCCTTCTGCCTGCCACGTTCCAGGCCTGCCCCAGGGCCTTTGCACTTACCCTCCTCCTCCCCATCTTCTCTTCAGGTCTCAGAGCAGTAATCTCCCCCCCCCCTTTTTTTAATCCCCACACCTCTGAATGTGAGGATTTTTTGGGGGGTACCGGGGATTGAACCCAGAGGCGATGAACCCCTGAGCCCCATCCCCAGCCCTGTTTTGCATTTTATTTAGAGACAGGGTCTAGCTGAGTTGCTTAGGGCCTCACTAAATGGCTGAGACTGGCATTGAACCTGTGGTCCTCCTGCCCCAGCCCCTCAGATTACACCTGCCTCTGGTTTCTTTAATTTCACTTTCTAACAAAAAAAAAGTTTACTTCCTTAAATCGATTTCCCAACCTGGCACTAGGTGGCCACGAGGTCCAAATCCCATTCTAAAGGCCATGTGGGCTTCATTCCTGGGCTGGACTTGACATTTCACTAAAGCCCTGGACAAGAAAGACCAGCTTCTAATTCTATAATGTTAATTTGTATCAAATATGTTTTTTTTGGGGGGTCGGGGATATTGGGGATTAAACTCAGGGGTGCTAACCACTGAGTCCCCTCCCCAGCCGTATTTTGCATTTTATTTAGAGACAGGGTCTTGCTGAATTGCTCAGGGCCTCGCTGTTGCTGAGGCTGGCTTTGAACTCGCGATCCTCCTGCCTCAGCCTCCCAAGTTGCTGGGGTGGCAGATCTCCCTGATTTTATTTTCTTTTTAAGGACATAGAGACATCCTGGGCATCTCAGCTGTACTGATTGTGTATGGAAGGAGAGTTAAAAAAATAATAATAACCCCAGTCACAGCAGCTTGGGAAGCTTAAGAAGAAACTTTTATGATATGCCATTTGCTTAGCTTATAAAATAACCTTTTAAAATTGTTGAAAACCAATGAAACACATTAAAAAATAAGCCCAAGTCAATGTGTAAAGTAGGTGGTGATGAGAGTCACAGCATTTGGGGACCAGCTGAAGGCTGCTCACCCCACACCTAGCTGTGGCCCCCATCAACTCACAGCCCCACAAATGGACTCCATTCCCAGGGTTTTGTGTCCTTCAAACCAACAGTGGCACACAGGAGCAAAGTCAGGGGGCTCAGCCTCCCAGCTCCTGGGTGTCTTTCTGCCATCATAAGTCACTGCAGAGGCTGATCACCATCACACAGCCACCACTAGCAGGTCCCTCCCGGCCTCAGTGGCTGAAGGTCCAGACACCGGCTCCCAGCAGGTAGGGGACCCAAGGGTAAAAAAGATCAACTACCCGCTGGACACCTGGGAGCTGAGCCAGATGGGCAGAGCCAAGTGGAGACACGCCCCTGCGATGCCAGCCCCGCCCCTGGAGTAAAAGCCCCGCCCCAGCAGCATCAACCCGGCCCCTGCGGTGCCAGCCCCCCTGCGGCATCAGCCCCGCCCCCTGAGGCATCAGCCCCGAGCAAGGCCCCCAGCTCCCCAGGATCCTCCCTCCCATCCCTTTCCCTGCCTCTTCCCAGCTCCTCCCAGCCCCGACCAGACCACAGCGACCCTCAGCCACCCTCCAAGCACAACCCTGACTTTGGGTGGGGTTCAGGGGAAAGCTTAATGGGCAGCTACCCAAGGGGGCTTTGTCTGGAAAATGGTAGGGTTCCTCTTTTCATCTCTGTGCTAATTTGTATTTTCCACCTCCATATCCCTATTTCTGAAGACTTTGCATCAGGAAAAAGGAGCCGAGTGAGGGGGAGGCTGGGGCTGAAGGATGGCAAATTGGAGGCCAGCCTCAGCAATTTACAGAGGCCCTAAGCAACTTAGTGAGACCCTGTCTAAAAAAACAAAAAAAAAAAAAAAAAAAAAAAAAAAAAGGTTGGGGACAGAGCTCAGTGGTTAAGAGTCCCTGGGTTCAATCCCTGGTACTACAAAAAAAAAAAAAAAAAAAAAAAAAACAGAAAACGTTGTAAATAAGTAGGTGGAAAACTCTATATAGGGCCACACCACTGTCCCCAGCCCCCTTGTGCCGCCGGGTAGGATGCTAGCGGCAGCTTCTGTGCGCATGCGCACCTGCAGCAGGCTCTGAAGGCCAGTATTTGGGGCAGGGCAAGGTACACAGGCCCATTGCTGGCTCTGGGCCATTTCACACTCAGCCCGTTTGTCCTCCCACTAGAGGTGGCCTGTGTGCCACCACTTGCTGGCCCGGTGACATTGAGCTTCAAGATCGTCATCTGCAAAGGGTGATGGTGATTCCTGGCCCACATGGCCTGTCCCCCGCTCCCCTGAGAGGGCCCAGCTGCTGGGTGAGGGACTGAGTAGGGGGCAGGAGTAGAGGGTCTCCATGGGGACATCCGAGGGCACCTAGGGGACACCAGGCCCCCTCAGGCTCCAGCTGAATTCTTACCTGCTCTTCTGCAGGGCTGAGGCCAGGGGTCTTGACAGGGGCGTGGGGCACCCCAGGCCAGCGTCCCCGGTTCTCTGGCAGGGGTCGCAGGGGCAGGCCCGAGCACAGTGCCTGGAGGCTGGACATGTCTGGCTGAGAGTCAAGGCCAGTGCTGTGGAGAGGCCAGGAGGAGACTGGGCAGTCAGAGGCCAGCAGTGTTGGGACCTGTAGCCTCAGGGCCACCTCCTCCAGCCCCTCATTGGACCCAGGGCTAGAGGAAGGAGCCACGTGCAGGTCACAGGGGCAAGTCCTTTGGTCCCTGATTGATAGGCGGGCTGCCAGGGTGGTGACGGGGGGAGGGGCCGGCTTCCTACTGGGGACAGGGGGTCCCCTGGTCCCTTCCAGTGGGTTCGCCTGGAGGGTGATGCTTTGTGGAACATGACTCTGGGAAGCTGGTCGGACTCCAAGTGGGGGTTGCTTTGGCAATTTTATGGGGGTGTGACACCACTGTCACAATCCATGTTGAGTCCCAATGGTCCTGGGAAGGGACACCTGGGTGTGACTCCAGCACAGCTCCTGACCAGGCCCGTGGCCTTTGGCCCTGTCCCTATGTATTAAGTGGGTGGTAATTAACTGCTCAGGTTGCAGGGGCAGGAAGTGTCCAAACACCCTGTGAAGGGAACAACAATGAGGTCACTGGCTGTCACCTTCCAGGGCTTGATTTTTTTTTTTTTTTTTTTTTTTTGGTCCCAGGGATTGAACCCAGGGTGCTTAACTCCCTGAGCCCCGTCCCCAGCCTTTTTATATTTTATTAAGAGAGGGTCTCACTGAATTGCTTAGGGCCTTGCTAAATTGCTGAGGCTGGCCTCCAACTCATGACCCTCCAGCCTCAGCCTCCCAAGCTGCTGGGATTGCTGGTATGCACCACCGTGCCCGGCTAAGCTGCCCATCTCTAATACACTTTATTTTCTTCATGTCACCATTCATATCCATCTGTCCCTATTTTCTATGTCCTCGTATATAACATAAAGTCAATGAGAGCAGACACTGTTACCGTCTCGTTCTTTCCACTGGTGCCTGTGCATACAGGGGGTTGCTACCTGTGGAAGGAATGAAAGAGGGACAGTGTCTGTTGGGGGACAGCAGATGCGGAAAGGAACTTCTCAGGGAAGTTCCCGAGACTCTGGGCCTCTCGTGAGGCCTCTTAACCTTCCTCTCCCCAGAATCTTCTAGTGGGTCTCCCCATCTCCAGGACCATCTCTGAACACAGAGAGGCTGCGATGTTGTTCTCCACTGTGGCCACCAGTTGGCAGCCTGGAGCCAGGACACGCAGCAGGACTCCAGGGGCTGGACCTGGTACCTGGGAGGGCAGGTGCGGAAACTAATGAATGGGGGTTTGGTGATAAGTTGGGTGGCAGGGGACATTGATGGCTTGGAAGCTCTGGGTCCTGGACCAATCTGGGGGTGACCGGGAGGTCACCAAGGCTGGAAGAGTACATGATAAGGAGTGTCTGGTTCTGTCTGTGAGTTGGGTTTCCTGTCACTTGAGAACCATGATCACCAGTTGAGGCCACATCTTCAAGCCACCACAACTATTATTTACTCCATCTTCTTCCTATTCTTTATTTTGGGTCCCAGGGATTGAACCCAGGGGCCTTCAGCCACTGAGCCCCATCCCCAGCCCTGTTTTATATTTTATTTAGAGATAGGGTCTCCCTGTGTTGCTTAGGGCCTCACTAAGTGCCTGAGGCTGGCCTCCAACTTGCGATCCTCCTGCCTCAACCTCCCAAGCCACTGGGACTACAGGTGTGGGCCACTGGCCCGGCTCCTGCCTTTCTTTATCTTTCCAGGCAATTTCTGAGATCTTCCTGGTGCCTGAACTATTGAGTGACACAGATGAGGCACAGCAGGATAGGGGGGGCATGTCCCAGGGGGTCCCTTCCCCTTCCAGAGGCTGGGCAAGATCTGCAGGAGCCGGAACTCAGGCAGGATGCTGCCATCTGGTCAGGAAGGTAGGAGACAGGACGGTCCATGGGGGAATAAGGGACACTCTTGTGCCTGATCCTGGAGATGGGGCTCCTGTAGGACTCAGGTTCAGGGACCACTCCCTTAGGCTCCTGGGCTCACCCCAGACCAGCCCTGAGCGCTGTTGTAAGGAAACCAAATGCCAAGGGACAGTAGCTAGGAGGGATCTGTTCCTCCCACTTCACCACTGGTGAAGGCTTCTTGTGACACCCCAGGGCAAGGACTTTCTGGCGATGAGTTCCCACCCGCCCAGCCTCTAACCTGGGTGAGCTGCTGACCTACTCCATGGGGGCAGAGTCCGAAGACTTGTGTCTCCACCTGCCATCGTCCGCCTCCTCAGTCCCCAGGCTCCTTGGAATGCACCACCCTGATGGGCCAGGCGGGTCCTGGAGCCTGGCGCCAACGTCCCCACGCTGTGTAGGCCTGTCGTCCCTGAGTGGTGCAGCATGGGCAGGGGCTGCTCCTGGAGGCAGCGCACATTGGTGGCCGCGGGTCTGGGCGCTGGGCCGCTGCTACTGCTGTGCACCCTGCACCCTGGTGAGTGACGGCCCGGGTGACAGCCCAGCTCCCGCCGCCCCTCCGAGCTCGGGGTCCCAACCCCCAACCCCACAGCGGCCTGTCCCCTGGAGATCGCGGGGCCACCTACTGTCCCTTCAGTGGCTCCAAAGGCAGGAGGGGGTGGAGAGCATTTGGCCACCCTGGAATGCAGTCCCCTGGAGGTAACCGATGGGAGCAGGACCATCACCGTGAGGGGACACTGGACTCTCTTCAGTCTTCAGTTGTCCATTTGTATCCTTGGCCCTGCCCCCTGGAGTCCCCTGCAGTCCACACCCTAGGAACACTTGGTGCTCCTCTGGACCCCCCTCAGGTCTGGTCTGGCTGGGAGATCTGGGCGGCCAGTCCCCACTGTGCAGGCCCCAGCCACTCCCTGGCCAGGAACAGGACAGCATGTCTACTTGGAGTGCTCAGAGGTCCTCCTTGAAAATCTCCCAGCAGCCCATTTCATAGAGGAGGAAACTGAGGTCAGAGTGGACCACAGTGTAGATGGTTAAGTGGTAGCTATGTAGTCTGTCTGGAGCTGGGGGTTACTCAGTGGCCTGATCTTGGTGACTGTCATTTCCCTGTGTGTGTGTGTGGGGGGGGATGTTTGGGGGTCTCTTCTGGCCTCCCACATCCCCACTGTTGGCTCTATGAAACCCTTGGACCCTCCAGACAGCTGTGTATCTCAGGGAGGGAGAGACAGCAGGACTCTGGGATCAGGGTGACCCAAAGAATGAGGCCCAGGGAACATTTACCCACAGAGGGACAGAGGGCCTGGGCTGGTGGCCTAAAGGCCACTCAACAAGCCCTGTTGAGTGAGGCTGTGTCTAGGAAGGTGTAGGTGTCTGTCACAGCCCACAGCAAAGGCACAGTCAGCCCGCACCCGGGTGCCCTTGGGGATAGCACTGAGCTCCTGCAGCTTTGGCATGAGGACCTGCCTGTTCTGGCCCTGCCTCACCTCTCTCTGGGACGGAGGCCAGGGCTGGGCCAGGGTCCAGGTGTGCAAAGCCAGGGGGAAACCTGGGGTGCCCACCGGGCCTCTGCCCACTCCCCCAGCCCCTCTGCCACTCCCTCCATGACTAGATGCAGCTGGGGCCTCTCTGGGCTCAGGAAGGAGCTGGAATCACCTATATATAGGGAGACAGGGCCTTCCTAAGTGGCTGAGGCTGGCTTTGAACTCAAGATCCTTCTGCCTCAACCTCCCAAGCCACTGGATGACAGGAATGCACCACCCTGCCCAGCTGTTTTAATTTTTACTTTGAGACAGATTTCATCAACTTGCTGAGGCTGGCTTCCAACTTGTGATTCCCCTGCCCCAGCATCCCAAGTCACCGGGTCACCTTCTGAGTTCTGACCCTTCTGACGTCCCTCCTCCCACCAACTGGGAGACTGGCTTGTGTGGGATAAGGAAGACAGAGATGACACTTGCTGTGGCACACAACTGTAATTCCTGTGACTAGGGAGGCTGAGGCAGGAGGATTGGGAGTTGGAGGCCAGCCTCAGCAACTCAGTGAGACCCTGTCTCTAAATAAAACACAAACTATGGCTGGGGATGTGGCTCTGTGGTTAAGGCCCTGTGTTCACGGAGATGTCCTTCTACATCTTCCTTCCTGGAGAGGGTGAGGGAAGGGGCCCAGGGACCTCCGGTGCTGGGGACAATGGGCATCCTGAGCCTGAGCAGAACAGGGTCTTGGAGACTCTGTTCGGGAGCCCTGCAGTGTAGGTGCTGCTGGTCAGCCAGGCTGTGGGGTGGCTGTCTGCTTGCCGCGTCTTGCAACACTGCCACCAGCCACAACTTATTAACTGGAAACTGGGTGGTGTGACCTTTGCCCACAGCATGGGGAGTCTCCAGATAACCTGTCCCCTACCCATGGTGGCCTCTCCTGGTCTCTTTGACATCCCTGCTCCCTCCTCCAGCCCCTCCCCCGCCTCCTGTTTCTCCATTTTCAAAGCAAAAACGCCCTTCTCTCCCCAGCATGGCTCCTGGTGGCTGCCATGAGTCACCCAGGCCTTAGCTCAGGTCCAGGCCTGTCCCCCTAGGAGGGACTTGGAGCTGAGGACACTGGCCCAGGCTGTCCAGGTAATGGGAATGGGTCCCCTGGTGTGGCCCTGCTGGAGGGTCTCCGGGGGAGCTTTAGGACACCCCTCTTTAGATCCTCTGTCCTCTATATCCCTGTCTGTGGCCAGCCTGCCCATCCGGGTCCTGTGGTCTGGGTGCTGGGCGGGTGTGGGTGTGGGCAGGGCTGGACCTGCCCTGTAATCAGTGGCCACAGCTATTTTGGACTTTTCTCTGATGCCTGACCACTTGTCCCCACTGCCTGCTGGCCCTTGGGGACTGCTGCAGTCTGTGATCTGCCCAGGAAATAATGGCCCTGGGCAAGGGCGGTGCATCTGGTCCAAATTGCAGGGCCCTGGAATAGACGGGCTGCTCTCCAGAGCTGCCCTCTCCCAGCTGTGGCCCTGGACACACTCCTTCACTGAGTGACCTCAGGCTAGAGGGGCAACTCTCATCTGCAAAATGACAAGAAGGACCCGCCTTCTCTCTAGGTGGTGAGGTGTCCCCCCCAAAAGCTCAGCCCGGGGGACAGCTGCAGTACCTGGCCAGCATCCGTGGCTACCTGGGGCCTCTCCCGACTCTGAGGGACCAGCCAACATGGCTTCCCTCTCCTGGTGAGTGTGTTGTTCTGGGAAGGCAACCATAGGTCCCCCAGAGGTCCCTGAGTCCCAGTCTGGTGATAGAAATCCAAGTTCTAGAACCATCCATGACCCCCAAGGGTCTCAGGCAGGTCTCTGCCTCCTCCCAGTGCCCTGGTCACAGGGGAGCCTGGCTCTTGTTCCAGGGACACATGGCATAGTCTGGGGTGTGGAGGGACCCTGAAAAATGTGTTTTGAGACAGGGTCTTGATAAGTTGCTGAGGCTGGCCTCCAACTCACAATCCTCCTGCCTCAGCCTCCCAAATAAATAAAAAGGGCTGGGGACGTGGCTCAGTAGTTAAGTGCCCCTGGGTTCAATCCCTGGCACCAAATTATTCTATAGTGTTAGGGAGACCAAGAAACGTAGGAACGAGATTATGTTCCCAAGTCCCAGATGTGTCCAGACCCCCGAGTCCATGGCTTGCTCACCCCATACAGCACTGACACCTCTTCTCTGTGTCCCCACAGCATTTGAAAACACGTCCCTGGGCTCCATTTGGCTTAGAGGGGAGAAGAAGAGTCCCCTGCAGTTACTCTATGACCTGGACCAGGTAGGTGGACAGAGCCAATCCCACCGCTGCATCCCCAGCTATGGGGACCCAGAGTGCCTGCGTGTACCTGCTGGCAAACAGGACTGGATCCGGGGCATGGGGGTCATGATCCTTAGCTCAGGCTTTGTCTAGTGAGTGACAAGGGCAGGTCTTGGGGATACACTGAGACCCCTGGGGTCTCCACCCACCCTTCCTGCAATCCCTCATCCCTCCCGCCCCAGAATTTTAGGAGCCCCACCCTCTTCTTGGCCTCCAGCAGAGGACCATACCACCCACTGCGCATGCTCGTAAGGCCATTGCCCATACTCAGCTCCCAGTGCGCACCGCGCACGCACCTCCACCATCTCCCTGTGCGCTGCTTATTGATTTAGGATGGAGTTACAGCCGGAAAAGCCCATTGTAAGTTGAAAAATATCCTTTTTTTAAAATTTTTTTTATTTATTTTTTTTTTATTTTTTTTGCACCAGGGATTGAACCCAGGGGTGCTTAACCACTGAGCCCCATCCCCAGCTCTTTTTAAATTTTAATTTTTATTTAAGAAAATGTTTTGGTATCGCGGATTGAACGCAGGGACACTCAACCACTGAGCCACGTCCCCAGCCCCTTTTAAAGATTTTTAATTTAGAGACAGGGTCTCTTCCAGGACATCAGCCCCTTCTACCAGTGGCGCCTCTTTGATCTGTACAAGATGGACTTCCTGCTCTTCAACTACTGGGCCCCCTGGTACCTGCGGCTGCGATAGGGTCCCCGTGGTGGCCGCAAGAAGGGCAGTGCTTTCCCGGCAGGGCCTGGGACGTGGCGGCTGCGTGGGCGTCTGCGATGGGCCCGAGAAAGACTCCCCCTTTGAGAACCACTGCAAACACATTTACCGAGCCAGCCACCCATCTGGGTGCAGGTCCCCCGTGGCCAGATTGGGGTACCGCCTGGCTCAAGTGGCTGTAGTCCTGTCACCCTGCCTCTGCCTGTTTCTTCTACCTGCTCCAAGTGACAGGTACCTTCCCAAGCCGCATCCATTTTGTCGTTCTTAGGCTGCAAGTGGCCAATTTGAGGGTCAAATCTGACCCAATCCTGCTCATGGGGCCATAGAGCAGAATGCTACCTTGTGGCTCCTGTGGCCCCAACCAGTGCCCTTGCCCACCTCACCCACCTGGGCAAGGACAGACTTGGCCAAGGGGAGAAGATCTCCATTGGGCCAGTCTCAGGATCCAGAGTGAGCTGCCTTCCACTCTGCGGGTCACAGATGGGTCCCTTGTGGCTGGCCCCGCCCCGAGTTCCCCTTTGATCTCAGTCTTTCCAGATGCTACATCTTGTCTTTCTGGGTGCCAGAGGAGCCCTGGGCGCACCTTGGTGGCAGATTACATAGGATATTGGTGGGGCTGGGGGTGGAGGAGTTCTGTTTTAGAAATAAAAGTGTTTTGTTACTTTTTGATTGGATGGAGTTTTTCTGCCTCTCTGGTGCCTTTGCTGAAGGGACCTGGGGCTGTCAGATCTTGGGAAAATCCACAGGTTTCCCTTGCTGCTGAGTGGCCTAGGAAATCCAGATGGCCGTGAGGGTTTGGAGTACAGTGATCGCAGAACCTGACTTAATCTGCAGCGGTCCCCAGGTGTGCAGAGGGGGTACCCTGGGGCAGCAGGAGTGCTAAGTGCAGGTATGAGGGTCCATCCAGTGACAACTTGGAGACAGTCTCATCTTTCACTATGACCAGGCTAAGGATTCAACACCAAACCAGCTCAGCCAAGCGTTGTCCTTAGAACGACTGTGTGTGTGTGTGTATGTGTGTGTGTGTGCATGTATGTGATTGGGTACGTGTTTGTTGGGCCCTTGAGGACTGCATGGAACCAGGAGGTTCTGGAAGATTCTTCCTGGTGTCCTCTTTGGCTGTCCTCAGTTCTTGATCCTTTCTGGGTGGAGCCAGGACATCTGGCCACTGCCCTCTCAAGGCAGGGTCCTCAGTGTGGTCAGTGGATGACCCAAGAGAGTCCTGTGCTCAGAACCGGGTGACACAGGAGGTGCTCGGGTGGCCTTTCATTTGACACCCCCTTTGCTGGTAACTATTAAGACAGTACCCCGTTCCTCAAGTGACAGACAACAGGAACTAAAGTTCACGAGGCATTTTTTATTTTTTGAGAACCAGGGATTGAACTCAGGGACACTTGACCATGGAGCCCCATCCCCAGCCCTGTTTTGCATTTTATTGAGAGACAGGGTCTCACTGAGTTGCTTAGGGCCTCACTTTGGCTGAGGCTGACTTTGAACTCAAGATCCTCCTGCCTCAACCTCCTGAGTCACTGGGATGACAGGAGTAGGCCACTGAGCCTGGCAAAACCCCTCTTAATCTGTCTTGTAGATCATTCCAAATCAATATACAGAGTTGGTTCTTCACTTTTAAAGTCTACCCAGTATGTCTGAGTAGGTGTAAGTATCAGTAGTTTCCTACTAGTAGTGTTTGGTTGGTTTGAGATCTTTCACTATTTCTGACAGTACTGTAGTGACTAGCATGTCCTATCATCTTGACTTCCATGTGTATTTGGATCAAGTCCTTAGTGACATTTGCTTTATTTCTCTTTTTTCTGGTCCAGGGGATTGAACCCAGGGGTGCTTAACCACTAAGCCCCATCCCCAGCCCTTTTCATATATAGGGTTTCATGAAGTTGCTTAGGGCCTCACTTAAGTTGCTGAGGCTGGCCTCCAACTTTGGGTCCTCCTGCCTCAGCCTCCGGAGACATGTACTTTCTTCCTGAGCCTCACACCAGTCCTGCAAGATGATACATAATGACCCCACTTCTACACACCAGAAAAGAGAGACTCTGAGACAGTGACCAGTCCACGCAGAAGTGGGATTTCAATGTACAAAGTTTATTACTATGTACACGTGTGGTAGATGTGGTTCTTGGGGAGGCAGAGAGGTCCTGGTCTCCCGTGGCCATCAGGGCATTCCCCTCACAACAGACTCTGCAGCTTCTGCCCAGAGCATGCTGAGGAGAAGGTGGCTGAGAGGAAGGTCAACACAGACCTGGGGGCATTAGGAGAAGCCCCTCGATGGCTGATTTGCTTCCCTGAGCCAGGGGTCATTAGTGTCGCTGTGCAGAGGGAATGGCGGGTGTCCGGCTTGCTTGGGGAAGTGGAGGCTCAGTAACTTGAGTTCCCAAAGGTGGCACTGGGGTGGCGGTGGTGGCGATGGGTTGATGCTGGCTGATGCAGTGTGCTGTGGAGCCCTGAGCCTAGGGAGCCAGCCACAGCCACACCTCACCCCGGGAACACAGCCAGTGGGGTCCAGGGGTGGCAGAGGGGGCTCCCGCGGGGTGGTTTTAACCAGAGCGGCTACGACCTGTCCTCGTCTCTCCCACCTAGCCTGATGACCTGCTGGCTGCCCAGGAAGGCCAGAGTGCAACACAGGCTCACCTCCTGTGGCCACCAACACCCAAGCCCAGACCTGGCAGGTCCCTGTGGCATCCTGTGTCCCTGCCCAGCGCATGGCCAGGGGTCCTCAAGTGCTACCCATGCATGAGGTGATGGGCAGGGACACCTCTCTTCACCAGACCCCTTCTAGGGCACCCTCTTTAGTAGATACATGTGGAGACATGTTGGCTGGCACTTCCACCCAGGGGGACCCACCCGCTGCCTGTCTCTTAGGGATGGAAAATGGCCTGTCCCTCTCTCTAGGAGGGACCTTACATTATTCCCTCATGGGGCATCGGCATGTGAAATCCCCCAGCCCCTCCTTCCCCAAGCTCCCTGATGCCCCACCATTTTCGCTCCCTGCCATTCTCTGAAGGCTGGCCTTCATGGCTCCCAGGGGGAGGCTCAGGTAGGAGGCCAGAAATGGGGGACAAGGTGGGGACCCTCTCCCACATGTAGCCACCAGGCACTAGATAGATCACATTTCACCTAAGGGGGGTTCCATTCAGGGTCTGTGACAGGACTTGGGGACCTGATGGTCCTGCGGCTCCATGAGAAGGGGACAGTGGGGCTTAGGAGCAGAGGCCGAGGTGCATGCTGTGTGTTAGAGGCCGGGGCACCTGGTGGGGCTGGGGCACCAGGAAGCTGGGGTGCAGGCCTTTGTCCCAGACCCTCGAGATCATGATGCACTGTCGCCAGCAAGTGAGCCCTGTTGCTTTTGGTGTGTGTCTGGGGTGGTTCTTTCCTATACTGCGCCCTCGGCAGGCCTGTGGTCACTGGAGGGCTGCCAGGGCGGGACTCACCCTGGGACGGGGATGGACCTTGTGGCCACCAGCTTCTTCTGCACGGGCAAAAAGTCCCTGGGGGAGGTGTTCCTGCTGTCCCAGACTTTCAGGGACTCGGTGGTGGACTCTGTCATCCACAAGAACCTGCAACACGTGTCCTCTTGTGGAGGTGGCCCCCTGAAGGCGTGCTTGCTCTTCTGGAACTTTCTACCTGGCGGGCACCCTTCTGCGTGCTTGACCTGGGCACCTCTCTGGAGGCCCCTCAGCCTGGGCTGGGACAAGGTGGGGGACAGTAGGCAACAAGGCAGCTCGAGACTGTCCCCAGAGCAGGGCTCCTAGGGCCTGGGCACTGGGGACTCTGCCCCTTGAATGCCCTGGAATGCCCTGGTGGCAGGGCTGGGGGCACAGGGGACTTAGGGGTCTGGGCTTTGGGTACCTGTATGGAAAGTTGTTGGTGAATCTGTCTTGGGTCTTGCTCTTGAGTTTCTTATGTTGGGGACACCACTTGTGGGTTCTCGGTTCCATGGTGCAGGGTGTCAGGATGGGACCCTTTTAGCCATGGCTGGAAGGCAAGAGGTGTCCTCTAGTGAAGGGCAGGGATGGGACACAGTGCTGCAGAGGCCCTGCTTAACTCTCCCCCTCTGTGGAGGACATGCCATTGTCACCTCCAGATTTGGGGAGGGATATGGAAGCTCTGAAAGGCCAGTGCAGGGGACAGGAGGGCTTTGGGTGGGTGCTGGACTACATGGCCTCAGAAAGTTTGGGTGGGCAGAACCCAGAAGTCCCTCAAAGCCATTCCATGGTGGCCATACTAGTTGCCTACATGAGGGGCACGGGCCTAGCACCTTGACTCCTTCGGCTTCCCAGGGGCAGGAGTCCGGGGCAGCCCTCTGACCTCATGAGCATCCATCATGGATCATCTCTACCACTGGCCACTCGCTGCTCCCCAAACTGACTTGGGACTATCCTTCCTGGCCACATGGGCTGCCAGAGCTCACCAGGCAGCCCCATCCCCAATTCTGAGCGCGACCACGGTGGGGCATGGGTCAGACAGTCCAGGAAGGACAACAGGAGGGTTGCTATGGTTTCCCCAAGGCTGGACCCCTGGCCACAAGCCTCCCTTGGGAGGCTCAGCTGGAAGGGAGGCCTAGCCCCAGGGGGGACCTCAAGCAGATGCCGGGCCACTGCGCTCTGGTTAGGAGAGGCCATTGGGGCGGACGTTGACCATGGTCCTCACTGTCACCCCATGGAGGGAGCCTGCACTCCATGGCTCTGGCCAGGAAGGGCCCATAGAAGCCTCTGAGGTCACAATCAGGGCAACAGATAAATCCTGGGTTTTGCTGGCCCAGGGAGTGACTGTGGACAGCAGAGAGCAGGTGGAGACGTCACTGTGGCTGACCTGTCCTGGCGGACCTTGTCATGACCCGAGATCCAGCCCCCAGGTACCACCAGGCCGGGGTCTGGCCTGGGCCTTGGACTCTGCAGCCTGAATTCCTGTCTTCTGCCTCTCCACTCCCCAGTTACCATCATCTGCCAGGGGATAGCGTTAGTACCACCTCAAGGGTTATGGGGGGCATCGGATGTGGTCACACGTGTCACATGCTTAGAATGATCTTGTGTCCTGGGGAGGCCTGGCAAGGCTGAGAACAGCTGGTCAGAGCTGCTTGTCCATCACCCCTGCATGGATGAGTGAATATGGACCAGGGTTGGAGTGTCCTTGGGCTAAGATTGTTCTTCTGGAAGCAGGAGGTAAGAAGAAAGGAGAGGCAGGGAGCAACAGCCCTTTCTCCTCTGAGGTCACTGGGCCTTGCTCAAGAGTGTGAATATGAAGGCTAATGTACACGTGTTAGGGGGGGAGCTGAGAAGCGGCCCCGAGGACAAGGAACTCACTGAGGGAATCCTTCAGCAGAAGGAGGTGGAAGGACAGGGGGTGTGGGGAGAGGCTGGGCTAGGACAGGAACTGTCCAGCCTGGTCCTGGGCAGCCCCTGCACCTCCAGGAGGGGCCATCTTTTCCTGCACCAGGTAGTTGATCTTAGGTGGGGGAGGGGGTTGTGGAGTAGTGTCCCTGAGCAATGGCCTCCTGGCATAGGGGACCTGGGGTGACCTTACTCTCCTGTTGATGAAGACTAAGAACAGACTGATAGGGAGACAGTGAGTGGGAGGGGGACAGGTCAGAGCTATTAGGAGACTCCCAGGAGATTGCTTTCCCCTCCCTCCCTCCCTTCCTCCCTTTATGTTTCTTTTCTTTCTCTCTCTCCCTCTCTCTTTCTTTTTGGTGCCAGAGATGGAACCCAGGGGTGCTTAACGACTGAGTCCCATCCACAGTCCTTTTTACTTTTGTATTTTGCGACAGGGTCTTGCCGAGTTGTTGAGGCTGGCTTTGAACTAGAGATCCTCCTGCTTCAGCCTCCCGAGCTGCTGGGATGCCAGGCCCAGGCCCCCAGCCTGGATCGCCAGGACACTTTTAAAGGGAAGTAAAATGAGATGTTTCAGGGAACCTCACCAGAGCTGTGCAAATCTTCAACTTAACTTTAGGTTTGCCCATTTCCTCTCTGGGCCAGAGGATCCTGCCAGCTTCCTAGACAGTGGCTTGAAACGTACTGCAGGAAAGGGCATCTTTGGTGACACACACACTGGCTGGGGTAACTGGGGCACAGACACTCCCTTGGGCAGCCCACTTGTTTCAGTAAATAGATTCTGGAAACTTCTTCTTCCACCATTTTCCAAAATGTCACTCCACTTCTTTCATTTTTAATGGTTGAGTAGATTCCATTATATGGACACACCAAAATTTGCTTAATCATTCACTCATTGAAGAACATTTTTGGTCCTTCCCACACTGGGGCCCTTGAGAATAAAGTGGGTTGGGTGTGGTGGCTAAGAACTGTAATCCTAGCTACCTGGGAGGCTGAGGCAGGAGGATCGCATGTTTGAGGCCAGCCTCTGCAACTTAGCAGGACCCTGTCTCAAAATAAAAATTTAAGAAAGACTGGGGGTGAGGCTCAGTGGTAGAGTCCCCCTGGGTTCCATCCCCAGTACAAAAGAAAAAAAAAATCAATAAAGAGATGTAAATGTTCATGCACACACATAAATGAACACAAGCCTTCATTTCTCTGGGATAAGCGTGTATCCATTGAGTTTTCATTTCCACTATCAAAAGGTAGGATTTTAGGGCTGGGGCTGGGGCTCAGCGGTACAGCACTTGCTGAGCATGCATAAGGCACTGGGTTCGATTCTCAGCACCACATGTAAATAAGTAAACAAAATGAAGGTCCATCAACAAATAATAAAAATATTAAAAAATCATGGAGGATTTTTAGAGAATTCTGAAACTAGTATCACTCTAAAGCCAAAAGCAGACAAATACCCACCCGGGAAAGGAAACTTTTGACCAATATCTTTCATGAACACAGATGTAAACATTCTTAAAAAAAAACTATTGGCCAATTGCATACGAAAACACATGAAAGAGAGAGCACATCATGATCAAGTGGGGTTCATCCCAGGGATATAAGGTTGGCTCAACAAACAGAAATCAATCAATGTGACTCACCACATCAAAAGACTTAAAGGCAATCATCACATGATTATCTCAATAAATGCAGAAAAGGTATTTAACAAAGTACAGCACCCATTCATGTCAGAAAACCTAGGGATAGAAGGAACATCCCTCATAATGTAAAGACTGTGTATGAAAAAAACCCAAGCCAATTGTGAATGGAGAAAAATGAAAGCATCTCTTCTAAAGGCAGAAGCAAGGCAAGGATGCCCACCTTCACCATTCCTATTTAACACTGACCTTGAAACACTAGCCAGAGCGATTAGGCAAGAAAAGGAAATTAAAGGGATACAAACAGGAAAAGAAGAGCTTAAATTATCTCTGTTTGCCCACAACATGATCTTATATTTAGAACATTCCAAAAAACCCTACCTGATTTCCAGAACTCATAAATGAATTCAGCAAAGTATCAGAATGAAAAATCAACAGCAGATTCATCATTGGAGTATAGGAATATGAGTGTTTTAAAAGTGGCCACCCTCCCCACAATTGAGCTACAGTTTCAGTGCAATCCTTACCACAAGGCCAGTGATATTCTTCATGGAAGCAGAAAAAGATCCTAAAAATTCACATGGAGATACAAAGACCTGGAGTAACCAAAACCATCTTGAACAAAAGGAAGAGGTCAGAGGACATCACAGTACCTCGTTTCAAAACTTACCACAAATCCATAGTAGTTAAGACAGCAGGATATTGACATTGAAACAGACACGCAGACTAACGGAACAGGCCAGAAATGCACCCACACACCTACAGTTAAATGATTCTCAAGAAAGTCTCCCCAAACATCCAGAGGTTAAAATACTGCCTCTTTATTAAATGGTACCAGAAAGACTGGATTAACATGGTAGACTGAAAAGTGACCTACTCTCTCTCAAGCCACCCCGGATCACACTAAGATGGGTCAAAGACCAACATGTAGGGCCTGAAACTGTAGGAGGACATGGGTACATGTAGGTTTTCTGGTAGGACCTCCAAAGCTCAGAAAACAAAAGCAGAACAAACACTAGATCTTCAGCTCCCTGCCCAGGGCACGTGTGATCTCCAAAGGGCTTAAGGGTCTCCTCACAATGACCCTGATGGGTGCAGCACACAGGCCTCTCAACAGGCAGCCCTTAGTAGGCAGCCCTCATCCCTGGCATCTCTGCCCTCCTGAGCCCCCTCGGCAGACCTCTAACAGCTGCATCCACCTCTTCTGCTACTAGCAAGGACTCTGACATTGTGCACACTAAGCAGCATTGTACAAGCAGTGCACCTGCAGTTTCTTCTCTGAGGAGAGTCTTCTTTGAAAAAGTTGACACCTCTGAGTCTGCCATGGATGGCTTCTTGCTAAAGACATGTAGCATGTTTTTCATAAATCCCTTATCTTCAAAATGCCAGATTGTCTTGTGATATCATCATTCCTCTAATGGGCTCAGAAAAAAATATTTTCATTTATTTACAGTTTTTATCATTTTTTTAAGTTTCACGTGTAGGTGCAATTTTTTTTTGAAATCCTCTACACCTACAGAATTAACTCAGAAACTGACTACTATTTTTATATATAAATTTTCTTCCACTATACTTTGGAAGTGATTTTAGGACTTCAATTGTGCCATTCTCCCTAAACTAGTTCCTATTAAGTGTTTTCCATGTTTGTATTCTATTTTCTCTCCATTTTGAAGAGTGATTTGTTTATTTGTTAATACAATTTATTACATCTCACAGGAACCCAGATTCACCCTTTAAATTTATTTCACTAATTAAAAAAAATAGTTACTTACTCAGGACCCCTGCTTTTAGAGAGCTTTGAATCACTGTGACCAAAAAACAAAAACTTAGAGGGAGGAAAAATTTATTTTGGCTCATCATGGTTTCAGAGGTTCATTACAGTCACTAACACCATAGCTTTGGGTCAAAGCTGAGGCAGAGCATCAGGATGGAAGGGTGTGACAAAGGAAATCGGCGCAGAACATGACTGCTCTGAAGCTGAGAGAGGATGCCATTCAACAGGGACATTGTATAAACCCCAAAGGCAGACCCCAGGAAACTACTTCCTCCAGACACAACCCATCTTCCTAATTATAACACCCAGATGATGCATATCAGTGGATTTGTTTGTTGGGCTCATAATCTAACCATTTCACCTCTGAGCAGTCTTGAAGAATTTCATACATGAACCTTTGGGGAAAACCTCATACCTTATCCATAATACCATCTCATTTTAACTGCACTTTATGAAACTGAACAGGAAAAGTAAATACAAATGATATTTTCTGGCATCAGGAAAGTCCAGTACCTTGGTTCTTTAATCCATGTATCAAGTTTTGGTGCCTTTCAATTTTGCATTAGAAAATAGAAATCACAATTGAGACAGTGGAATTCAAACATTGTTCCATTGCCTGTTAATTATTCAGAGTGCATATTCTTAGAAGTACATTACATAGAGACCAATTTCATTCCTCAGTATCTCTTGACGCTCCCTGATTCCCTTCCTTTATCTAAATGTTTATCTTCTATTTTCAAAAGATGCATTTTTTTCTACTTATTCCACATATGAGATTAAATGTACAACACAGTCTTCTGTGTCTGGCTTATTGGACTTAAAGTACTGCTCCCAAATCACATCCATTTTCTTGTAAACAGTTGACTTTGTTCTTCTTTGTGGTTGAATAAATCTCCATTGTGTATGTATACCACATTTTCTTTATCCATTCATCAGTTAATGCACACCTGCTTGATCTCATAACTTAGCCATTGTAAATCGTGTGGTTGTAAACATGGGAATGGTTAGTGTGTTGTGTCTTTAATTCTTTTAAATGTATACTGAAGAGTGATCGCATAGATTAGCTGTATCATATAATTTCAGTTTCTAGTTTTCTAAGAAAATCACATAATGATTTCCATTCTGGCTGTACCATTTCATTCCTACCCACATTATATAAGGGTTTCCTTTTCCCCACATTCTTGCCAGCACTGGTGGTGGTTTTTATTCTAGATGATGGCTGTTCTGACTACAATGGCTTGAAATCTCAGGAGAGAGTTCATTTGCATTTCCGAGATGGCTAAACATGTTGAAATGTTTTCACAAAACTGTTGGCCATTTGAACTTCTTTCAGAAGCTTCTTTTTGTTTGTTTTTTTGGTCCAATTGTTGAATGGGTTAATTTGTATTTTATTTTCATGTTGATTTCTTTAAAAATATATTCAAATATAATCATTTGTTGGAGTAGCAAATGGCAAAAATTTCTTTTTCACTATGTTGTCTCTTTATGCTGTTATTTTCCCCTTTGCTGTGCATAGCCATAACCAGTGTTGGTCCTTGATATTATTTGCTGCACTATGAGTATTTTTTAGAGAGTCACTGCCACTCACCATGGCCCTCACAGGAAATGGCAGCTAGGTTTCCCTGCATGGAGTGAGCTGGCTGTAAAATAAAGTTAGTCAAAGGAAGGCATCAAAGCCACATGACACAGGAAGTAATTGTAGAAAGTGTAGATGGAATGGCTCTTAGGAGTTGAGCTTCCACACTGGAAGGAGAGCATGAGAGCCCAGGTTTGGTTTATTTACATGGGGGAATAGCAAAGGTTTTGCCATAGAATGTTCTTTGGCCACTTAATGTAGGAGGTGGGCTGTCCAGGCACAAAGGTAATGCCCAACTCCAGGGCCACCAGAGCAGCCTCCCTGGCCCAGCAAAGACTGAGGTCCCTGCTCTGCATAATGCATTAAGTGGGAGGAGCCACCAAATCACTTGGAAAGCCAAACCAGAATCCTCTGGGCTCAGGGCCTAGTGAAAAGGCTACAGAAACTCAGGGTGGCTCCCCACACCTACCTACTCCAGTGCTTCCCTTAGGTTTTATTTTAACAATTTCAAAGTTCTGGGTGTATTCTCTGGTCTTCAGTTCAGTTGACATTTACCTGTGAATATTCCATTTTCCCAGCATAATTTGTTAAAGGATTTCTTCACTCCAGTGCAAACTTTGGAACCTTTGTCAATAATCAACTGAAGGAAATTCTGTAGGTCTCTGTAGATTGTATCATCTCACTGGTCTCTGTGTCTCTTCCCAGAACGACTCTGTTTCTCTCCCTATGGTGCAGTCGTATAATTTGAAGTCAGGAATAGTGAGGTCTCTGGGTTGATGGTCTACAGAATTTACAGGGTTACAGAATTGCTTCCTATCCTGGGTTCTTATTATTCTATATGATTTTTAGGATTTTCTAGTTCTGAGAATAATATCATGGGTCATTTGAAGGAGATTGTATGGAATCTGTAGGCAGGTTCAGTTAATCTGATGACTTCATTAATCTGTCTATGATGTTTATTTTCTTAGCGTTTTGTAAATTTGCTTGTAGTGGTATTTCAGTTCTTTGCTTAGACTGGTAACTAAGCATTCTACGTTATTTGGAAAAGAATGAATTTCCTGATTTATTTCTCAACAGAGTTATTATTTTGGCTAAGGTTATTGATTTTTGGACCTTGATTTATTTATTTTGCAACTTTGCTAGACTTGTTTATCAGCTCTAAAAGTCTTCTGGTGAAAACTATACAATTTTCTAAAGTTTAGATCATACAATTAGCAAACAGAGATAATTTGTCTTTTTAAAATATTTAGTTGTAAATGAACAAACAGTAGCTTTATTTTTATGTGGTGCTGAGGCTTGAACCCAGTGCCTCACTCATGTGAGGCAAGCCCTTTGCCACTGAGCTACAGCTACAACCCCTCTTTTCCTATTTGGCAAGAGGCAGATATAAAATGTTACAAACACTCCAACTAACATTTAAGTACTTTAGTGTACAGGAGTGGTGATTGTGCACATTATTTGATTGCCCATTATTTTTAGAAGAAAAGCACACAGCTCTTTCCTATTCAGTAGGGTGTTGGCTTAAGTTTGTTGTATATAGCGTTTATGATGTGTAGGTAAGTTCCTTCTAAGTTTCTTTAGAATTTTTATCAAGAAATGATGTTGAATTTCGACAAAAGCTTTTTCCAGCACCTATTCAAATGATCACATGGGTTTTATATTTTGTTCTATTTGTATGTGTATTATAATTATTGTTTGTTGCATTCCTGAAAAGTAAACAACGTGATCATGTTGAATGATTATTTAAGGTGCTTTGAATTTGATTTGATTTACTATCTTTTTGAGCAGGCTTTCATCTAAGTCCATCAATTATATTTGTAGTTTTCTTTCCTGTTATGTGGTTTTTATGTTGAAATTTTTTTGTGGTATTATGGATTGAACCCAGAAACATAACTCTGAACTACAATTCCAGTTTAATTTTATTTTGAGATAAGGTCTTGCTAAGTTACTGAGGCTGGCCTTTAGCTTGTGGTCCTCCTGCCTTGGCCTCCCAAATTGTTGTGAATAGAGGTGTACAAAAGAGCTGGGCTCTTGTCTAGTTTTGATAACATCGTGATGCTGGCTTCATAGAATAAATTTGAGAGAGTTCCTTGCTTCTCTATTTGTGGAATAATTTGAGAAGCATTATGTTAATTCCTTCTTAATGATCCAGAATTTAGTATGAAATTCCTGTTGTATGCAACTGTTTTATTTTTTGAAGGTTTGGTATTACTGCTGCAATTGCATTCTTTTAAAAAATTTTTTTTGAGGAACTTTATTATTTCTTTCCTACATGACCTTAGTGGAATGTATTACATTCACAATTATCCATTCACACCACAATTTTTCATAACTCTGTATATAAAGTATGTTCATAGCAAATTATGCCATTATACATGAGTTCTTATTGATTTTTTTGCATTACAATTCTTAATACACCGTTATAACACAATTTATCTTATCTGTTTGCACATAAGGTATGCTGACACCAAATTCAAATTTTCATATGCATATTTTGTATAATTATAACCATCTCCTTCCACCATCCTTGCTATACCCCTTCTCCCTCCCTTTCCCTCCCATCCCTATTCCCTACCTAGAGGTAATCTTCCTCCCCACCCAAATTTGAGTCACCCCCCTTATAACAGAGAAAACATTTTGCATTTGTTCTTTTGGGATTGGCTAACATCACTTACTATTATCTTCTCCAATGCCATCCATTTACCTGCAAATGCCATGATTTTGTTCTTTTTTAGTGCTGAGTAATATTGCATTGTGTATAAATGCCACATTTTTTATCCATTAATCTCCTGAAGGACATCTAGGTAGGTTCTACAGTTTAGCTATTATGAATTGTTCTTCTATAAACATTGATGTGGCTGTGGTCCTGTAGTATGCTCTTTTTAGGTCCTTTGGGTATAGTCCAAGAAGAGGGATAGCTGGGTCAAATGGTGGTTCCATTCCCAGTTTTCCAAGAAATCTCCATACTGCTTTCCAAATTGGCCATACTAGTTTGAAGTCCCACCAGTAATGTATGAGTGTACATTTTCCCCACATCCTCGCCAACACTTACTGTTTGTCTTCATAATAGCTGCCATTCTGACTGGAGTGAGATGGTATCTTCGAGTAGTTTTGATTTGCATTTCTTTGATTGCTAGACATGATGAGCATTTTTTCATATATTGATTTGTCGCGACCCCTTGCCCGCAAGGAAGACACAACTCAGGAATCTTCTTTCAGCAGTTTATTCAGGTCCCTGATATTTCTTCTTCTTTCCCTCGGATGCCCCTCCCAGCCTTAATAAAGCATCTCAAGCCCCAATGCAAAGCTGCCACGTGGAGCTTTCTCATAGGGTGATAAGGGATTACGTGCCAACTCTCCAAAAAAGGAGTTGTTTATCACAGGCCACAGTGGAAGCCGGCGCCATCTTCTAATGGCGGCCACAGTCTATAGGAACGGCTCACCACAGTTCCCCCTTCTGTTTTATAAAACAATGCAGGCGAAAGTAGAGGTCCTATCCCACTGTGCAGAAGTGGCTGCAATGTATGGTTCAGTCCTAAGGAGGCGCCTTCCCCAGACCTGATCCCATATCAGCCGACGCCTTTTTTCGTAGGGCGGGGCGTGGACGTCAAACCCGCATGAAATAGGACATGCTTTCCTTGAGGTCCGTTGAGGGATCACTCAAGTGCAGTGCCTTGCCTCGCATCCTGCATCGTGAGAAGTAGGATAACACAGGTAGCCTGGTAATGATGACAAAATTTAAGTTGGCAACACAATCCCTAAGCCCCAGAGGAAGGTAAAGAGTCTGTAGCCGAGAAGAAAGACCAGTCCTGAAACCCATCTGCGTACAATGGTAACAAGACCTGCAGAGTGCAAGGGCTATTCAGCACTGAGAAAGCATAGGAAAGAGGGCATGCCAATCCCAGTGCAATGTAAAATTAACTTGGGGTGCAATGGCCATGCCCAGAAATCACTGTTTAAGATGTGCAAGCCAGATTTGTGGAGAAATGCCATTTTTTAAGGCCGCAAGAGCCTGTACAATCATAGCTTTCTCTTGCACATGGCGAGCTTTAAGGCGACAGAGAAGCCACAAACAAAGCACAACACCAAAGCAACACATTGCCCCAAAAATGTTCACTCCCACCCATTCCTTAAAAAAGGAAAAGGCAGAGGACAGCCAACTGGTGAATTGACCCAAAGTCACTGGTTCGACACGGGTACTATTCAAAACAGCAATCTGAGTTAGTTGAGACTGGATCAAGTTTTCTGCTTCCATGGACCAGGTTCCGGATAGATACTCTCCGATGATGCGGGAGGCATTTCTGGAATCATAAAATCTGACAGAGGTTATACATAAATGTGCACGTTGATCAATACAACCCAAATGTACTAGAACAGACAATTCCTCAACTTGAGCTTGAAGCAGATCTATCCTGATTAGCAGCCAAAATCCCAGATAAAATGTGTTGATTAATTTTACTTTGAGATTTAAGTATGGTGGATGTTTGTTGAATAACCTGATTAATAGTGGCAGCAGTTTGTACTTGGCTGGCCATGGCTACTCCAGCTGTAACTGCTGCAGCAGCAGATACCGCCACAGCTGTCACTATAGCTGCCGTAATTCCAAAATCTCTACGGGCTCTAATCAATTCAACAATAGGAAAAGATTCTGGATCTGCAGTAACCGGGATCGGGACAAAGGTTGGAATTTTCATAACCACTGCCGTAGTCCAGGAGCCATTCCAACACTCAGACAAGTAGCAGGTAACATTAGAACAATTAAGCATCCCCTGTAATGTAACATTAGCCAAAAGAAACAGGAACGGAGATTGGAGACAGACTGCTGCGGAGGGTAATGTAGCATTAAACAATTGTGAATTGTGTGAAGTAATTTTAAGTCTCCTACCTCGCTCCAAGTCTTGGGTACTGCCAGAAACATTAAACAGCCAACTTTGGACTCCTAATATTTCCCTGGGGAAACACAAGCACGGACTAGACTAGCCCAATCTGAGGGATAAAAAATCTAGTAAGTCCCTCCACCTGAGTGAGAGTGAAAGCGGCATCTATGCCATAAGTGCAGATGGATTCTGCCAAGGTTTTAATTATCTTAAAGTCTAAAGGCTCATGATATCTTCCCCTGTTATTGTCCTGAAATACAGGGTATGCAAGTCCCATATCTGTATTAACTGTCCTCCAAACTTGCGCATGAAAAGACCTCCCGGAACCTTGGCTCCCCCCCCACATACGGGGGTGGGGCAACAGGCATCATATCTTCTTCTAAATTTTCAACCTCCTCCTCCTCAGAGTTTTGTTGACCTATGTTAACTCCCTTCCCCTTCTTACAATAGGCCTGCGTGCCCTGTGTCTCCCTTTTCTTCTTTTTCATTTTTATCTTATGTAGTTGTTGTAACAATATATCAAGGTCCTCAGAACTCTCTGAGTCGCTTGTGTTCTCAGGTGTTTTTAATTCGGTCAAGTCTGGGTAGAGCCTTCTCCTATTTTTATCTTCAGGCTCTTTTGCCTTCTCACTACTGTTACTTTTAATACTCTCTGCCACTTCACTACATGATCCTTCAGATTTTTCCTCATGCAGTTGCTCAAGAATAGCTTGACCCTCACTCACAGCTTCCTGGCATTTACCATCTGTTATACATCCTCTAACTAACTTCCAAAGTGGTATAACGCCACCCTCTAATATGCCCTGCTCAGAAGCAAAGTCAAGATCTTTGCCTAATTTATCCCAACTAGGTACAGTAAGGCTGCCCGAAAATGCAAACCACGGTGCAGCGATATCTATCTTCTGTAAAAATCTCTGTAAAGTACTATGTTTCACTTCCAGGCCCTTGGAACATAACAGGCCATCTAGGGCCAGGAGAAGCGGACTTGAAGATGCGGCACCCATGACACAACAACAAAAGAAGCACAAAAAACAAAAGCGAAAGTAGAAGCAAAAGTACACAGTGCAGCTGCAATAAAATGTAATGCTCTCTCTGTGTTTACAGAGGAGCTGTCCCGCTTTGGTCGCGGGTCCCACTTACTAGGGACTAACCCCGCTTTGGTCGCGGATCCCACTTATTGGGACTAACCCCGCTTTGGTCGCGGATCCCACTTACCTGGGACTAACTGGTGCACCACCCCTGACTGTTGAAAGTTCTGATTCCCGGGTTTCGGCACCACTTGTCGCGACCCCTTGCCCGCAAGGAAGACGCAACTCAGGAATCTTCTTTCAGCAGTTTATTCAGGTCCCTGATATTTCTTCTTCTTTCCCTCGGATGCCCCTCCCAGCCTTAATAAAGCATCTCAAGCCCCAATGCAAAGCTGCCACGTGGAGCTTTCTCATAGGGTGATAAGGGATTATGTGCCAACTCTCCAAAAAAGGAGTTGTTTATCACAGGCCACAGTGGAAGCCGGCGCCATCTTCTAATGGCGGCCACGGTCTATAGGAACGGCTCACCACATTGATTGACTATATATCCTCTTAGAAATGTCTGTTCAGGTCCTTGGCCCATTTATTGATTGGATTATTTTGGGGGGTACTTGTTGAGCTCTATCTGATGTGTGAGAAGTAAAAAAACTGTTCCCAGGATGTAGGCTCCCTGTTCACCTCAAAGATTATTTCTTTTGAAAAAAAAAAAAAAACTTTATTATGAATCCATCCCATTTGTTCATTCTTGGTTTTAATTCTTGTGCTATAGGTGAAAGACCTTTATTATTTTTTAAATTCATATTTTTAATATGGTGCTGAGGATTGAACCCAAGGCCTTCCATATGCTAGGCAAGCACTCTACCACTGAGCCATAACTCCAGCCCCACTTTTTATTTTGGGCTTCTCAATTTATCTGCTTCGATTTTGGTAGATTATATGCACCCATGCATTTAATGGTTTCTTCTAGATTTTCCAATGTACTTTAATATTCCATTAGTACCTGGAATATTTGACAGTAGTCCCTAATAATCCTCTGAATTACATTGGTTTCTTTAGTAAGAGCTCCTCTTTCCCCTCTGATTTTAAGAATTCAATCTTCTCTTTGATTTGCTTGTCTAAGGGTTTTTTTTTTAATTTTATTTATTTCAAAGAACCAACTGTTTCTTCATCAGTCCTTTGTATTATTCTTTCGTTCTCCATTTTCTTATTTTTATTTCTGATCTTTATTCTTTCCTTGTACTAATTTGGGGAATAGTTTGCCTTTGTGTTTTTAATAAGACTGAGTTTTTTTTTTTTTTTTTGGTAGTATTTTGCATTTTTCTTGCTGTTGATTTCTTATTTCAGGCTATAATGGCCTGACAACATACAAGGCATGAAGTCTCCATGTTTATATTTGTTAGGAAGTCATTTGAGAGCTTAGATATGATCTATTTTGGAGACAGTTTCATCAACACATGAAAATAAAGTGTAATTAGCTATTGTTAAAGTACCTCATAGATATTTGTTATGTCCATTTATTTGAATACTGTGCTTTAACTACAGGTCAGTTTTTTCTTCTAAAATGAGGGCTATTTTTGTAACAGAAAGGTAAATGTGGGCACATATAATCAGTTTCACATGATTTCAGGAACTTGGATTAAAAAATGGTGGCAAATGTGTTGGCACTGGATTTTGAAAGAGTGGAGTTGGTAATACATTTTTTGATCAAACTGAAATATGATAACTGGGTTTGATGACTCACACCTGTGATTCCAGTGAGGCAAGAGGATTTCGAGTTCAAAGCCAGCCTAGGCAGTCGAGTGGTATCCTAAGCAAATTGACAAGATCCTCTTTCCAAGTAAAATATTTTAAAAAGTTGGGGTTGTGCCTCAATGGAAAAGTGCTGGGTTCAATTCCTGGTACAAAAAATTACAATGATTGTGTAAATTGTATTTTTTTCATAAGCACATATGTGTGATATTCTTATGGGCATTCTGAAAATAGCAGGCATCTCTGTGCCACTTATATGCCAGGGTTTGGTTTGCTCCCATAGATGAGCAACCTTACTCTTGTCTCACACAGCTTACTGTCCTTGGTTTGTTCCTCTGTTTTGTCTTCCTAGCCCTATCTTGTATCTAGGTGTGGTACATACAAATGCAGGGCTGATGTCCTAGTGTGGATGAAGGAGACCCACTCTGGGCTAACACAAGAGCAAGGAGACTGGAAAGCCCCTGGGACTGAATGCCTGCTGAGATTGAGGACACTGATCAGCAGGGAAACGAGGTTTGGGTTTGACACACAGGCAAATCTTTAAAAAGTAGGTGTAAAACAGGATAAGGTTGTGGACGACCACTTAGAGTTCTTAGCTTGTGTCAAGAAACTAATAATAATAATAATAATAATAATAATAATAATAATAATAATAGTATAGTGTTACTTAAGATAGGAGAAAAAATCATTTTAATAATAAATGGTATAAAACAATTCATATAAAAAGGAGGGAAAAACAATAGATATGAAGGAGAGACATTAGAAAGTCTTTCAAAAAAAAAAAAAACAAAACAATATTAGTAAGGTACATTTGTGCTAGGGATGTGGCTAGTGGTACAGAAGTTGCCTTGCTTGTGCAAGCACCCAGTTTTAATTTTCTTCATTTTTTATAGTGATTAAAAGAAATTAGTTTTTAAAATTTTAATTATTCTAATTTGATATATTACAGCAGAATGCAATTCAGCTAATATTATACTATTAGAGCACATTTTTTCATGTCTCTGGTTGTACACAAAGTAGAGTCACATCGTTTGTATTAACACATATACTAAGGATAATGATGTCCACCTCATTCCACAGTTTTTCCTACTTCCTTATCTCCTCTGTTCCCCTCCCACCCTCTGCCCTTTCTAATGTTCATCTATTTCTCCCATGCTCCCTTCCATCCCCACTATGAATTAGCCTCTTTATATCAGATAAATATTTCAGCATTTGTCTTATTAGGATTGGCTAACTTCACTTAACATTATCTTCTTTAACTCCACCATTTACCTGCAAATTTCATGATTTTATTATTTTATTGCTGAGGAATATTCCACTGTGCATATGTACCACATTTCTTTATCCATTCATCCACTGAAGGACATTTAGGTTGGTTCCACAGTTTAGCTATTGTGAATTGTGCTGCTATAAACATTGATGTGGCTATATTTCTGTAGTGTGCTGTGTTTAGGTCTTTTGGGTATAATCCTAGAAGAGGGATAGCTGTGTCAAATGGTGGTTCCATTCCCAACTTTCCAAGGAATCTTATTGCTTTCCATATTGGCTGCACCAACTTGAAGTCCCACCAGCAATGTATGAGTGTATTTTTTCCTCCACATCCTCACCAACAGTGTTGTTGTTTGTCTTCATAATAGATGCCATTGTGACTGGAGTGAGATGATATCTTAGTTGTAAGTTCTGTGTCTAATACATTTCTTTGCGTACAGATGCCAAGGTTTTAATAATTAATTAATAAGATTATAACATCACCAGTGATGTTCTGACTTCTCTTGTGTGTTTTTTGAATTTATTTCTATGTTTCAGTTCTCTTCCACTAATCTGTTTGTATACTCCTTGCTACATATCTCACCTTTTGGGTTACTGTAAGTTCATAGTAAATCTCAGTGTCAGATATTTCTGTCCTTTAAACTTATTCTACAGAATTGTTGACCACTCTGTATGGCTGCCTTCTCCATATAGCCTTTAGAAGCAATTTTTTAATATTTATGCAACAGGTTGTTAGGATTTTATCATGGTTGGGTTTAAATCATTTATTAGAGTTGTAGATAACTAATGTATTAATATTGAATGCTCCTTTCTATGTTTGGTAGTTGTAGGGTCCCCCCAATTTACAAGAAGTTAATCATCAGTGTAGGTGACATTCTGGGTCTTATAAGTGGCATCAGAATTAGGTCAAAGACTGGAAGTTTGAGACCTGAACTAGTGACATTTGTGCCAACCAGTGTCATAAATATGTTTTTTTTTTAAATACTTTTAATTATGGATGTACCTTTACTCTTTACTTATATGTGGTGCTTAGGATCAGACCTGGTGCCTCACACATGCTAGGCAAGTGCTCTGTCATTGAGCCACAATCCCAGCCCCCCAAAGATTAGAAATTTGGTTGATTTTTCTGCAAATTCACACATTTTCTTTTAGAAAAATAAATTTTAAAGGACATTCTAAGTGAGGACCTTAAACAGACTGCAGCTATATGTCTATTAACTGGTGAGAATTGTGACTCAGGAAGACTAAGCATTTCCTTTCTTTGCAAAAGGGATCTGAGGTGTTTGGACTTTACAGAATTATTTTCTAACCTGTGCAGAATTACCTGACTCACTGCTTAGGAATGAGCCACAGAAGGCTTCAGTGTTACAGTGAGGGTGCTCTACATTTTGGAAAATATATTTATTCTAACATGTCAGGATTTTTTATTTTTTGCGTTTTGTGAACGGTGACTATAATCATCTACTAACCTGATTTTTCTTGTTGTTCCTTTCTTAAAATCTTGATACCATACAATTCCAATTGGCTCAAGTATTTAAATATTTTGCTATTGAAGATTTTTAATTGGTTATTTGTGTACATGTGGTGATTCTGCTCTGATGTCATGGTAATTCTTTCAATAAAGTAACTATGTTTAAGTAATTATGATCCGTCCAAATGTGGAGTTCCTACGTGGAAAATCTGTGTGGACAATTCTAGTGTGTCTAACTGATCTCAACTTCCTTTTGAACACAGAGATGACATACTGTGCCTCTTTTATGACTAATAATTTTATTATGTATTTCTCAAAGCCATCATTTTCATTGTAATATTGCCTTGGTTGTATGAGTTTTAAGTGACTTATTGTTACCATTATTTTTCCATTTCAATTACATTAAAAGGTCTTTTTCATTAACCATTTCTTTGTCTCAGTCTTTTGAACACATACATGCTGCTGTCTGGGCCTCTATTGTACCAAATTTATTCACTCATTGAACTGCTTATAGAACTTGAAATATTTCAAGTCTGTCTTTTCATGAAGTGGAAGTGTCACTTTACGTGTCCCCAAACATTAATATTTTATGAATATTTTACACACTGGGAATGTGTCATGGTTGATATTTGAAATTAATTTTATTGGGGAGGTCAATCTATCTCATAGATAGAAAGCAGAGAGAATAACTACCAGATTGTTTTCAAAAGCTTTTTTACCACTCTTTTTGTCTCCCTTGGGCACAATCACCTTATGAGAATATCTTTGACAAGTCTCATTTGCCTCTGGAATGTCCTCCAAATTTCAATCACTTATGGCAGAACAGTTAGGAGTTGGGATTTTATTCAGTGCTTGCATTATGGTATATATCCTTCACTTACTCTTATGTGGAATATATATACTGTTTTTGGACTTATGTATATTCCTCTGAATTTGATAATGGAAAGTATCTTATTACACAATTAAGGTCACTCTCCTACATGACAGTCAGTTCTACTAACTCTTAATTCAAACTAAAAACTGAATAATGCTTTGGCCCATGTGCTATTGTTCTACAAATTTTTATTTCAGGAGCCATTGACATTCGGGGATGTGGCCATTTATTTCTCTGAGGAGGAATGGGAATGCCTGGATCTTGCTCAGCAGAATTTATATGGAGAAGTGATGTTGGAGACCTACAGCAACCTGGTCTTTGTGGGTGAGCATAACTTGCTTCAAAATTCCTAATTATATTTATTTAATTTTCTTCCCTTGAAGTATATCTTTTGGGAACTTCATCATAAGAATTAGTTTCAGATTCATGCTTTCAATAAAAAAAGATGGGGTAGATCTTGGTGCTGACAAGAAAATGTTAATGATGTTTCTTTTCATCCTTAATGTTTTCCTTTGTTGGCATGATATACATCCTTCACTTGACATATGGTTTCCTTAGAGGAATGCAGTGATGTCAAATACTGTGGCCCACATATAGCAGAGGACATAGTTGAGGTAGAGGAGGAAGCCTAAGTTCAAAAATGTTGATTGAGAAGTTATACAGCAGAAAACATTTTTGAGAAGCTTTGATTTCTTTCTCTTCTTATCATAGAAGAACCTGTTCTGTGTTTTGTGCTTTGAAATTATCTAGTCTCCTTCTTTTTCCCCAGTAATGTCTCCATACACACAAATCAACAACAAAACACTCCCCTTGCCTTGTGAGTGTCAATATTATCTGACAGCTCTTCCATACTTTTTAAAAATATTTTTTAGTTATTAATGAATTTCACATTTATTCATACATGGTGCTGAGGATCAAACCCAGGGCCTTATATGTGCTAGGCAAGCACTCTACTACTAGTCTACAATTCCAGCCCCTCTTCCATTATTTGCAAGAAATGTCTGCACATTTCTGGAAATCTCAAGGTCAACCCATTGTAATACATTACTATCATAAGTCAGTTTCTCTAATCTTATTTGTACATTTTTTTTTCACTAAAATTTCCTTATCAGAGTTCTTTCTGAACATGTGTAATGGATTTTCTGTGAAATTATCTGCCATGGAATGAATGTCAGATGGACAAAGACTGCTCTTTTGACAGATGGTGTAAGTTGTAGTTGAATAAGAGGATTTGTAAAATAATACATCTGTGGATATTTACAATTTGGTTGGTTTTTTTTTCTTTATTTTTAATTGTGTACAGTCAGTTCAATATTATAGACTGGGTTTTCTCATATCAGTTAATTGCTTTACAAATTAAGATACACATGAGTCTTGTTTATATTGCCAATAATATTATACGTGCTTTTGCTTGTATAAATATTAAGCCTCTTTTGTCTGAATTTTGTATTTTATCTTGATTGGCTTTTCATCCTGCCCATGTACGTAGAAATTGAAATTTTGTATATGTAAATGTAATGGGGATTGATGGCAGTGATACTCGAATACTGAACTACACCCCAAGCTCCTTTTCACTCATAGTTGGAAAGAAATTCTCACTAAGTTATTGAGGATTTTTGAATTTGGAATTCTCCTGCCTCAGACTTCCTAGTAGCTGAGATAACATGCATGTCCATCATTTGTATATTGATGAGTTTGTTCTTATTTATAGGATAAAGACCACATTATTTTAAATGTATCTTTGAGAAACGTTGCAGTTCTCTTTATCTTTTAACTTTAATTGCAATCAAAACCATAAAATAAAACTTACTGTCTCCAAAATTTTAAATTTACTGTTCAGTAACATTAATTCAAATTGTTATGCAATATATCTCTAAAAAGTTTTCATCTCAAAAGAAAAAAAAAATTCCTAGGAAGCAAGGGCTCATTTCTGTCTCACCATCACAAAACCATTCATTTTGTTCAGAAAGCTACTTTTTTAGTTTAGAGATGTCATGTTCATAGAATTCTGTAGTATTTTTCTTTCTGTGATATATTTCAGTAACCTAGTGTGTATACATTTTTATTAAATATATAATTAGAATAAATTCCTTGACTTCAAAGTTTTATAGTTTCTATGTACCAAATTGGCTCATCAATTCTTTAAAGGGATATTTGGTTTGCATCCCCCATGATGACTCTGTTGAATAAGATTGTAACAACACTGATGTGCATTTTTTTTAATTTGCTATTGATGTGAGGGCTTATTACCACACTCACTCAGACCTCCATCTATCTAATTCCATGCCTGAATTTAAAAGTGAATGCTGCAACTTTTAGTATATTTTTAGCAGGGAAATGGTCTTCTTGTTTGTATTTTGGGGGATATTCATACAATTTAAAAGATAGATTTCTCTGCAAAAAAAAATAATAATAACAAGGGGAGTTTGATGCATATTACCTAGAGCCTCTAATTAACTTTAAGTAGTATAAACATCTTTTAATTTTATCTTTCAATTCTTAAACAATAGCATGCCCAAGAGTGTTCAATAAACTGACACATATTTAGGGATTTTTGAACATCCCTATCACTTTTGACTTCAAATTTTTATTCCATATTGGTTACAATAACTATCACTTAAATATTTATTAACATTTGTTTTAATACATAAAATTGTTCTATCTAGCATAATATCCCAATTGTTATTAAGAACAGGGATTCTATAAGTCTACAATAGTTTCAAAATATTTTCAAAGTCTTATGCTTGGCAATTACTATTTTGCTTCACTGTATTTCCCTTTTCTATAAGTGGGGATTGATGTCTCATAGTGTAACAGTGATTCTTGGTTTTCATTCAACACTCTCAATGTTTTCTTTGTGTGTTTGGGAAGTAGGATGCTCATTTCGAATGTATTTACTCATAATTCAGAACCTAGGGAAAGGTTTCCTGTCTCTATTTTGCCTCTTAAAAGTTTTTCTTTTTTTTTTTTAATTTAAAACATCTTCTATGTCCTTTAACTGTCTTCAACTATGTTTTGTGTACTATAATTTAGACATCCCAGGTTTTGTTTGGTCACTTTTGTATGTGTCATTCATATATCCCTTTTCTTTCCGTATGTGTGTGTCCATAGACTTAGAGTATCCTGTGGACTACCTACAGTTTTAATTTTTAGAGTTAATTCAGATAGCTAAGTTTTATTTTGAACAGAATTTTGTAATCCTGCATTTGCCAACAAAAAAAAATCTAAAAATGAAGAATCTCCTACTTATACATTGTATGATTATCAACTTGACTTCACTTTATTAAAAAATTGAATATATTTATGTGTCCTTTCAAAATTATATTATTGTTACAGGTATATATGCCTATTAACAGTTTTGTTTTTATGCTTTTTTTCTTTCAAATTCCATTGCAAAGTTACATGTTTTGAGACCCATCATTACAATATAATAGAACTGTTTGTGCCAAGAAATGTTTAGAATTTCATATGACTTTTTTTGCTGTGCACACTTACATTTTATTATGAATGATTACCTTTAGTACTTTGTGGAGAACATATCTAGTATTGGTGAATAGTGTGTGCATTTTTTATATCTTTAAAGTCTTTATTTTCCTCCTCTTTTGAAAGATAGTAGCTGTGAGTATTATGTCTTGGTTGATAATTTTATTCTTTCATCTCTTGAAAATACCTTTATTCCTTTCTGTGTTGTGAAGTTTTGACTAAGGATTTCACAATTATATAGTTACACATTTCTAGGTGACCCATCTTTTTCTCTTGGATGCTCTCAATATTCTGAGTTTTAGAACTTGGATTAAAACCTGTAACTTGGAGATAATTGAGCTACTTGGATGTTTTGTTTTTCCTATTTTCTGAGATGTGTTTATTAGTACTGGAAAGAGAACTTAAGGGTGATTTAGCACTTTGCTTTTTTTACTTTGACTGGACTTGAAATTTTGATCCTCTGGCTCAAGCTCCTCTGTTGCTGTGTACAACCACCTCTGACTCTTTCACACATTTTCTAAAGAAAGTCTTTAAACACACATTTTCTTCTTATTATTATTAACAATTCTATACTACATTTTATTCTATTTTTGGGTTGGTTTAGTTCAGTAAACTTCTTTGAAATGATAATTTACTATTCCCTTTGAGTAATTCATAACCTTTCTTAAAGTTAATTTAGCCATGTTTTTGTTCTGTTGGTAAGCAGGAAACCCTTTTTGAACAGTCCCCAAATATTTGAATATTTCATATTTTTCTTTTTTTAATGAAACAGAACAAAGTTGGTAGATTTTTAAAATATATTGTGAAGGAGGAAAGGCTGTGTAACACAATGTATTTTCCTCTACTATATTACTCTCCATAGTAAGTGTTCACAGTATCCAAGATGAGCACTTAAGATGATTTGTAAAATTGTCAAAGTAATTTTCTGTATACATTTATTTGATTTATATATTTCTGCAGTAATGATGGACTTGGATTGAATAATCCACTCCCCTGCTAATGTTCCTTTATTGCTATAATTTTCTATGTTTGCAAAATATACTCAGTCCAGTATAGTAAGTAAGTATGATTGTTATTTTTATTTATTTCAGCCATGACTTCTCATCATCCTCCAGAAATTTTACCAGAGCAGGAAATAAAAGAGAGAGAGGGAAGATATGGAAAGTGTGACCTTGACTATTTAAAAGTGAGAAAACAATGGGTAAATATAGGTGAGAGTAAAGTTCAAAAATTGTATTATAATGTACAAAAACAATTAGTAATCCAGATTTATGATAAAAATTCTATGGTCAAAAGACACAAGGAACAATTATTATCTGAAAAACATTCAATTTATTCCACTTACTTTTGTATATGTCTTTAAGAAAATATTCACAGCCATTTTTGAAGACTATATTTCCTCTAAAAGGAAATGTGGAAAATTTGAAAAAAAATATGGTCCATGCATCAGTTTTTAACTTGCCCAATTATAAATGTAGCACTGAGTTAAACTTCCAATCAAACATTTGCAAGAGAAGATATTTAAAAAAAATTATGAAAGTGATACTTTTGAGAGTTTCTTTACAAAATGTCCCTTTTTCTGAAACAAAACATTAATTTCTCCTTGTGCCCAAGTACACAATATTTTAAATTGTAGAATGGTCCCTACTTCCACTCTATTGCTCAATGACAATTCTGATACAGATTTCTGGAAAGTGTACTATATAGATACTGCTATAAGCATGTCTCTACTCTGAGTAATTACCAGTATATTTACATTGGTGATAAAAAATTATAAATATATAGAAACTCCTAGTCATTTTCTAAAGGAAATTTACCAAGATGAAAAATGTGGGAAAGTTTTGCTTCAGTGCTCAAAAACTATTACTCATCCAAATATTCACAATCAAGACAAAACATGCAAGTGTAAGGTATGTGAAAGGGCTCTTAACCAGAGTGCAGAGCTTGCTTAATACAAGAGAATTTATACAGAAAGAGAGCCCTTTAAGTTTAGAAGATATTGAGCAAGACGATGCTTTGCTATATTCTTTACAGACAGCAGATATTATGACAGTGTTAAACCCTACACATTTAAAAGAAAGTGGAAAAACATTTAGTGAAAGGTTACAACTTGTTAAGCATCAGGGGATTTATATTGAAGAAAAGACCTGTAAATGTAAAAAGTGTAGCAAAGCCTTAACAGATTGTTCAACTCTTATTAAACACCAAAAAAATTATTCTGCAGACAAGATCTACCAATTTGAAGAATTCAACACACTCAAAGACTTTACTCAACTCCATAGTGTTCGTACAGGAGATATACCAAGAAAAGAATGTGACAAAACCTCTAATAAAAGCTCCAGTCTTATTTGTCACCAGTGGACACACCCTGGAGAGATGCCCCACATATGTAAACAATTTTGCAAAATTTTTAGTCAAAAAACAAGCCTTAAAAATCACCACATAATACATACTGGAGAGAAGCCCCACAAATGTAAAGTGTGTGGCAAAAGTTTTAACACAAACTCACAGCTTGAGCACCACAAAATGATTTATACTGGAGAGAAGCCCTATAAATGTAAAGTGTGTGGCAAGAGTTTTAATATAAATTCACATCTTGATTGCCACAACAGGATTCATACTGGAGAGAAGCCCTACAAATGTAAAGTGTGTGGGAAAAGGTTTAACACAAACTCTCAGCTTGATTGCCACAACAGGATTCATACTGGAGAGAAGCCCTACAAATGTAAAGTGTGTGGGAAGAGTTTTACTCAAAAAGCATCACTTACTCAGCACCAGCGAATCCACACTGGAGAGAAGCCCTACAACTGTAAAGAATATGGTAAAGCTTTTAATAGAATCTCACAACTTAATTTTCACAAATAGATTCATACTGGAGAGAAGCCCTACAAATGTAGAGAATGTGGCAAAGCTTTTAATAGCATCTCACATCTTAGTTGCCACACGAGGATTCATATGGGAGAGAAGCCCTACAGATGTAAGATTGTGGCAAAGTTTTTAATAGCATCTCACATCTTAGTTGCCACAAGAGGATTCATACCTGAGAGAAACCCTACAAATGTGAAGAATGTGGCAAAACTTTTAGGCAAAGATCATCACTTACTCAACACCAGAGAATGCACACTGGAAAAAGCCCTACAAATGCAAAGAATATGGCAAAGCTTTTAAAACTGTCTCTCAGCTTAGTCGCCACAAGAGGATTCATACTGGAGAGAAGCCCCAGAAATGTGAAAAATGTGACAAAGCTTTTAATAGCATCTCACATTTTAATTGTCAAAGGATTCATACTGAAGAGAAGCCCTACAAATGTAGAGAATGTGATAAAGCTTTTAATAAGGTCTCACAGCTTAGTTGCCACAAGAGGATTCATACTGGTGAGAAGTCCTATAAATGTGAAGAATGTGGCAGAGACTTTAATCACAAATCATCACTTACTCGACACCAGAAAACCCATGCTAGAGAGAAGTACTATAAATGTGAAGAATGGCAAACATTTAAATTTGAAGATCACATCTTACTAAACATTACAGATTTTATACTGGAGAGAAGTTTTACAAGTGAAAACATTGTATCAGTGTCTTTAAGAATTAACCAACCCTTATTTCACAGTAGTTCAAAACTATTTCATACAAGAGATATGATAGCACAGAAATTATACAGTTGTTAAATAGGTAACAGAGTCTCCAACAGTTGTTCACACCCTACTCAGCACCTCAGAATTCCTACGAGTGAGAGGACATGTGGAAAAATTTTTGCAAAGCTTTTGGCCATTGATCAAACATTTTTTAAAACACTGGAGGATTTATTGCATATAGACACCCAAAGAATGTGTCCAAGACTGTATTCAAATTTCAGAAATTTTTCAATTTCTGACCTCATATCTTTAGTAAATGTGGAGTAGAATTTGTCCAAAGTGTGTACCTTCGATAACAACAAAATATTAAAAAACCAAGTTGACAAACATAAAGATTGTAGTAAGTTTCTTATCTATAGCCCATCCCTTGAAGTATTTGGGACCTAGGAGGGAAAAAATCATTTAAATGTGGAAAATGAGTAATTGCTTTTGACATTTGCTGAAAATTTTCTTAACATCTTTAGCTGATATTGTAGAAATAAGGAAATACAAGTATAGAATAGTGTATCCCTAAAAGGATATAATTTTACTATAAATCAACAATTACTAAAGAGTCTCTTTTTCACAACTAGAAATATAATAATTCTCAGAGTTGATTATTTTAGAAGTCTCTAAAGATTTATATGAAATTTAAAGTTTTTAGTTTTTATTTTTGTACTTAAACTTAGGGGCACTTAATCAGTAAACCACATCCTCAGATTTTTTTTTAGAGATAGGGTTTGCTAAGTTGTATAAGGCCTCACTAAGGTATGGAGCCTGACTTTTAACTTGCAAAACTTCTCACGTCCCTAAGGTCAGAGGAATGGACCACCATGCCCATTTTACTGAGCATTTTTACTTATATTTGCCTGACTTATGCAATTTGTTTCTAAATAAAGTGTGAATTTCTTAATGTTAACCTTGTCATGCGTTTAATGATGTTATTAGGTCACACATCTCCCACTATTTGCTTTGCTAATGGATCAATGCAACACTAAAACATTCTATTGGGTAAATAATGCTATAACGTCTACATTAATTATTTCATATGTTTAATAAAGTTTTACTTGGGAATATTATTTATGTAAATCATATACTCTCTTGTTTGTAATTATAGAAAAATTAAGACAGTTATAAGAAGGACCTAGGAATACTAAAATAATGCCCAGATATCCCTAGTTTGAATTACAACTTTAACATTTCACCTTATAGAGATGCAATACTCCCTAAGGGATCTACAAATTTGGAGAATTATACAAGCTCCAAATCAGGGATAGGAGAAAGACTCAAAAGAGTAGGAGCCAATGTGCATATTCAGGTAAAAAAAAAAAAAAAGGAGGGTTGCTGAAGAAGGAAATAGCCTCAATATTTCCTGGGGAAACCACGTGGTCCACAGGCCCATCCTGACTCTTGGAGTGAAGAAACCATGCAGTTTCTCATGAATTCCATGATGTTCACCACTGAGGAGACTAGATTGACCTCAAGTGTAGGAAAAACATCCTAATATAGGACCACCTCTTTAGTCTTGGATACCAAGTAGAAAAGTGTAACCAGAAACATGTAAAATGATGATTGTAAGAAGAAAATGACATTCTATAGGAACATTTATGCCCCCATATTTTTTATTTCATTATATATTTTGATTTTATAGACCTTTTTTGTTCTAATTAATGACTCACAATATACTGTTTGTTATACTTATTGGATTATGTGATAGATAGCACGTGTCATGGTCTCCCAGACCCCTCTGAAACCCAGTAATTATAAGATACTATAAACTAACCCTGTCCCTTTTCAGATCTTACAGTTCCAGGACCCCATGTCACCACAGAGAGAGAAACACAATTTTGATTAAAATAAACTTCTAGACTCAAATCTACAAGTCAAGTTCAAAAAGTAAAAACACAATGTTCTCTTCACATATGTTTTTTTTTTGTTTGTTTGTTTGTTTTGTTTTGTTTTGTTAACCCTTTTGTAAACAAAACACCACCCACCAACATTTAATTTATCTTTATTTGGGAAAATAAATATTGAAATATAATGATAAGTTCTGGGAGAATAATATCCACACCCTTCTTTATTCAAAACGGTAAATCTCTAGGTTTCATGCTTATCTCCACTCCATGTTATTTTATGCAGAAAACTGGTTTCATTTTTACATATGAGTTTTAACTATTTATAAGACCAAGAGGGAAGATTCAGTTCTAGAGGTCTAAGGAAAATATTAAAGATCTTCCCTTTCCATGTGCCTGCATGAGTATGCATATCCTTGATGAAACAGCTAAAGAATGCTGATTTCTCAATGAATCTGGCTCGGTGGCTCACTCATTGAAACCCCAATTTTTTTACTCATCTTTAGGTTATAACTCCCTCCTCTGGGATCTGACCTGTTCATAAGACTATGTAGTGTCCTTCATGGGGCCATTAGGTCATGCAAGCTGTTAGAATGAAGCTTTATTTGTTATAACTTGTATTGATTCAGCCCCACTTTAAAAACAAGTTAGAACAAGACTTCAGACTCTCACCTGTGGAGAGAATGTTCTGCCCAGGACTTCCCAATCAGGACCCTGAAAAGCGGTTTGGGACTCCCTAGTACATAGGTTCAGTGTTGGGGTTTTCCTAGTCTGGCAATACAGTCGCCTGTGTGTGTTACTTTTTCTTTCTCTCTTGCTTTCATAGTATTACTCAAAGTAACACTGTCTGGTGTGAAGAGAGTGTCTTCCTTATCTATTGGATCTGACCGGCCAAGTTGAGCAGCTGCCCACATACTTAATGTCACAAACACATGTATTTTATATCTAATCAGTAACTAGCATATCTTTCAACTTCATGATTTTTTATTGCATGGGGAAGGAAATTGAGAATGCTTTCTTTGATTGCACACAGCACTATTAATAGCATTCATTACACTGCTATGTAATATTTCCTCTCTGCTCAACTTGTAAGTATTTCTCTTGTTCTGCTTTGTAAAACGAAACAAAAAAAAGAGTTGTAAACCAAAAATTTTGTGATAATAGATAGTTGCACAAACTGTCTTGGGCAACTCTATTTACCATTATTTATTATTTTGTATGGGCTCAAGGCAGTCTTTATAATTTAATTTAACCTTAATTACATTAGCATTTATTGAAGAGTTTTTTACTCAAAAAACTTCTCTGTATACAAATTTTCCCTTATTTTTAAAATTTCTTAATCTTTTTAGGTATACATGACAGTAGAGCAAATTTCGACATATTATACATGGAGTAATACTCATTTTAGTTAGCATTCCATTCTTGAGGTGTACATGGTGTGAACCTTCACTTGTGGTGTATTTATATATGATCATACAAAAGTTGTGTCTGATTCATTCTACTGTCATTTCTATTCCTACTTTGTTTTCTTCCCTTCATTCTAACTTTGTCTAATCCACTGAATTTCTATTCTCTCCCCCTCCCTTGTTGAGTGGTTTAGCATCCATATATATTATATATTATATGTAATGTCTGTTTCATTCTACTATCCTTCCTATCCCCATATCCCCTCCCTGCACTCCTCTCTAAATAATCTAAAGTAACCATTCTTCTCAACCCCCCATTGTGAATTACCCCACATGTGTAAACAATTTTGCAAAGCTTTTAGTCAAAAAACAATCCTCAAAAATAGCCAGAGAATTCATACTAAAGAGAAGCCCTACAAATGTAAAGTGTGTGGCAAAAGTTTTAATAGAAACTCACATCTTGATCACCACAACGGGATTGATACTGCAGAGAAGCCCTACAAATGTCAAGTGTGTGGCAAGAGTTTTAATCACAAATATTCACTACTCAGCACCATCGAATCCACACTGGAGAGAAGCCCTACAAATGTAAAGTATGTGCAAGAGTTTTAGTAAAAAATATTCACTTACTCAGTAACAGCGAATCCACACTGGAGAGAAGCCCTACAAATGTAACGTGTGTGGCAAAAGTTTTAATAGAGACTCACATCTTGATCGCCACAACAGGATTCATACTGGAGAGAAGCCCTACAAATGTCAAGTGTGTGGCAAGAGTTTTAATATAAATCAACAATTACTCAGCACCAGCTAATCCACACTGGAGAGAAGCCCTGCAAATGTAAAGTGTGTGGCAAATTTTTAATAGCATCTCACAACTTAATTGTCACAAAAGGATTTATACTGAGAGAAGCCCTACAAATGTAGAGAATGTGGAAAAGCTTTTAGTAGCACCTCAAATCTTAGTCACCACAACAGTGTCCATACTGGAGAGAAGCCGTAGAGTTGTAAAGATTGTGGCAAAGCTTTCAATAGCATCTCACAGCTTAATTGTCACAAAAGGATTCATTCTGGAGAATGTGCCTGCATGATGTCTGCATATCCGTGATGAAACAGCTAAAGAATGCTGATTTGTCAATGAATTTGTCTCCGTGGCTCACTCATTGGAACCCCAATTTATTTAGTCATCTCACGGCTATCACTCTGTCCCCTGGGATCTGACCTGTTCTTGGGAGGATGTAGTGTTCTTCATGGGACCACTACGTCATGCAAGCTATTAGAATGAAGATTTCTTTGTTCTAACTTGTATTGATTCAGCCCCACTTTAAATACAAGTTAGAACAATACTTCAGACTCTCACCTGTGGAGAGGATGCTCTGCCCAGGAATTCCCAGTCAGGACCCTGAAAAGCTGTTTCGGACTCCCTAGTACATAAGTTCAGTGTTGGGGTTTTCCTAGTCTGGCAATACAGTTGCCTGTTTGTCTGTTACTTTTGCTTTCTCTCTTGCTTTCATAATATTACTCAAAGAAACACTGTCTTGTGTGAAGAGAGTGTCTTCCTTATCTATTGGATCTGACCTGCCATGTTGAGCAGCTGCCCACATACTTAATGTAACAAACACATGCATGTGTTATCTAATTTGTAACTAGCGTATCTTTCAACTGCATGATTTTTTATTTCATGGGGGAGGAAATTGAGAATGCTTTCTTTGAGTACACACAGCATTAGTAATGGTATTCATAACACTGCTATGTAATATTTCCTCTCTGCTCAACTTGTAAGTATTGTTGTTGTACAGCTTTTAAAACAAATAGAAGAGTTACAAATAAAAAAAATGTGGGATTATAGATAGTTGCACAGGTTGACTTGGGTCACTCTATTTATCATTCTTATTTTGTATGAGATAAAGGTAATCTTTTATAATTTTATTTAACCTTAATGACATTAGCATTTATTGAAGAGTTTTTATCTCACAAACCTTCTCTGTATACAAATTTTCCCTTACAATTTTTAAAATTTCTTACTCTTTTTTGGGTATAAATGACAGTAGAGCAAATTTTGACATATTATTCATACATTGGGTAATATTTTACTTAGCATTCCATTCCTGAGGTGTACATGGTGTGGACCTTCACTGGTGGTGTATTTATATATGAACATAGAAAAGTTGTGTTTGATCCATTCTACTGTCATCTGTATTCCTATTTCCCTTTACTTCCCTTCATTCCAACTTTGCTAATCCACTCAATTTTTATTCTCTCCCCCTCCCTTGTTGAGTGGTTTAGCATCCATATATATTATATATTATATGTAATGTCTGTTTCATTCTACTATCCTTCCTATCCCCATATCCCCTCCCTGCACTCCTCTCTAAATAATCTAAAGTAACCATTCTTCTCAACCCCCCATAGTGAATTAACATCCGCTTATCAGAGAAAATATTTGACCTTTGTGTTTTGTGTGTGTGTGTGTGTGTGTGTGTGTGTGTGTGTGTGTTGGCTTATTTCACTTAGAATGATATTCTCCAACTCCATCCATTTACCACCAAATGCTATAGTTTCATTCATCTTTAAAGCTAAGTAACATTCCATTGTTGGGGGGAATACATATAATCACATTTTATTTATCCCTTTATCTGTTGAAGGACACCTAGGTTGGTTCTATGGTTTAGCTGTTGTGAATTGTGGTGCTGTAGACATTATTGCGGCTGCATCCCTGTAGTATGCTGTTTTTAAGTCCTTTGGTATTGTCCAAGGAGAGAGATAATTGGGTCAAATGATGGTTTCATGCTGGTTTTGCAAGGAGTCTCCATACTGTTTTCCATGGTGTAACACAAATTTGCAGTCAGTCCCATGAGCAGTGTGTGAGTTTTCCTTTTCCCCCACATCCTCACCAACATTTATTGTTGCCTGTATTATTGATGATTGTCATTCTGCCTAAAGTGAGATAAAATCTTAAGTTTTGATTTACATTTTCCTAATTGCTAGATGTTAAATGTTTTTTTCATGTATTTGGTAATGGATTATATTTCTTCTATGAAGTATCTGTTCAGTTACTTAGCCCACTTGTTAATTGGGTTTTTTGTTAAGTTTTGAGTTCTTCATATACCCTAGAGATTAATGTTTTATCTGAGGTACGTGTGGTAAAGGCTTATATACAAATCTGTAGGTTCTTTCTTCACATTATTTTTTTTTTTCCTTTTGCTGAGAAGCAGCTTTTTAGATTGAATCTATCCCATTTATTGATTCATGATTTTTACTTATGGTGCTGTAGGGGTCTTGTTATGGAAATCAGATTCTGGACTAACAGTCACCTTAAATTTTTAAATGGCATCCCAAGTTCATGAATGTTTCACTTTTATTGTTTCTCTTACTATCTTGCCTTATAGATCTACATGTTCTAAAGAGTCATGAAATGATCTAGCTTCACATGCATGATTTTCTGATGACTGTTATTTTTCAATATGTTGCTGTGATTATTTAAAATATCTATCTACTATTTCAGACACTTGAATTAAAAAATCCATGGCTTGTGTAGGAAATATCCCATTAGTAGCTCAACATCAAATCTATATTACTTATAAAAGCCTGAATTCAAATGCCTGCACATCCACTCTAGAGCTTGGCCCATAATACTTATTCTATACTAGCTTTACATTTTAGAACCTCCATGAAAGTATGACCCAGACATTCTTTCTTTTGAGAGAGAGAGAGAGAGAGAGAGAGAGAGAGAGAGAGAGAGAGAGAGAATTTTTTAATATTTATTTTACATTTTTAAATTTTAGGCAGACACAATATCTTTGTTTTGTATGTGGAGCTGACGATCAAACCCAGGCCACATGCATGCCAGGCTAGCACGCTACTGCTTGAGCCACATCCCCAGCCCCCAGACATTCTTTTTTTTTTGGGGGGGGGATGATGAAGATTGAACTCAGGGACACTCAACCACTGAGTCACATCCCTAGTCCTATTTTATGTAGAGACAGGATCTCACTGAGATGCCTAGTAAATCTTTCCCTGAGCCTGGATCTGAGTGCTCTACTGTTGAGCTACAGCCACAGCCCCAGAGATTTTAATTTGTTGTTGTTGTTGTTAGTATTGTTAATGAAACTATGCTATGGACTTTGAAATACTTTGTTCACATTATATATGTTTTTTTTTTAACTATATAAAAGTAAGTATTAATGTGCCTATACTGTTCTGTATGGAATCATCATGTCACAGATATCAAACTATTCTACTTTATTAAATGTTCTTAGTAACAGATAGTAAAAACACACTATTAGGTAAATAGTGGCATGACATCTCTATTAATTATTAATTATTCAATTTATTTGGAGAATATTATTCCTATAAGTCATATTTTGTTCATTTTTTTCTGCTTATAATTATTGGAGAAATAGAGACAGGTGTAGATAAGGTATGGGGATAAGAAAGTAACTTCCAGATTTCTGTATCTTGAGTAACAAATTTTTAAATTTTATCCTGCAATTCTGGAGAGTCAGATAACCTCCCAAACAGGGTAATTATAAAGATCTCAAAAGAAGAGAGTAGCTGGTGCATATTTAGGGAAAAGGAGGGTCAATGGGGAGAAATACTCCCGATATTTTCAAGAGAAATGTGGTTAGTTACATGTTAATCCTTCCTGGCTCTTGACGCTTCATGTACAGAAACATTCTGAAAGAGTCAGGCAATCCCTAAAAGTAACCTCTGAGGATCTTGAGTGACTTCAAAGAATGTAGGAAAATATTTCCCCCAAATATTGACTTCCTATTTATTCTTGAATCCCTAGCAGGGAAATATAACCAGGAATGTGTACAATAATGTTGATAAGAAAGAGACATACCCATGGAGGACTTAAACCTCCCACACAATTTACTTAAGAGTCTCATGCTCTACCAACTGAGCTAGCTGGGCACCTCACAATTTACTTAATTAAATATCTTTGTACTTTTCCTACCTCTTTTATTGTACTTTATGATATATAATGGTAATTATACCCTTGGGATGGCAGGGCAGACAGTATATAGCATAAACTCCCCAAATTTCTCTATGAAAAACTATTCACAAGATACTATAAACTAAACCAGTCCCTTTTTTCATCTTACAGGGACAGGAGCAGTCCTCACACTGAGAAAAACAAAATTTTTATTCAGATAAGCTGCTAACTATGTTCAATCTTGCTCAAAAGTTAAAGCACATGATTACCCTATATTTTTTCATGTGTTAGTGCTTTGGCTCAAAAAAAATATTTCAAACGTTGATTTAAGTTGACTGGAGTATGTAAATGTTGCAATATAATGATCTATTTTAGCGATAAGAAAAACAAAGAAATGGTAATGATGTTTTTGTGATCCTTGAGTTTTGGTTTCAGATATGGATGTACCATGGTCATTCTTTTTTCTTCCAGGGGTCGTGCCCATACCTTTCCTCTTGTATTCATTCCATGTCATTTCGCACAGGATAACTTAGTTCTCAGGAGTCATTTTAGTTTTTTTTCTACAGAAAGTGTACATTGTAATTTGAGAGTCACTGGGGAGCTCTTGCGTTTTTAAATTTTCAGTCTCACATTAAGATGTGTTGTGGGGAGTCACACTGAATGACCACGCCTTCCAGTCCTGAAGCAGGAGGCTCTGACAAGTCACTACATTTGTGGTGAGTCGTGGGATATTACCCCCATACCACAGGCCTAATTTTGGGATTTAATGATTTAAATATGTAGTTCAGGTACTGCCGGGAGTGATTGATCCAAATTTTTGAGATGAGTTTAAAATTGCTGTGCAACCAGAACATGGCATCTGGCTCTCTACAAGAGACTATCATGTCATTTGAGTGATTTAATTAAGGGTTTACTCCTAGGGAAATAGAGGGAGATTTACAGGAAGAGTACCTACATGTAACCCAATCTCTCCAACAGAGATTAAATAATGCACTTAGCCCAAATTTTTGGAAGGTACCCTGACCTTATCCCTAACCCGGAGAACAGAATAATAATAATAATAATAATAATAATAATAATAATAATAATAATAATAATAATAATAATTGGCTCACAGAAGGGCAAATATGGGTTTGTTGGTGACCCCTAACAGGGGAAAAGTAAAAATAGCCCACATGTTAGTTGAGGAACAACTTCAGGCTGCTCATTTAGAGCCTATGCTCAGCCCTTGGAACACACCCATCTTTGAATTAGAAAAATATCTGGTAAATGGAGATTATTACAAGACCTGAGATCTATTAATTGTGTTATATAGCCCATTTGAGCACTACAATCTGGGCTTCCTTCTCCTGCAGCTATTCCTTTAGATTATTATTTGATAATAATAGATCTGAAAGATTGCTTCTTCTCTATTCCTTTGAACCCAGATGACTGTAAAGAGTTTGCCTTTAGTGTCTCAGCAATTAATTTTAAAGAACCAGTTAAAAGATATTGCTGGAAAGTGTTGCCTCAGGGAATGTGTAACAGTCCTACCCTATGGCAAAATATTGTGACACAGGTGATCACACCTGTGAGAGAGAAATTCCCTGATGCATATATTATTCATTTTATGAAAGACATACTTTTAGCTCATGATAATCAAGATGTACTCTTAAAACTTTTTGCCCAATTAGGAACATCACTCACAGCAATGGGTTTCTGCATTGCACCTCAAAAAGTGTTAAAGACATCTCCTTTTCAATATCTAGGTCATGTGATTAAAGAACATACAATCAGTCCTAAAATCTTACAAATGAGAAAGGTCAATCTCTTGTAGAATGAGCTCATTTATCTATTAAGATTCTTGGTTTTAATTCTTGTGCTATAGGAGTCTTATTAAAGAAGTTGGGGCCTAATCCTTCATGATGAAGATTAGGGCCTACTTTTGCTTCTGTTAGATGCAGAGTCTCTGGTTTGATTCCTATGAACTTGATCCATTTTGAGTTAACTTTTGTGCATGGAGAGACAGAGAAGGATTCAATTTCATCTTGTTGCATATGGATTTCCAGTTTTCTCATCACCATTTGTTGAAGATGCTATCTTTTATCCAGTGCATATTTTTGGAAACTTTGTCTAATATAAGGTAGTTGTAATTATGTGGGTTGGTCTCTGTGTCCTCTATTCTGTACCATTGGTCTACCAGCCTGTTTTGGTGCCACTATCATGCTGTTTTTGTTACTATTGCTCTGTAGAATAGTTTAAGTTCTGGTATAGGGATACCTCCTGCTTCACTCTTTCTGCTTAGAATTGCTTTAGCCATTCTGGGTCTCTTATTTTTCCAGATGAATTTCATGATTTCTTTTTCTATTTCTATGAGGAATGCAATTGGGATTTTGATCAGAATTGCATTAAGTCTGTATAGTGCTTTTGGTAGTATGGTCATTTTGATAATATTAATTCTGCCTATCCAAGAACAAGTTAAATCTTTCCATCTTCTAAGGTCTTTGATTTCTCTTTAGTGTTCCATAGTTTTCAATGTATAGATCTTTCACCTCTTCTGTTGATTCCCTAGTATCTTATATTTTTTGAGTATATTGTAAATGGCGTAGTTTTCCTCATCTCCTTCTCAGAGGATTTGTCACAGACATACAGAAATGCCTTTGATTTATGGGTGTAGATTTTATATCCTTGTACTTTGCAGAATTCTAGTTCTACAAATTTTCTAGTGGAGTTTTTTGGGTCTTCTAGGTACAGAATCATATCATCAGCAAATATTGCTAGTTTAAATTCTTCTTTTTCTATACTTATTCCTTTAATTTCTTTCATCTAATTTCTCTGGCCAGTGTTTCAAGAATTATGTTGAATACAAGTGGTGAGAGAGGGCATCCCTGTCTTGTTCCAGATTTTAGAGGGAATGCCTTCAGTTTTTCTCCATTTAGAATAATGTTGACCTGGGTCTTAAGATAGATAACATTGGATATGTTCCTGTTATCCCTTGCTTTTCTACTGTTTTGAACATGAAGGGGTGCCGAATTTTGTCAAATGCTTTTCTGCATCTATTTAGATGATCATATGATTTTTATGTTTAAATCTACAGATGTGATGAATTACATTTATTGATTTTCATATGTTGAACCAACCTTATATCCCTGGGATGTATCCCACTTGTTCATGATAAACCATCTTTGTGATATGTTATTGTACTTGGTTTGCCAGAATTTTATTCAGAATTTTTTCATCTGTCTTATAGAGATATTGGTCTGAAGTTTTATTTTTTGATGTGTCTTTGTCAGATTTTAGAATCAAGGTGATTTTGACCTCATAGAATGAGTTTGGAAGTGTTTCCTCTTTTTCTATTTCATGGAATAATATGAGGAATATTGGTGTTATTTGTTCTCTGAAGGTCTTGTATTAATTGAGTCCTGGCCTTTTTTGTTTGTTTGTTTGTTTGTTTGTTTGTAGGTGTCTTCTATTTCATCCCTTGAAAGTGATCTGTTTTGGGGCTGAGGATGTGGCTCAAGTGGTAGCATGCTTGCCTGGTATGTGCGAGGTGCTGAGTTCAATCCTCAGCAACACATAAAAATAAAATAAAGATGTTGTGTCCACCAAAAACTAAAAAAAAAATAAAATAAAAATAATAAAAAAATCTCTCTTTTTATTTAACTTGTGTATCATCTTCACTCAGTTTGGGTAAATTATATGACTCTAGACATTTGTTGATGTCTTCAACATTTTGTTTTATTGGAGTACAAATTTTCAAAATAATTTCTAATTATCTTCTATATTTCTGTAGTGTTCATGGTGATATTTCTTTTTTAATCACGGATTTTAGTAATTGGAGTTTTCTCTACTTCTCTACATTAGCATGGATAAGGGCTTATCAAATGTATTTATTTTTTCACAGAGCCAACTTTTCATTTTGAAAATTAAAATTAAAAAAATGGCAACAGAATGCATTACAATTCTTACTATACATGTACAGCACATTTTTTCATATCTCTGTATATAAAGTAGGTTGACACCAATTTTTGTCTTCATACATGTTATTTGGATAATGATGTCCATCACATTCCACCATCCTTGTTAATCCCCTTGCCCCCTACTTTCCATTCCCATCCCACTGCACTAAATAGAGTTAATCTATTCCTCCCGTGCTCCACCTCCCTACCCCAGTATAGTTAGCTTCCTTATATCAGAGAAAACATTCAGCATTTGTTTTATGGTGATTGGCTAACTTCACTTAGCATTATCTTCTCCATCACCATCCATTTACCTGCAAATGCCTTGATTTTATTTTCTTTTATTGGTGAGTAATATTCTATTTTGTACAAATGCCACATTTTCTTTATCCATTCAACTTTTGAAGGGCATCTAGGTTGGCTCCACAGTTTACTATTGTGCATTGTGCTGCTAAAAACATTATGGGTGTTTCTGTAGTATGATGTTTTTAAGCCCTTTGGGTATAGACTGAGGAGTGGGATAGCTGGGTCAAATGGTGGTACTATTCCCAGTCATTTTGTCAATTTTTAAAGTGCTTCTATTGTTTCAATTTTATTGATTTCAGCTCTGATTTTAATTATTTTCTTCCCTTTATTGCTTTTGGTGTTGATTCATTTTTCCCTAAGGCTTTGAGATGTAATTTTAGGTCATTTATTTGACTTTTTCTTTTTTTAATGAATGAACTTCATGCAATGAACTTTCCTCTTAGTAATGCCTTCATACTGCCCTAGAGATTTTGATATGTTGTATCTGTGTTCTCATTCACCTCTAAGAATTTTTAAATCTCCCCTTTGATGTTTTCTGCAACCCATTGTTCATTTACTAGCATATTATTTAGTCTTCAGGTGTTGGAGTAGCTTCTATTTTTATCATTGATTTGTAATTTCATTCCATTATGATCTGATAGAATGCAGGGTAGTATCTTTACTTTTCTGTATTTGCTTAGAGTTGCTTTTTTGGCATAATATGTGGCCTATTTTAGAGAAGGATCCATTTACTGCTGAGAAGAAAGTGTCTTCACCTGTTGAAGGATGAAATATTCTAGTATGTCAGTTAAATCTAATTTATTGATTGTATTATTGAATTCTATAGTTTCTGTTTGGCTTTTGTTAGGAAGATCTATCCAGTGGTAAAAGAGGTATTTTAAAGTCACTCAGAATTACTGTCTTGTTGTCTACTTGGCACCTGAACTTTAGAAGAATCTGTTTGAACATAGATGCTCCATTTTGGGGGGCATAAATATTTATAATTGTTATGTCTTGATGGTGTATGGTTCCCTTAAGCAGTATGAAGGGTCCTCCTTTATCCATTCTGATTAAATTACAATTGAAGTCCACTTTATTTTACATAAGGATGGAAACCCCTGCTTGCTTCCACAGTCCATGTGAGTGGTATGTTTTTTAATATTAATTTTTATAGATTGACACAATACCTTTATTTATTTATTTTTATGTGGTGTTGAGGATCAAACCCAGGGCTTCAAACACGCTAAATGTGCACTCTACCGCTAAGCCCCAGCCCCAGCCCAAGTGATATATTTTCTTTCATCCTGTCACCTTCAGGCTGTGGGTGTCTTTTCCTAAGAGATGGTCTCATGGAAGCAGCATATTGTTGTGTCTTCTTTTTAAATCCAATCTGCCAGTCTTTTGATTGCTGAGTTTTGGAAATTAACATTCAGGGTTATTATTGAGACATGATTTTTATTCCCAATTATTTTTGTTTATTTTTGGTATTTAACTTGATTTGGTTTCTCTTTGATAGGTTTTTCCTTTAGAGTGATACTTCCCTTTTCTAATTTTCAATTGCTCCTCATGGAATATTTTGCCAAGGATGTGCTGTAGTACAGGACTTCTAGTTGTAAATTCTTTTAACTTTTGTGTATCATGGAAGGTTTTTATTTTGTCATAAAAGTAACATCTAAATCAAAATTCAATTGCTAATCAAAATTGAATTTTGCTGGGTATGATTCTTGGTTGGCATCTGTTTCTTTCAGAGCTTGGTATATGTTGTTGTAGGATCTTGTAGCTTTCAGGGTCTCAGTTGAGAAATCAGAGATCCTGATTTGTTTCCCCCATATATAATCTGATTTTTTTTCTCTTGTGGCTTTTAAAATACCCTGCTTCTCCTGCATGCTAGGTGTTTTCATTATGATGTGCGTTGGTGTGGTCTGTTGTGATCTTGTTCATTTGGTGTTTTGTATGCTCCTTGTACTTAATTTTCCAATTCACTCTCCATGTTTTGAAAATTTTCTGATATTTTTTCATTGAATAGATTGTCAGTGTCTGTAGTTTGGACCTCAATGCCTTCCTCTATGCCAATAATAGTTAAATTTGTTTTTTTCATGTTATGTCATAATTCTTGAATCTTCTGCTCATGGTTTCTTACCATCTTCACTGGGGTCAACTATATTTTTCAAGATTATATATTTTTCCTTCAATGTTGGAGGTTCTGTCTTCCAAGTGATCTCTTCTGTTGGAGATGATTCCTATTTAGTTAGTAATTTGCTTTACTGTTTCCTTCATTTCAAGGATCTCTTTTTTTTTTTTTCAGAATCTCTATCTCCTTATTGAAGGAATCTTTTGCTTTCCGTATTTGCTTATGTAGCTCTTTATCAAAATGATCCTCTGCTGCCTGTATTTGCTCTTATATCATCCGTTAATTCACAGAAAATTATGTACCTCCTCCACTCCTTCTCTGTTATTTCTCCTGTTGTTCTGACCATGGATTCTAAAATGTAGCATCTTTGGGGCATATTCTGCTTGGTTTTTCATGTTGTTCATGCATCTTTCCTTCCAGCTCTGTGTTATCAAGGTGTTACAATTTTTACCCTATTGGCTTATAGTGTCCCCAACGGGTTCCAATACCTTTCGTTTTTTTAATTTATTTTAAATACATGACAACAGTGGAATGTATTGCAATCTTTATTACACCCAGAACACAATTTTTCTCTGTATATAAAGTATGTTCATGCTGATTTATGCCATTCTACATGTACTCATTTATTTCTTCATTACAACTGTTATATAACACAATTTTTCATATCTGTTTGTATATAAGGTATGTTGGCACCACATTCAAATCTTCATACATGTGTTTTTGAATAATGTTGATCATATTCCACCATCCTTGCTAATCCCCTCCCCCCATTTTCTGCTCACCCCTCTTCCCTATCTAGAATTAATCTAATCCTCCCATGCTGTCCCTCACTATCCCAGTGTGAGTCACCCTACATATATCTGAGAAAATACTTAGCATTTTTTTGGGGGGGGGGTTGGCTAACTTCACTTAACATAATATTCTCCAACTCCATGCATTTACTGGCAAATGCAATGTTTTTATTAGTGCTGAGTAATATTCCATTGTGTATATATACCACATATTATTTATCCATTCATCCACTAAGTGCATCTTATTTGGCTCCACAGTTTAGTTATTGGGAATTGTGCTGCTATAAACATTGATGTGGCTGTGTCCCTGTAGTGTGCTGTTTTTAAGTCCTTTGGGTATAGACCAAGAAGAAAAATAGCTTGGTCAAATGGTGATTCCATTCCAAGATTTCCAAGGAATCTCCATATTGCTTTCCATATTGGCTGCACCAATTTGCACCCCCACCAGCAGTTTATGAGTGTACCGTTTCCCCCACATCCTCACAAACAATTATGGCATAATGGCTGCCATTCTGGCTGGAGTGAGATGAAATCGTAGTTTTGATTTGCATTTCTTTAATTGCTATGTTGAACTTTTCATATATATTTTTGCTCATTTTTATATCATATTCTGAGAAGTGCTTGTTAAATTCTTTGGTCCATTTTTCGATTGGGTTATTTGGTTATGGTTGAGTTCCTCATATACTCTAGAGATGAGTGCTGTATCTGACGTGTGAGTGGTACGAATTTGCTCCCAGGATGTAGTCTGTCTCTTCACCTCATTTGTTACTTCTTTTGCTGATAAGCTGTTCAGTTTTGATCCGTCAACTTATTGATTCTTGGTTTTAAATTTTCTGCTATAATAGCCTTATTAAGGATGTTGGGGACTAATCCAACATGATGGAGATGTGGACCTACATTTTCTTCTCTTAGGTCCAGGGTCTCTGGTTTAATTCTCGTGTCCTTGATCCACTTTTGGTTGAGTTTTGTGCATGATGAAAAGAGGGTTTTAATTTTATTTTGCTGCATATGGATTTGCAGTTTCCCTAGCACCATTTGTTGAAAAGGCTATTTTTTTCTCCAATATGTTTTTGGTACCTTTGTCTAGTAAGTAATAACTGTATTTATGTGGGTTATTCTCTGTGTTCTCTATTCTGTACCATTGGTCTACTTGTCTATTTTGGTGCAGTACCACACTGTTTTTATTACTATTCCTCTGAAGTATAGTTTAAGGTCTGGTATAGTGATGCCACATGCCTTCCTCTTCTAAGGATTGCTTTGCCTCTTCTGGGTCTCTTTGTTTTTCCAGGATTAATTTTTATTTCTTTATATTTTTATTTCCATGAGGAATATCATTGGGATTTTGATTAAAATTGTATTAAATCTTTATAGTGCTTTTAGTATCATGGTCATTATGACAATATTAATTCTACCTATTCAAGAACAAGGTAGAACTTTGCATCTTTTAGGTCTTTTTTAATTCTTTTTCTTTATCATGTTGTACTTTTCTTTTTCTTTTTCTTTTTTTTTAGTTTGTTGCACTTGTCCCTTTTATTTATTTATTTTTTTATTGTTCAAAACATTGCAATGCTCTTGACATATCATATTTCATACATTTGATTCAAGTGGGTTAGGCACTCCCATTTTTACCACATGTACACATTGCAGAATCACATTGGTTACACAACCACGTTTATACATACTGCCATACTAGTGTCTGTTGTATTTTTCCGCCTTTCTCAATTCTCATTACCTTATTTTTCCCTTCATTACTACCCCCCAATATTCTCCTTCATCTATTTTATTAATATTCTATTTATTTATTAATTTATGTTTGATGCTCTCTACATATACAGGAAGGTGGAATTCACATTGGTATATTTTTATATACCCATGTTTTTTAAAATTCATTTGATATTCTCCTTTCCTGTCACTACCAGCCAATCTCTTTATACTCCAATAATCTTCTCTATATCTTTATGATGTCCAATTCTCCTTTCTCCTTTCCCTTACTTTTCTTTTTTTTTTTTTTTTTTTTTGCTGTAGGTAGCTATAACATGTGAAAGAAAACATTTGACCCTTGATCAGTCTGATTTATTTTACTTAGCATGATGTTGTTAATTTCTGTTCATTTCTGGACAAATGTAACAATTTAAATCTTCTTTATATCTGACTAAAAACACCATATTTTCTGTATTGCATTTTATTAATCAACTCATCTATTAACAGGCATGGGGACTGCTTCCATAATTTGGCTATAGTGAATTGGGATGCTAGAAACAAAAATGTGGCTCTATTAAAATATAGAATAAATTACAATTACAGATATCCAATATTCATGGCTACTCGAACATGCTTTACTGATACAAATATAAGTCAGGCATAAGAAAACAATCCACTCTTGATGATTATATATAGGCAGTAGCATATTGAAATAAATGTTTCTCATTATGGAAATAGTGTTATTTATTGGGCAAATATCACTTGCATTTTTATTTGCCTTTTTAATCTTTTATTTTTATATACTTATTAGTATTTTGCTATGGTTTTTACTTTTTTCTTGTGCCTCTTACAAAAACTAGTTTTTATTCTAGAAAAATATAAGTAAAATCTAATTTACCATTTTTGAGGTTACAATTCCATAGATTTTACAATAGTAACAATGTTTTAAAAGGATCACCAGTGTTTAGTTTCTGATATTTTCTTACATTAAAAATAAGTTCCTTCTAACACCCATTTACATTCTCCCAAAGAATTATTTTTAATTTTTGCATCCCTTGACATTTTTAAATCTGTTTTCTCACATTTTTAGATTTTTGTGCAAATTTTAATACTGTTTTGTTCACTAGACAACAAGGTTTAGAAAGATAATAGGCATAACAATTTGTTGCTTATGGCTTTGACTTTTTAGAACGTAGTGATACATGGGCTCATCTAGGGCAAGGATATCAGTGTAGATTCCCTAAAGGGGCTGTTTGTACATTTCAGCTAGAGTTTTTGGAACCATGGTGATTGAACAGGAGGAATAACTTGGGGATTTTATGAACACCAAAGTAAATAAATTGGGCACTAAGGAGAAACATAAGAAAAGTAAAAAATGAAAGTTTAAATAAAATTTATGCTTAAGGTACACTAGGCTCATGATTGATTGTTATAACTTAATGAGATTAGAAAATAAGGGTGATTGGTAAAAAATATTTCAATTAGAACTTTTCAGACATAGAAGGTTGTACTACATATAGGAGACACAGAAACCCACTGAATTCTGTGGTTTTCCAAGAAAATGTGTTAGAGTAGAGGCATGAAATATCTCTCAAATGTCACTATGTTATCATGGCCTTACTGGAAACGATTGCATTTGTTTTTGTGCTGCTGGTAATCAAAACCAAGGTCTTTCACATGCTGAACAAATTATGCACCACTTAATTACAACCATAGCTCCATAAACTATTATTGTGTAAATGTCTCTGTAAGTGAAAACCTTACAGGTTATTCTATATTTATGCATAAATTACATATAATTAATAAAATATAATCCATTATGTCATATAATTCATTAATTAATATGACTCATTATACTAAAGGTTTTTAATGATATATGCTTAAACTATGTAAATCTGCAGTATGTTATATAATTATAAATCTATGTAAGTACATATACAAACATCTATAGAAAAACAAATATAGATACACAAATCTTAATTCCATGGATCTGTATATATTTTTATAGTTTCTAATTATATTATTCTTACTATTGCTCCTTATGAGTTTCTAATAACATTATATGTGATACTGCTCATTTTAAAACTGGTTGTTTATATGCTCAGTTGTTTTTTTTAAAAAAATATTTAGTTATCAATGGACTTTGTTAATAATTTATATTGGTGCTGAAGATGAAACCCAGTGCCTGATACATGGTAGAAAAGCACTCTACCACCAAGCCACAACTCCAGCACCTTTTGCCAAGTTTTAAGAACTCATTGTATATATATATATATATATATATATATATATATATATATATATATATATATATATATATAGAGAGAGAGAGAGAGAGAGAGAGAGAGAGAGAGAGAGAGAGAGAGATTTTATTCCAGACCTTCATCACACATATATTTGGCAAATATTTCATCCAGTTTCTTCTCATTCAGTTAATAGCATACTTCAAAATACAGAAGACTTTTCAACAGAGTAAAAGTGTATTAACTTTCTCATTTATAGATCCTGCTTCTGGCTTTGAATGTTCATGTCAAGGACAAAGCCATATAGAATTTCTGTTATGTTGTCTGAAACAAGCTACAAATTTAACATTTTCTTTCAGATGAATGATTTCATTTTTTAAAAGTTGTAAGTTCTGCGTCTAATTCACTTCTTTGCATACAGATGCCAAGTTGTTCGTAATTCATAGAAAAGATTATATCATCTACAATGAAGTCCTGCCATCTCTTGTGTGTTTTTTGAGTTTATTTCTAGGTTTTCAGTTCTATTCCACTAATCTGTTTGTATACTCCTTGCCACATAGCTCACCTTTTGGGTTACTAGTAAATCTCAGTGTCAGATATTTCAGTCCTATAAATTTATTCTACAGAATTGTTGACCATTCTGTATGCCTGTTGTCTCCATATATCCTTTAGAAGGCCAGTTTTTTTTTTATATTTGTGCAATAGGTTGGTACGATTTTACCATGGTAGTATTTAATGCCTTTATTAGAGTTGTAGATAACTAATATCTTAATATTGAATGCTCCTTTCTATGTTTGGTGGTTGTAGGGTCCCCCAATTTACAGGAAGTTGATCAGCAGTGTAGATGACATTCTGGGACTTACAAGTGGTATCAGAATGAGGTGAAAGACTGCAAGTTTGAGACTTGAACTAGTGACATTTGTGCCAACCAATGTAAAAAATATGTTCTTTTTTAAAAGTATTTTTTAGTTGTTCATGTACCTTTACTCTTTATTCATATGTGGTCCTGAGGATCAGACCTGGTGCCTCACACATGTCAAGTGCTGTGCCACTGAGCCACAACCCCAATCTGATTTTCTGCAAATTCACACATTTTCTTTTAGAAAAATATTTTTTTAAAAAATATTGTAGGTGAGGACCTTAAGCTGACTCCAGCTATGTTTCTGTTACCTGGTGAGAATTGTGACTCTGGAAGACTAACCATTTCCTTTCGTTGCAAAAGGGATCTGAGGTGTATGGACTTTACAGGATTATTTTCTTACCTGCCCAGGATTACCTCACTCACTGCTTAGGAATGAGCCTCAGAAGGCTACAGTGTTACAGTGAGCTTGCTCCACAGTTTGGAAAATATATTTATTCTAACATGCCAGGATTTTTATTTTTTGCGTCTTGTGAACAGTGACTATAACCATCTACTAACATAATTTTTCATATTGTTGTTCCTTTAATAAAATCTTAATACCATACAATTCCAGTTGGATCAACTATTTAAATATTTTGCTATTGAAGATTTTAATTGGTTGTTTGTGTGGATGTGGTTGTTTTGCTCTGGTGTCAAGGTAATTCTTCCAATAAAGTAGCTATGTTTAAGTAATTAGGATCCCTCCACACTTAGAGTTCCCAAGTGGAAAACCTGTGTGAACACTTCTGGTGTGTCTTACTCATTTCCATTTTGCACACCGAGATGATGACAGTTCTGTGCCTCTTTTATCACTAATAATTTTATTATGTATTTCTCAAAGCCATCATTTTCCTTGATTATATTTCCTTTTTGTATGAGTTTTTAGTAACTTATTGTTACCATTATTATTCCATTACAATTATATTAAAATGTCATTTTTTATTAACAATTTCTTTGTCTCAGACTTTTGAACACATATGTGCTGCTGTCTAGGCCTCTATTGTACCAAATTTATTCACTCATTGAACTGCTTATTGAATTTGAAATATTTCAAGTCTGTCTTTTAACGAGGTGGAAGTGTCACTTCACATGTCTCCATACATTAATATTTTATGAATATTATACACATTGGGAATGTGTCATGGATGATACTTGAAACTACTTGTATTGGCGAGCTCAGTCTATTTCATGGATACAAAGCAGAGAGAATAACTACCAGACTGTTTTCAAAGTTTTTTACAACATTTTGTCTCCCTTGGGCACAATCACCTTACAAGAATATCTTTGACAAGTTTGATTTGCCTCTGGAATGTCCTCCAAATTTCATATTCACTGATGGCAGAAAAGTTAGGAGTTGAGCTTTTATTCAGTGTTTGGATTATGGTATATATCCTTCTCTGATATAGAATACATATACTCTTTTTGGACTTAAGTTTTTTCCTCTGAAATAGATAATGGAAAGTATCTTATTACATAATTAAAGTCACTCTCATATATGACCATCAGTTCTACTAACCCTTAATTCCAATTAAAAACTGAATAATGGTTTTGCCCATGTTCTGTTGATCTAACAATTTTTATTTCAGGACAAATTGACATTTGGGGATGTGGCCATTGATTTCTATGAGGAGGAATGGAATTTCCTGAATCCTGCTCAGCAGAATTTATATATAGAAGTGATGTTGGTGACCTACAGCAACCTGGTCTTTGTGGGTGAGCATAACTTTCCTTCAAAATTCCTATTTATCATTATTTAATTTTCTTCCTTTTAAGTATATCTTTTGGGTACTTCACCATTAAAAATGAGATTCAGATTCATGTTTTCAATAAAAAAGGTGGGGTAGTTCTTGATGCTGACAAGAAAATATTAATGATGTTTCTTTTTGTCTTTAATGTTTTCCTTTGTTGGCATGATATACATCCTTCACTTGACATATGGTTGACATAGAGGAATGCAGTGATGTCAAAAACTGTGACCCACCTATAGCACAGGGCATAGTTGAGATAGAGGAGGAAGCCTAAATTCAAAAAATTAATTTCATTTTATCCAGCAGAAAAGATTTTTGAGAAGCTTTGATTTCTTTCTCTTGTTATCATAGAAGAACCTGTCCTGTGTTTTGTGCTTGAAAATTATCTATTCTCCTGCTTTTCCTCCAGTAATGTCTCTGTACATGCAAATTAACAACAAAACACTCCTCTTACATTGTGAGTCTCAATATTATCTGACAGCTCTTCCACAATTTTTTAAAATATTTTTTTAGTTTTTAATGAATTTCCCATTTATCCATATATGGTGCTGAGGATTAAACCCAGGGCCTCATACGTGCTAGGCCAGCACTCTATGACTAGTCTACAACTCCAGCCCCTCTTCTATTATTTGCAGAAAATTTTTGCACGTTTCTGGAGACCTCTAGGTCAACCCGTTTTAATACATTACTATCATAAGTCAGTTTCTCTGATCTTATCTGTACATCTTTTTCAATAAAATTTCCTTCTCAGTCTTCTTTCTGATATGTGTAACGGATTTTCTGTGAAATTATCTGCCATGGAATGAATGTCAAGATAGACAATGACTGCTGTTTTTAGAGATGGTGTAAGTTGTAGTTGAATAAGAGGATTTGTAAAATAATACATCTTTGAATATTCACTATTTGGTTGGTTATTTTTTTTTCTTTATTTTTTTATTATGTACAGTAGGTTCCATGTTACAGACTGGGTTTCCTCATATCAGTTAATTGCTTCACAAATTAAGATATGAAAGTCTCTTGTTTGTATTGCTAATAATGTTATATGTGCTTTGGCTTGTATAAATATTAAGCCGTTTTTGTCCATTACTTTTGTATTTCATCTTGATTGGGTTTTCATTCTGCCCATGTACGTAGAAATTGAAGTTTCCTATATACAAATGTAATGGAGATTGATGGCAGTGATACTTGAATGCTGAACTACACCCTAAGCTCCTTTTCATTCATAGTTGGAGAGAGGTTCTCACTAAGATAATGAGGATGTCTTGAAATCGCAATTCTCCTGCCTCAGACTTCCTAGTAGCTGAGATTGCATGCATTCCCATCATTTGTATATTGATGAGTTTGCTCTTATTTGTAGGATAATGACCACATTATTTTAAATGTAGCTTTGAAAAATTTAGCAATTTTCTTTTATATGTTGTTTGTAATTTTCATTGTAATCAAAACCAAAAAATAAAACTGTCTCCAAAAATTTTAAATATACAGTTCAGTAACATTAATTCAAATTGTTATGCAATGTGTCTATAACACGTTTACATCTCAAAAAAAAAAAAAAAATCAATTCCTAGGAAGCAAGTGCTCATTTCGGTCTCCCCATCACACAACCATTCTCTTTTGTTCAGAAAGCTGCTCCTTTAGTTTAGAGATGTCATGTTCATAGAATTCTGCAGTGTTCTTTCTGTGACATTTCAGTTAACCTAGTGTACATAGATTTTGTAAAACATATAATTAGAATAAATTCTTTGACATCAAAGTTCTAGTTTCCATATTCAAAATTGGCTCATCGTTCTTTTCAAGGGATATTTGGGTTGCATACCCTATGATAGCTCTGTTGAATAACATTGCAACAACACTGGTGTGCAATGTTTTTAATTTGCTATTGATGTGAAGGTTATTTCCACACTCACTAAGAAGTCCGTCTACCTATCCATTTCTGCATTTACAATTGAATGCTGTAACTTTTAGTATATTTTTAAGCAGGGAAATAGTCTTATTTGTATTTTGGGGGATATTCATACAATTTAAAAAAATAGATTTCTCTGCAAAAAAAAAAAAAAAAAAAAAAAATTAACAACGGGAGTTTGATGAATACTACCTGGAGCCTCTAGTTAACTTTAAGTAGTGTAAACATCTTTTATTTTATCTTTAAATTCTTGAACAACAGCATGCTCAAGAGTGTTCAATAACTGACACATATTTAGGGATTTTTGAACATTTCTATCACTTTTGACTTCAAATTTTTATTCCATGTTGGTTACAAAATATCACTTAAATATTTATTAGCCTTTGTTTTAATACATAAAATTGGTCTATCCAACATAATATGCCACTTGCAAATAAGAACAGGGATTCTATAAGTCCAATAGTTTCAAAATATTTTCAAAGTCTTATGCTTTGCAGTTACCATTTTACTTCACTGTATTTCCCTTTTCAGTAAGTGGGGATTGATGTCTCCTAGGATGACAGTGATACTTTGTTTTAATTCAACTCTCTCAATCTTTTCTTTGTGTGTTTGGGAAGTATGATGTACATTGTGAATGTATTTACTCTTAATTCAGAACCTAGGGAAAGGTTCCTTTTCTCTATTTTATGTCTTTTCAAAGGCTTTTTTATATTTAAAACGTATTATGTGTCCTATAACTGTCTTAAATCATGTTTTGTGTACTATAATTTAGAAGTCCCAGGTTTTGTTCAGTCACTTTTGTGTGTGACATTCTTATATCCTTTTGCTTTCAATATGTGTGTGTCCTCAAATTTAGAGTATCTGTGGACTACCTACATTTGTAATTTTTAGAGTTAATTCAGATAGCAAAGGTTTGTTTGATCAGAATTTTGTAATCTTGAACTTGCCAACAAAAAAAATATCTAAAAATGAAGAATCTCCTACACATATTTTGTATGAGTATCAACTTGACTTCACTTTATTAAAAATTCAATATATTTGTGTCTTTTCAAACTATATTATTGTTACAGGTATATATGCCTATTAACAGTTTTGTTTTTATGCTTTTGTATTTCAAATTCTATTGCAAAATTACATGATTTGTGACCCATCATTACAATAAAACAGAATTGTTTGTGCCAAGAAATTTTTAGAATTTCATATGACATGTGTGGCTGTGCACACTTACATTTCAGTATGAAGGATTAACATTAGTACTTTTTGGAGAACAGATCTAGTGTTGATGAATAGTGTGTGCATTTATATCTTTAAATTCTTAATTTTCCTTCTCTTTTGAAAGATAGTAGCTGTGAATATAATTTTTTGGTTGACAATTTTATTCTTTCATCCCTTGAAAATAGCCCTGAATTCCTTTCTGTGTTGTGAAGTTTTGACAAAGTATTTCACAAGTATATAGTTACACATTTCTAGGTTACCCATCTTTTTATCTTGGATGTTCTGAATATTCTCTGTAAGTTTTAAAACTTGGATTAAAACCTGCTTTGAGTCTTTACAACTTGGAGATAATTGAGCTGCTTGGATGTTTTATTTTATTTTATTTTTATATTCTGAGATGCATTTATTAGTACTGGAAAGATAACTACCACTTTACATTTTTTACTTTGGCTGGCCTTGAAATTTTGATCCTTCTGGCTCTACTTCCTATGTTGCTATGTACAACCACCCCTGCCTATTTCAGACATTTTCTAATGAAAGTCTTTAAACACACATTTTCTGCTTCTTACTATTAACCATTCTTGACTACATTTTGTTCTTTTTTTTGTGTTGGTTTAGTTTACTAAACTTCTTTTAAATGATAATTTTCTATTCCCTTTGAGTAATTCATAACTTACTTTTCTTACAGTACTTTAGCCATGTTTTTTTTTTTTTTTTTTTTTTTTTTGTGTTGGTAAGCAGGAACATCTTTTTGAACAGTCCCCAAATATTCACATGTTTTATATTTCTTTTTTAATGAAACAGAAGAAAGTTGGTAGATTTTTTAAAATATATTTTGTAGGAGGAAAGGCTTTGTGTAACACAATGTATTTTCTCTACTATATTACTCTTCATAGTAATGTAGTCATCGTGTATACTGTGAGCAATAAGATGATTTGGGAAGTTCTCAAAGTAATTTTCTGTGTACATTTTTATTTGATTTATTTATATCTGCAGTACTGATGAACTTGGATGTAATAATCCACTCCTTTGCTGATGTTTCCTTATTGGTGTACTTTCCTATGTTTGAAAAATATACTCAGCCCAGTATAGTAAGGAAACATGATTGTTATTTTTATTTATTTCAGGCACGACTTATGATCCTCGAGAAATTTTAACAGAGCAGGGAATAAAAACCGGAGAGGGAAGATATGGAAAGTGTGACCTTGACTATTTACAACTAAGAAAACAATGGGAAAATATAGGTGAGAGTAAAGTTCAAAAAACGTATTATAATAGACAAAACCAAGTAGTAGTCCCTATTTATGACAAAAATTGTATGGTCAAAAGACACCAGAAACAATTAACATATGAAAAAAAATTCAATCTACTTGGCCCTTGAACTTGAGAAAAATCTGTTTACACATAGATGCTCCATTTTGGGTGGCATAAAAATTTATATTTGTTATGGATTGATGGTGTATGGTTCCCTTAAGCAGTATGAGGGTCCTCCTTTATCCCTTCTGATTAACTTACACTTGAAGTACACATTATTTTGTTTAAGGATGGAAACCCCTGCTTGCTTCCACAGTCCATGTGAGTGGTATGTTTTTTAATATTTATTTTTATAGATGGACACAATACCTTTATTTATTTATTTTTATGTGGTGCTGAGGATCAGACCCAGGGCCTCACACATGCTAAGTGTGCACTCTACCACTAAGCCCCAGCCCCAGCTCACGTGATATATTTTCTTTCATCCTGTCACCTTCAGTCTGTGGGTGTCTTTTCCTAAGAGATGGGTCTCTTGGAGGCAGCATATTGTTTGGTTTTCTTTTTAACTCAAATCTGCCAGTCTTTTGATTGCTGAGTTTTGGAAATAAACATTCAGGGTTATTATTGAGACATAATATTTATTCCCAATTATTATTATTATTATTATTATTATTATTATTATTATTATTATTATTATTTTGGTATTTAAATTCATTTGGTTTCTCTTTGATAGGTTTTTACTTTAGGGTGATACTTCCTTTTCTAATTTTCATTTCCTCCTCATGGAATATTTTGCCAAGGATGTGCTGTAGTACAGGACTTCTAGTTGTAAATTCTTTTAACTTTTGTGTATCATGGAAGGTTTTTATTTTGTCATAAAAGTAACATCTAAATCGAAATTCAATTGCTAGTCAAAATTTAATTTTTCTGTGTATGATTCTTGGTTGGCATCTGTTTCTTTTAGAGCTTGGTATATGTTTTTGCAGGATCTTGTAGATTTCAGGGGGTTGAGAAATCAGAGATCCTGATTTGTTTCCCCCATATATAATCTGATTTTTTTTTCTCTTGTGGCTTTTAAAATACTCTGCTTCTCCTGCGTGCTAGGTGTTTTCATTATGATGTGCGTTGGTGTGGCTCTGTTATGATCTTGTTCATTTGGTGTTTTGTATGCTCCTTGTACTTAACTTTCCAATTCACTCTACATGTTGGAAAAGTTTCTGATATTATTTCATTGAATAGATTGTCCATTTCTGTAGTTTGGACCTCAATGCCTTCCTCTATCCCAATGATAGTTAAATTTGTTTTTTTCATGTTATGTCATAATTCTTGAAACTTCTGCTCATGGTTTCTTACCATCTTCACTTGGGTAAACTATATTTTTTCAAGATTATATATTTTTCCTTCAATGTTGGAGGTTCTGTCTTCCAAGTGATCTATTCTGTTGGAGATGATTCCTATTGAGTTCTTAATTTGCTTTACTGTTTCCTTCATTTCAAGGATCTCTGTTTGTTTGTTTGTTTTTCAGAATCTCTATCTCCTTATTGAAGGAAACTTTTGCTTTCTGTATTTGCTTATTTAGTTCTTTATCAAAATGATCCTCTGCTGCCTGTATTTGCTCTTATATCATCCTTTAATTCACAGAAAATTATGTATGTCCTCCACTCCTTCTCTGTTATTTCCTCCTGGTGTTCTGAATATGGATTCTAATAATGTAGCATCTTTGTATGGGGCACATTCTGCTTGGTTTTTCATGTTGTTCATGCATCTTTCCTTCCAGCTCTGTGTTTTCAAGGTGTTACAATTTTTACCCTGTTGGCTTATAGTGTCCCCAATGGGTTCCAATACCTTTCTTTTTTTAATTTATTTTAAATACATGACAACAGTGGAATGTATTGCAATCTTTATTACACCCAGAACACAATTTTTCTCTGTATATAAAGTATGTTCATGCTGATTTATGCCATTCTACATGTACTCATTTATTTCTTCATTACAACTGTTATATAACACAATTTTTCATATCTGTTTGTATATAAGGTATGTTGGCACCACATTCAAATCTTCATACATGTGTTTTTGAATAATGTTGATCATATTCCACCATCCTTGCTAATCCCCTCCCCCCATTTTCTGCTCACCCCTCTTCCCTATCTAGAATTAATCTAATCCTCCCATGCTGTCCCTCACTATCCCAGTGTGAGTCACCCTACATATATCTGAGAAAATACTTAGCATTTTTTTTGGGGGGGGGGTTTGGCTAACTTCACTTAACATAATATTTTCCAATTCCATGCATTTACTGGCAAATGCAATATTTTTTATTAGTGCTAAGTAATATTCTATTGGGTATATACACCACATATTATTTATCCATTCATCCACTAAGTGCATCTTATTTGGCTCCACAGTTTAGCTATTTGGAATTGTGCTACTATAAACATTGATGTGGCTGTGTCCCTGTAGTATGCTGTTTTTAAGTCCTTTAGGTATAGACCGAGAAGAGGAATAACTTGGTCAAATGGTGGTTCCATTCCTAGATTTCCATGGAATCTCCATACTGCTTTCCGTATTGGCTGCACCAACTTGCATCCCCACCAGCAGTGTATGAGTGTACAATTTCCCTCACATCCCCACAAACACTTATTGTTTATATGCATAATAGCTGCCATTCTGGTTGGAGTGAGATGAAATCTTAGTTTTCATTTGCATTTCTTTAATTTCTATGTTGAACTTTTCATATATATCTGTTGCTCAATTTTATATCATATTCTGAGAAGTGTTTGTTAAGTTCTTTGGTCCATTTTTTTATTGTGTTATTTGGTTGTGGTTTTTTTGTGTCAAGATTGTGTTCTTCATATACCCTAGAGATGAGTGCTGTATCTGACATGTGAGTGGTAAGAATTTGCTCCAAGGATGTAGGCAGTCTCTTCACCTCATTGATTAATTCTTTTGCTGAGAAGCTGTTCAGTTTTGATCCATCCACTTATTGATTCTTGGTTTTAAATTTATGGTATAATAGTCTTATTAAGGATGTTGGGGCCTAATCCAATATGATGAAGATGTGGACCTACATTTTCTTCTCTTAGGTCCAGGGTCTCTGGTTTAATTCTTGTGTCCTTGATCCACTTTGAGTTGAGTTTTGTGCATGGTAAAAAGAGGGTTTTAATTTTATTTTGCTCCATATGGATTTGCAGTTTCCCTAGCACCATTTGTTGAAAAGGCTATTTTTTTTCTCCAATATGTTTTTGGTACCTTTGTCTAGTAGGTAATAACTGTATTTATGTGGGTTATTCTCTGTGATCTCTATACTGTACCATTGGTCTACTTGTCTATTTTGGTGCCAGTACCACACTGTTTTTATTACTATTCCTCTGAAGTATAGTTTAAGGTCTGGTATAGTAATGCCACCTCCCTTCCTCTTCTAAGGATTGCTATGCCTCTTCTGGAACTCGTTGTTTGTCCAGGATTAATTTTTATTTCTTTTTTTTTTTATTTGCATGAGGAATGTCATTGGGATTTTGATTAAAATTGCATTAAATCTGTATAGTGCTTTTGGTATCATGGTCATTATGACAATATTAATTCGAGATCAAGGTAGAACTTTCGATCTTCTAGGTCTTCTTTAATTCTTTTTCTTTAGCATGATCTAATTTTCTTTTTTTTAATTCTTTTTTTATTGGTTGTTCAAAACATTACAAAGCTCTTGACATATCATATTTCATACATTTGATTCAAGTGTGTTATGAACTCCCATTTTTACCACATATACAGATTGCAGAATAACATCGGTTACACATCCATGTTTTTATATACTGCCATACTAGTGACTGTTGTATTCTGCTACCTTTCCTATCCTCTACTATCCCCACTCCCCTCCCCTCCCATCTTATCTCTCTACCCCAACTGCTGTAATTCAATTCTCTCCCTTATTTTTTCCCTTTCCCCTCACAACCTATTATATGTAATTTTGTATAACAATGAGGATCTCCTATTTCCATGCAATTTCCCTTCTCTCTCCCTTTCCCTCCCCCTCTTGTCCCTGTTTAATGTTAATCTTTTCCTCATGCTCTTCCTCCCTGCTCTGTTCCTAGTTGCTCTCCTTATATCAAAGAAGACATTTGGCATTTGTTTTTTAGGGATTGGCTAGCTTCACTTAGCCTAATCTGCTCTAGTGTCATCCATTTCCCTGCAAATGCCATGATTTTGTCATTTTTTAGTGCTGTGTAATACTTCATTGTGTATAAATGCCACATTATTTTATCCGTTCATCTATTGAAGGGCATCTAGGTTGGTTCCACAGTCTAGCTATTATGAATTTTGCTGCCATAAACATCGATGTGGCAGTATCCCTATAGTACGCTCTTTTAAGGTCTTCAGGGAATAGTCCGAGAAGGGCAATAGCTGGGTCAAATGGTGTTTCCAGTCCCAGCTTTCCCAGGAATCTCCATACTGCTTTCCAAATTGGCCACACCAATTTGCATTCCCACCATCAATGCACAAGTGTACACTTTTTCCCACATCCTCGCCAGCACTTGTTGTTGTTTGACTTCATAATCGGTGCCAATCTTACTGGAGTGAGAATGGTATCTTAGGGTAATTTTGATTTGCATTTCTCTGACTGCTAGAGATGGTGAGCATTTTTTCATGTACTTGTTGGTGGATTGTATGTCCTCCTCTGAGAAGTGTCTGTTAAGGTCCTTGGCCCATTTGTTGATTGGGTTATTTGTTATCTTATTGTTTAATTTTTTGATTTCTTTGTATACTCTGGATATTAGGGCTCTATCTGAAGTGTGAGGAGTAAAAATTTCTTCCCAGGATGTAGGCTCCCTATTTACCTCTCTTATTGTTTCTCTTACTGAAAAAAACCTTTTTAGTTATAGTAAGTCCCATTTGTTGATTCTTGTTATTAACTCTTGTGCTATGGGTGTCCTATTAAGGAATTTGGAGCCCAACCCCACAATATGTAGATCAGAGTCAACTTTTTCTTCTATCAGATGCAGAGTCTCTGATTTGATATCAAGCTCTTTGATCCATTTTGAGTTAACTTTTGTGCATGGCGAGAGAAAGGGATTCAGTTTCATTTTGTTGCAAATGGATTTCCAGTTTTCCCAGCACAATTTGTTGAAGATGCTATCCTTCCTCCATTGCATGCTTTTAGCCCCTTTATCAAATATAAGAAAGTTGTAATTTTGTGGATTGGTTTCTGTGTCCTCTATTCTATACCATTGGTCCACCCGCCTGTTTTGGTACCAGTACCATGCTGTTTTTGTTACTATTGCTCTGTAGTATAGTTTGAAATCTGGTATCGCTATACCGCCTGATTCACACTTCCTGCTTAGAATTGCTTTTGCTATTCTGGGTCTTTTGTTTTTCCATATGAATTTCATGATTGCTTTCTCTATTTCTACAAGAAATGTCGTTGGGATTTTGATTGGCATTGCATTAAACCTATAGAGAACTTTGGGTAATATCGCCATTTTGATGATGTTAGTTCTTCCTATCCATGAACAGGGTATATTTTTCAATCTTCTAAGATCTTCTATTTCTCTCTTAGGGTTCTGTAGTTTTCATTGTATAAATCTTTCACATCTTTTGTTAGGTTGATTCCCAAGTATTTTTTTTTTTTTTTTTGAGGATATTGTGAATGGGGTGGTTGTCCTCATTTCCATTTCAGAAGATTTGTCACATATACAGGAATGCCTTTGATTTATGTATGTTGATTTTATATCCTGCCACTTTGCTAAATTCATTTATAAGCTCTAGTAGGTTCTTTGTAGACCCTTTTGCGTCCGTTAGATATAGAATCATATAATCCACAAATAGTGATAATTTAAGTTCTTATTTTCCTATTTTTATGCCTTTAATTTATTTTGTCTGTCTAATTACTCTGGCTAGTATTTCGAGAACTAAATTGAATAGAAGTGGTGAGAGAGGGTATCCCTGTCTTGTTCCAGATTTTAGAGGGAATGCCTTCAGTTTTTCTCCATTTAGAATGATGCTAGCCTGAGGCTTAGCATATATAGCTTTTACAATGTTTAGGTAATTTCCTGTTATCCGTAGTTTTTCTAGTGTTTTGAACATAAAGCGATGCTGTACTTTGTCAAACGCTTTTTCTGCATCTATCAAGATGATCACGTGGTTCTTATTGTTAAGTCTGTTGTTGTGGTGAATAACATTTATTGATTTCCGTATATTGAACCAGCCTTGCATACCAGGGATGAATCCTACTTGATCATGGTGCACAATTTTTTTGATATGCTTTTGTATTCGATTTGCCAGGATTTTATTGAGGGTTTTTGCATCTAAGTTCATTAGAGATATTGGTCTGTAGGTTCTTTCTTTGAAATGTCTTTGTCTGGTTTTGGGATCAGGGTGATGATGGCCTCATAGAATAAATTTGGAAGAGTTCCTTCTTTTTCTATTTCTTGAAATAACTTGAAAAGTATTGGTATTAATTCTTCATTGCAGGTTTTGTAAAAGTCTGCTGTATACCTATCTGGTCCAGGGCTTTTCTTGGTTGGTAGTTTTTGATGGCTTCTTGTGTTTCCTCCTTTGTTATTGGTCTGTTTAAATTGTGTGTATCCTTCCTGACTCAATCTGGGCAAATCATATGACTTAAGAAATTTATCTATGTCTTCACTATCTTCTATTTAATTGGAATATAGGATTTCAAAATAATTTCTAATTATCTTCTGTATTTCTGTAGTGTCCGTTGTGATATTGCCTTTTTCATCCCATATGTTTGTAGTTTGAGTTCTCTCTCTTCTTCTCTTTGTTAGCATGGCTAAGGGTCGGTCCATCTTATTTATTTTTTTGAAGAACCAACTTTTAGTTTTATCAATTTTTTCAATGTTTTTTTTTTTTTGTTTCAATTTTGTTGATTTCCACTCTGATTTTAATTATTTCTTGCATTCTACTACATTTGCTGTTGTTTTGCTCTTCCTTTTCTAGGGTTTTGACATGAAGTGTGAGCTCAATTATTTGTTGGCTTTTTCTTTTTTTTTTTTTTTTTTTTTTTGAGGAATGAACTCCAGGCAATGTATTTCCCTCTTAGAACCGCTTTCATTGTGTCCCATAGATTCCGATATGTTGTGTCTGTATTTTCATTTATCTCTAAGAATTTTTTGATTTCCTCCTTTATGTCTTCTGTAACCCATTGATCATTCAGTAACATATTGTTCATTTTCCAGGCGATGCAGGATTTTTTTCTTCCTTCTTTTATCATTGATTTCCAGTTTCATTCCATTATGATCAGATAAGATATATGGTATTATCTCCACACCTTTATATTTACTAAGGGTTGCTCTATGGCATAATATATGGTCTATCTTTGAGAAGGATCCATGTGCTGCTGAGAAGAACATGTATCCACTTGATGATGGTTGATATATTCTATATATGTGGATTAAGTCTAGGTTATTGATTGTGTTTTGAGTTCTATAGTTTCATTATTCAACTTTTGTCTGGAGGATCTGTCCAATGGAGAGACCAGTGTGTTGAAGTAACCTGTAATTATTGTGTTGTGGTCTATTTGACTCTTGAACTTGAGGAGAGTTTGTTTTATGTACGTTGTAGCACCATCATTTGGTGCATACATATTGATAATTGTTATGTCTTGTTGAAGAATGGTTCCTTTTAACAGTATATAGTGTCCTTCTTTATCCCTTTTGATTACCTTAGATTTGAAGTTGATTCTATTCGATATGAGTATGGCCACTCCTGCTTGCTTCTGAACACCATGTGAGTGGTATGATTTTTCCCAACCTTTCACCTTCAGCCTGTGTATGTCTTTTGCTATCATATGAGTCTCCTGAAGGTAGCATATTGTTGGATCTGTTTTTTTTTTTTTTTTTAATCCAGGTTACTAGCCTATGTCTCTTGATTGGTGAATTTAAGCCATTAACGTTTAGGGTTACTATTGATATATGGTTTTACTTCCAGTCATGCTTATTTATTTATTTATTTTAATTTGGCTAGTTTTTCCTCTTTGGTTATTTCCCCCCCTTTACTGAGGTACCTCCCACTGTTAGTTCTGGGTGTTGTTTTTCAATTCCTCTTCTTGTAGTGTTTTGCTCAAAATGCCTTGCAGTTCTGGTTTTCTGGCTGTGAATACTTTTAACTTTTGTTTATCATGAAATATTTTAATTTCATTGTCAAATCTGTGTTGGGGTTTGAGTGTGCAGAGTTTAGCTCCCTCAGGCCAGACATTTTGCAAGAGCTGTGGCTGCAATTTAGGTCAGCTGAGGCAAACCTCAGTTAGGAGGAGGAAACGTTCTCTTCCCCTTATCACAAGTCACAAGTTCTACATGGTTTGGCCAAGAGGAAGAAGCTTCCTGCATACTTGTCCTGGGAACAGTACATTCTGAAGAAACAAATGCATCCTCAGGGGATTAGATAATGTCTACAAAGAACTTTAAGAGGGTACTTATCAAATAAACAGGAACGATCTGAATTTAGCTCTGTGTATCCGCTGAGGCATGATATTTGGGCAATGTGGGTAAAGTGTTATTGAAGAATTGCTTGCTTTGTTAGAAGAAGAATATAAAAGGAACATGCAAATAAACCTCAGCATGCAGTTGCAATTGCTGCCTTTGCTCTGCATCCCCTGTGTCCTGGTTATTTCGCGACCCTTACCCAGGGACCCGAATGCTCTAGACATTCACAATTGGTGCCCGAACAGGGACCCTGCTGGATTGACAGGAAGGGTAAGTTCTTTTTCTTTATATTACAGGGTGATGGGACAATCTTCATCTTCTCCTTTTTTATGTATTCTTAGGCATTCACTTGCCTTCTATGGTATTAATATTTCCCATTCTGATATAGAGATGTGTCTTAAGGTGGTCAGAGAATGGAATCCCTTGTTCCCAGAGGAAGGATCTATGGATGTGGATAATTGGAAACGGGTCCGTCACAATGTTGAAAAGGCTATGAGGCAAGGCGAAAAAATTCCTATTTGGTTTTGGTCTATCTGGTCTATTTTATATACAATGTTTAAAGCTATGGAGGAAGAAAGGTTGATTGGCAATTTACAAAAGGAGCTAGCTCCCTCTATTCTAGATCTCCCTCTGGATATTAGTGAAAAAGAAGAGGTAGTAAAAGATACGCAAAAATTGACTCATAATTCTTCACAAAATTCTGCTGATTTAACTGGTAATGATACGGAAAAGAAAACGAAAGTAAAAACGATGATCGATGATCGCTCCGTTTCGGAGCAATTCAAACTTGTTATGGAGGAAATTCTGGGATGTCTTAATAAATTAGAAGCTAAAATGGACCCTAGGCCTTTATCGGGAACCAGGCCCTCTGCCCCTCCGGCCACCAACCCTTTTTTGGCAGCTTCTTTAAAGGCTGTCCAGGAAATGGACTCAGAACCTTCTGACGATGAGGACGAAACTCCCTTCTTTGCTTTTCCTATAATCAGGCCTGATCCAGCTAATGGAATGGCACAGCCACCTCGGTATGAGGGGATTGATATTGATCATATTGGCAGATTAAAAAAGGAAGTGACAATGTACGGACCTCAATCCCATTATGTAAAATAATTGCTTAATGCTTTTGCTACTCATTACAATAATTTTGCTCCTGAGGATTGGAAGATTGTGGGCCGTGCTCTTCTACGGGAACCTGAATATCTTCAATGGCACATGTGGTTTTTAGAAGGATGTGCCACTAAGGCTAGAGAAATTGGTAACAGTCAAAACCCTGTTATTCGTGCCATAGGATACCCTATGTTATCTGGCACTGGTATGTATGATGACATTCAACATCAAATTAATATTCCTCCTGAGATTCATGAGCAATTGATGGAAATAGCTTTAGAAGCTTGGGACAAAATTAGACCTACTGGAGAACATTATGGCTCATGGACAAAAGTTTCACAAAAACCCAATGAACCTTATGTAGAATTTTTGTCTAGATTAAAATTGACAATTGAACGAACTGTGGTAGGAGAGGCTGCCAGGCAACAATTACTACGTTTGCTGGCTTATGAAAATGCTAATGAAGATTTAAATGAGCCATTTTACCGATTAAAGATACAGGAGATATTCATATGTACTTAAAGGTGTGCAAAGATATAACATCAGAATCGAGAAAGATGCAATTATTTGCTGAAACCATGGTCTCTACATGGCATGCTTTGCAGAATACTAATCGAAATTTGGCTAACATTAAGTGTTTTGGGTGCGGCCAGACTGGGCATCTGAGAAAAAATTGTAAGCAAAAGAATGAAAAGGAAACTAGGGGACCTGGAATATGTCCTAAATGCAAAAAAGGTAAACATTGGGATCGAGAATGTAGAACAAAAAATGCAGCCATTCTTGCAATTCAGGGAAACGGTCCATCGGGCCGGACCCCAGGCCCTGGACAAATAAACGGGGGCAACCCACAATCTTTTCCCTACAACCCGCAACCCAACATAGTGCCGCTGTGGACATCCCAGCCTTAAGTGATTTTGATCTCCAGGGTGGTGCTATGCCTAAAAGAATACCTACAGGAATATTTGGGCCACTACCTCCAGGGACTTTCACTTTGCTCACAGGACGCTCCAGCCTTAATGCTAAAGGTATTACTGTCCATTTAGGCATTATCGATGCAGACTATGAAGGAAAAATTCAGATTTTAATGTCTTCTCTTGCTGATGTTCATTTTTCCAAAGGAGAAAGAATTGCCCAACTTCTCTTATTACCTTACCTCCCTATAGGGGATTCCTCTAATCAGAGGCAGGGTGGATTTGGCAGTACTGACACACAAAGTGTTTTTTGGGCCACACAAATTACTAAAATGCAATCCCTTATAAAAGTGAAGCTAGGGACTAAAATGATTAGTGCTTTAATTGATACAGGATCTGATATTACTATAATAAAAAGTCAAGATTGGCTGTCTAATCTTCAGTATCAAATTATACCCTGTCAAATTAAGGGGGTTAGCTCGGCTCCCGTCCAAAGTATTGGCCAAGCTTTAAACCATATAACTATTCAATCAGAGGATGGACAAATAGCTGTATTAAAACCCTACATTCTAGAAGTTCCTCTTAATATAATCGGAAGGGATATTTTAGAACAATGGAGAGCTTATATTCAATTTTAACTAATTCTAGATGGAGCCACTGAAAATTATGTGGAAATCCAAGGACCCTTTATGGATTGAACAATGGCCCTTAACAAAAGAAAAGTTAGATGCTGCTCACCTGTTGGTCAAGGAACAATTACAACAAGGTCATATCGAATTCTCTACATCTCCATGGAACTCACCTATATTTGTCATAAAAAAAGAAGTCTGGTAAATGGAGATTATTAACTGATTTAAGGGAAGTGAATAATTCCATGTACCCCATGGGGGCTTTACAACCTGGAATCCCCTCTCCCGCTATGTTACCAAAAGATTGGCATATTGTAGTTATTGATTTACAGGATTGTTTCTTTACCATTCCTGTTCATCCTGTTGATCGTAAGCGTTTTGCTTTTTCTTTGCTGCAAATTAATCATAAAGGACCTCATCTTCGGTATCAATGGAAAGTATTACCCCAAGGAATGATGAATTCCCCTACGATGTGTTAAATTTATGTCGATGCAGCATTAAAACCTATCCTTAAAAATTGGCCTCAGTTATATATTTCTCATTATATGGATGATATTCTCTTTTCAGGACCTGATAAGCAGGAACTTGATGATTTATTACAAAAATTGCCAATTTATTTTCAACCTTATGGGTTAATAATTGCCCCTGAAAAGATACAGAAAGAGGATGTCATTAATTACTTGGGATATACAGTTACTAGGCAAAAGATAATTCCTCAAAAATTATCAATCAGGAGAGATAATTTAAAAACACTTAATGACTTTCAAAAATTATTAGGGGATATTAATTGGTTACGACCTTCTTTGGGGATACCTACTTATCAATTAAGTCATCTGTTTTCATTGTTACAAGGAGATCCTGCACTTAATAGCTCTCGTATAATTACTAAAGAAGCCTCTGATGAATTGACCTTTGTAGAACAACGCATTAAAAATGCATTCCTTCAGAGAATAGATTTACAAGCCCCTATTTCTCTTTATATCTTAAATACATTTCAATACCCTACTGCAGTTCTGGGACAGCATGAGCTTCCTTTAGAATGGATTTATACAAAACATAGATTCTCCAAAAATATTATGCCATATGCTGACCAGATCGCATTATTAATTGAACAAGGAAGACAGAGAAGTATAACCTTGACGGGCAATGACATTTCTCACATAATTACCCCATTACCTAAAGACCAATGGACTTACTTGGTACAAATGACTGAAATGCTACAAATAGCGTTGGCTGAATATACCGGAGGTATTTCCTATCATTTCCCCAAGGGCAAATTATGGGACATGCTAAAACGTCAACGATTTGTAATTAATAATATTATTAGTGAATATCCTTTAGGCAATGTTGTTACTGTGTTTACTGATGGATCAAAAACTAAAAGTGCCTATTGGACAGAGAATCAATATTGGGTTCAAATAACAAACTATCAATCTGTCCAACAAAATGAATTATTTGCAGTCATTCAAGTTTTAAATGATTTTGATAATCAAGACATTAACATTCTTACTGACTCTGCATACACGATGGGAGTAGTTAAAAATATATTTACTGCAGTAGCCTATTCTAATAAACCTGCTCTACAAAATCTTTTTCTTACCTTACAAAAACTTTTACAAGCTCGTAATGCTCACATATTTATAGATCATATTAGATCACACTCTAAATTACCAGGATTTTTGACATATGGTAATGCTCAGGTAGACAAATTAGTGATGTTCAAAACTCCTCAAGAAGAACATAGTCTGTTTCATTCTAATGCCAGACATTTACACATTAAATATAAGATTCCATATAAACAAGCAAAACAAATTATTAAAAATTGCCCAGTTTGTCGACCTTTACATCTTAGGATTGTACCTTCCGGAGTAAATCCCAGAGGGATTCAACCTAATGAATTATGGCAAATGGATGTTACACATGTTCCCTTGTTTGGACTTTATTCTTGTGTTCATGTTACTATTGACACATACTCTAAATTTTTGTGGGCTACCGCTCAAATTGGAGAAACCACCCGTCATGTTATTCAACACTTAGTGGAAACATTTGCTATTATGGGAATTCCCGCTATGATTAAAACTGATAATAGTCCGGCTTATACTAGTAAAAATTTTAAAGATTTTTGCAAATTATATGATATTATTCATCTAACCAGAATAGAATATAATCCACAAGGACAAGCTTTAGTAGAACGTGTACATGCTATGCTTAAAACACAAATTAAAAAATTAAAAAGGAGGAAAATGACAGATTTAAATATGCACTTGTTTAGACATTTACAAAATCAACCTAAAGCATTGTTACATCAAGCCTTATTTATTTTAAATTTCCTTAATCTTCCACAAGGAGAAATATTGACAAGAGCAGAACGAAATTTTGAGCAAAAAACCTTAGAAACAGTTCATGAACTAATTTGGATAAAAATTGTGGCAGATGCTGAATGGCAGCCAGGGACTTTACTTTATAGAGGAAAGGGCTATGCTTATGTTTCAACAGAAAATGGACACCGGCAGTGGCTCCCAGGGCTGTGGATCCAGACCTGTCACAATCAGAACGGCACCAAGGGGGGCACCCTATCCACTACCCCAGCTGAGGAATCAAGATCCTGAGTTTGATGTTCCGGTGGCAGCAATGGTGTGTCTTCATCTTGGGGCCCGACGTCGTCGACGTCCTAATTTCTCTCCCTTACCTACGTGGGGTCAAATTAAAAAGCTGAGTGGGGAAGGGCAAAAGGTGCTGCAATGAACAGGGAAGAGTTGCACCCCAGAAAATTTATTTCTGGCCATGTGTGCATTATTGACAGTGTCTTCCGCTTCTGAGGTACAAAATACTAATACTCACTATTGGGCCTATATTCCCAATCCACCTTTGTTGGAACCTGTTACTTGGGTGACATGGATATTACCTTATATACTTCCCTTGCTCTTTTATCTCCCCCTTGGAACAATTTAACATATATGAATATTAATGATGGAACACCATTTAATTTCACTTATAAGAATAATAACAGTAAACCTATATGCTTGGGCATTCCTCCTTGCTTACAATTAGATTGGCAACATTGGATACTAGTTGGAATTTGGAGTAATGGTTCTCGAACCCGTTTACAACGGTTGACTGCATGGTCCGTCAATATGACCTGGGATAATATAACTGAACAAAAATACCCTATGTTCCCCGAGTGCCCCGATTTTACTTATCAAGACTTGAGATACTCCCCTTTCATATGGCAGGAATGTTTAGGCAAATTTGGGAAGATATTTCAGAATATTATCATGTGGGGCCCTTACGGGATGTTCTTAAAAAATTGTTCAGAATAGAATATTACTGCTTGTGATTTATCTTCTACATACAGAATCCCGCCAAAAGAGAGATGGAATGAAACCATTCGGAACGACAAATTGATGGCCTAGGATGATGGCGGAATTGCTGACCCACGCTTGGCTTCAGTGCAGTACCCTCATCATTTACAAACACATTTATGGAAAATTGCTGCTGCAACTAAAACTGTAATTTTGTCTAATGGCTCTTTCTCTGGGACTAGTCAATCTGCTGCTTCTTATAATTTTACTGTATTTAAAGAATATAATATAACCACATGTGTGCCCATGCCATACTTGTTCTTTTACTTTTGATGAGGGAATTTTATGCTTTAATTGTAAATTGTATACCTGTATTAATACATCTGTTTCTATTCCTTCTGGTTATTCCATTGTGCTGTTACAACAGCGCTCTCACATTTGGCTTCCTGTGAACTTACAAAGACCATGGTCCCAAGATCCTGTAAATACTTTGGTTCTGGAATTTTTTAGACAATTGTTAAAACGTACTAAACGGTTTGTGGGAGTTGTTGTTGCTGTAATTCTAAGTCTTATTGCAGTGGCTACAGTTGCTACAGTTTCAGGGATAGCTTTACATACTTCTTTACAAACAAAACATTTTGTTGAGGAATGGCATAAAGATTCGCATGAGTTGTGGCTATCCAAGGCTCAAATTGATTCTAGACTTCAAACTCAAATAGATATTTTAAAACAGCCAGTTAATTGGTTAGGAAAAAAAGATACTCACCTTAGAACAAGAAATTAGATTAAAATGTGACTGGAATTCAACTTCTTTCTGTATAACTAATGTACAATTTAATCAAAGCTTACACGAATGGAGTGCCATACAAAATTATCTCGATGGTAATGAAACAGCTCAATTAATGATTGATTCTTTACAAAAGGATATATTTGAAATTTTTGGAAAAGGGTTTCAACATGATGATGCTGCACAAATAGCTGAATTGTTTTTAAAACAGTTAGAGGGATTAGATCCCAAAGGAATTGCTCAAAGTCTTACCCATATGGCTGGAGGAGTGGGAATAGTGTTATGCTTAGTTATTATCCTGTTTGTAATTATATATTGCATGTGCATAAGACCATCTCAAAATTCTATATTATCTTTGTGGAAAACTGTTTTAGAAAAACAAAATAAAAAAGAAGGAATTGTTGGGGTTTGAGTGTGCAGAGTTTAGCTCCCTCAGGCCTGACATTTTGCAAGAGCTGTGGCTGCAATTTAGGTCAGCTGAGGCAAACCTCAGTTAGGAGGAGGAAACGTTCTCTTCCCCTTATCACAAGTCACAAGTTCTGCATGGTTTGGCCAAGAGGAAGAAGCTTCCTGCATACTTGTCCTGGGAACAGTACATTCTGAAGAAACAAATGCATCCTCAGGGGATTAGATAATGTCTACAAAGAACTTTAAGAGGGTACTTATCAAATAAACAGGAACGATCTGAATTTAGCTCTGTGTATCCGCTGAGGCATGATATTTGGGCAATGTGGGTAAAGCGTTATTGAAGAATTGCTTGCTTTGTTAGAAGAAGAATGTAAAAGGAACTTGCAAATAAACCTCAGCATGCAGTTGCAATTGCTTCCTTTGCTCTGCATCCCCTGTGTCCTGGTTATTTTGCGACCCTTACCCAGGGACCCGAATGCTCTAGACGTTCACAAATCTGAAGCTTAATTTTGCTGGATACAGGATACTTGGTTGGAATTCATTATTTTTCAGCTTTTGAAATGCGTTTCTCCAGGATCTTCTCGCTTTCAACGTCTGTGATGAAAAATCAGCCATTAACCTAATTGGTTTACCCCTGAATGTAATCTGCCTCCTTTCTCCCATAGCTTTTAATATTCTCTTCATGTTCTGTATGTTTGATATCTTTATAATTATGTGTCTTGGAGTTGGTCTGTTATGGTTTTGTATGTTTGGGGTCCTGTAGGCTTCCAGGATTTGGCAATCCATTCCATCTTTCATATCTGGGAAGTTTTCTAAGGTTATTTCATTCAACATATTGTTCATTCCTTTGGTTTGAACCTCTATACCTTTTTCTATCCCAATTACTCTCAAGTTTGTTTTTTTATGACATCCCATATCTCTTGGATGCATTGCTCATGATTTCTTACCATGCTTTCTGCGTTGACTATATTCTTTTCGAGTTAATAAACTTTGTCTTCATTATCTGATGTTCTGACTTCTATTTGATCTAGTCTATTTGTAATATTCTCGTTTGAGTTTTTAATTTGGTTTATGGTTTCCTGCATTTCTAGGATTACGGTTTGATTTTTTTAAAAATCTCTGTCTCCTCCTAGAGTTCATGTTTTGCTATTTGAATTTGTTTATGCAATTCGTTTTCAAAGTACTCTTTCATTTTTTGGACTTGCTGTCTAATGACTTCTCTAAGATTCCATTCCATCTGAGTCAGGTATGCCTTGAGTTCTTTCTCTGTCCATTTTTCTGATGCCTCTAGGTTCTCCTGTAAATTTAAGTTGTCCTGCATTGTTTGTAATCCTTTTTTCCCTTGTTTTTTCATGGTGTTCATGTTACTTTCCAACTCTTTTTACTGCTGTGTTTTCGTTTTCTCCTATAAATTTGTTTTGGTTTTGTATATCTCTGTGGTCTCTCCTTTGTGGTGGGAGACTATGCCTAGAAATGTTGGGCTTTATTGTACTTTAAAGCTGATTCATTCAATTCAAAGAAGGCTTATGGATTCTGTATGCATAAAGTGATTTGTTGTTTGGTCTTAGGACTTTGTTTAGGTTAGGTGCTATGATGGTATGAAGGTCAGTATGTCTTGGCTACTTTGGAAGATTGCTCTACTGAAGGGGGATATTAACAGGCGATTTCCACAGGGTATTTGGTAATAGCTAGGTATTTAGGAGCCTTATAGACTGCCTCGAAACAATCACCTACTTGCATTTAGACAATTACACTTAATGGAAGACGTAATGCTTGGGATGAAAGTTGGGGGGAAGGGGAAGGAAGGAGCTCTTAAAAAGAAAGAGGGAGAGAGAGATAGGTAGAATAGAGGAGAATGGAAAGAACAATAAAACTTGAAAAGGGAAAGAAACAAGTAGGAAAAGAGGAAAAAAAACTAATAAAATAGAAAATAAAAAATTAGAAATTAAAAAAAAAATGAAGTCTTAGAGATCTCTTTTCTTCTCTTCCCGTAGGCAGAGCTGTGCCCTCAATGTGCCGGTAGCAATCCCTGTAAGGCAGCTCCTGGGAGGCTCTCAATCCTGTTAGTCCAGAGCTGTTTCTCTTCTCCTGCCCCTCCCCCCCTTCTTCATGTCAGACAGCTGGAGAGCCGCTCACCGGAGGTTCTCTCCAAGGATCTGGTTACACTTACAGCCCCACTGCTTGACGTATTTCCCAAACGACTGAGCACTCTCTCTGTCATTCATCCAAGTCCCAGTGCTGTGGAGTGGTGATCTGGGAACCAATAGTTTAATTTGTCCGGATCCCTTTGGTGGGCACACCCCTGGGAACTGGTGGCTAAGACCTTGGGTGTCGCCGCTGGTGGTAAGGGGAGTTGGGGATCAAGAATCCCCTCTGCTTCCCTCGGCCCCTACAGTCACACCCACGCCACTGGCGGTAGTGGGAATTGGGGTCGGGAGTCTCCTCCGTTTCCCTCTGCCCCTACAGTCATGCCCACGGAGCTCTGGGTGGAGATTTTTGAGGTTTCCTGGATGTATGTATCTGGTGGGGGTGGGAGTCACACACCTGCTCAACCTGATTCTGCTGGGAAGGAATCCCACCCGCCGACCTCTGGTGATGTCACCTCTCTGCTATGGCAGGCCCCAGACTCCTTGCAGGAGTGTCTGAAGGAAGGGGTGGGTCTGGCCTGTCTCTGGTCTGACCCAGTCTCGGTTGGTTTCGGTTCCAGTTTCCTGTTTCATGAAGGCTTGGTTAGCGACCTCTTCATAGGGTCCCTGTGTCGAGCCTGCTGAACCACCTCTTACTGTGCTGGTCACTACGCAGCAGTGGTGGGTGGTGGGTCTGGATCTCCATGCCACGTGGCAGAGATTCACTCATCTGGGGCAAACTGTCACCTCCAATAATCCTACAAATTCCCCAGCAGGTCTCACTTCAGCAGAATTTTGCTAGAAGTTTCTCAGCAGGTAGAATCTGAATGTATTAATGCATCTTTCTGACCCTGTTATTGAGGAGGTACTGAAAGTGCTGCCTCCCAGCCCGTTGCCATGTTGGATCGGAAAACAAAAAATATTTTCAATTTTTTGAAAAGTATTTTTTGTTGTTGCTGTAGTTGTGCACAATACCTATTTATTTATTTTTATGTGGTGCTGAGGATCAAACCTAGGGCCTCTCATGTGCTAGGCAAGCACTCTACTGCTGAGTCAGAATCCCAACCCTACTATTTCCATTTTTAGATATAGTTTTTCTTAAGTTTACCTCCAAAATACAGTAAAACATGCCCTAAGTTTCATAGAATTTACTGAAAAGCTTAGTGTTTTTTCAGAGAGTTTAGATCATGGGAACATTCAGTCTTCTTTGTGAGAAAGTGTGGTGTCTTTCCACTGAATTTGATGTGTTTTTATGCCTCTAATTGTGTACATTTTGTATTATAATCATTTTTATCTCTCATTACATGTATTTTACCAATCTACTCTCCAGCCCAACAGAATTGTATTGTAGACTGTTGTTTATTTTTTGCTTACTTATTGAGTGATGGGAATTGATGCCATGGATATGCTCATGCTTCGTTATCTTCCAGAAATAAATTTCAATTTGTGAGCAACGTTCTGGAGTTGGGCAGGTGTTTTACTGGGGAATAAACCTACAGGCACTCAACCACTGAGCACATCCTCAGTCCTTCTTCTTCTTTATTTATTTTTTCTTTTTCTTTTTTTTTATATTTTGTATAGTTGTAGATGGGTAGAATACCTTTATTCTATTTATTTTTCTGTGGTGCTGAGGATCATACCCAGTGCCTCACACATGTTAGCAAGTGGTCTGCCATTCAGCTACAGTCCAAGACCCCCTTTTTATTTTTGATGAAGACCAATCTCACTAAATTTCTGAGTGTCTTGCTATGTTACTGATATAGGCCTCAAACTTTTGCCATTTCCCTGCCTTGACCTCCCCAGTGGCTGAAATTACAGGTGCACACCACTACACCAGCAGTTGGAATGCGTTTTGAAGACTTATCATCCAATTTTTTCCAGATGAAAATAGTATTGAAAATCAGTTTTCTTGCTTTTGTTCATATTTTTGAAATTTGTAACTATGACTTTCCTCTTTGCTTTACTTTTGCATTATTATGATAAAGGTATTTAGCATATTAATATTGTTTCTTATGTATACATTTTTAAAACTTCATGGCTTGGTAGTTTATTTACTTCTTTATTAGATAAACTTTGTTTTTATAAGCAATTTTAGGCTTACATAGTTTATTAGTCAGTGTTCTCTAGAGGAAAAGTATCAAGAGGAAGTATGATTATCAAAGGGGATTCATTAGATTGGCCTACTTGACGTGAAGGTGGATGTCCACAGTGGCCATCTGCAGGCTGGAGAGCTTGAGAAGTAGTAGCTGCAGAGTCCCAGAGGCTGAAGCCTCAGAACAAGGGGGATCAATGGTGCTGCCCTAGTCCAGACTAAAGATTCTGGAAACTCCCTGGAGAATCACTGGCAGAGTCCACTTTGGGAGAGTGAAGAAGGCAGAGTCTGATATCCTCAGGCCACTGCAGGAGCAATCAAGAACCCATTTGAGAAAAAAGGAGCTTGCTCTGCTGCTGCTTCCTTCTTCTTCCAACTTTTGTTCCACCCAAGACACTGTCCTATTGGATGGTGCTGCCTAGCTTAAGGAGGTTCTCGAGTTTGGCTCACTATCCCATATGCCAATCATTTGTAGACACACCCTCATGGACACACCCAGAAGCTCATTAATCATCAGCATCCTTTAATTCAATCAAGGTGACAATTAAATGTGCCATTACACATAGTATCAAATACCTCTTCTCTCCAGCTTATAGTCGCCACTGTTTTCAACATGTTGCATTGGTGTAGAGTGTTTGTTAGTTACTAAACCAGTGTTGAACATTTGATAAAGAGAATGGATGAAGCAACATGTTAGGATAAGCCAAAGTTCATCCTTTACCTTAGGGTTCCTCGTCTGTGTGATGTGATTGTGTGTGTCACGTCGTATACAAGATAATGTCATACAGAAGAGTTTCACTGCTCTGGGAATCCTGTGTTCCACATGTTCATCACTCCTCCTCATTCCTTCCTCCTATCTGCTCCCTAAGTCCCTGGCACCCATCAGTTCTGCTAGTGCATCTATAATGTTGTCTTTTCCAGAATGTTCTTGACATGGAATCTTACTGCACTTGGCCATTTCAAACTGGCTTCTCTCACTTAACAGTCTGCCTTTAAGCGTGCTGTATCTTTCCAGGCTGCAGAGCTCATTTTCTGGGTGATGCTCTTTGGTGTGGTTAAACTTCAGCTTGTCCACTCAGTATTGAAAGGTGCACCTTCCTTGCATCTAGTTTTGGGCAGTTCTGGATATGGCTGCTGTAGTCACTGCAGTGAGGGTTCCTGTGCCCATAATTTTCACATCATTTGCATAGACACCTGGAGTGTGATGACTTAATTGTACAGTTTTTTTGCATTTATGATTAAATTTTGTATTTATGATTATGAGCATCATTCATAGTTTTCTTTTCTATTTAATAATTTTATTTATTTAATTTTGATAATATGGTAACTTATGCCTCAGGAAGACTTAGGAGGTGTTAACTGAGCTTCTATCTTCTGGAAAAAAAAAATAGAAAATTGGTGGCAGTTCTTATGTGTCTCATGGAAGCCTGTTTGAGATGTCAGAGCCTTGCCTTGCCTTTTTGGGAAGTAATTAGTTACTGAGTATGTCTTTTTCAATAGCCATAGGCTCATCTATTTTGTGTATTTACCCTGGTATGTAAGTTGTAGGAGATTGTCTCTCTCAAAGAAATGGTCCAGTTTCTGCAAGTTGTCTAATTTGTGTCAAGCACATTTATGATAATCTTGAAGTCCCAATGCATTGTTGATGATGACACTTTTAAATCTGTTAGTAGGTTTTCAGCCCTCGTTGCTTTTTTCTTTAATATCATTGTATATTTTACACTTTTATTTCTTTATTTTTATGTGGGAGTGAGGATTGAACCCAGTTTCTCCCAAGCACTAGGCAAGTACTCTTCCACTGAGCCACAACCCCAGTCCCTGTCCTCTGTATTCTTAGCCTTTTGTCAGTTAATCAGTGATGCTGATGTTCATGAAGAACTTGATTTTGCAGACTGTGGATTTCCTGATTTTGGTTTCATCAACACCTACTCTGTTACCTCCCTGTGGTTAATTTAGGTTTACCTTGCTCTTCTTTCTCTGGTTTTTTGAAGCGGCAGTTTCATTGATTGCTTTTAGCTCTTCTTTTCTGAAATGTGTGTTGGATGACTTAGATATCAATACAGCACCACCTCTGGTGTTCTCTATAAATTTCCTATGATGGACTTTTACATTTTTTTCTTTCAAAATGGTCACCTTTTCTCTTGAGTCACCTCTTTGCCCTGTGTCTGTTCAGAGCCCTGTGTTTCATGTCCCCTTCCCTGGAAGCTTTTCACTTTCTTCTGATCTGATTTCTGCTTTAGCTATCATGTTCTTTGAGCATACATGGGATTTCACTGGTGGTGCACTTGTAGGGGTATGGTTTATGTCCTGTGGAGTGTTGCTGTGACCCTGAGACCTCACTGTGCTTCCCGTTTGGATGAAGGTTCATGAAGCCCTCCTGTCTGCATCATTGTCCTGACAGAGTTGGGCTGATGTCTCTGAGTGTAATTGTGGAATCTTCATTGTTTGAGGTGGTTCTGTATGTTTTCAGTCCTTGAGTATGCTTCTGTGTAAGTGGCAGGGACATTTTCTTTTTGTCTGTTCCATCACTGTGCAGACATCATAGCATGCTTATAGATGTGAATGGTGGCCTCTTTCACACGCAGACTGTGTGGGATAGTTCAGAATTCTGGGCTACAAACTTGTTGCTTTACCACACTCTGGAAGAGCTTCTGCCTTAGGTTTGTTTACACCACCATTGCTACAGGCAAGATGAATCTCTTTCACAACAGACAACCATTGCATATGTGGCCCAACCTTGATCAAAATGTCCTTGAGCAGAATATTGGTATGTGTCTCATGACTGTACATTATGGTAGTCAACCTGCTGCTGTTAAGAAGAGTTTGACAATCATTGGATATTCATTGTTGCAGTGAGACTAAGAAAAGTAGTGCCTACGGTTTATTAAGAAGATTGTTTTGAGAGTTATAAAACTTTGTAAGGCTGTTATTTAGACAAGGTGACATTTTTGGGTCATTGAGTTATTTATAAGACACATGCCATCTTTCTACTTACCCCATTCTGCTTTGACAGTAACCACAAGAAATTTTCAAATTGTTGTGTTTATTAATAAATAAATTAACTTAATCAAATAGAGAACTCATGTTTCTTTTGGTCATTTAATAGTAAGCTAGTTGACTAAATTTGTTCTGGAGTAAAGCACCTGCAAACTTCTAGTTGTTCTTGGTGTAATCACACAGAATGAGCTCAATCTCCAGTTAACACTTTGTGACCACCTGTGTGAAATGTTGTCTAAATGTTGCCTATGAAGGAGTCTCCTTAGTGACCCCATGCCCAGAGGATGGGAGTGGGGGCTGGTTCTAGGCATTTTTTTAAGTATAGAACGATAGACTTTCAGAGGAAACAAGACATCAGTAAATACCATGTTGCCTATATTAAACTTGTAGGTACAGGGAGCCATTGTAGTAGGCAGAATCTCTCTCAAATGCTTAGTTTCGTGATTCCTGCATTTTTCTACTCATCACCTTTCGTTTCTAAAGATAAGTACTATCAGAAGTGCTTATATTAGCTCTGTACCACACAGGACGTTTCTAGGACATGTAATAGAGGTGCAACCATTAAAGAAGTTAGGAGAGATATGGAAGCCTGTCTTGCTTCCTGTGAACTCACCAAAGGAAGGGTATAAATCACTATGATGTTTGCCTTCTGAGTACCCAATTTCTAGTGTTGGAATGGGTGTAAGAAATTGAGTGCAGTAAATATTTGATGGACCAAATTGTGGAATTAATCAGGAGGCCAGGGAATCGTGTGAACATCATGTATGTTGAGTGCAGATTTCTCATGCTGTCAATCTCTCCTGGCCTCCACTATACATTTGTGGTATATTTTAGATCTCAGTGACCTTTGAGGATGTGGCTGTGAACTTCACCAAGGAGGAGTGGGCTTTTCTGGATGCTTCCCAGAAGAGCCTTTACAGAGATGTGATGCTGGAAGTCCTCAGAAACCTGGCTTCTATAGGTAATAATGTTGGTTTTAAAATTAATCAAATAGAGAACTCATGTTTATTTTGGTCATTTATGTAGAAGGTGAAAAGGAAATCAGTTGGTGAATTATTGAAGCATAAATGCACCTACAATTTGGCAAAGCACTTCTAGCTCCTAAATATTCATAAAGATTGTTATGTTCTCTCATTTTAGGAAACAAGTGGCAAGACAAGACCACTGAAGATCATATTGAATATTCTGGGAGTAACCTAAGGTAACTGTACTCACAAGAGGAATTCGTGAGGGAATCTGAGAACTGTCATATAATTTTTAAAGCAAAGCAACAGAAGAAGAATGCATAATTTGAAATGTATTTATTCTTATAATATTTTTTACCAGAAATATATACTTATCTCTAACAGGTATTCAGTCTTTTCAAAGGATTTGACATGCAAAAAGTACTGTGAAATTGCATATTTAAATATCACTATTTGAATAATAGCCATAGAGAAGCTGTGTTGCAAAGGACTGTTTCCTTTCAATCTGTTTATTTTCAGGCAACTTTAACAAGTCAGAAAATCTAGCCTTTACCTGATGTTGGTAGAAATGTAAAGACCTATAAATAAATAGAAAATTGTGAATGAGTTAGGTATCAATTATGTGCTAGTCACTTCTTCTTCAAAGAAGTCCTATGGTAAACTTCAAACTTTCCCCACAGAATAGTGTGGGGAAACCTTCAAATTGATTCCAATTCTTAATCAAACAAACAAAAATTTTAATAGAGTATATCCATGTGACTTCATTATGTGTGCAAAAGATTTCATATGTCCTTCATTCCTTCATAGGCACATCACATCTCACTCTGGACACAAATACTATAAGCATGAGGAATGTGAAGAGAAGCCATGTGAATTTAAACAATATAGGAAATCTCTGGTTTCTCTCAAAAGTGTTCACACACAAATGTTGTTACAAACTGGAGAGAGACCATATGAAAGTACACTATGTGGGAAAGTCATCAGTTGTTCCAATGACATTCAAAGACATGAAGAAACTCATACTGGGTGGCAACCCTATGAATGTCAACAATGTGGTGAAGCCTCTTCTTCTCTCCCAGGTGTTCAAAGACACATGATAACACACAGTGGAGGTAAAACTTTTCAATGTGAGGTATGTGGGAAAGCCTTTCATTTCTCCTCTTTATTTAGAAGACATGAAAGAACTCATTCTGGAGAGAAACTCTATGAATGTAAACAAGATGGTCAAACCTTTATTTCACACACAAGTCTTCAAAAGCACAGGATCACACACACAGGGAATGCACATTTCAAATGTAAGGTATGTGGGAAAGACTTTGCTTATCCCAGATTACTTAGAACACATCAGAAAACACATACTGGAGAGAAGCCCTATGAATGTAAGCAGTGTGGCAAAGCCTTTGATAGATCTGGTGGCCTTCACATACATGAAAGAACTCATACTGGAGAGAAGCCCTATGAATGTAAGCAGTGTGGTAAAGCCTTTGCTAGATCTGGTGACCTTCACACACATGTAAGAACTCATACTGGAGAGAAGCCCTATGTATGTAAGTAGTGTGGAAAAGCCTTTGCAACATCCCATCAGCTTCATACACATGGAAGAACACAAACTGGAGAGAAGCCTTATGAATGCAAACAATGTGGAAAAGCCTTTGCTATGTCCCATCAGCTTGACAGACATGGAAGAACACACACTGGAGAGAAGCCCTATGAATGTAAGCAGTGTGGAAAAGCCTTTGCTACATCTAGTTACCTTCAGATTCATGGAAGAACACATACTATAAAGAAACCCTTTGGATGTCAACAATGTGGAGAAACATTTGCTTCATCCCATCATCTTCACATACATGGAAGAATGCATACCAGAGAAAAGACGTATGAATGTGAACAATGTGGAAAAGCCTTTACTACTGCCTCTTACCTTCAGATACATGAACGAACTCATACTGGAGAGAAGCCTTATGAATATAAGCAGTGTGGGAATGCCTTCACTCAGTCCTCTCACCTTCACTCACATGAACAGAGTCATACTGGAGAGAAGCCCTGTGATTGTAAGCAGTGTGGCAAAGCCTTTGCTAGATCCAGTGAACTTCAAATACATGGAAGAGTGCATGCTGGAGAGAAGCCCTATGAATGTAAGCAGTGTGGCAAAGCCTTTGCTAGATCTGGTGACCTTCACATACATGAAAGAACTCATACTGGAGAGAAGCCTTATGAATGTAAGCAGTGTGGCAAAGCCTTTGCTACATCCCGTCAACTTCATAAACATGGAAGAACACATACTGGAGAGAAGCCCTAGGAATGCAAACAATGTGGAAAGCCTACACTAGTGCCTTTTACCTTTGGATATATAAACACATTCATACTGGAGAGAAGCCCTATGAATGTAAGCAGTGTGTCAAAGCCTTCACTCAGTCCTCTAACCTTCACTCACATGAACAAAGTCATACTGGAGAGAAGCCCTGAGAATGTAAGCAGTGTGGAAAAGCCTTTGCTAGATCCAGTGACCTTCACAGACATGGAAGAATGTATACTGGAGAGAAGCCCAATGAATGTCAACAACGTGGAGAAGCCTTTGCCACATCTTGTCTGCTTCACACATGTGAAATAACACATACTGCATAGAAATCATATGCATGAAAACAATTGGTAAACTCTTCTGTTATTATTGTTTCACTCATATACATATAGGAAGTTTACTGGAGAAAAATCCTTTGAATGTGAAATATGGTAAATCAATATTTCATGTCATCCTCAAAGACAAGAAAGGGCTCACACCACTGAAAATGTGTGTGTGTGTGTGTGTGTGTGTGTGTGTGTGTGTGTGTGTGTGTGTGTGAGAGAGAGAGAGAGAGAGAGAGACAGACAGACAGACAGAAAGACATGGAGACCCACTGGGGATTTAGTCTGGTGGTGCTCTGCCACTGAGCTACATTCCAGTTCTTTTTTACTTTTTATTTTGAGACAGGGAATTGATGAGTTTCTTAGGGTCTTCCTAAGGTGCTGAGGCTAGCCTCCAACATTGATTCTTCAGAATCAGCCTCTCAAGTCTCAGGAATTAAAGGCATACACCACCACATCCAACTGAATAACTCTTTTAATGTGAAAAATATCACAAATCATTCCATTTTCCCTGTTGCCTTCAAAGGCATTTAATTCACATTGAAAAACAAACCCTCTGAATTTGGGGGATTTGCTACATTTTGTCAGCTTCGTTTCCTTTCTTATATATGAAAATACTCATGCAGAGAAACCCTGTGAATGTGAGAAATGTGGGAAATCTTCTAGTTTCCTCATTTTTTTCCCTAAAGACTGGGAATATTGTTTTGGAATAAAAAGAATAAATCCTATGCAAGTAAGAAATATAAAGGGTTCAGCCATTCTAGTTTTGTTCAGTTGTATGAAAGGACTCATACTGTAGAAAATGCTGAGGATAAGCCATGTGGGGCAGTATTCAGCTTTCAGAGTTTTCTCCAAAGGCATAAAAGAATTTACATCGGTGAAAATCCTTTTTCTCTCTTTAAAAATTGCAGTAACACTTTAAACTTTCCAGGTACCTTTGAACAGCATTTAAGAAATCACACTGGAGAAAAGTTGTGTATGTAGAAATGTGTTGAGACCTTTGCTTGTTTCAGATCCATTTGAACTTGTTCAGACTTGAGGTAAATTTTATTGTATTTCATTTTATTTATTTATTTTGAGATAACCACTGTAGGTGTGTGAAAATGGTGTGTGCCTTCATTTCTTTTTTCTTTTATCTATTCAGAGGTAACAAAAATTCACCCTGGGTTGGAGAGGAGCATTGCATCAGCATGAAGATTTGAAAGCAACATGTTTTTTGCTGGGTTAAATCTCTCTTATTGTTAGATTCCATTTTCCTGGGTTAAATCTCTCTTATTGTTAGATTCTATTTTCCTGTATTTTAAGTCTTTTGAGTCTAATGTTTAATTACATATTGTGTATGTTAGTTTAGACCTCTCCACTCCAGCCTTTGGTACAGATTGGTGAAATGGCTCTTCTGAACTTCTTTCCTCTCTTTCTTTGTTCACATTTCACCCAGGAGTGCTCTACCACTGAGTTTCTCCATAGTCCTTTTACTTGTTATTTTTTGAGATGGGGTGAGGCTGGCAGCTGGGACCATAGGGATGTGTCTATGTACCCTGTAGCTGGCCTCTTCCTTTTCCTTGATTGCTTATTGATCTGTTGATGACTCTGGGACCACCACTCTTGTCACTTGTGCTTGTTCTAAGGCTCATGTATTGTGCTGTATGTAGGCACATTAAAGAGCATTATAAAATAATGTCATTTGTGTATATTGTTTGGAGAGGCACTTTCTCAAAATATATTTTGCCCTATACTTGAGTTGCATTCTCTTTTCTTTTCCCAGTTCTGGGGACTGAATCCTGCCTTGTGCATGCTAGGCAGGCATTCTAGCACTGAACGCTCCATAGCTCAGGTGGTGAGTTTGCTGCTGCTGTGAGTGTGGACCCCACTGATAACCACATCAGCAGATGTAGCTCTGCTGGTGTTTCCTCCACAATTGCAGCTAATCTCTTCCTTCTTAAAGGTCTTTTATACCAGTGAATTTAAAAAAAAAAACTATATCCAACTTAGGTTTTCTCCCCATGAATAATACTTAGGTGGAATATGCCAGAAAACCCAGGCTTGATTTCTCTCTGTGTTTAGAGTACCTCAGTAGTCCTGGGGAAATTGTGTGATGGTTTTCTTAATACACACTACATGACCAAAGGCTTGGTAAGGAGCATCCCAGTCTGATGTCCTAATATAGCGGCACTCCCTTCTCCACCAAATAATCTTAAAAAAGCTTCTCAAGAGACCTTCACTATAATTTTCTTTCAACAGAATGTCAGGAAAAAGATTTTGCAAAGATCTCAATGTGGGTTATAACAGACTTCTGCTTTTGTGGCAAAGCTTGGAAGACCTCTGACCAATCTTACAATTCATACACAAAGCACTTTCTGTGAACTAATCAAAACAACAAAAAAACACCTTTATGTATACCCCTACAAAAAATATAAACCTCCATCCCTGTCCCACTGGATGTAAATAAAGATCAATGAAATTCCAAGCAGTGATCCAAAAAAAATTAAGTGATACCCCTCAGAACCCTGCAGCTAATCAATGTGCTCCTGGAACATTCCTTGGGTGTCTATCCTCATGTGCCCTACATCACTAATAAAGCTACAGCCTCCAATCAGGTGATATTGTGCTGTACTTGCTGTGGAGAGGGCTGTTTCTGCTCATGCTAAAGGATTCAGTTACTTATCCTAAGGATTCAAAGAATCCTGAGCAAAACCTCACCTACAACCTATTCAGGTGCCATGGATCTTGTGTGATCATTGGTAAGAGTTCCTTACATACTTGTGTCCAAATATTGAAGTTTGCCAACATGCCAAAGATGGGTTGATTGTCACTGCTATCTATGTTCCAGGCTTTTGCTGTGTCTCGGTGTTCATTTGGAGAGGAAGGCCAAAAGAGTGTGCTGTGGCCCTTCTGTTTTTGATAAATACAGCGTAAGCCATCCAGTAAAACTTCATCTTTAAAAGATAGTTTTAAATGCTTCCCAGGATTTCCAAAAATTTTCTTTGCAGCTAATGAGTCAGTGTGGCAATTTCCTAGTTTTACATTTTTGATTTAGTAGAAATATTGCATAGAGGTGTGTGAGCACTTGATGCAGTCTGGACTTCTTTGTAATAAATCCATTTGCCAAAGTCAGTAGTTGCAGGCTTGTTCCTGGGCAGTGTGAGGGACTGGAGTGAATGCAACTCTCCTGGGGTGTGTGCATTCTTTGTAGGAGTTCAGTCTTGGTGAGTACATCAGTGTAGGAATCAGACTCCTAGGAGGGCTACAGAATCTCCTGATAGGACCTGCCTGTCCCTTTTGGACAATAGTGTTGTCATGTGAGCTGGCAGGTGGATGGCTACCTTCTGATGGATTCGGGTTTGTAGCTGAGCAAATAGTGAGGATGTACAGTGATTATATGAGAATTAAAATATTCTTTGTCATACCAAAGATATAATTTGGGGGCCAAACATAGTAACAAGTAACCTCTTGGACCTTGAATCACATATTTTCCTTCATGTATGCATTTTATTACAAACTTTTGTAGTGTGATGCTTATGTGGAACAAACTGAGATAAACATGGAGAGGTTTATTTAATGGTACAGTGTACTAGAAGTTTTAAAGGCTTGCAGCAGGCTTAGATTCCACTATTGTTAAAATTTTATGAAAGACTCTGAAATTCTCAAAATTCTTGAGAATCCCCAGGTGCTGTGGCATACACATGAAATACCAGTGGCTCAAGATTCTGAGGCAGGAGGATTGTGACTTTTTTTCACTTTTTTTTAAAGAGAGAAAGAAATTTTTAATATTTATTTTTAGTTTTCAGTGGACACAACATCTTTATTTTATTTTTATGTGGTGCTGAGGATTGAACCCAGCACCCCACGCATGCCAGGTGAGCATGCTACCATTTGTGCCACATCCCCAGCCCATCTTTTCATTTTTATTAAAAATTATATATATTTTCCCTATGAATCAAACCCAGTGCCTCACACATGCTAGGCACATTGTCAACCACTGAGCCACAACCTTAGCCCAAGGGTTGTGATTTGTAAGGTGGCCTCCCTGGATAATAAGGAGTAAAGAACTCAGTGAGACCCTGTCTCTAAGAAGTAACTCAAATAATAAATAAAAAAAGAAGGCTGGGAGGTGGCTGAGTGGTTGAGTTCCACTGAGTTTAATTCCTAGTACTCCAAAGAAAAATGCATTAGGAACCAAGTTTTAATAAACCGTATGATGGGTGGATGGGCTTGTCCATTATATTGTTTTCTTCTTTGGATTCTCAGGCATGGTTTATTAATTCAAGAACTCTGTAAAATTCACCAATTCAATACAAATCAAGTGTATGGTTTAAAAAAAATAATATAGCAAGGTCCATGAGGAGCAGCTTCCTGCTCTGGGAACCCTCAGTAATTCGTAGTCATCACAAGTGGCCATAATGTCCTTATCATAAAGAGTTTGTGAAAGCTTCTATTGTGCAGGAGTTTCTGAAGGTGATAAAAGTGCCTGTCTTTTCAGAACCTTTGGGTGGAGGAATTCCATATGGAGGTCTCTGATTTGTAGATGATGTCATTGGGGAGCTCAAGTGAAACTGATAAGTGAAGAACACGTTACCACCTGGTCCAGTGCAGTCTAAAAGATGTCAGATTTTCTTGTCTTCAAGGAGTGTGTCAAGCAAACTTGGAGGAGGATGTCAGCAATTTATGATGTGCTCCTGCAAAAATGTGATACTGTGAGTCTCTGCTCAGGTTATTTGTGAGAAGCTGATGAGTAGTCTGAAAATTTATTTGGTCCTGTTAGTGATAAGGACAATTTGCATTAGAATGCTTTTGAAGTAGAGAAAACAGAAAATATTAGCCAATTCTGAGGCCAAAATATATACCAGTTGTTGATTAGATAGGATTAGTAATTTTCATTATATTTGGTATTGGGTATGGATACTTACAGATGGGACCAGATCATCAAAGTAGCAGAAATCTACCCAAGGCAAATGTTGAGATAGAGAATATCTGTGTTTCTGTAGTTGGTGTTTTATTTTTTCCTCTGTGATTATCAGTGACTGTGTTTAAACATTTCAGGATGCCCAGATAGAACTCTGATTTTTCCATATTTAACGAATTAGAAAATGTTAGACTATTAAATATTCTGAGAAGCACATCAGATTTTATAGGAATTTTTAGTTTCCATATACCTTGTTTTAACATATCAAAAAACATATGAAGTGATTTAATTAGAGATTGATGGTGTTTATTTATTTATTTTTGCTACTGGGGATTGCTGTGACAAGCGTGAGCAAACTAGCAGGTTCTGGCAAGGTTTGATGGGACATTGGAAAAAAGAAAGAGTCACACACGCAGAAGATACAACATCTGGGATCGGGTGGGGCACTGCTCTATGATGGAGCAGCAGGTCTAAAGAATTATCCTGGGGGGGGGGGAGGTGGGGATGTAGCTCAAGTGGTAGCGCGCTCACCTGGCATGCGTGGGGCACTAGGTTTGATACTCAGCACCACATATAAATAAAATACAAGATGTTGTGTCCACCAAAAACTAAAAATATAAATAAACAAATATTAAAAATCCTCTCACTCTCTCTAAAAAAAAAAGAATTACACCAGCAATCTTTATTTTATATCTTTCATTGATCACATTAAAGACTATGCAAGCATTATTCTTTGTATTTATGAAAGTTACACAGTTAGCAACAGTATGCAGCTATTTCCTGAGTTACACTCTATAGTTGGAATGTGCAATGTTATAGCACTGTGCAGCTCTCAAGAAAGTCCATCCTTTAAAGTTAGTTTAAAGCATCCTTTAAAGCAGTGGAACTGGTGAAACATTGTGGTTGACTTAGCAAGGAACTTTGTGCCTGAGAATAGGGTCAAAGCTGAAAAGTCTCCCACAACAGAGTCACCCCCATGGAGAGCATTGCCATAGCAACCAGGAATCCTATACTTTTGCATAGAAACTTTTCCAGTCACCTAGCATGCCACTGCCATTACATCATTAGAGACCTCCATCTCAGAAACTTGTCTCCCAATCACTGTCACTGGTCTCCAAAGGGGATTGAACCCAAGCCTGTTTTACCACTGAGCTACACCCTCACAAGGCTCACCCCTTTTTTTTTTCTTTCTTGAGACAGTGGTGGACTCGGTTGCCCAGGCTGACCTCACACTCATCTAATACTGGAGGAATGTTGTGTCTGAACCGTTACCCCAATGGCAGTCACATTTGATGGGAACTCAGCTGAAGTGGTTCAATTAAAGTAACGACTTTGGAATTCTATAGGATGTGACTACTGTTTCCAACCCATTCTACCATGCCTGGTAGAAATTTGCAAGTCCATTTTTATGTCTTCAGATCATAAGAAAAATATTTTTTTTTCAAATTTTCACAGATGGACAAATATCACACAGACCCTAAGTACTTGGTAATGAGGGCAGGGATTATGGGAAACTTGTTGGAATTGTGTGGATCCATCCTGCCTTCTGATTTGTCTTCCCTATTTTCTCGCTCACTCATTTTAGTACAAGGGGTTCTTAACCACTAAGCCACATCCCCAGACCCTTTTTCATCCCCATGACAGTAGAATGCATATATATATATATATATATATATATATATATATATATATATATATACACTTTGGTATATCATACTTGGATGGGATATCATTTCTCATTTTTCTGAGTGTACATGTTGCAGAATCATATTAGTCTTGTAGTCAAATATATACATACAGTAATGATGTCTGTTTCAATCTACTACTATCTTTCCTATTCCCACATCCCTCTCCCCTCCCTCCCATCACTTCCCTCAACCTAATGTAAGGCAAAGCTATTCTGCCCCAGTGCCCCCTCCCTCCTGAATTAACATCAGCATAATAGAGAAAACATTTGTCTTTGGTTTTGTGAGACTGGCTTATTTCACTTAGCATGATATTCTCCAACTCCAACCATTTACCAGAAAATGCCATAATTTTAGCCTACTTTCAACCTGACTAATATTCCATTGATTATATATACCACATTTTCTTTATCCATTCATTTTTCGGGAACCACCTAGGTTGGTCCATAGTCTAGCTATTGCAAATTGGGCTGCTATAAACATTGATGTTGCTGCTGAGGAGGTCATACATGTGAAAATATTAAAAAAAAAAAAAAAAAAAAAACAAGTTGCTGTGCAGGAGAAAATATTTTACGTTACATATTTAATTATTTCATAGTATTCAGACTATAAAAGGAACTCTAGTGACTCCATAATAAAATGATCAACAAATTAAAAAAAATGAATTCCGAATTGTGAACCCCTCAGATATTTCTGCTACTCTTTATGGAGTTTTCTGAGAATGATGTTCAAAATGCCAATTGTTACTTTTTTCTCCCAGTCATCTGGAAGTTTCTAGAGAAAGGGCACCCCTTTCCTGCACTAGGCCTAAGTTCCAGTGGTTTTGCTAACTTCTGTTGCTGGAAGAATTGCTTCTCTCTCAACTCAATTATAGGTACCAAAGGGGAAAATTAAACAAACTACCGATAGACTCAATAATATTTGAGCACTTTATGAGGCCTGACCTACCCTTGTTCACTCCAGTAATAATTCCAGGCCTTCCAGTTGTTTTGAGAAGTAGTTTCTCCATGTACTGAGCATCTAAAATTAGTGACTTCTGTTCCAGGGAGTATATCCTAAACATCCAATTTCTATAAGCAACAGAGACTGAGCATGTGCAAATATTCATACATTACAAATAGTTGGATTTACATTGTTTGTAACTACTTCCAAAAACTAAAATTTGCAGCAGTAGTGTTAAAAATGTGTTAGAAATCACAGATTCCTGTTTCACCATAGAAAATACAGTACACTCTTCTTCTAGCTACTTGGCAGCCTGGAATATAACACACTTGCCTCAGAAATTTAATGCATCAGTCAAATGAAAACTTTACTTCACCCTATGCAGTCTTGTCAGAATGCCTATAATAAAAATCTGAAAGATAGGGGCTGGGGTTCTGGCTCAGTTATAGAGTGCTTCCCTAGCACATGGGAGGCACTGTGTTCAAGCATCAGAACCACATAAAAAACAAATAAATAAAATAAAAGTTATTTGTCTATCTATGACTAGTAAATAAATAAGTAAAATATTTAGAAGTAAAACATAAAAATCTGAAACATAGTAGGTATAGTAGGTAATCCAGAGCATATGAGCATGGATATAATGATTCACTTGTAAAAATGCTGGTGAGAATATAAATTGAATAAAGCTATTTTTGAAAGTAGTATTAAGGTTCTTCAATAAGTTAAAATAAAAATGTCATATGATTCAACAGTAGTAATTCTGGGTATGTATCTAAAAAATTGGACTCATTAGTTCATAGAAAAGACTACATTTATATTTTCCTTGTAGTATTTTTTACAGAACCTGGTAAAATAACTGAAGTACCTTTAAGGTATATGGTAGGTTGGGCATGGTGCCACATACCTGAATTCCCAGCAGCTTGGGAGGGCGAGACAGGAGAATCATGAATTTAGAGCCAGTCTCAGCGAAGTTTCAGCCAGGCACTAAGCAAATCAATGAGATCTTGTATGTAAATAAAATATAAAAAAGGAGCTGGTGATGTAGCTCAGTGGTTGACTAGCTCTGATTTCAACACACAGCATAATAAATAAATAAATAGGCTCAACACATTGACACTATGCTTTATTTTCCAAGAAGAAATTTACTTGCACCCTTTCTGGATTAACTGGACAGGATGTGTTACATTATTTGACAAACTATTATCTGCAGGAGAAATGCAGTTTCAAAATAATGTTTGTAAGAGGAACGCAAGTTACACTAAAGGGGAGACTTTCGTGATCTTGTTAAAGACCAGATTCTGGAACTCAGGGAAATAAAGATAATTCCTACTAACCATAAAATCTGCAAGCGTTTATTATTAAGAATTCAATTATAAATCATGAACATGAGGCTAATTAACCTAAAGTTTTCATGGCACTGGATACTTGAGAGTTTGATATTATCCTGCTGTCAGTCCAAAGTCAAGAAGTGTACCTGGGCAGGATTCTTTAGAATGTTTTTTAGATCTCTAATAAAATTGGAGAGAAAGAGAGCCATGCTCTTCTCTTTACAGAGATGACACATTCTCTCTCTTTAAAGTGTCACCTTTTTCTTCCTTCATGTCATTTTTAATAAACTCATTGTGTCTGCTTTTTTCTCATGTGAAATGCTCACAAAGAGAAAGCAAAATCTATAAACTGCCATCCAGTTCTTGGAGGAAAAATTAGAAATACTGCATCCATTTGAAATATAGCATAAAAATAGTTGATAAGGCAAAGAGGGATGCTGGCATTAAAATTGTGAACAGAGCTGAGTGCAGTGGTGCACTCCTGTAATCCCAGGGTCCTGGAAGGGTGAAGCAGAAGGGTCATGAGTTCAATGCCAGCTTCAGCAAGGGAGAAGTGCTAAGCAAATCAGTGAAAGCTCTTTCTTTAAATAAAATACAAAATTCTGCTGGGGATTTGGCTCAGGGGTCGAGTGAGCCAATAAGTTCTAGAATGACTTGTTATCCAGTGACAATTAATTGACCCACTATAGGCTGGAACTCAAGATTCAATCACAAGTTCCACAAAAGTCATATGGAAAATAGCTGGTGTCTTATAGATAATGTGGTTAAGTTTTTCCTGCACCCTCTGTCTGACAGGGTCACAGCATGGGGGATGCCATGGCAGAGCTACACCATTTGGAAACTGAAACCATGGGGAAGGTTAAATGTATTGTTTATGATACTCATGATATGGATAATAGGGTATACATCAATCAATAATAAAAGTACACATTGACTGAAATGGCAGGAAAATTCCCAAAATGAGACTAAAGATACAATTAAGGCATGCCTGGAGATGTGTTTTAATATCTCTCAGGATACAAACAGTAGTGTTATTTCTCAAGAATTTATGAAGAAAATATTACAGATCTCAAGGTTCTTGAGAAAAACTTAACAATTTGCACTAAGCCTCACATTCTAAATCTACAATCTGTGCAACATACATTTCCCCCCACTAACAGGCCCTCCTTTGCCTTTCACAGGAATTCATGATAAACATGGAAAACACATTGTTAATATTAATGGTAAATGGGTTGTGTTGAAGAGCCTGCTCTTTTGTTAAATATTACAAAAACATAAGAATAGTTGTATTTGGGGGCTGGGGATGTGGCTCAAGCAGTAGTGTGCTCGCCTGGCACACGTGCGGCCCGGGTTCGATCCTCAGCACCACATACAAACAAAGATGTTGTGTCTGCCGAGAACTAAAAAATAAATATTAAAAAATTATCTCTCTCTCTCTCTCTTTCTTTAAAAAAAGAATAGTTGTATTTTGAAAAAATATCAAAGAAACTCTTAAAGAAAGAAGTTAAATAGGTCATATGAAAAAGAAAATTACCTTTGAAATTAAAAATAGAATAATATAAAATTAATATACATACATTTTAGAAGCACTTCAGAAAAGTGCTTTTAAGTAATAGGCTATAACTACTTTAAGTGTTTTATTGGGTCTTGAGAAGTAAGAAAGCTTACCAATAATCATAGGTATGCTTTAAAGTTAAAGGTTAATGATATAATTATACGTATGCTTTAAAGTTAAAAGTTAAAAATAGGTCAAGATACATATAGTTGAGTTGTGTATTCCAGCACTTATTGATTGAGGTGAAAATGTAAAAGTTTAATCGTGATTGGCAAAGGTTACAGGAAAATATTTTAAACAATGTACTCAATATCTTAGGTAATTCATATATGTCTGAAAATATTGTAACTCTTAAAAATTACGTAAATCAAAGAAATTTTGAGCTTTGAAGCTATCTGTTAACTACATGAAAAAACACTTGTAAAAAATGTTTAAAAATAAAGGCCCCTCTAGGGGCAACAGGTACTTCTGAAGGCTGCTCATAACTTGCAACTATAGTCCTGTCTCCTCTTCTTTCACCTGAGCCACTCATCCTTCAGGAACCCTGGATCTCTGGTAGCTAGGGCTTGACCTAAACAATAGAGATTTTTTTTTTCTTTTAAATTTAATGTTTAGTTTGTTGATGGGCTGTATTGAAATATGTATAAATCTGTGATTTGTGCTCATATTCTCATAGTACCCCATACCATTGGGGGGGGTAGACATCATAATCCTACCACTATGCTCAAGGCAAAATTGCCAATAAGCCTGTTTTTAATTGCTTATACTCCAGAGTCTAGAGATCTGGCACCCTCCATCTCTTTTTCATTTTTATCGTTAATACTAGAAACTTTAAATTTTACTTGTACTTTTCAAGTACAGCATAAGGTGTGGAGAAATGGTGGGTATATTTTGGACTGGTCTCCTAAAATTGACAAAAGGCAGTTATGCAAGGGTAATGCCATGAATCCTGGAGGATTTGTTAGTAGCATCCTTACCTTCAGGGAAGGTGGCATTCAGAAAGATGTTTGGCACTTAATTGTTGCCTCAGAATTCTTACATTTTACTGACAAACCTTTACCAGACTTTGTAGGCAACAACTGTAACAGTAAGGTTCTTGCTATGGCTTATGGGCCTGTGTTCAATTTCCTTATGTTTTAATTACAGGAAATGTAAAAGTTAAAAGGGAAGATGATAGATATCTTGTAACATATAGTAAATATAATTTAACTAATTGTATCACCAGAAATAATAGAGAAAAAGGAACGATGATGATCCATCAGCCCTCCTTTGTCTTATTACCAGGAAATTTTTCAGAGCCATGGTAGGCTGATGCTGCTTTTCAAGTCTTACAACAAATACACGCCCAGCTACCGAGACCTAAGTGTCCTCTTGGACTCATAATAGTGAGAGTTGTTCCCTTGGTTTCTTTTATTGCTTCCATGGTGACAGTTTTAGTGGCCATATCTCAAATATTCAACATGCAAATTTTCATAATTATTTGGCTCAGAATACTTCCAAGGCTCTTCACAATCAAATAAATGTTGATGAAAGGAATGAGACCAAGCTAAATGCCTTAGAGACTGCTGTCATGAATATAGATAATGAACTTTCCACTTTGAAATTCAAGGAAAGACTTAAATGTCATGCTAGCTCTAAGTATGTGTGTGTTACTGCTGCCAAATGCAATGCTTCTTAATGGTATTGGAAGAAGCTTCAAAACCATTTGTTGGATATTTGGCAGAATAATGCTTGGATCTTTTGGAGCTGCATCATCAGATTCAAGATACAAAAACGTAAGATTCATTTTTCAGATCCTACTTCTTTAGCTGATCAAATAGTCAAAGAATTAAACAGCTTTAACCCTGGAAACATTCTTAAACACTCTGCATGGTATATCCTTGTATTGTTCTCGTTGCTACTTATTCTCTCTTGTGTTGTAATTGTAGGATGTTGTGCCCCTAGAAGAAGAATTCAGGGACTCAAAATAATGACCCATCACCTGCTTTTTCAAAGAAAGGAGGACGGATATGTGGGAAGCCCTTCGGAGTGACCCATGCCTTTCAGTCCTGAAGCAGGAGGCTCTGACCAGTCACTACATTTGTGGTGACTTGGGCGTTGTCCCAGCTTAGATCGAGAGGCAGGTCTTCAGATGTAGGCATTACTCATGATGGTTGACTTACCCTCTTGGTCCTTGTAACCCTGCTCCTCTGGCCTTTTTTGAATAGAACTTTCTAAGAACAAGAGTCCTCCAATAAAAGCTCTCTTCTGAATGTGGTCACTTTCTCACCAGCCTCTAGTGATTTTTCTCTTGCCTTCCCTTTTGGGGGGGCTGAGGCCAAGAGCAGAGAAGAAGTCCTAAAGCTTGTGTAAAGGTAAAGTGTGTCTATGTTTTATTTTGTGTCCCTGGAAATTCACATGGGTGCCCTTAAGTTAAGCTGACTTTGCAGGTTGTGGGCCGCAATTTGTAAATGTGTGGGCAGCAATTCGCCTGACCTGCATGGGCAGCAATTTGTAACTGGTGTTCAGAGGGATTACACACACACACACACACACACACACACACACACACACACACACTGCTTATATTTTTCAAGAGTAAAAGCTAAATCAAAAATGTCCCTGAGATGACTAGATATCCACAAGAAGAAAAAATGTATTTGGATACGTACCTCACATCATATACAAAAATAAAATTTAAAAAAGGATCAGCGTCCTTTGTGTAATAGCTAGAAGAATAAAAGTCATAAAAACATTTGAGGAAATTTTCATTACTTTGGATGTGGTTATGGCTATATAATATTTGTATTTATTTTAATCATGCCACTCAGATAGAATAATCCCCATTTAAAAGTGGTATGATTTCATGTCAAAATAAACCTTAATGTTATGTGTAACTGAAATTCAAAAATAAAAAATAAAATTTAAAAATGAAGAAAGGCACTGGAGATGTAGCTCAGGAGTAAAGCACCCCTGAGTTCAATTTTCAGTACCAACAAATAATTATTGAAGGAACAAAGACATTTCTCAATGTAATAGGCTTAATCTTGACTCTGTTGACACTTCTGTAAGTTCGGTGAAAATGAGAACCTTTTCATGATAATTAATAATTTGTTAAAAAATATGCCCACAAAATTATAAGATTTCTCTTTTTTTGAGTCAACAATACATTCATGAGTACATGAAGAAGCGACAAGTATACAGATGTTATTTGGGGTCAGAAGTTAATTAGTTAATAGCCCTTCAGCTAATATGATTCCACACAATGCTATGGATCATTTGGCTCCAGAGGAATAATCTTTACTCTTGGGAAATTTCAATTTTATTTAAGTGTATAGATTAAGAAAAATGGATGTCCAGGTTTGACTTATACAAGGTAAATGTGGTTGGAGTTTTTCTGATAGAAGCCCCCATTGGGGACAGTGAAATTTGAAATTTCAAATAGTATATATGGAAGCCTAGATGAAGTCTATAGTTAAAAAAAAAAAAAAAACATATTGGCTAAATTATAAATATATTTTTCTTTACCCTTCACAAAATTTATTATGCCATATCATAAACCTCATATCTAAAATCCTGTAGATACTTTCTAAATATGTGGCATTATAAGCAGTATCTTTTGGCACATGCCTATAATCCTAGCAGTTTGGGAGGCTGAGGCAGGAGGATCACATGTTCAAAGCCAGACTTAGCAATTGGTCTTTAAGTAAATTTTTTTTAAAGGGCTGGGAATGTTGCTCAGTAGTTAAGCTCCCCTGTGTTCAATCCCTGGTACCAAAAAGAAACAAAGAAAATTTGTCTTTTCTAAGAATCTTTTGTTCAATTCAGGGTTTTGAGATTTTTACATGTTTTCTGCCAAGAATCTTGTAGTCCCAATTCTCATATTTACACTTTTCTTCCATTTAAAATTAATTGTGTAAAGTGTGAGATAGTGTTTGAGATTGTGTTCCAAGTTTTATATGGATAGTTGTTCCAGATGATATTAAAACATTTTTCATATAATGTTTTGGCATTCTCCTTGAAAAATAATCGACCATAAATATAAGGATATATTTCTAAATTCTATTCCATTTACTTATTTCTTTTTGCAGTAATGAATTTGAATCTAGGAACTCTCTACCACTGAGATTTATCCCCAGTTTATTATTATTATTATTATTATTATTATTATTATTATTATTAGTTTTGAGACAATATCTTGCTATGTTCCCAAGGGTGACCTCAAATTGTCAATTCTCCTTCCTCAGTCCCCTGAGTTGCTGGTACTATAGGCATCCACAACCACGCCTGGAATGTTATTCCATTTAATCATTTTGTAAGTGTGACTCAGTACTGATTACAGTAACATTTTGAAAATAGCTTTCATGAAGATGTACTATATATACATAATAAAGGGTCTCTGCATGGTATTTTAACACATATGCCACATCCACTGATGAAATCCCTTTCTCATTTCCCACCTCCACTTTTTAACCTTTAAAAATCATCAACCTAAATTCAAGTTTAGCCTCCCCTACATTAGGGACAGCATGCAGTGTTTGTATTTATGTGTCTGGTTTTGTTTCATTTTACCACTCTACCCTCCAATTTCACCCAATTGTTTGCAGGTGGCAGGATTTGATTTTTATGGATGTATGCATACGTATATGCCATATTTTCTTTATCCATCTGCCCCAGAATTCCTAGGTGATTCTATATGTTTTCAATTGGGATGTGCCTCAATAAACATGGGCATCCAGGTATCAGATGAAGGTTTCATACTTGTTCATTACATACTCCCAAGTGGGATACCAGAATCACAAGGTAATTCTATTTTAGTATTATTTAGTTGAGATACAAAAGACTTAACCAAAGGCTCATGTGCTTGGCAAACATTTGACAATTAGACTACATCATAGTGCCTTATTATTATTATTATTATTATTATTATTATTATTATTATTATTTTATTTATTTATTTTGAGAGAGCATTACATTAAGTTTCCTATCCTCGCAGCAAATTTAGGATCCTCCTCCTGTGGTCTCCCAAGTTGCCTACTTTACAGGCATTTATCACCATTCCTGGCCTCCAGCATATTTCTTTTTTATTGGAGACAGGGTTTTGCACTGTTTGAACTTGAACTTGCACAAGCTGGCCTTAAACTTGCAATCCTCCTTCTTTAGCTTCTTAAATATATGGGATTAGTCATGTGCCATGATCCCAGCTATTGTTAGTTTTTTGAGTAATATGCACAGTTTTTCATATCAGCTACCCAATTTACTTGCACACACCCGTGCATAAGTGTTGATTTTTTTCCATGTCCACATCGTGTTTGTCACTTTTCTAATTTATCCATTCTTACTGGGATTGATGATACCTCATGTATTTTTTTTCCTCTGGTACTGGGGACTGAACCCAGGGTCTTGCACATGCAAGGCAAGCACTCTACCTACTGAGTTATTTCCCCAGTCTTCCTCATTGTATTTTTTATTTGCATTTTCCAGAAGGCTAATTATATTGAATATTTTTCTTCATGTTTGCTGGAACTTTTTGTTTCTTTTGAAAAACTGTCTACTTCGTTTGCCCACTTGAATGGCATTACTTAGTTTTTGATTGTTTGTTTGGTGTTATGATTTTTTTTTGTTCTTTACATATTCTAAATATGAAGATTGTATCAAACACATACTGGGCAAAGATTTTCTCCCATTTTATAAGGATTCCCTCCCCCCCCCCTTTTTTTTTTCTTTGCTGTTCGTCAACTTTTTAGTTTAATGGAATTTTTAATTTTTATTTTTTTGTGATTTCAATATTCTGTCCAAAACATTTGTTGTCCTTACAAGAGTCTTAAATTGCTTTCCCTTGTTTATTTTGTAGTTTCACAGTCAGGTCTTTTACCCATTTTGAATTGATTTTTAACAGGGTGAGGAATAGGGATCCAGTTACTTTGAGTACTGAAACTTTATAATGAGCTTTAAAATTGGGATGTATGAGTCTCCCAATTTTGTTCTTTATATTTTTATTGAAAATAAACAAACAAACAAACTGTATTTGGTATTTGAGTTTGACTGAACTTTCATATTCACTTTAGGCTTACTATTACATCTTTTTCAAAAATGGCATGTGGGAATTTTGGTAAGGTTTACATTGGTATGTAAATCAATTTGCATTTTACCATTTCAGCAACATTAATCTTATCAATAAATAGTCAATGCCTATTTATTCTTTTAAACTTTTTCTATAGTATTTTCTGTTTACAAGACATATTTGTTTGTAAATTTTTTGCTATGTATTTAATGTTTGATACTACCAAAAATGGAATTTTTTAAAGTAATTTTGCTTTGAATATTTATTGTTCAGGTACAAAAATTGTATTGATTGATTGGTGATATATCCTGCACAAATGCTGAACTTTTTTACTTAAATCATTCTTTCATAGAGACCTTAGGATTTAATTCATGCAAAGCCATCTATCTGTTTTTAGAGTTAGATATAGTTTGATAGTTTCACTTCACATTTCTAATATGGAATTTTGTTGTTGTTGTTGGGTACCAGGGATTGAACTCCAGGGCCCTTGACTCCTGAGCCACATCCCCAGCCCTATTTTGTATTTTATTTAGAGATAGGGTCTCACTGAGTTGCTCAGCACCTTGCTTTTGCTGAGGCTGGCTTTGAACTCACGATCTTCCTGCCTTGGCCTCCCAAGTCACTGGGATACAGGTGTACACCAACCATGACCAGCTCTGATATGGATGTTACTATTGTGTTTTTTTTTACTGATTCGATCTCTAATTAAGTCTTTTGAGATTTTCTATGTCTAAGTCAGTTTTGATGGATGTTATGTAAAAAATTTTTTCACATTCAGTTGTTCATAATATGCCCTTAAATTTTTCTAATTTTTTTGTGGAGTCTGTTTTGATGGTCTCACTTTTTTTTGTTATTTATTAACTTGAGTTCTCTCTCTCTCTCTCTCTCTCTCTCTCTCTCTCTCTCTCTCTCTCTCTTTTGCTTGGTTAATTGAACAATCAATTTTGTAAATCTTTTGAACAATCCAGTTTGTTTTCTTAATTCTTTTGTCTATTTGTTTTATGCTTGCTCTATTCTTTATTAAAATTTATCCTCTGTGCAATTTGATTACAGCTTGCTTCTCTTTCTCTAGTTACTGTGTAAATTTAGGTTTTTGTTTGGGCAGTTTTTCTTTTACAATGTAGGCCTTTATGGTTATGAATTTTTTTCTCAGGGCTGCTTTATCTGCAACTCATCAGTTTTGCCATGTTTGCTTTCATTTTTCATGTTTGATTTTCATTTTTATCCACCTAAACTAGTTTCTATTTTTTTTCTTTTCCTTCTTCCTAAAGAGTACACTGTCTATTTACTACATGTTTGTAAATTTTTAAATTTTCTGTTTTATTAACTTTAGTTCATTGTAGTTACAAAAGATACTTGTCCTAATTTCAGTGCTTTAAAATTCATTGACATTTTTATGGCTTTAAAATCGCAAGCTCTGTACAATGTTTCCTACACACTGGAGTAAAAAGTGTATTCTACTCTTCGGGGAAGAATATTCTATATAGTCCTCTAGACCTAGTATAGTTATATTGTTGTTCAAGTTGTTTTATTTTGTTTTACATGGACTTTCTGCTAGACATTTCATTCATTCTTGAAAATGGGATACCACAAATTATCCACCCCTTTTTTGAGATATTTTTCTTCCTTTAATCCTGAGAGTTTTCACTTCACATATTTTGGAGCATTGTTTTTTTGACATGTATACATTTATAACTTAGTTTGTGAGATTGCCCCCTTTATTGATATGTATTATATATTTTAATTTTTATCATAAATATGCATATGTATATATATTTTAATATATGTAATTACAAGTATATATCATGTTCTTGACTCTATCTAACAATTTCTGTTACAGCTGATTTTGTCTGACATGTGCATAGCCCTCCAGCGGTTTTCTTTGTTGTTTTTTATTTGTTTTTACTTGTACTGGGGTTTTACCCAGGAGAACTTTACCACTGAGACCTATCCCCAGCCATTTTTATGTTGTATTTTGAGGTAGGGCCTCACTAAGGTTCAAGGAGCCACCTGTGAATTACTTGGGGGTCTTCTATTTATCCACTTAAACTATTTTCTTGTTTTTTTTTTCTTTTTTTCTTTCTAAGAATACACTGTCTAATTGCTACATGTTAGCAGTTTTTTTTAAATTTTATGTTTTTTTAAACTTAATTTCATTGTAGTTACAAAAGGTACTTGTCATAATTTCAGTGCTTTTAAATTTATTGACATTTTTATGGATTTAAAATGGGAAGTCCTGGACAATGTTTCCTACACACTGGAGTAAAATGTGTATTCTACTCTTTGGGGTAGACTATTCTATATAGTCCTAGAGATTTAGATTTAAACTTGGGAACTATTGCAGCTCCCTGAGGCACATTAAATTGTCCAAGGCACATGACCTCTAAAAGTTACTAGGTGATATTCATTGGCTGTGACCAACTTTAAAACTAGCCACTGCAGATTTGTGTTGTTTGTTTTAGACTTCACAGGAACATTCTTCTCTACCTTCTCATCAACTTTGTCAGAAGAAAGAATTGCCATGAAAAAGTTGAATCTGCCATGATTACTGCACAGCTTACTAGAATTAATCCACAAAAACCTATATATTGATTGACATTTCCCACTCTTCATACTCCTACAGGAGCAATATGGCAATATTTGGGAATTATTGAGTGGCCTTGCCTACCTCATTCTCCTCAAAAGTCATACCATGGCCTTTATTGCTCATTTAGTTACTTAAGGAAGAACACGAGTTTTGCAGATAGTTGGGTCATAGCCTAATATTATTGTTGCACCTTTTTCTTCTCAAGAGCATGATTGGCTTTGGTAATCTTCTAATACTTGGCAGATAGCTTTTGCTAATTTCCCTCGCCAAATGGAAAGCCATTACCTTCATGAGAAAATTATTCAGTTTACTCTGTGACTACATTTATTTTTCCCAAAACTGTATGTGTTAAAAAATAGTTGGATAACTAACAGTATTTGCTGATGGATTGAGTTCAGGAAAAGCAGGTTTCTATAGCCATGTTTATACAGAGATAATACAGACATCATATACTTCTGCAGAATGAGCAGAAATTTAAGCTCTCGTTTGTGCTTTAATTCATTTTGCAAATGAGCCAATCCATATTTATTCTTATAGTTTATGTTGCAGTTGGAGTCACAAAAAATATTGAAACATCAACTACTGGGAACACACCATTGCAAGAGTTATTTAATTTGTTTCAGACCTTATAAAAGACAATTCAAATGTGTCACCATCCATGTTTCATTAGCCATATAAGGGCACATTCTAATCTTCCAGGTCTTTTAGAATCAGGTAATGATAAGATTGATAAACTTGTTGCCATTTGTGAATAAATATCTTTATATGATTGTGCACAAGGGTCACATTTTTTACATCATCAGAATGCTTCTACTTTACATAAAAAAATTAATATTCCTGGGGAAAAACTTGTCTAATTGTTCATCAAATCTCACAATATTGTATCTTCACCAACCGGGGTTAATCCCATGGTTTATGACCAAATCAGTTATAGCAAATGGATGTAACTCACATCGGTCCACTTGGCAAACTGTGTTAAGTTCATGTTATTGTTGATACTTACTCTAGATTCCTTTTTGCCACTGCCTGTGTAAAAGAAAATACTCAGCATGTTATTTATCACTGTCTAGCTACTTATGCAGCATTAGGATGTCCTTTACAGATTGAAATTGATAATACTCCAGCTTATATAATTTTTCTTTTCAGCAGTTTTTCCATCAATTTTGTATTGATCACAAAACATGATAAAAAATGGCCTCAAGGTCCAGCCATTGTAGAATGAGATCATTTATCTATTAAGCTACAATTACAAAAAGGGGGGAATAAGGCCTCATAAAATAACATTAATCATGCTTTGTTTTAATTTTTTTTTAAATTGTGACTCTGAAAGTCACACTGCAGCTGAAAGACACATCTTCCACGACAACAGGTTCCTTGGTCCAAGTTTGGTGGAATCATTTACAAACATAACAACAGAAAGGATCAGCTTAAGTGATAATGTGGGGTAGAGGTCATGCTTGTGTTTTCCCAGAAGGTGCCTCTCATCCTATTTGGGTACCTGAACGTGCTATTAGTCATGGAGGACCTAGAACCAAAGTTCAGATGACTGAAGATTGATCCAGAGATGTCAGCCCTGACCCCCAGCAGGAAGTGAAAGCTACAAAAGAGGAAGAGGAAGAAGAAGGCCCGGAGAGACTGAATGTTGAATCTACCATCATGGAAACAACAGGAGAATCTAATGCTACAACCTGAACAGATAGTTCGATACAAGGAGGAACTAAGTCTGCAGCCACAATGTTTGTGGCCATGTTAGCTCTGTTGAGCTCTCCGGTAAATGAGGTTCAGAGAGAAACCAATTGGACATATTTTCCAGACCCACCTTTGGTACACCCAGTGGTGTGGCCCAGAGAATTCATCCCAGTATTTACCAATGATACTCATGTAATGTGTGGTTTTACAGATACTCAGATTACACCCATCCCTATGACTGGATTTAATTATACTGATTACAGTGGGCAACTACGTATATATTGGTCCCATGATAATATGCTGGCTATCTCGGTGTATCTTTTGAAGAAGAAAATAGCATATGGGGGGTCTAGACCAGCCAATCGTACTGAACCCTGGGACACTAAGCAATATGTCCAAACAGTTTATAAAATGGGACTTTCTCATAACAAGCCAGTCATTGCCACAGACTGTCTGCCAATATGTTGCTGTCCTAATCATTCTGCAATAGAATTTGGCACCTTTCCTAAATGAATAGACTGTGCAAATATCTTGCCAGTACATCAAAAATCTTCTAGAAGTAGTAGATATATTTTAGCCTGGTCTCCAAGAATTGACAAAAGACAATCACATAAGGATGCCATGATTCCTGGAGGTTTTGTTGGTAATATCCTAACCTTCATTGAAGGAGGTCTCCAAAAATATGTTCAGTGCTTAATTGCAGCCTCCCATATTTCTTATATTACATTGAGAGCCCTATGCCTGACTTTGTAGGCAGAAGGTGTAAAGACAGTTCCTGGTAAGGCCTGCAGGCCTGTGTTCAATCTCCTTATGCATCAACTACTGGAAATGTAAGAAGTTAAGAGAAAGGATGATAAATATCTTGTAGCGAGTAAAAAGTGCAATTTACCTAATTGCATCACTAGATATAACAGATGGAAAGGAACATTTATCCTCACCACTCTTCCTTTGTCTTACTACCAGCCAACATTTCAGAGCCATGGCATGCTGATGCTCTTGTTGAGGTTTCACAATAGACACATGCTCAGGTGACCAAACTTAAGCGAGCTCTTGGACTCATAATTCTTGGTTATAATTTTTATAATTTCATTTAATTTAATTCATCACTTCTATGGTTACAGCCTCAGTGGCTATATCTCAGAACATTCAACATGCAAATTTTCTTAATAATTTGGCTCAAAATACTTCCAAAATACTACCTATATGTTTTTGGTTCAAAAAGACCTCAATAATCATAAATATTGATGGAAATATAGAAACTAAATTGAATGCCTTAGAAACTATTGCATACATATTGGTAATGAGATTTCTGCTCCCAAATTTAAGGAAAGGCTTAAATTCCATCTGACTATGAACATCTGTGTTACTGCAGCCAAATATAAGCCTTCCTAATGGGATTGGGAAAAGTTTAAATCATCTAATGGGCATTTGGCATAGCAAATAATAATAGCCTGGATCTTATGGAGTTACAACACAACATCCAGGATATTCAAAAAAGCAAAATCAATCTTATGGATCCTACTTCTCAAACTGGAAATACTTCAAGAATGGAATGGCTTTAACCCTGAAAACATGCTGAAACACTCTGCATGGTATATTATTGGGATGAGATGTTTGCTACTAGTTCTTTTTTGTATTGTGATAATAGGTTGTCACCCTCTCAGAACAAGAATCCAGGAACTTGAAATAACAGCTCATCATTTTCTTTTGCAAAGTAAAAAGGGGGAATATGCAGGGTGCCACCCATGAATTACTTGAGGGTCTTCTCTGGGTATGGAGCCATGAAGATTTAGGTCTAACCTTGGGAAATATCCATATCTCCCCAGAGTGCACTAGATTGCCCAAAGCACATGACCATCTTGTTGCCCCAGAGTTGGGCATAACCCATTGGGAACGGCAAAGCCCACCTTCTACCTTATTTGGCAAAGAAGATTCCATGGAAAACCTTTGATATTCCCTGATATAAATAAAGCAAACAGGGGCTCCATTTTGCTCTTTTGATTGTGGAAGCTTCATCCCTAAGATCAGCTAGCCCATTCCACCCGCTTTTAAAATTACTTTCTGTATCCTGTGGGTTTTTTCACCCCTGCTTTACCTTTCTTAGCTTTTATTTTGCAGCCAGACCATTCCACCAAGAGGAACTCTATTTTTACCACCTGCAGTTTTGAATTCATGATTCTTTGCCTCAGCCTCCCAAGTCACTGGGATTACAGGCCTACACCACTGTATTGGGCTCTTGATTGCTATTTTTATATTTTTTTATATTTTAATTTTATTTTCATCCCGTCTTTGTTTTGGAATCTAAAGTGAATCTGATGTAGACAGCAGAACAATTTTGTTTCACTGTAGGTTTTTACCCAAGGGTGCCTTAACACTGGGCTACATCCCCAGCCACTTTTTAATATTATTATATTTTATTTTCAGACAGTGTTAACCTAAGTTGCTGATGCTAGCATCAAACTTGTGATACCCTAGCCTCAGTCTCACAAGGAGCTTAGTGACAGCATTGTACCACTGTGCCCAGATGATGATTACTTAGACAGGATCTCCATAAGTCACCGAGTTTGCCCTCAAACTTGGAGTCCTCTTACCTCAGCCTCCTGAGTTTCTAGAGTCACAAATGTGTGCTTCATGTCCAACTTGATCAATATGTTTTCTAAAATTGGAACAAATTGGATCTATATGCAGTAATAGTCATGAAAAAGTAATAGTAATTAACCAAATGCTTCTTCTATATCGCCACTTGTTTTCTACCTATATGTTTTTGGTTCATCAATTTCCCATTATTGCCTATTAATGATTCATTTTTCTTGTGTACCATTTTTATTTTATTTTCTTCTTTTGGCACATGTTTAGTTTTTCCTTAGTGATTGTTCTGGGAGTTCTAACATCTTAAATTCATGACAATCAGTTTTTATTCATGCAAATCAGTGTCAATAGTATAGAAAAATTTTGCTAATCTTACAGATTTGTCCCTCAGTCCTGGTTTTTATCATTGTCATAGACTATAAATTCATGCATCATGTGTCTTCTATGGCTTGGATATCATTTCTCCCCAAACAAGCTTAGGATTTGGATACTTGGTCATCATTATGGTAGCACTGAGGCATGGAAAACTTTCAAATGTGCTGTCTACTGGGCATTAATTCAGTCACTGGGGACACCACCCTCAGGAGGAATGGATGCTAGTCTCTTGGAATGAGTTTTTGAGAAAATGAGTTGTTATGAAAAATCAAGACTGACCCTCTGTGGTCTGTGACTCAAATTGGTCCATATGGTTTTTCCTCTTCCACTTGTCCCCACTCTGATGACAGCCACCATGCTGGAATAGAGCAAAGTGGGTACTCCCAAGAAGCGAAGTGGATGGGATACCTTTATCTTGGACTCTCAGACGCTAAAATTCTGATCTAAAGGACTTTTTAATCACAAACTACTCAGGCTTAGGTATTTCCTGATAGCAATGAAAAATGGAGTCTTGTAGTAATTCCACATCAATCTTTGTTTGGTTCTAAGTGTCATTTTCGTGTTCTAAGTGATCTAAGTGTTACTGTTGCACTCATTTATTTAAAAATATTTTTTCAATTTTATTTTTTATTACACAACAGTGAAATGCATTGCAATTCTTATTACACATATAGAGTACAAATTTTTACACTTATATTTTTTTAAAAAAACAAAAAAAAAATAGAAACTAAATACTCCATGGTACTGGCTATACTTAGCTACCATATTGAACTACTGAGCTACATCTACCATTATTTCTCATTATTTTATTTTGGGCTCAAGGATCTGTCTTTTTTCATGTCCTTTAACCTTAATGGCTCTATTGGCATTTCTTGAAGAGTTGTTTTCTCACCACAAACCTTTCCTTGTACAAATCTCCCCTTATCTTTTGAAGCACAGTTTAGCAAGGTATAAAATTATTGATGGTTAATAAACAAGTTTCTTCATGTCCTCCCACTGCCTTCCAGCTTCTTGGATTCTCCAGAGAAACCCACTAAGGCTGTCTTGTACCTGAACAACTGTTTCTCTCTGACCACGCATGAGATTGCCTCTTGTTATTTTTTTTACAACAATGCAACTCTCATAGTTCCTCTTATCTGTGGTTTCCCTCTCAGTAAGCTGTAGAAAATTCCAGATTGAGCAACTCATGAATTTTATGGTACAAAGTGTTCTGAGTAGCATGATGCAATCTCACACCTTCACACCCTAGACATCCAGGGCATAAGCCTCTGCCTTCTCCAGAAGTTTCCCAATTGATATACTGTTTTTGTAATACCTTCCTGTTGGTGGCGAGTTGCCATCTTTGTTTGGAGACTGACTGTCATGATAGTGCTCCACTTGTGTAGAAGAGAACATCTCTCCAATTTCTCATGCACCAAATTCTGCTTGTGTCCATGTTGCATTGTTAGCACTTTGGACCTTAAGAATAGAAAACACACCTTGATCCTCTTCTAATGGAAAACATGATTTCCCATAAGACTATGACCCAAGAAGTTGAGATGTGTTTAAAAAGCTTAGGATGAACCTCTTTCACAAATAATCTCAAGAGAAAGAACCAGTGACTAGGAAGTCTATTCTACTTCATTTTAATGCTAAAATGTCCACCAGGAAGGAAGTTGAACTTCATTTCCATAGTGTATGGTTGTATGCCAAAGTGTCCTTAAGAATGGCTCAAGTGTAACCAAGGCAGTCTGGTGCATGCCTAACTCCCAGCATGGAACCTGATTTCATCTGACAATGCAAGGTAATCCCCTACCCCACAATGGCACCATGATCTGAGGCCAGAGGTATCAGTCCCTGGGCATAATGAGGAGCCAGTGGAGGCCCTTGTTCTAGCCAAAAGGAAAATGCTATAGTCATCATCCATAGAAGAATTTAAGCCTCATTCTCCTACCATGTAATGCATGCAGAAGCACATATTTCTCATGGTCCTGGGCTAACATTTCCCAACCTCCACTGATTACTAGGCTGTGAGAGTCTGAAAGCTCCTGAGAAGGAATTTCGGTTGTAAATTCTACTCATTATTTATTTATTTATTTTTGGCACCAGTGATTGAACCCAGGGCTGCTTAACCACTGAACCACATCCCCAGCCCCTCCCATTTTTTAAATATGTATTTTATTTAGAGACAGGGTCTCACTGGGTTGCTTAGTCCTGACTAAGTTTCTGAGGCTGACTTTGAACTCATGACCCTCCTGCCTCAGCCTCCCAAGTTGCTGGAATGATGGGTATGCACCACTCTGCCTGTCTCAGTTAATTTACCTTATTGATGAAAATAATTATTGCTTTTGATGATAAGGGTTGAAGTCAAGAAGTCAAAGAGAAGTTGTTTTTCTTTTGTTTTGCCCACCACCAGTTTAAGCAAGAGCCAGTAAGGGTCTGTACCAGTGCTGAATGAGAAGAGCATTACAGAAACACTTCCATGTGAAGTTGATTGCAAGTAATAGAATGGATAGCTGGCCAAGGACAAGGAGTCACAGGCTACTTCTAAGTCCTTGGTGACAAAGTGTGAGAACCTAGGTTAAAAAACATGTTTGTGGGAGGAGAAAAATGAAGACTGAGTCCAGAAGTAGAGATGTCTTGCAGTTTTCATTCAGCATAGGTGCATGACTTGATCCAGGCCAGCAATCCCCAAACGATTGCAAAGTGCATCAATTTATGTATACAGTTTGCAGACAGCCTATTCACCTCCTTTGATAATTTAAATAATCTCTGGATTACGAGTACAATTTGCTACAAGGCTGGGGCTGGGGCTCAGTGGAAAGAGTGCTTGCCTAGCACTTCTGAGGGACTGGGTTTGATCCTCAGCAACACATGAAAATAAAAAGAAAATAAGGTATTGTGTCCATCTACAATTAAAAATATTTTTTTAAAAAACTGATAAAAAGTAACCACTATATAAGTAGCCATTATACCATTGCCATTACTTGGGAGAAAGTCTGTACATTTACTTGGTACATGTGCAAATCATTTTCCAATCCTTCCCATCAACCAGGGTTTGAGACCTTGGGTGCAGAATCCATGCATATGGCCACAAATATTTCCAATCCCTGGAGAACACCCAGGGCAGGTTGTCTGGAAAAGGCTTAGAAATATGTTGTAGGAATTCCAATAACATCTGGACCAGAGAGAGAGGCAAGTAGATGGTCAGAGATGACACCTGGGAAAGCAGGGTTTGACAGGCAGAGCCATGAGTGTTGGGGTTGCAAAGAGGACAGGCAGAACCTCTGGGGACACAGGGGCAGTGGGCTAATGTTGAAACAGAGAAACACTGAATTCTTGGGGAAGCAGATGGAGAAAAAAGATGTCACCATTAATAAAATAATAAAAAAAAAAAATGGGAGAGAATAGATTTAGAAGCTAAGGAAGTCTTGACCTTCAAACGCCTCCTCCATTCCAGAAGACAGCATTCCCCTTTCTGAGCAGAATGCACAGTGGATTTTTTTTTTGTTGTTGTTGTTTTCTGTTTGTTTTAGAAAAGTGGTAAAAGTGTTCACTGGTTTAGAAATATGATTTATGGCCCATGAATAAGGTTTTCTCGAGTTTCTGGTCACACAGTATTGGTCTCTACTTTTTTCCATTTTCTATGAATATCTAACACCTGGCCTACCAGTGGATACTAAATTTTATAAGCCAGTGATTTGTGGTGAGCCGTTCCAATAGACTGTGGCCGCCATTAGAAGATGGTGCCGGCTTCCACTGTGGCCTGTGATAAACAACTCCTTTTATGGAGAATTGGCGCGCAATCCCTGACCACCCTATGAGAAATATCCACGTGGCGGCTTAAGATTGGTATGCTGGAGGCTTTATTAGGCTATGCTTGGGCGCTCGGCGGGGGGTCGCTAGAAGATGATACTTGAATCAAGGCCTGAATAAACTGCTGAAAGAAGAATCCTGTGTCGTGTTTTCCCTTGCCGGCGAGGGGTCGTGACAGTGATTGTTTTTTTAAAATGCAAAATTATTAGGGAACTCTATGGGGTGATTCATAATTGGTTCTCAAAGATACAGCTCATCCCTGCCTTGATCGATAGATCGATCGATCTATCTATCTATCTATCTATCTATCTATCTATCTATCTATCTATCTAACTATTTATTTATTTTCAGTGCTCCTGGTGGATCTATCACTCAGCTATATATTGATAGTGATGGGTAGGATGCAGACGTGATTGATGGGATCATGCAGGTCAGGGAGTCATTCTATGAACCTGGCCCACTGTGCAGAGACCTCCACATGTGTTTTCTTAGAAAAGTAATTTTCCTAGAGCCCTGCCTGAGCCAAGTCAATGTGCTATATTCCATCCCTCAGCCAACAACCTGTGATTTCTTTGAGCAATATGGGTCTTCTCTGCCAGTGAGAACACAAGTTAACCTGGAGGGGACAAGTTCTGGGACATTTTCACAGACTGTATTCCAGAATTCAAGGAGATAGGATGATTTCACCTAACCTTTCTATATGTAAGAACCTTTCCAGCCCAGCATGGGCCACAGAGACCTAGAGTTGTCCTGGATCTTTGGCATGTGAACTTCCTGTTCCTGTCACTAGTGTGCATCTGCTATCTACTATTTCTATCAGGCATTAGTTTATTTAAAGACATAGGAAAGGTAAAGAGGGATGCTCTCAAGAGGGAGTGTCCTCTCTGATAATATGTTGTGCCCCTATTTCCTACTGGTCCCAGTAAGAAATAGGGGCACAAATCAGTGCAGACCAAAGTGAATTAAGTGTTGCATTTATATATTTAAAATATCATGTTAAAATTTTCATAATTTTTTTAGAAAAATACTAAATGACAGCAGAATGCATTTCAATTCTTATTACACATGTAAAGCACAATTTTTCATATCTCTGTATATAACATATGTTGACACCCAATTCAAGTCTTCATACATGTATTTAGGATGATGATGTCCATCACATTCCACTATATTTACTAATCTCCTGTGCCCTCCCTTTCCCTCCCACCCCTTTTCCCTATCTAGAATTCATCTAATCCTCCCATGCCCCCCCTGCCTACCCCACTATGAGTCAGCCCCCTTATATCAGAGAAAACATTCAGCATTTGTTTTGGGGGGATTGGCTAACTTCCCTTAGCATTATCTTCTCCAACGCCATCTATTTACCTACAAATGCCATGATTTTATTCTCTTTTGTTGCTCACTAAAATTCCACTATGCATATATAATGCATATTTTTTCATCAGTGCATTCACTCAAGGCCATCTAGGCTGGCTCCACAGTTAAGCTATAGTGAATTGTGTTGCTATAAATATTGATGTGGCTGTGTCCCTGTAGTATGCTGTTTTTTAAGTCTTTGGGTTTAGACCAAGGGGACGGATAGCTGGGTCAAAGGGTGGTTCCATTCCCAGATTTCCAAGGAATCTCCATACTGCTTTCCATATTGGCTGCAGCAATTTTCAGTCCCACCAGCAGTGTATGAGTGTGCTTTTTTCCCCACATCCTCACCAACACTTATTGTTGTTTGTCTTCATAGTAGCTGCCATAATAAAATTTTTATTATAGTAAAATTCACACACACAAACACACACACACACTCAGGATTTGCATTGGTGATTCTGGACAAGAACATGTGGTGTAGGAGCCTACAAATGCGATGTCATCCTAATGCCAGTTAAGAACTAGGAATTGGTCCAAGGGCAGGCCTCTGCAATCACCCACAGCATCTCCCATAAACTTGAGGATCAAAGTGGTGTGAGGCCTAGAGATGTCAGAGAAGCCTCACTGTTTTCCTCCCACTTTCTTGATAGTGATTTCTGGGCCAATAAACTTTGCTCTACTTTGATTACATTTTATGTATTATCTAAAAATCCTCTCTTGCAAGAACACAAGAGCCAAGAAACACAACCTAACTTCCATTTCCCTCGGATCACAACCAGTAACAATGTCAGATCTTTTATTGCTTTTACTTATTTGCTCACTTCATTTGATCCATTTATTAATACAGGTGGGCACCAGCAACTGCTCTAGGTCCTGTTGGAAGGTAACAGTCACATACCTACACACAACATCCTAAGGGGAGACTGTTGAAACAGGAACTCTGACCCTTTAGTGTTCATGAAGACTCACCCAATGTCAGAACTTTGAATATTTTATTTTGAGGCAGGGTCTTTCTATGAGGCCAACTGTGGCCTCAGACTTGAGATCCTCCTGAAACAGCCTCCCAAATCCCTGGCCTTTAAGGACATGTGCTACCAAACCTTGTCTTTACTTATTTAAAAAAAGTGCATAGCTGCTGGTTACCTCCCTCCAGTGATATATGTGATATCAGACCTTAAACAATAAAAAGCCCACAGAATTCCAAAGCTCAAGTCTGACTCTGGCTGTGTGAGGTTGTGTAATGGGAAGGGATTCCATGGAGAGAGAGGGACATCAGCTCAGAAAAGGTAGGTTCCTTGGTATTCAAGGCAGAAAAGGATTTCCTCATTGTCAGGTGCATGAACAGACCTATTTAGAAAACAGATGCAAATTCAGGAAAGAACGTGTGGGGCCGGGGATTCAGTGATTGCCTTGCATGCACAAGTTCCTAGGTTCAATACCCAGCACGAAAAAAAGAAAGAAAGGAAAAATGTGAGAAAGCTCTAAAGGGAAAAACAGCAAATGCATGGTCTGAGGTGTCGCTATTTGGAGAGGGACATTTCCGTGGGGCTAGACTAGACATGGGGCCAGAGCAGAGTCCTGTATTTTCTCACCCGTTTTTCTAAGCTTGCTCTTGTCATGCTAGTATTTGGGGCTCCAGGAAGCTGGTCTAGGAGAAATGCTGCATTGCAGGGAGTTGCTTTTTTATTTTAAATCTGATCTTTATTTTTAAAAAATAGTTTTTAGTTTGACAGGAAACCTTTATTTTATATATTGCTTTTTTATGTGGTGCTAAGGATTGAACCCAGTGCCTCACAGGTGCTAGGTAGGTGCTCTGTCACTGAGCCACAACCCCAGTCTCTTGTTTTTAATTTCAATTTTTTGTTGGCATTCCTGCATTCTGGTGATTTATGAACTTTCTCCTTTGAGGTTCAGTGAAACTTTCTTCTTGGTATCCCAATATTTCTGCCCCAACAAGACATGTTCCACAGTTCTTTATGGACCTCAAGGTTTGCTAGAGGAATGACTAAATGATAATTAAGTTATCAAAGCAAATAGGGCAGTGTTTTCTGGAAGGAAGTATTAAGAGAATGCTCATAATTAGATTTCTATTTTTACTTATCTATTTAGCCATGGACTCATGTGGTTTTTGCAGTCATCCACAATTGTGGTCCAGAAACCAGCAGATTTCAGAAACTTTTCATGTTGACAGCTCTTTTCAAATGGTTGCATTCTGATTGAGGCACATTTGACTGAGTGTAAACATTAAGATGCTTTTAAAGTGCTTGTGAATTTTCCTGTCTAGAATATTGCAGAGGGTTTTACCAGTTTTCTTGCCACATTGTTTATCTCATTGGTGTTGAAAAACCTCTCAAATGCAAGGAATGCACCCCAGAGGCAATCTCCTGCAGCTGTCTACCCACAGAACCCTACACCCACCCATCCAATTCTCCATCCCCCTTTACTTGGGTGTCAGGTGCTGTTGGATTGTTAATTATTGGTCAAAACCCAGTGTTTTATCCCCAAGAAGCCCAATGTCTAGCTTGTTAGTTTTGTCTTTTTGTCACAAGACAAAAACCATTGGGTTGGTTTTTACTTTTCCTTGCCTCTCAAGACAAATCTGAGCTCCATCCAGGGACCTATATCTAATGGCACTGGTAGTTTAGTAAAATTTCTAATTTTCTTTAAGAAAACTAACAGCAAGAATAATTTCCATCATGGGGGATGGAGGGGTTCTGGCCCCAAGGTGTCACCAGCTCTTTCCTTCTTCTCACCCACATAATCTTCTCATCATGCACCAGACAACCATGTACTGCAAATCCCTGGAATCCTGGGTATGTGCCTTGACCTTCTAAGTCTTCCTTCAAGAGAAATGTTCCCATTTCACAAATGCAGGAAAACTGGTCCCCCAAATACCTGGGCTGCTGTTCCTGAGAAGCAAAAGAAAAAAATACTGAAGATGGGGACCGGGGCTGGGGCTCAGCCATAGAGCGCTCGCCTTGCACGTGCAAGGCCCTGGGTTCCATCCTCAGCACCACAGAAAAATAAATGGATAGAATAAATTATTGGGTCTGACTCCAACTAGAAAAAATATTTTAAAAAAATACTGAAAAGGCAATGGATCTAGCACTTAGGGAAATGCAAATTAAAACTGCACTGAGCTTCTCTTTCACTCCAGTCAGAATGGCAATTATCAAGAATACAGTAACAATAAATTGGTGAGGATGTAGGGGACAGGGAATGCCCACACCTTGTTTGGAGAAACTGCACATTGGTGCAACCCCTCTGGAAAGCAGGATGGAGATTCCTTAAGAAACTAGGACTGGAACCACGTTCTGACTCAGTTATCTTACTCCTCAGCATAAAGAGGATAAAATCAGCATACTACAGGGACACAGCCACATCAATGTTTATGATAGCATGACTCACAATAGCTAAGCTATGGAGTCAGCCTAAATGCCCATCAACAGATGAATAGATAAAGAAAATGTGGTATATATACATGGTGGAATATTACTCAGCTTTAAAAAAGGATAACGTCATAACATTGGCCAGTAAATGAATAGATCTGGAGATTATCATGCTAAAGTAAAATAAGGCAATCTCCCTAAACCAAATCTATATCACAAGGAAGGTGGGGTCAAGAAGTAAAGTTCAGTAGATGAGGTAAAAGAGAGCAACAGGAAGGGAGGGGAGATAAGAACAGAAAAGACAGTAGCATGAAGTGACCATAATATTTCTATTTAAATATATGAAAATACCTAAGTGAATCCACCCATAATGATCACCCACAAGAATGGGGTCCTAAGGAGAATAAGGTATATTTTATGTTTGAATAAGTTTACCACAATGGAATCTATGGTCATGCATAACTAAGAAGAACCAATAAAATATAAAAAGATTTAAAAGTACTGAAAAGGACCATGGGACCAAATTGATAACATCATAGCCAGATGAGGAAATGTCTTTAGGTACATTCCAGAATTTTCTAAACCACTCCCCCATTGGATGCTGCCAAAGGTGTTGGAGCCTGTGGGAAGGAGGAGGTTCAAGGCTCTGCGTTCATCTCCAGTGCAGTGATCCCAGGGGAAAGGTAATCTCGAGGCCTCCAGTTAACTAAGGCAGAGAGGAGGAGGGTGCATTGGAGTCTATGGAGTTATTTACCAAATTAGAAAAACCTGAAATTCACCTTTCTGGACTCCCAATCAAACCCAAATTGTTTTTCCTAAAGAGACAGACCCTTGAGCCCTTCTTAAGGAGAAGTCTTCTCTGTATTATGTGACTTTTTGTACCACTGCATTGGGGGGACAAGACCAGAGCTCTCCTTGGAAACACATTGGATTTGTTTGCATCAAGACAAGCAGGTAGGGTCTGTCGTTTTTCTTTTTCTTTTTTCTTGCCAAGTGCAGAGTATTCAGCTGATACTAAGGATGCACACTTGGGCAGGGTGTCTCTGGTTTTTGGAGGAGGCAGGATCCCATTGCCTGGGATCCAGGGGACTGGCAAGAACCAGGAAGAGTACCCAGTGTGGCCTTGATTTGTGCAAGGCTGTTATCCTGTGGCCACTGCAGGTATTTCTCTCAAAAAGAAAGAAAGGAAAAAAAGTGGCACATGTCTGTCATTCCAGCAGCTGGGGAGGCTGAGGCAGGAGGATGGCAAATTCAAAGCCAGCCTCAGCAAAAGCAAGGTGCTAAGCAACTCAGTGAGGCACTGTCTCAAATTTCATGGAAATGGAAGGAGACCCTCAGGGTTATACAAAATTACACACAAGAGGAAGTGAGGGGAAAGGGAAAAAATACAAGGGGGAGAAATCAATTACAGTAAAGGGGGTAGAGAGAGAAGAGAGGAGGGGTGGGGAGGGGAGGGGGGATAGTAGAGGATAGGAAAGGTAGCAGAATACAACAGACATTAGTATGGCAATATGTAAATCAATGGATGTGTAACTGATGTGATTCTGCAATCTGTATATGGGGTAAAAATGGGAGTACATAACCCACTTGAATCAAAGTGTGAAATATGATATATCAAGAACTATGTAATGTTTTGAACAACCAACAATAAAAATTAAAAAAAAATAAAATAGGGCTGGTGGAGGGGCTCAGAGTTGGAGTTCTGAATTCATCCCCCACGGCCAGAGTGTTAGATAGCCCAGTGCTGCTGGGGTTTACCCAGGTCTGCGCTCTTCTGCGTCTCTTCTGTGCTGATCTCCTTATTCTGCCTCCAGCTCAGTGTGGACTCAAGATACAGATTCAACTCAGCTGGAGGAAAATCAGCTCTCATGCTGCCAACCCGGTGGGAGTCTCCTCCAAGCGCCTGCCAGGCCCACTGTGAGCCTCTACCAGCAGTTCCCAAGGGGCATAATGCCAATTCTGCTTGGAGAATTTTGCACAGATAAACAGAGGACAAGTCAGCATCCTGAAGATGTTCTGGGAGGTCTTATTGTAGGAGGAGGCCCAGGTGATGAAACTTTCAAAAATTGACTTCAATTTCCTACCATCAAAACCCAACAGAACCTAGAATTCTGGTCACCCTAACCCTGACCCAATGCCCATACCTCAAAAGGAAAAGAAAAAAGAAAAAATCCCTGCCATTCTGGTTTCCTCCTTGCCTGGAGCAGATATCAACCCCCTGTCACTCAAAAAGAAGGCTCCCAGGGCTCAGGCTGGGCAGAGCGGAGACTGATTGATGCCCTGTCCAATCAGAAGCCCCTGTGTTGAGCGTTGTCCAATCCTGAGCGCAGGCAGAGACCAGGGGGCGGGCTTCTGCGCTCGGGATGGGATCTATTTCTCCTGGGTTCGGTTTCATGATTCCTGCAGTTGGACTCCAGGCTTCGCTCCATGCCCAGGATCCCAGGTGGCCCTGTCATGCAGGGGCTGAAGCTCTCCAGGGCAGGCTTGGCTGCTGGGCACCAGGAAATGGTGAGTGTGTACTGACACCTAGTCCCTGGACAGGGAGGCTTGAGAGGGAGGTCGGGCAGGGAGGCCGTCTGGCAGGATTGGCTGTGGGGGGAACCCGAGCTGGCTGACCCCAAACCCAACTCCGGGCGATCTCTGCGTCCACAGGCCTTAGCCCCTCGGGGAGAGCGCCCCTCAGTCCCCCTGGACAGCTGGGTGGGGAGCGTGACAGTGGCGGAGACCCCTCGCAGCCTCCCCATCCCCTGGGGCAGCCTCAGCCCCTGCCCGAGTCCTGTCTGGCAGGTGAGCGCGACTACCCAGCGTCTTCCCGGGCTGTGGTGATTGACAGGTGGGACCATTAGAAATCCAATCTCCAAGTTGGGCCATGGTACACACCGGTCATTCCCAGTGCCTGGGGCTGGGGCCTGATGCAGGAGGATTGCGAGGTCAAGGCCAGCCTCTTCAAGTTGGCGAGGCACTTAGAGACTCAGCGAGACCCTGCCTCGAAATAAAATGCAAAATAGGGCTGGGGATGGATCTCAGTGGTGGAGCGCCTCTGCATTAAATACCAATAAATAAATAAATAAGAATAATCAAACCTCCAAACATGGTTTTCCTGCAGGAGGGGAGGTGAGGTTTACAGGGACCTCTCTTATTCCTGTGGACTTTATTTTTGTTTGTTTGTTTGTTTGTTTTGGTAGTTAACGGAAGGGTGCCTTACCACTCAGCTATGAGCCTGGTAGTTTTTAGTTTTTATTCTGACTGAGGGTCTAGCTAAGTTGCTGAAATTGGCCTGGTTAGGGTTTGATTGATAATAACTTTTGCATTGCAATTAAGTGTATGATTTTTACATCCTAGTGGGTTCCTGGGTGGACTTTGTTGACATCATGATTCCTTGATGACAATTGTAATAGTACAGCTTCACAATGCACATGTTAGGTAATAAATTCTTTTGTTTTTCCTCTTATAATTTTTTGCTCTTATAATTCAAAAGTTTCTTGGTTAAGTTTACATATATTTAACTTTGTGGATGAATTATAGGACTGGATGCTTCCATTAAGAGTAAAGCATGCTGGATTTTTTATTAGTGCGTCATATTTATACATAATACCACATGCATATGGCACCCAAGTAAAACTTACCCATGGTATTTTATACTATTTTTAATCTGAATATCCCATGACTATTAATGTATTATTCTGGTCCTATGAACTGAGTGCAGCAAGACCCTGAGGCTGGGGACTATCATGTGTCTTTAACAGCAAAACAGTTTCCACAAATAGTTAAGAAGCAGTTAAACTCCTTGAGTTTGTTAGAATTCTTTTGTTTCCTATCTTCATTGATACTATTTAATTTTCTCTCTGATAGGGTTTTACTTTACATTTCTTGGGTTTGTAAAGATGTTAGATTCTTTTTATTCTTATTACTGAACACATGGGTATCTCCTGTACAAATTGGAAGCTCAAGTCTCCTCCCTGAATTTCTACTGTGGTGGATTTCAGAGTGTTGGGACCGTGAGAATCACCACTCAGTGGGCCCTTTTCAAACCTAAGGGGGCTGGGATCTGCAGGGGTCTCAGGTTTTGCTTCCTCCTGAGATTTTGTTTCTTTTTGGGTGGCACGGGGGCATAGTGGATTGAATGCAGAGCTCCTTTCCAACTGAGCTACATCCCTCACACTTTTTATCATTTAGCTTGAGACAGAGGCTGAGTCTGGCCTTGAACTTGTGCCTCAGCTTCCCGAGTGGCTGGGATTACAGGTGTCGGCCTCCTGCCTGGGTCCTCCTGAATGTTCTAAATGTAAGGGAAGCAAAATGTCAGATCCAGAACCCAGTCTCCCAGATGAAACTTTTACACGTGTATCAATGAATTCCTAAAATTCAAGTCCCCTGTCCCCATTTCCAGTGACAATTTTCCTCCCCAGTGTAATAAAATAAGAAGCAAAAGTTTTGTTTTCTGTTTGAGCATTTCACATGAGAGAAAAGTACACTAAAAACCACTTGACATTTGTAAAAATGTGTGTGTGTGTGTGTGTGTGTGTGTGTGTGTGTGTGTGTGTATTTTCCCTTCCTCTCCCAGGCCAGGCACCTTGTCAGAATATCTTTGGGCTGAGTGTCCCCCCTGTGGACTGCATGTCCTAGGGGTCTCAAGCCCTCTCTGAGATTTTCCTGGTCCTGTTTTGGCTCTGCCTGACATGAGGATCCCACATCTGGCACATTTGAGGTCTCTTGAGCATCTGGTAAATATCAGCCACCTGTTGACCTATTAGCAGGTGCATTTAGGGGTAGTAGTTTCTCAGGGGAGTAGGTGATGTCCCTGTGACTGGGAGGAGTCTCCTTATCCAGAAGCCACTTCAGATGTTCCCTCCTCCTGGCTCCTGTGGATCCTGGAGTAGCGATGGGCATGCAGCCATTTATTAACACACTGGTTCAAGTTCCTTTGGACATGCGTCCAGAGTGGTTGTTACTCTGTTAGCTTTTAAAGAACTCCATGCTATTTTTTAAAAATTGTCTGCACTAAGCTTATATTCTAGCCCCATGTCATCAGCATGTCTCTTGCTCCATATCTATGTCATTGTTCCTTCACCTGTTTGATAGGAGCCTTTCCCACAGCTGGGCTCAGGCTGAGAAGCTGTCCTACTTGGCTGGTGACTGAATTCCTGATGCAATTGGTTAGAACCCAGGCTGCCTGTGCTTACTGCAAGAAGGTGGTGTGAGCCTATTCTAGAAAGAAACATGGAGCTGTGGTTTTCATCCTTTTCCTTCACTCCGGGGTGGGGGGGTGATAGTAGTCCCTGGAAGTTTTTGAACATCAATGTGAAGCCACTTGTTTTTGATGCAGGGAGATTTGCACATGCACAGTTGCCATTACTCCCAAAGCTTGGTGGGTTAGGATGGAGTCCTTGGAATGGAAAAAAAAAATGTTGGGACCCTGAGTGCCTGGACATACTCCTTCCAGAAAGAACTGGTCAGGACTGGAGTTATTACTGAGGTAATGGTGAGAGGGCTCAGGCAGGGCTGCTGGGTGGACTGCATTTCTCCCGTCTACACTCAGGGACTGGCTAGAGTGGAGCTCCACTGTTAGCAACCACAGTTTGCAGATCATGCGGTGCAAATCCCTTCTAGGGATAAACTGGGACCCTTGATCTCACTCCCCTTCTGCCCTGGTCCCATGGATAAATATCATGACTCATCACAGCCATAGAAACCACCCCCCCTTTTCTCTACTCCTGATACTTGTGTATATCCAGTTCGTTCTTCTATGAGCACCAGACAAATTGTGTTTCCAGCGACAAGTCATTTAGTGTCCAATGTGCTCCATTTGTGACCCCAATAAGTCTTCATCTACTCTGGGTGACACTGGATTGGGATATTCTGTCCCAATTATGTGGCACATTGCTCAAGGCAGGTCTAATGCCCACGTGTCCCCCAACTTTGCCTGCCCTTCAGATGGTAGAGATTTTCTCAGTGGTCCAATGCATAGGTCTCTCAACCCATGTATAACTTTATTTAAGAGGGACTCCAAACAGAAGTAGGTGTTTATTTGGTGTAGTATAATCCAGTACCATGCGCATACTGCACCCAAGCCCTACCAGTGCTCTGCGCCTCCAGTTCCCACACCTCCCTTCACGTTGGGTTGTCTTGTTCATTCACATCAAATCCTCTGCTGGAGATGGCTGCATTTGTCTATGCTTTTTCATTGCACTTCATAATAAAATTGACATTTACATACATATGGAGTCATCTATGAAATTTCTGCATTGTGATTTTTTTTGGTCCTCAAATTACTGCAATATGAAAATTTTATAACACGCATTAGTGCCTGGTAATGATAGCTCCTGCTTTTGCACTTAGAGTTCAGAATTCCTGGCTAATTTCATATCAATTCAACCTTCCAGGATAATTTTCAAACTGTTTGCTTTGGTCCCTTCTTCAATGAAAAGAAAATCATGGTGAAATTTTGATGGGGTGTTGTCATAAATGAACCTGAGGGAAGCTGTCCTCTTTATAATGAGGAGTCCTATCATCTATACCCAGGATGTGTAATTCAGCCTTTATGTGCTTATCTGTATTTGTATTTTTTCAAATTCATTTTCAATGAATATCTAACACCTGGCCTACCAGTGGATACTAAATTTTATAAGCCAGTGATTGTTCTTTAAAAATTATTAGGGAACTCTCTGGGGTGATACATAATTGGTTCTCAAAGATGCAGCTCATCCCTACCTTGATCTGTTTGTCTGTCTATGTATCTATGTATCTATCTATCTGTCTATCTATCTATCTATTTATTTATTTTCAGTGCTCGTGGTGGATGTATCACTCAACTATATATTGATAGTGATGGGTAGGATGCAGACGTGATTGATGGGATCATGCAGGTCAGGGAACCATTCTATGAACCTGGCCCACTGTGCAGAGACCTCCACATGTGTTTTCTTAGAAAAGTAATTTACCTAGAGCCCTGCCTGGGCCAAGTCAATATGCTATATTCCATCCCTCAGCCAACAACCTGTGATTTCTTTGAGCAATATGGGTCTTCTCTGCCAGTGAGAACACAAGTTAACCTGGAGGGGACAAGTTCTGGGACACTTTCACAGGCTGGATTCCTGAATTCAAGGAGATAGGATGATTTCACCTAACCATCAAATATGTAAGAACCATTCCAGACCAGCATGGGCCAAAGCGACCTAGAGTTGTCCTGGATCTTTGGCATGTGAGCTTCCTGTTCCTGTCACTAGTGTACATCTGCTAACTACTATTTCTATCAGGTATTAGTTTATTTAAAGACATAAGGAAGGTAAAGAGGGACACTCTCAAGAGGGAGTGTCCTCTCTGATATTATGTTGTGCCCCTATTTCCTACTGGTCCCAGAAAAGTTCCAATTAGAACCCATCAGTGCAGACCAAAGTGAATTAAGAGTTGCATTTATATATTTAGAATAACATGTTAAACTTTTCATAATAATTTTTAAAAAAACTAAATGACAGCAGAATGCATTGCAATTCTTATTACACATATGAAGCACAATTTTTTGTATCTCTGTATATAACATACTGACACCCAATTCAAGTCTTCATACATGTATTTTGGAAGATGATGTCTATCACATTCCACCATCCTTACTAATCTCCTGCCTCCTCCCTTTTCCTCCCAACCATTTTCCCTATGTATAATTTATCTAATCCTCCTATGTTCCCCCTGCCTACCCCACTATGAGTCAGACCCCTTATATCAGAGAAAACATTCAGCATTTGTTTTTGGGGGATTGGCTAACCTCCCTTAGCATTATCTTCTCCAACGCCATCCAATTACCTGCAAATGCCATGATTTTATTCTCTTTTGTTGCTGATTAAAATTCCATTATGTATATATAATGCATATGTTTTCATCCGTGCATTCACTCAAGGCCATCTAGGTTGGCTCCACAGTTATAAATATTGATGTGGCAATGTCCCTGTAGTATACATTTTTTTAAGTCCTTTGGGTTTAGACCGAGGAGAGGGATAGCTTGGTCAAATGGTAGTTCCATTCCCCAATTTCTAAGGAATCTCCATAATGCTTTCCATATTAGCTGCAGCAATTCTCAGTCCCACCAGCAGTGTATGAGTGTGCTTTCTCCTCACATCCTCGCCAAACTTATTGTTTTTTGTCTTCATAGTAGCTGCCATAATAAAAGTTTTATTATAGTAAAATTCACATACACACACACACACACAGGTTATTCTTTGGTGACTCTGGACAAGACCATGTGGAGAAGGAATCTACAAATGTGATGTCTTCCTACTGCCAGTTAAGAACTAGGAATTGTTCCATGGGCAAACCTCTGGTATCACTCACAGGATCTCCCATAAATTTGAGAATCAAAAGGGTGTGAGTCCTAGAGATGTCAGAGAAGCCTCACTGTTTTCCTCCAACTTTCTTGATAGTGATTTCTGGGCCAATAAACTTTGCTCTACTTTGATTACATTTTATGTATTATCTAAAAATCCTCACTTGCAAGAACACAAGAGCCAAGAAACGCAACGTAACCTCCATATCCCTGGGATCACAACCAGCAACAATGTCAGATCTTTTATTGCTTTTACTTATTTACTCATTTCATTTGATTTATTTATTAATACAGGTGGACACCAGCCACTGCTCTAGGTCCTGTTGGAAGGTAACAGTCACATACGTACACACAGCATCCTAAGGAGAGACTGTTGAAACAGGAACTCTGACCCTTCATTGTTCATGAAGACTCACCCAGTGTCAGAACTGTGAATATTTTATTCTGAGGCAGGGTTTTGCTATGAGGCCAACTGTGGCCTCAGACTTGAGATCCTCCTGAAGCAGCCTTCCAAATCCCTGGCCTTAATGACATGTGCTACCAAACCTTGTCCTTTGCTTATTAAAAAACAATTGCATAGCTGCTGGTTACCTCCCTCCAGTGATATATGTGATATCACACCCCAAACAATAAAAAAACCCCACACAATTAAGTCTGACTCTGGCTGTGTGAGGTTGTGTAATGGGAAGGGATTTCAGGGAGAGAGAGGGATATCAGCTCAGAAAAAGTAGGTTCCTTGGTTTTCAAGGCAGAAAAGATCTTCATCATTGTCAGGCGCGTGAACAGACCTATTTAGAAAACAGATGCACATTCAGGAAAGAACGTCAGGGGCCGGGGATTTAGTGAGGTTGGTAGTGTGCTTTCCTTGCATGCACAAGTTCATAGGTTCAATACCCAGCACCACAAAAAGAGAGTAATGAAAAATGTGAAAAAGCTCTAAAGGGAGAGACAACAAATACGTGGTCTGAGGTGTTGCTATTTGGAGAGGGACATTTAAGTGGGGCTGGACTAGAGATGGGGCCAGAGCAGAGTTCTGTAATTTCTCACCCATTTTTCTAAGCTTGCTCATATCATGCTAGTATTTGGGGATCCAGAAAGCTGGTGTAGGAGAAATGCTGCATTGCAGGGTGTTGCTTTTTTAATTTTAAATAAGATCTTTATTTTTAAAAATAGATTTTAGTTGGTTAGGATACCTTTATTTTATATATTTCGTTGCAATGTGGTGCTGTGGATAGAACCTAGTGCCTCACAGGTGCTAGGCAGGTGCTCTGTCACTGAGCCACAACCCCAGTCCCTTGTTTTTAATTTCAAATTTTTGTGGGCATTCCTGCAATCTGGTGACTTATGAACCTTCTCCTTTGAGGTTCAGAGTAACTTTCTTCTTGTTATCCCAACATTTCTGCCCCAACCAGACATGTTCCATAGTTCGTTATGGACCTCAAGTGTTGCTAGAGGAATGATTAAATGATCATTTAGTTATCAAAGAAAATAGGGCAGAGTTTTCAGGATGGAAGTCTTAAGAGAATGCTCATTATTAGATTTCTATTTTTACTTATGTGTTTAGCCATGGACTCATATGGTTTTTGCAGTCATCCACAAATGTGGTCCAGAAACCAGTAGATTTCAGAAAATTTTCATGTTGACAGCTCTTTTCAAATGCTTGCATTCTGACTGAGGCACATTTGACCGAGTGTAAACATTTAGATGCTTTTAAACTGTTTGTGAATTTTCCTGGCTAGAATATTGCAGAGGGTTTTGCCATTTTTCTTGCCACATTGTTTATCTCATTGGTGTTGAAAAACCTCTCAAATGCAAGGAATGCACCTCAGAGGCAATCTCCTGCAGCTGGCCACACACAGACCCCCCAAACCCACCCATCCAATACTCCATTCCCCTTTAATTGGGTGTCAGGTGCTGTTGGATTGTTAATTATTGGGTAAAACCCAGTGTTTTATTCCCAAAAAGCCCAAGGTCTAGCTTGTTGTTTTTGTCTTTTTGTCACAACAAGACAAAAACCATTGGGTTGGTTTTTACTTTTCCTTGTCTCTCAAGACAATTCTGAGCTCCATCCAGGGACCTATATCTAATGGCACTGGTAGCTTAGTAAAATTTCTAATTTTCTTTAAGAAAACTAAGAGCAAGAATAATTTCCCTCATGGGGGAATAAGGGGTTCTGGCCCCAATGTGTCCCCAGCTCTTTCCTTCTTCTCACCCACATAATCTTCTCATCATAGGCCAGACAACTGTGTACTGCTCATCCCTGGAATCCTGGGCATGTGCCTTGACCTTCTAAGTCTTCCTTCAAGAGAAATGTTCCCATTTCACAAATGCAGGAAAACTGGTCCCCCAAATACCTGGATTGCTGTTACTGAGAAGCAAAAGAAAAAAAAAATACTGAAGATGGGGATTGGGGCTGGAGCTTAGTCGTAGAGCACTCACCTTGCATGTGGGAGGCCCTGGGTTCCATCCTCAGCACCAGAGAAAAATAAATGGATAGAATAAAGGTATTTGGTCCAACTCCAACTAGAAAAAAAATATTTAAAAAAAAATAAATACTGAAAAGGCAATGTATCTAGCAATTAGGCAAATGCAAATTAAAACTGCACTGAGATTCTCTTTCACTCCAGTCAGAATGGCAATTATCAAGAATACAGTAACAATAAATTGGTGAGGATGTGGGGTACAGGGAATGCTCACACCTTGTAGGAGAAATTGCACATTGGTGCAACCCCTCTGGAAAGGAGAACGGAGATTCCTTAAGAAACTAGGACTGGAACCACCGTCTGACTCAGTTATCCCACTCCTCAGCATAAAGAGGATAAAATCAGCATACTACAGGGACACAGCCACATCAATGTTTATGATAGCATGACTCACAATAGCTAAGCTACAGAACCAGGTTAATGCCCATCAACAGATGAATAGATAAAGAAATTGTTTTATATATATATATATATATATATATATATATATATATATATATATATATATATATATATATATATGAATATTACTAACCTTTATAAAAGGATGACTTCATAACATTGGCCAGTAAATGAATGGATCTAGAGAATATCATGCTAAAGTAAAATAAGGCAATCCCCCCAAACCAAATCTATATCACAAGAAAGGTGGGAGGCAAGAAGAGAAGTTCTGTAGAGGAGACCAGGGGAGCAATAAGAAGGGAGGGGAGATAAGAACAGAAAAGACAGTAGCATGAAGTTACCATAATGTTTTTATTTAAATATATGAAAATACCTAAGTGAATCCACCTATCATGCCCACCTACAAGAATGGGGTCCTAAGGAGAATAAGGTATATTTTATGTTTGGATAAGCAATCACATTTTGCAGATCATGCTGGCAAATCCCTTCTAGGCTTAAACTGAGAACCTTGATCTCATTCCCCTCTGCCCTGGTGCCATGGATAAAGCTCATGACCCACCACAACCATAGAAAAACACCCCTTTTCTCTAATCCTGGTACTTGTGTATATCTGGCTCTTTATGTGCACCAGAGATATCGAGTTTCCAGCTACAAGTCATTTAGTGTTCAATGTGCTTCATTTGTGACCTCAATCAATTTTCCTCTACTATGGGTGACACTGGATTTGAGTATTCTGTCCCAATTATGTGGCACATTGCTCAAGGCAGGTATAATGCCCAGGTGTCCCCCGACTTTGCCTGCCCTTCAGATGGTAGAGATTTTCTCAGTGGTCCAATGCATAGGTCTCTCAATCCATGTATAACTTTATTTAAGAGGGACTCCAAACAGAATTAGGTGTTTATTTGGTGTAGTATAATCCAGTACCATGCACGTCATTCACCCAAGCCCTACCAGTGCTCTGCGCCTCCAGTTCCCACACCTCCCTTCATGCTGGGTTTTCTCATTCATTCACATCAAATAATCTGCTGGAGATGGTTGCATATACACAGGCCTTTTTGTTGCACTTCATAATGAATATGACATTTACGTACATATGTATTCATCTATGAAATTTCTGCATTGTGATTTTTTTGGGTCCTCAAATTACTGCAATATGATAATTTTATAATTGTATTAGTGCCTGGTAATGATAGCTCCTGATTTTGCTCTTAGAGTTCAGAATTCTTGGCTAATTTCATATCAATTCAACCTTCCAAGAAAATTTTCAAACTGTTTTCTTTGGTCCCTTCTTCAATGAAAAGGAAATCATGGTGAAATTTTGATGGGGTGTTATCATAGATGAACCTGAGGGAAGCTGTCCTCTGTATAATGAGGAGTCCTATCTATTCCCAGGGTGTGTAATTCAGTCTGTTATTTGCTCATCTGCATTTGCATTTTTTTTCAATTCTGAAGATGTACTTTGTATATATGAGTATGTGTGAAATGCAGCATTTATGTGACAGCTATATAAAACTGACATGGTGTTTCATAGTATTTGTCAAACTGTATGCCAAATGGCAAACAAAATGTGGCTGATTGCCAGAAATAGTTATTTTCCATAGTTTATTATTTATTCCCAAATGGACATCCTCTGTCACCAGGCCCCAGTTCTCGGCTCTGGAGGAGAATGCTGTGTCCCCATATAACAGGTGCTGTAGTGTCCACATATGTTTCTGGGGGCCACGGATTCTCCCTAGCAAACATATTCACAAATGAATAGTGGGGGGCTCAGACTCCATCTTCCCTTCATGATAATACCACATGTTATTCAACACTGTCTCAATTTGTGTTTACAATGTGAGTTTATTGTACAGTCTCTCCTTTCTAAAGACGTTGATTTCTTTGTTAGGATGGGACATTTAGATACCTGCTATTTGAAGGGGCTGTTCAAGGCTCTTGCCTGCATTTCTCTCACAGTCTGTTCTCCTTTCTTGCAAGTTTTTGGTTAAAGGTGAGGCAATTGGTTTCTTATCCGTCACTTCTCCTTGTACTCTTTTATGGAGTCTTTTGATGAATAGAATTTTTGTTTTCATATATACAATTATTTATAGATTTAAAATATTATTTTCTGTAACTTTGGAAAAAAACTTTCTTGTTGTTGTTCTTTTTCCTTTTGTAAAACTGGGGGTTGGAACCAGGGTGTCTATTACTAAACTATATCTTCAGCCATTTTTATTTAAAAATTTTAAATGTTTTTCTTAATTTTTTAAAATTACTACTGCCTTTTTTTTAATTGAGGCAGGGATTCACTCCGTTTCTGGGGTTAGCTTCACAATTGTGATCCCCCTGCCTCAGCCTCCAGACCACTGGATTTATCAGGTGTGTAGCACCACACGCATCCTATCTCACAATTTCTTTCTTCCTTTCTTTCTTTTTTCAGATGCTTTTTAGGTCATTATTTATTTATTTATTTATTTATTTTTATATATTTTTAAAGTTTTTATTATTTTTTTTTCAATACACGACAACAGGGGAATGCATTGTAATCTTTATTACACACACACAGCACGATTTTTCATATCTCTGTATATAAAGTATAGTCACATCAATTTATGTCATTATACATGTAAGTTTTTTTGCATTATAATTCTTAACACACATATCACAATTTTTCATCTGTATTTGTATATAATGTATGTTGACACACGATTCAAACTTTCATACATGCATTTTGTATAATGATAAACATCACATTCCACCATCCTTGCTAATCCCCTGCCTCCTCCCTTTCAATCCCACCCCTCTGCTCTATCTAGAACTTATCTATCCCTCCAATGCTCCCCCTCCCTAACCACTGATTCAGCCTCCTTATATCAGAGAAAACATTGGACATTTTTTTCTGGGGAAGGGGGGATTGGCTAAATCCACTTAACATTATCTTCTCCAATGCCATCCATTGATGTGCAAATGCCATGATTTTGTTCTATTTTAGTGCTGAGTAATATTCCATTGTGTATATATTCCTCATTTTTTTTAATCCATGCATCTAGGTTGACTCCACAGTATAGCTATTGTGTGTTGTACTGCTATAAACATTTATGTGGCTGTGTCCCTGTAGTATACTGTTTTTAGGTCTTTGGGGTACAGTCCAAGAAGAGGAATAGCAGGGTCAAACGGTGTTTCCATTCCCAGCTTTCCAAGGAATCTCCATACTGCTTTCCATATTGGCTGCACCAATTTGCAGTCCCACCAGCAATGTATGAGTGTGCCTTTTTCTCCACATCCTCACCAACCCATATTGTAGTTTGTCTTCATAATAGCTGCCGTTCTTACTGGAGTGAGATGGTATCTTAGAATAGTTTTGATTTGTATTTCTGATTGATAGAGATAAACGGATTTCATGTTTGTTGATTGATTGTGTATCCTCTTCAGAGAAGTGTCTGTTCAGATCCTTGACCCATTTGTTGATTGGGTTATTTATTTGTGTGTGTGTGTGTGTGTGTCTGTGTGTGCGCGCGTGCCTTAATGTATGCATTCTTGTGTGCTTTTTGAGTTTTTTTAATGTGTCTTCTATTTCATTGCTTGATAAATGATCTGTTTACCTTGTGTATATCATCCTGAATCAGTTTGGTTAAATCACATGATTCTAGACATTTTTTTGCTATCTTTGATATTTTCTGTTTTATTGGAGTATAAATTTTCTAAATAATTTCTAATTATCTTCTGTATTTCTTTAGTGTTCATGGTGATATTTCCTTTTTTATCATGGACTTTAGTAATTTGAGTTTTTCTATCCTCCTATACAGTAGCAAGGATAAGGGTTTATATATTTTATATACTTCTTCAAAGAGCCTACTTTTCATTTGGTCAATTTTTAAATTGCTTCTTTGTTTGAATTTCATTGATTTCAGCTCTGATTTTAATTATTTTTATGTACTTCACTGCTTTTGGTGTTGATTCATTCTTTTTCTAGGACTTTGAGATGCAATTTAGGTCATTTGTTTGTTGACTTTTTCTTCTTTTAAGGAATGTACTCCATGCAATGAACTTTCCTCTTAGTACTGTCCTCATAGTGTCCCAGAGATTTTGATATGTTGTATCTGTGTTCTCATTTACCTCTAAGAATTTTTTAATCTCCACTTTGGTGTCTTCTGAAAATCATTGTTCATTCAGTAGCATATTTTTTAGTCTGCAGGTGTTGGAGTAGCTTCTATTTTTATCATTTATTTTCTTTCTTTTTTTTTAAGAGAGAGTGTGAGAGAGAGAGAGAGAGAATTTTAATATTTATTTTTTAGTATTTGGCGAACACTACATCTTTGTTTGTATGTGGTGCTGAGGTCAAACCCAGGCTGCACGCATGCCAGGCGAGCGCCCTACCACTTGAGCCACATCCCCAGCCCTATCTTTTATTTTCTAATTTCATTCCATTATGATCTGAAAAAATGCACAGTAGTATCTCTACTTTTTTGTATTTGCTAAGAGTTGCCCTGTGACATAGTATATGGTATATTTTAGAGAAGGATCCATGCGCTGCTGAGAAGAAAGTGTATTCACTTGTTGAAGGATGAAATATTTTATGTATGTCAGTTAAATCTAAGTTATTGATTGTGTTATTGAGTTCTATAGTTTTTCTGTATAGCTTTTGTTTGGAACATCTATCCAGGAGTAAAAGAGGTGTGTTAAAGTCACCCAGAATTATTATCTTGTGGTCTACTTGGCCCTTGAACTTGAGAAGAGTTTATTTGAACATAGATGCTCCATTGTTCGGGGCATAAGTATTTCTAATTGTTCTGTCTTGTTGGTGTATGGTTCCCTTAAGTAGTATGCAATGTCCTTCTTTATCCCTTTTGATTAACTTTCACTTGAACTCCACATTATTTGATATAAGTATGGAAAACCCTGCTTGCTTCCACAGTCCATGAGAGTGGTATGTTTTCTAATATTTATTTTATGTAGATGGACACAATACCGTTTTTTTAATTTTTATTTTATTTATTTTTATGTGGTGCTGAGGATCAAACCTAGGGCCTCACATATGCTAGGCGAGTGCTCTACCCCTGAGCCCCAGCCCCAGCCCAAGTGATATATTTTTTTTTTCAACTTGTAACCTTCAGTCACTGTATGTGTCTTTTCCTATGAGATGAGTCTCTTGGAGGCAGCATATGTTGGGTCTTCATTTTTTACAAAATCCAATCTTTCATTCTGTCTTCTGATTGCTGAGTTTTGAAAATTAACTTTCAGGGTTATTGAGTCATGATTTGTATTCCCAGTTATTTTTGTTTAACTTGACTTGGTTTCTCTTTGATAGGTTTTTCCTTTAGAGTGATACCTCCCTTTTCTGATTTTTATTGTTCATTTTCTCCTTATGGAATATTTTGCTAAGGATGTTCTGTAGTGCAGGCTTTCTAGTTGTATATTCTTTTAACTTTTGTGTATCATGGAAGGTGTTTATTTTGTCATAAAAATAACATATCCAAATTGAAATATGATTTCTAATCAAAATATAACTATGTTGGGCATGATTCTTGGTTGGCATCCATTACTTTTATTGCTTGGTATATGCTATTGCAGGATCTTGTAGCTTTCAGGGTCTCAGTTGAGAAATCAGAGATCTTAATTTGTTTTCCCCATATGTAATCTGATTCCTTTCTCTTGTGCTTTTAAAATTCTCTCCGTATCCTGTACACTAGGCTTTTCATCATGAAGTGACTTGGTGTGGATCTGTTGTGATTTTTGTACATTTGTTATCCTGTAAGTATCTTGTATTTGATTTTCCAATCCATTATTCATGTTTGGATTTTTTTATGATATTATTTCATGGATTAGATTGTCCATTTCTTTAGTATGGACCTCTGTGCCTTCTTCTAGCCCAATAATTGTTAAATTTGTTTTTGCCTGTTATTCCATAATTTTTGAATGTTATCCTCATTGTATCTTACCATCTTCACTGTGTGGTCAACCTATTTTTTTTAAGATTATATATTTTGTCTTTATTGTCTCAGGTTCTGTTTTCCAAGTGATCTATTCTGTTGGAGATCCTTTCTATTGAGTTTTTAATTTGGTTTTTTGTTTCCTTCATTTAAAGGATTTCTATTTGTTTTCTTTTTTTTAATTTGAGAATCTCTATCTACGCATGATTTTTAAAATTCATTTGATATTCTCCTTTCCTGTCACTCCCACCCAATCTCTTTATACTCCACTAATCTTTCCTATATCTTTATGATATACAATTCTCCTTTCCCTTTGTTTTGCAGTAGCTGCTGCATGTGAAAGAAAACCTTTGACAGTTGATCGGTCTGATTTATTTCACTTAGCATGATATTTTTAATTTCTGTCCATTTAAATTGTGACATTTCTCAATAAATCTTATTTATAGTTGACTAAAAAACTCCATTGTGTGTATCATATTTTATTAATCAATTCATCTATTGGGATGTACTTCCATAATGGAAACTGCTTCCATAATTTGGCTAAGGTGAATTGGGATGATAGGAACCAAAATGTGGCTCTATCAAAATATAGTATTAATTACAATTACAGATAGCCAATATTCATGGCTACTCGGACATGCTTTTCTGATACAAATATAAGTCAGGCATAAGAAAACAATCCACTGGTGATCATTATACATAGGCAGTAGCATATTCACATAAATGTTTCTTATTATGGAAATAGTGTTATTTATTGGGCATATATCACTTGCATTATTGTTTGTCTTTTTAAATCTTATTTTTACGAATTTTATTATTATTTTTGCTATGGTTTGACTTTTTTCTTGTGCCTCTTACAAAAACTTTTTTCTTCTTCTGGCAAAATATAAGTAAAATGTAATTTACTATTTTTAAGGTTACAACCCAGTAGCTTTTACATTAGTGACAATGTTGTAAAATGATCACCAGTGTTTAGTTTCCCATTTACATTCTCCAAAATAATTATAGAATTTTTAATTTTTGCATCCCTTGTCACTTTTAATCTGTTTTCTCATTTTTACATTTTGTATAAATTTTAATACTGTTTTGTTCACTATACAACAACCTTTACAAAGATAAAAAGCATAACAATTTGTTCCTTTTGGCTTTGACTTTTAAGAACGTACTGATGCATGGGCTCATCCAGGGCAGGGCCATAAGTCTAGATCCCCTAAAGGGGCAGTTTGTACATTTCAGCTAGAGTTCTTGGAACCATGGTGATTGAACAGGAGGAATAATTTGGGGACTTTATGAACTCCAAAGGAAATAAAGCTGGGCATTAAGTAGAAACATAAGAAAAGCATAATTTTTATTTAAACTTTCATTTTTTACTTATGACCTTAAGGTACACTAAGGTCATGATTGATTGTTTTAAGTTAATGATATTAGAAATTAAGGGGGATGGTAAAAATATTTCAAGTAGAACTTTTCAGACATTGAAGTTTCTTCTACATATAGGAGACACAGAAACCCCCTGAATTCTGTGGTTTTCAAAGAAAATGACTTTAGAGTAGATTCATGAAATATCTGTCAAATGTCACTATGTTATCATGGCCTTAGTGGAAACTATTGCATTTGTTTTTGTGCTGCTGGTAATAAAACTCAAGGTCTTGCACATGTTGAACAAATTCTGCACCACCTAACTACAACCGTAGCTCCATAAAATATTATTGTGTGAATGTCTCTGTAAGTGAAAGCCTACAGGTTATTCTGTATTTATGCATAAATTATGTACCGTGAGTCATTAATCAATGAATTATAATAAAGGTTTTTAAGATATATGCTAAAACTATGTAATTCTGCAATATTTTATATATCTATAATTATAAATCTATGTATGTCCATATACAGATATCTATAGAAAAACAGATGTAGATAGATACACAAATCTTATCTCCATGTATCTGTATATATTTATTATAGTTTCTAATTATATTATTCTTACTATTGCTCCTATTGGGTTTCTAATACTATTATATGTGATAGTGCCCATTTTTAAACTGGTTGCTTTCTTGCTCAGTGTTTTAATAATTAGTTATCAATGGACCTTTATTTATTATTAATTTATATGTTGTGCTAAAGATTAAACCCAGTGCCTCATGCATGGTAGAAAAGTGCTCTACCATTGAGCCAAAACTCCAGCACCTTTTGCTGAGTTTTAAGAGTTAATTGTACATTTTTTTTTTTATTCCAGACCTTTATCATATATATATTTGGCAACTACTTAATCCAGTTTCTTCTCATTCAATTAATAGCGTACTTCCAAATACAGAATAGTTTTCAACAGAATAAAAGTTCATTAAGTTTCTCATTTATAGATCCTGCTTCTGGCTTTGAACGTTCATGTCAAGAATGAAGCCACATAAAATTTCTGCTATGTTGTCTGTCACAAATTTAACATTTTCTTTCAGATTAATTATTTCATTTTTTAAAAGTTGTGAGTTCTGTGTCAAATTCATTTTTTATTTTTGCATACAGATGCCAAGATGTTCATAATTCATTAAAAATATTATATCATTTCTAGGGAAGTCCTGCCATCTCTTGTGTGTTTTTTTGAGTTTAGTTCTAGTTTTTCAGTTATATTCCACTAATTTGTTTGTATACTCCTTGCCACATATCTCACCTTTTGGGTTACTGTAAGTTCATAGTTAATCTCAGTGTCAGATATTTCAGTCCTGTAAACTTATTCTACAGAATTGTTGACCATTCTCTATGCCTGCCTTCTCCATATATCCTTTAGAAGCCAATTTTTCTATATTTGCACAACAGGTTGTTAGGATTTTATCATGGTTGTGTTTAATTCATTTTTAGAGTTTTAGATAACTAATATATTAATATTGAATGCTCCTTTCTATTGAATGCTCCTTTCTATGTTTGGTAGTTGTAGTTCCCCCAATTTACAGGAAGTTGATCAGCAGTGTATATGACATTCTGGATTTATAAGTGGCATCAGAATTAGGTGAAAGACTGCAAGTTTGAGACCTGAAATAATGACACTTGTGCCAACCAGTGTCAAAAATATTCTTTTTTAAAACTATTTTTAGTTGTTGATGTTCCTTTATTTTTTATTTATATGTGGTGCTGAGGATCAGACCTTGTGCCTAACACATGTTAGGCAAGTGCTCTGCAGCTGAGCCACAACCCCAATTTGATTTTCTGCAAATTCACACATTTTCTTTTAGAAAAATATTTTTAAAAGGACATTGTAGGTGAGGACCTTAAACTAACTCCAGGTACGTGTCTATTAACTGGTGAGAATTGTGACTCTGGAAGACTAAGCATTTCCTTTCTTTGCAAAAGGGATCTGAGGTGTGTGGACTTTATAGAATCATTTTCTTAGCTGCCCAGAATTACCTCACTCACTGCTTAGGAATGAGACCTAGAAGGCTACAGTGTTACAGTGAGGGTGCTCCACAGTTTGGAAAATGTATTTATTCTAACATGTCAGGATTTTTATTTTTTGTGTCTTGTAAACAGTGATTATAATCATCTACTCACCTCATTTATCTTGTTGTTGTTCCTTTGATAAAATCTTGATACCATACAATTTCAATTGGCTCAAGTATTTAAATATTTTGCTATTGAAGATTTTTAATTGATTATTTTTGTAGATGGGGTGATTATGCTCTGATGTCAAGGTAATTCTTCCAATAAAGTAACTACGTTTAAGTAATTAGGATTCATCAACACATGGAGTTCGCACGTGGAAAAACTCTGGACAATTCTGGTGTGTCTTACTGATCTCATCTTCCTTTGTCACACAGAGATGACAACAGTCCTGTGCCTCATTTATGACTAATAATTTATTATGTATTTCTCAAAGCCATCATTTTCCTTGTTTATATTTCCTTGGTTGTATGAGTTTTAAGTAACTATTGTTACCATTATTATTTTTCAATACAATTATATTAAAAGGTCTTTTTTCTTTTATTAACTATTTCTTTGTCTCAGTCTTTTGAACACATATGTGCTGCTGTCTGGGCCTCTATTGTACCAAAATTATTTACTCATTGAACTGCTTATAGAACTTGAAATATTTCGACTTTGTCTTTTTATGAGTTGGAAGTGTCATTTTACATGTCTCCAAACTTTAATATTCTATGAATATTTTACACATTAGGAATTTGTCATGGATGATACTTGAAACTAATTGTATTGGAGAGCTCAATCTATCTCATGGATAAAAAGCAGAGAGAATAACTACAGGACTGTTTTGAAAAACTTTTTTACCACTCTTTTTGCCTCCCTTGGGCAGCATTAACACATGAGAATATTTTGACAAGTCTGATTTGCATCTGGAATGTCTGCCAAATTTCACATTCACTGATGGAAGAAAAGTTAGGAGTTGGGCTTTTATTCAGTGCTTGGGATTTGGTATATATCCTTCACTTCACTCTGATATGGAATATATATATATATACTGTTTTTGGACTTTTGTATTTTCCTCTGAATTAGAAAATGGAAAGTATCTTATTGCATAATTAAAGTCACTCTCCTACATGACAGTCAGTTCTACTAACTCTTAATTCAAATTAAAAACTGAATAATGGTTTGGTCGATGTGCTATTGATTTACCAATTTTAATTTCAAGAGCCATTGACATTCGGGGATGTGGCCATTGATTTCTCTGAGAAAGAATGGGAATGCCTGGATCCAGCTCAGCAGAATTTACATAGAGAAGTGATGTTGGAGAACTACAGCAACCTGCTCTTTGTGGGTGAGCATAACTTTCCTTCAGAATTCCTGTATATCAGTATTTAATTTACTTTCCTTGAAGTATATCGTTTGGGAACTTCTCCACAAGAATGAGTTTCAGATTCATGCTTTCAATAAAAAATATGGGGTAGTTCTTGGTGCTGACAAGAAAATGTTAATGATCTTTCTTTTCATTCTTAATGATTTCCTTTGTTGGCATAATATATATCCTTCACTTGACATGTTGTTTCCATAGAGGAATGCAGTGATGTCAAATACTGTGGCCCACATATAGCAGAGCACATAGTTGAGGTAGAGGAGGAAGCCTAAATTCACAAAGGTTGATTGAGACATTATCCAGCAGAAAAGAATTTTGAAACACTTTGATTTCTTTCTCTTATTATCATAGAAGAACCTGTCCTGTGCTTTGTGCTTTGAAATTGTCTAGTCTCCTGCTTTTTCTCCACTAATGTCTACGTACATTCAAATCAACAACAAAACACTCCCCTTGCATTGTGTCAATAGTATCTGACAACTAGACCATAATTTTTAAAAATATTTTTAGTTGTTAATGAATTTCCCATTTATTTATATGTGGTGCTGAGGATTGAACCCAGGGCCTCATACATGCTAATCAAGACCTCTACCACTAGTCTACAACTCCAGCCCCACTTCCATTATTTGCAGAAAACTTTTGCAAATTCCTGGAGATCTCTAGGTCAACTCATTGTAATACATTACTATCATAAGTCAGTTTCTCTAATCTTCTTTGTACATATTTTTAACTAAAATTTCCTTATCAGAGTTCTTCCTGAATATGTGTAATCGATTTTCTGTGAAATTATCTGCCATGGAATGAATGTCAAGATGGACCAAGACTGCTCTTTTGAGAGATGGTGTAAGTTGTATTTGAATAAGAGGATGTTTAAAATAATACATCTGTGTATATTTACAATTTGGTTGGTTATTTTTTTTTCTTTATTTTTTCATTGTGTACAGGAGGTCCCATGTTACAGACTGGGTTTCTGCATGTAAGTTAATTATTTCACAAATCAAGATATGCATGACTCTTTTTTTTGTATTGCCAGTAATGTTATATGTGCTTTTGCTTGTATAAATATTAAGCCTCTTTTGTCTATGACTTTTGTATTTTATCTTGATTGGCCTTTCATTCTGCCTGAGTAAATAGAAATTGAAATTTTCTATATGTTAATGTAATGGGGATTGATGGCAGGGATACTCTAATGCTGAACTACACCCCAAGCTCCTTTTCATTCATAGTTGAAGAGAGGTTCTCACTAAGTGATTGAGGATGTCTTGAATATGCAATTCTCATGCCTCAGACTTCCTAGTAGCTGAGATTACATGTATGCCCATCATTTGTATACTGATGAGTTTGTTATTATTTACAAAATAAAGACCACATTATTTTAAATGTAGCTTTGAAAAATGTTGCAGTTATCTTTTATGTGTTGTTTTTAATTTTCATTATAATCAAAACCACAAAATAAAACTTACTGTCTCCAAGTTTTTAAATATATAGTTATACAGATTATATACAATTATACACATTTTTAAATATACAGGATATTTGGTTTGTATCACCCATGATGGCTCTGTTGAGTAACATTGTCAGTTTATTTTAAGGGATATTTGGTTTGCATCCCCCATAATGGCTCTGTGAGTAACATTGTAACAACACTGGTGTGCAATGCTTTTAATTTGCTCTTGATGTGAGGGCTTATTACCACACTCACTCCAAACTCCATCTACTTCATTACATGTCTGCATTTACAATTGAATGCTGTAACTTTTAGTATATTTTTTTTAAGCAGGGAAATATTCTTCTAATGTTATTTGTATTATAAGGGATATTCATACATTTCTAAGAATTATTTTTTGCAGAGAAATCTAACAACTGGAGTTTGAATATTACTTGGAGACTCTAGTTAAAATTAAAAGATGTTTATGCTACTTAACATTATGTTTCAATTCTCGAACAACACCATGCTGAAGAGTGTTCAATCAACTGACACATATTTAGGGATTTTTGAACATCCCTACCACTTTTGACTTCAAATATTTATTACATGTTGGTTACAAAATAACTATAACTTAAATATTTATTAACCTTTGTTATAATACATAAAATTGGTCTATCCAACATAATATCCCAATTGAGATTAAGAACAGGGATTCTATAAGTCTACAATAGTTTCAAAATATTTTCAAAGTCTTATGCTTTGAAATTACCATTTTGCTTCACAGTATTTCCCTTTTCAGTAAGTGGGGATTGATGTATCCTAGTATAACAGTGATTCTTTGTTTTCATTGAACTCTCTCAATGTTTACTTTGTGTGTTTGGGAAGTAGGATGTATGTTGCTAATGTATTTACTCTTAATTCAGAACCTAGGCAAAGGTTCCTTTTCTCTATTTTGCCTCTTTTCAAAGTTTTTTAATTTAAAATGTCTTCTATGTTGTGTAACTGTCTTCAACTATGTTTTGTGTACTATAATTTACACAGCCCAGGTTTTGATTGGTCACTTTTGTGTGTGTCATTCTTATATCCTTTTGCTTTCAGTATTTGTGTGTTCTTAGATTTAGAGTATATTATGGCCTACCTACAGTTGTAATTTTTAGCGTTAATTCAGATAGCCAAGGTTTGTTTTGATCAGAAATTTGTAATTGATTTTTCCAACAAAAAATATCTAAAAACGAAGAATCTCCTACTCATACTTTGTATGAGTATCAACTTGACTTCACTTTATTAAAAATTCAATATATTTGTGTCTTTTAAAACTATATTATTGTTACAGGTATATATGCCTATTAACAGTTTTGTTTTGATGCTTTTGTCTTTCAAATACCATTGCAAAATTACATGTTTTGTGATCCATCATTACAATAAAATAGAATTGTTTGTGCTAAGAAATTTTTAGAATTTCACATGACTTGTGTTGCTGTGCACACTTACATTTCACTAAGAAGGATTATCTCTAGTACTTTTTAGAGAACAGATCTAGTGTTAATGAGTAATGTGTGCATTTATATCTTTAAAGTCTTTATTTTTCTTCTCTTTTGAAAGATAGTAGCTGTGAATATAATGTCTTGGTTGATAATTTTATTCTTTCATCCCTTGAAAATGGCCCCAAATTCCTTTCTGTGTTGTGAAGTTTTGACTAAGGATTTCACAATTATAGAGTTACACATTTCTAGGTAACACATCTTTTTTTTTTTCTCTTGGATGCTCTGAGTATTCTCTGTAAGTTTTAAAACTTGGATTAAAACCTGCTTTGAGTCTTTACAAGTTGGAGATAATTGAGCTGCTTGGATTTTTTTTGTTTTTATTCTCTCAGATGAATTCATTAGTACTGGAAAGAGAACTACCACTTTGCATATTTTACTTTGGCTGGCCTTGAAATTTTGAACCTTCTGGCTCAACCTCCTATATTGCTGTGTACAACAACCCCTGACTCAGACATTTTCTAAATAAAGTCTTTAAACACATTTTCTGCTTATTACTATTAACAATTCTTGACTATATTTTATTCTATTTTTGTGTGTTGGTTTAGTTCAGTAAACTTCTTTTAAATGATAATTTACTATCCCCTTTTAGTAATTCATAACTTACTTTTCTTACAGTACATTTAGCCATGTTTTTTTCTGTTGATAAGCAGGAACCCCTTTTTGAACAGCCCCCAAATATTTGCATGTTTCATATTTCTTTAATGAAACAGAAGAAAGTTGGTAGATTTTAAAAATATATTGTGAAGGAGGAAATGCATGTTTAACACAATGTATTTTCCTTTACTATATTACTCTCCATAGGAATGTACTCATCTTGGATACTGTGAACAGTAAGATGATTTAGAAAGTTCTCAAAGTAATTTTCTGTGTACATTTTTATTTGATTTATGTATTTCTGCAGTAATGATGGGCTTAGATTTAATAACTTACTCCCCTGCTGATGTTTCTTTATTTCTGTAATTTCCTATGTTTACAAAATATACTCAGCTCAGTACAGTAAGTAAACATGATTGTTATTTTTATTTCAGCCATGATCTCTCATCATCCTCGAGAAATTTTACCAGAGCAGGGAATAAATGAGAGAGAGGGAAGATCTGGAAAGTGTGACCTTGACTATTTACAACTAAGAAAACAATGGGAAAATATAGGTGAGAGTAAAGTTCAAAATCGTATTATAATGGTCAAAACCAATTGGTAGTCCCTATTTATGATAAAAGTTTTATGGCCAAAAGACACCAGGAACAATTAATATCTAAAAAAAAATTCAATTTATTCCACTTACTTTTGAGGAGCTGTATATTTCTTTAAGATTATATCCACAGCCATTTTTGAAATGAAAGTTAATGTGGAAAATTTGAAATCTGTTCCAAGCATTAGTTTTTAACTTGGCCAATTATAAATATAACAGTTATTTAAACTTCCAGTCAAACATTTGCACAGAGAATATATTTCTAAAAGTGATATTTATGAGAGTTTCTTTACAAAATATCCATTTTCTGCAATTTATAAAGTGTGGCAAATTCTTAAAAAATTCTTCAACTTTTACTCAACACCAAAAAAATTATTCTGCAGAGAAGACCTACCAATGTGAAGAATGCAACACACTCAAAAATTTTACTCAACATCACAGTGTTCATACAGGATATATGCCATGCAAATGCAAAGAATGTGACAAAACTTCTAATAAAATTTTTAATCTTATTTGTCACCAGTGGACACACACTGGGGAGATGCCCCATATATGTAAACAATTTTGCGAAGCTTTTGTCAAAAACCAATCCTTAAGAATCACGAGAGAATTCATACTGGAGAAAAGCCTTACAAAAGTAAAGTGTGTGGCAAGAGTTTTAATACAAACTCACATCTTGATTGGCACAGCAGAAGTCATACTGGAGAGAAGCCCTACAAATGTAAAGTGTGTGGCAAGAATTTTAATGCAAACTCAAATCTTTATCACCACATCAGAATTCATACTGGAGAGAAGCCCTACAAATGTAAAGTGTGTGGCAAGAATTTTAATACAAACTCAAATCTTGATTGCCACTACAGGATTCATACTGAAGAGAAGCCCTACAATTGTAAAGTGTGTGGCAAGAGTTTTAATCAAAACTCGGTACTTACTCGGCACCAGCAAATCCACACTGGAGAGAAGCCCTACAAATGTAAAGAGTGTGGCATAGCTTTTAATAGCATCTCACAGCTTAATTGTCACAAAAGGATTCATACTGGAGAGAAGCCCTACAAATGTAAAGTGTGTGGCAAAAGTTTTAATACAAACTCACAGCTCATTCGCCACAACAGGCTTCATACAGGAGAGAAGCCCTATAAATGTAAAGAATGTGGCAAAAGATTTCATTACAAAGCATCACTTATTCAGCACCAGAGAATCCACACTGGAGAGAAGCCCTACAAATGTAAATTGTGTGGCAAGAATTTTAATACAAACTCACATCTTGATAGCCACAGCAGGATTCATACTGGAGAAAAGTCCTACAAATGTAAAGTGTGTGGCAAAAGTTTTAATAGAAACTCGAATCTTTATTGCCACAACAGGATTCATACTGAAGAGAAGCCCTACAAATGTAAAGTGTGTGCCAAGAGTTTTAATCAAAAGTCATCACTTACTCAGCACCAGCGAATCCACACTGGAGAGAAGCCCTACAATTGTAAAGAATGTGGCAAAGCTTTTAATAGCATCTCACAGCGTAATTGGCACAAAAGTATTCATACTAGAGAGAAGCCCTACAAATGTAAAGTGTGTGGCAAAAGTTTTAATACAAACTCACAGCTCATTTGCCACAACAGGCTTCATACAGGAGAGAAGCCCTATAAATGTAAAGAATGTGGCAAAAGTTTTCATTACAAAGCATCTCTTACTCAGAACCAGAGAATCCACACTGGAGAGACATCCTACAAATGTAGAGAATGTGGCAAAGATTTTAATCAACAATCATCACTTACTCAACACCAGAGAACCCATACTAGATAGAAGTCCTATAAATATGAAGAATGGTAGAGCTTTTAAAATTGAAGATCACATCTTACTAAACATTTAGATTTTATACTGCAGAGAAGTTTTACATGTGAAAACATAGCATCAGTGTCTTTAAGGATAAATCAACCCTTATTTCACAGTAGTTCAACACTATTTCATACCAGATATATGATAGCACAGAAATTGTACAAGTGTAACATAGGTGACACAGTCTCCAACAGTTGTTCACACCATACTCAACACCTCAGAATTCATATGAGTGAGAGGACATGTGGAAAAAATTTTGAAAGCTTTTGGCCATTGATCAAACATTTTTAAAACACTGGAGGATTTCTAGCATATAGAAACCCAAAGAATGTGTCCAAGACTGTATTCAAAATTCAGACATTTTTCAATTCTGACCTCATATCTGTAGCAAGTGTGGAATAGCATCTGTCCAAAGTGTGTACCTTAGACAACAGCAAAATATTCATAAGAACACCTTGACCAATATAAAGATTGTAGTAAGTTTCTTATCTATAGCCTATCCCTTGAAGTATTTGGGACCTAGGAGGGGAAAAAATCATTTAAATATAGAAAATGGGTAATTGCTTTTCATACTTGCTGAAAATTTTCTTAACATCTTGAGGTGATATATTTATAAATAAGGAAATAAAAGTATAGAATAGTGCATCCCTAAAAGGATATAATTTTAGTGTAAATAAACAATTACTAAAGAGTCTCATTTTTCACAACTGGAGAAATAATAATACTCAGAGTTGATTATTTCAGAAGTCTCTTATGATTATATGAAATTTAAAATTTTTCATTTCTATTTTTGTACTTAAACTTAGGGGTACTTAATCAGTAAACCACATGCCCAGATTTTTGTTTTCATTTTTTTTTAGAGATAGGGTTTGCTAAGTTGCACAGGTCCTCACTAAGTTATGAACCCTGGTTTTTAACTTGCTAAGCTTCTCACGTCCCTAGGATCACAGGCATGGACCACCATGCCCGTTTTACAGAGAATTTTTATTTATATTTCATTATGGATGCAATTTGTTACTAAATAAAGTGTGAATTTCTTAAAGTTAACCTTGTCATGAATTTAATGATGTTATTAGGTCACACATCTTCCACTATTCACTTTGCTAATGGATCGATGAAATAGTAAAATATTCTATTGGGTAAATAATGCTCTAACGTCTCCATTAATTTTTTCATATGTTTAATCAAGTTTTATTTGGGGAATATTATGTATGTAAATTATAGACTATCTTGTTTGTAATTATGGAAAAATTAAAACAGTTATAGGAAGGACCATGGTTCTGGAATAAAGAGTTGCTGTTTGAATCTACAAGCTGTGTGGTGGCTCGTGATTGTGTGCCCAGCCAGACTGCGGCATTTGTGCCCAGCCAGACTGTGGCATTTGGTGGTCTGTGCGGGGAACGTCTAAAGCTTGGAGGTAAGTGAAATTGCTCGTCCCTGAGGAAGAGCAAAAGAATGGGTGACCAATTCAAAAAACAATATGCTCTTGTTTTGACTTATTTTGTTTTTATTTCAAGTTGCCTGTTCCTAGAACTTTCTCAGGCAAACTGGGGAAAATGGTTGACTCAAGGTTTGAAGTTGTTCGCCTCCGAGCAAGAGAACTTGTTAGAGGAAGGAGGCACCCCAGTGAGACCAAGAACAATTAGGGCATATGTTGATACAATACAAAAATGTAGCCCATGGCTTTTTAAAGATGAGTTATTAAGTATATCAATGGGACCATCATGGTATCCTGTAGAAGGATTTTTCTTCAAGAAAGAGATGACTAGTTCTGTTTACTACATTTGTCTAAGATCTTGGTTTTTACAGACATCTGATTAATTTACAAAGCTAAAGTGTTAAAATATCAACCACTAAATATGAAATCAAGTACTCTTTACTTATTAAGTTCCATAAGGTAATATATTTAAACATTATGTGTGTTTTCATAAATTGGTAAATGGAAAAAGGTTTAATATTGCTTTGTGTCTGTGTCTTTGCTAAAACAAGGTTACTAAGTGTTAAGATTCTATCATGTGTAATTTATATACAAAGAGTATAAAAATTTTCAGTTGGGTTTCAATTATAGTATTATAGCATCATAAAAAACATGAAAGTCTTTCATCTTATTAAAGTGGAGTAATTTGTCTAAATCAGAAATTTTATAAGAGTTGTTTCAAAATGTGAATTTATAAAAAGGGTTAACGGTTAAAAAAGAGATAGAAAAAGATTCAAGATGTGGAAATATATTTTAATATAAAAGGTTAAAGGAGAAAGAAATGTTTCTAGATGAGATAATCTCTGTGTGGTAAAGTAAAAAGTTGTAAAATGTCATTTAAAAAGATTTTGAGGAAACTAGACTTACTTTAAAAGCTTGAAAGGAAGAAAGAAGAAAAAGGTATTTGTACATGGCAGATTGAAACAAAGCTTCTCAATGGAGTTAAAAAAAAAGCCTTTGGTTGAAGGGCAGCCATGTAAACTAACATTAAAGCGATTTAAACGAAATCTAAGCCTCGTTTAAAAGAGTGAAGTTGTAGGTGGTGAAAAAGTACATTTAAAAGTACAGTATAGATGATAATTAAAATGCTTTAAAAGGTTAAATTGAAGGTGGTCGAGATACCTTCATGGCGGAAAAAAGATTGCTTTATTGCATCATTCGAAGCCTAGTTAATCTTAAAGGCATTACTTGAAAAAAAATGGGAAGATAATAGGATAAAAGATATTTAGATAAAGAAGATTAAAAATTTAAAGTGAAAAACTTTAAAGACAGAAGTATAGAAAGTTAAAAAGAAAAAAAGATAAAGAAGATGTAGAAAGATAGAAAAGATGTAGGAAGACAAGAATTTTAAACCCACAAAATAGAAAAAAAAAAAAAAAAAAAAAACTAGGAGGAAAAAAAAGCAACTAAGGGTGAATGTACTAACCTTAAAGGAAAACTAGAAGATAGAAACAAGATTAAAAAATGGTTAAAAATGTTAAGCAAAGGTATTTCAGATAAAAAATGCAAAAAGCTAAGACAACTATTAGATACAGACATATACTTATTAAAGCAAAAAGAGGGAATTGGAAGGGGGTATATATCCCCCAAAGATAAACTTAAAATAACGCTTTTTACTCTAAACTTTTTAAATTTGGATTCATCAGGACTTAGTGCTGCGGAAAGGCATATGTATCCAAAAAATGTACATAAGCCTAAGGCACTTTGGAAAGATATTCTAACAGGACAATGGAAAGGTCCTGACCCAGTGATTGTCTGGAGTCGGGGTTTTGTTTGTGTGTTTCCACAGGGAGAACAGCAGCCGATTTGGATTCCAGAGAGATTAACTAAAACAATTTCTACAGATCGAAAAGAAGATGATTTGACTCAAATCCATAACAGCTGATATCCAGAACTCCAGCTTGGCCATTCTTACATCTGCGACAGTGATTAACTAGTGATGCAATTTTTATTTCCTTGCCAGAGCACCCCATGTTAATTGTGGTAGTGCTGACATATCTTTGCTGATGGTGTCACCAGTGATGCAATTTTTTCCCAAGGAGCCGTCAATTGGCTTGGTGTCATGGCATTTCTGTATCCTCCTCCCTTCTGCTAGTGATGGTCTAAAATTTGGGGGCCAATGGCTTATGCTGGACCGGTAGTCAGTGACGGGTATGATCCAATTGCAGTGGTATCAACCTAAGACAGGAAGGCTGACGCCTAAATGTCAGTTTTCCGATGACGGGTAAGAACCATATGTTGAATTGGACAACCTACCAGGCACGGTCCATAAGCCACTTTAACCTCACTCCCCCACTGGCACCAAGGCCAAATTTGGGGGCCAACAGAGGTGAGGCAAAGAACCTCACCCCCCCACTGGTGCATAGACCTATCCACAAGTATGGCTGTATGCTGGACCGGTAGTCAGTGACGGGTATGATTCAATTGCAGTGATATCAACCTAAGACAGGAGGCTGACGCCTAAAGGTCAGTTTTCCGATGACGGGTAAGAACCATATGTTGAATTGGACAACCTACCAGGCACGGTCCTTAAGCTACATTGCTTGTTGTTTAATTAATCAGAAGGGGGGAGATGCTGGGAGCCATTAGCCAAGTAGGTATGACAATTTCCTTGCCAGCATACCCCATGTTGCTGACATGTTGCAGCAACATTGAATGTAGGTGACCTTGCTCAAGGACCAAGGCAGATTAGGGTGTTCCCGGTTTAAGATAATCGTGTTTAGGGCGTTCCCAGTTTAGGTTCCAGGTTTAAGGTTTAAGATTATTCCTCCTGGGAATAGGGTGTATCCTGCTGCCTGAGTTCCCCTTGAGTTCTCAAGGGATTCAGACAGTATATTTTGGAGATAGAAGCCCAGTGGAGGTGGATTTGGGCAGAGAATGTGGATTTCCCCGGAACGTGATTGTAGACGGCCGGTGTGAGTTCGGGAATAAAGAGTTGCTGTTTGAATCTACAAGCTGTGTGGTGGCTCGTGATTGTGTGCCCAGCCAGACTGTGGCATTTGTGCCCAGCCAGACTGTGGCAACCATGGGATACTAAAATAATGCCCAGATATCCCTAGTTTGAATTAGGACTTTAACATTTCACCTTATAGAGGTGCAGTACTCCCTAAGGGATCTACAACTCTGGAGAGTTACAAGCTTCCAATCAGGGAGAGGTAAAAGACCCAAGAGACTAGGAGCTAATGTATATATTCAGGTAAAAAAGGAGGGTTGCTGAAGGAGAAATAGTCTCAATGTTTCCTGTGGAAACCACGTGTTCCACAGGCCCATCCTGACTGTTGAACTGAAGAAACCATGCAGTTCCTCATGAATAAATGACATTCATCACTGAGGAGACTGAACTGACCTCAAGTGTAGGAAAAACATCCCAATATAGGACCACCAGTTTAGTCTTGGATACCCAGTAGAAAAGTGTAACCAGAAACATGTAAAATGATGAAGGTAAAAAGAAATAGACATACTATAGGAGCATTTATGCCCCACATTTTTATTTCATTATATATTTGATTTTATAGGTTTTTTTTGTTCTACTTAATGACTTACATTATAATGTTTGTTATACTTATTGGATTTTATGGTAGAGAGCATGTGTCATGGTCTCTGAGACCCCTCTGCAATCCATTAATTATAAGATAGTATAAATGAACCCTCTTCCTCTTCAGATCTTACAGCTCCAGGAGCCCATGACATCACAGAGAGAGAACACAATTTTGATTGAAATAAACCTCTAGACTTTCATATACTAGTCCTGTTCAAAAAGTAAAAACAAAATATACTCTTCATATGTGAGCCCTTTGGGTCAACAAAACACCACCTACAAATATTTCATTTAACTTTATTTGGGAAAATAAATATTGAAATATAATGGTAAATTCTAGGAGAATAATATTCACACCATTTATTATTCCAAAGGGTAAATATCTAGGCTTCATGCTTGTCTCCACTGCGTGTTATTTTACACAGAAAATGGCTTCATTTTACATATGAGAGTTTTAACTATTTATAAGGCCCAGAGGGAAGATTCAGTACCAGAGATCTAAAAAAAAATACTAAAGATCTTCCCTTTCCATGGGCCTGCATGATGTCTGCATATCCTTGATGAAACAGCTAAAGGATGCTGATTTATCAATGCATTTGGCTTGGTGGCTCTCTCATTGGAACTTCAATTTATTTAGTCATCTCAAGGCTATCACTCTCTACTCTGGGATCTGACCTGTTCTTGGGAGGATGTAGTGTTCTTCATGGGATCACTAGGTCATGAAAGCTGTTAGGATGAAGCTTTCTTTGTTCTAACTTGAATTTATTCAACCCCACTTTAAATACAAGTTATAACAGGACTTCAGACTCTCACCTGTGGAGAGGATGCTCTGCCTAGGACTTCCCAGTCAGGACCCTGAAAAGCTGTTTCGGTCTCTCTAGGACATAGTTCAGTGTTGTGGTTTTCTTAGTCTGGCAATAAAATTGCCTGTGTCCATTTCTTTTGCTTTCTCTCTTACTTTCATAATAATACTAAAAGAAACACTGTCTTGTGTGAAGAGAGTGTCTTCCTTATCTATTGGATCTGACCTGCCAAGTTGAGCAGCTGCCCACATACTTAATGTAACAAACACATGTATGTGTTATCTAAGCAGTAACTAGCATATCTTTCAACTGCATGATTTTTAATTGCATGGGGGAGGAAATTGAGAATGCTTTCTTTGAGTGAACACAGCACTATTAATAGTATTCATAACACTGCTATGTAATATTTCCTCTCTGCTCAACTTGTAAGTATTTCTCTTGTGCTTGTTTGTAAGTCAAATAGAAAAGAATTGTAAATCAAAAATTTTGTGATAATAGATAATTACACAGACTGACTTGGCAACTCTATTTACCATTGTTTATTATTTTGTATGGGCTCAAGGTAGTCTTTTATAATTTTATTTAACCTTAATGGCATTAGCATTTATTGAAGAGTTTTTCACTCACAATCCTTCTCTGTATACAAATTTTCCCTTATCATTTTTAACATTTGTTACTCTTTTTAAGTATACATTACAGCAGACAAATTTTGACATATTATACACGGAGTAAAACTCATTTTAGTTAGCATTCCATTCTTGAGGTGTACATGGTGCGAACGTTCACTGGTGCTGTAGTTATATATGAACAAAGAAAAGTTGTGTCTGATTCATCCTACTGTCATTTGTATTCCTATTTCCCATTTCTTCCCTTCGTTCCAACTGTTTCTAATCCACTGAATTTCTATTCTCTCCCCCTCCCTTGTTGAGTGGTTTAGCACCCATATATATTATGTGTTATATGTAATGTCTGTTTCATTCTACTGTCCTTCCTATCCCCATATCCCCTCCCCTCCCTACACTCCTCTCTACTTAATCTAAAGTCACTTTTCCCCACCCCCATTGTGAATTAGCATACACTTATCAGAGAGAACACTTGACTTTTGGGTTTGTGTGTATGTATGTGTGTGTGTGTGTGGGGGGGCTTATTTCACTTAGCATGATATTCTTCAACTCCATCCATTTACCAATGAATGCCATAGTTTCATTCATCTTTAAATCTAAGTAATATTCAATTGGTGGGGGATATGTGTGTGTGTGTGTGTGTGTGTGTGTGTGTGTGTGTGTGTGTGTGTGTGTATCACATTTCATTGATCCATTTATCTGTTGAAGGACACCTTGGTTGGTTCTATGGTTCAGCTATTGTTAATTCTGCTGCTATAAACTTTGGTGTGGCTCATTCCCTGTAGTATGCTCTTTTTAAGTCCTCTGGGTATAGTCCCAGGAGAGGGATAGCTGGGACAAATGGTGGTTTCATGCTGGTTTTGCAAGGAGTGTCCATACTTATTGACATCCTGACCTTCAGCGAAGGTGGCATTCAGAAAGATGTTTGGTGCTTAATTGCTGCCTCAGAATTCTTACATTTTACTGACAAAACTTTACCAGACTTTGTAAGCAAGTACTAGAAGGAGGGTTCTTGCTATTACTTATGGGTCTGGTTCAATCTCCTTATGCTTTAATTACTGGAAATGTAAAAGTCAAAAGGGAAGATGATAGATATATTGTAACATGTAGTAAATGCAATTTAACTAATTGTAACACCAGAAATAATAGAGAAAAAGGAATGATGATACTTCATCAGCCCTCCTTTGTCTTATTACCAGGAAATATTTCAGAGCTATGGTAGACTGATGCTGGTTTTCAAGTCTTACAACAAATACATGCCCAGCTAGCAAGACCTAAATGTGCTCTTGGACTCACCATAGTGGGAGTTGTTGCCTTGGTTTCTTTTATTGCTTCCATGGTCACAGTTTTGGTGGCCATATCTAAAATATTCAACATGCAAATTTTCTTAATAATTTGGCTCAGAATACTTCCAAGGCTCTTCACAATCAAATAAATGTTGATGAAATGATTGAGACCAAGTTAAATGCCTTAGAGGGTGCTGTCATGAATATAGGTAATAAACTTTCCACTTTGAAATTCAAGGGGAGACATAAATGTGCTGCTAGCTATAAGTATGTGTGTGTTACTACTGCCAAATGCAATGCTTCTTAATGGTTTTGGGAGAAGGTTCAAAACCATTTGTTGGATATTTGGCAGAATAATGATAACAGCTTGGATCTTTTGGAGCTGCATCATCAGATTCAAGATATACAAAAAAGTAAGGTTGATTTTTCAGATCCTACTTCTTTAGCTAATCAAACACTTAAATAATTAAACAGCTTTAATCCTGGAAACATTCTTAAACACTCTGCATGGTATATCCTTGTATGGTTCTCATTGCTACTTATTCTCTCTTATTTTGTAATTGTAGGATGTCATGCCTCCAGCACAAGAATTTAGAGACTTGAAATAATGACCCATCACCTGCTTTTTCAAAGAAAGAAGGACAGATATGTGGGAAGCCCCTCTGAATGACCCATGCCTTCCAGTCTTGAAGCAGGAGGCTCTGACCAGTCACTACATTTCTGGTGACTTGGGCGTTTTCCCAGCTAAGATAGAGGGGGGAGGATCTTCAGATGTAGGTGTTATGCATGAGGGTTGAGTTATACTCATGTGTCTCTTGTAACCCCGCCCCTCTGGCCATTTTTGAATAGAACTTTCTAAGAACTAGGATCCCCCAATAAAAGCTCTCTTCTGAATTTGGTCACTCTCTCACCAGCCTGTCATGGCTTTCTCTTGCCCTCCCTTTTGGGAAGCCTGAGGCCAAAGCAGAGAAGCTGTCCTGAAGCTTGTGTAAAGGTAAAGTGTATCTGTGCATTATTTGATGTCCGTGGAATTTCACACGAGTGGACTTAAGTTCAGCTGTCTGTGCAGGTCAGGGGTGCAATTTGTAACTGTGTGGGCAGCAATTTGCCTGACCTTCGTGGGCAGCAATTTGTAATTGGTGTTCAGAGGGATTACACACACACACACACACACACACACACACACGGCTTATATTTTTCAAGAGTAAAAGCAAAAGCAAAAATGGCACTGGGAGACTAGATATCCACAAGAAAAAAAATGTATTTGGATAGATACCTCACATCATATAGAAAAATAAATTAAAAAAATAGATCAAAGGACTTTTTGTAACAACTGGAAGCAAAAAATCTCATAAAAAACAGTTGAGAAAATTTTCATTACTTTGGATGTGGTGATGGCTATTTGATATTTGTATCTATTTTAATCATGCCACTCTTCTCATTTAGAATAACAGCCTTCTAAAAGTGCTATGATTTGATGTCAAAATAAACCCTAATGTGATGTGTAGTTAAAATTCAGTATAAAAAATAAAATTTAAAAGTGTACAAAGGTACTGGAGATGTAGCTCAGGGGTAAAGCACCCCTGAGTTTAATTTTCAGTACCAACAAATAATTATTAAAGAAACAAGACATTTCTGAATATAATAGGCTTAATCTTGACTCTGTTGAAACTTCTGTGGGCTTGGAGAAAATGAGAACCTTTTTCATGATAATTCATAATTTGTTAAAAAATATTCCCATAAAATTATAAGATTTTTCTTTTTTGCGACTCTTAACAATACAGTCATGACTACATGAAGAAGCCACAAGTATAGAGATGTTAGTTTGGGGTCAGAAATTTATTAGTTAATGTTATTTGTTTGATAGCACTTCAGCTAATATGACTCCACACAATGCTAGGAATCATTTGGCTCCATAGGAATAATCTTTACTCTTGAGAAATTTCAATTTTATTTAAGAATATAGATTAAGAAAAATGGATATCCAGGTTTGACATTACAAGGTAAATGTGGTTGGAGTTTTCCAGTTAGAAGTCCCCCTTGGGGACAGTGAAATTTCACATAGCATATACAGAAGCCTAGATGAAGTCTATATCTTAAAAAAATAGTGACTAAATTGTAAATAAGTTTATTATAACATTCAAAAATTTATTATGCCACATTATAAGCCTCATATCTAAAATCCTGTAGATATTTTCCAAATATATGGCATTATGATAAGTATCTTTTGGCATATGCTTATAATCCCAGCATTTTGGGAGGCTGAGGCAGGAGGATCACATACTCAAAGCCAGCCTTAGTAATTGGTCTCTAAATATAATTGTTAGAAGGGCTGGGAATGTTTCTAAGTGGTTAAGCTCTGCTGGGTTCAATCCCTGGTACCAAAATTAAAAAAAAAAATAAAAATTGTCTTTTCTAAGAATCTATTGTCCAATGCAGGGTCATGAGATTTACATGTTTTCTGCTAAGAATTTTGTTGTTCCAATTCTCATATTTACACCTTTCTTCCATTTAAAATTAATTGTGTAGAGTGTGAGATAGTGTTTGAGATCTTGTTCCAAGTGTTATATGGATAGTTGTTCCAGATGTTTTGAAAACATTTTTTTTTTCTATAACATCTTGCCATTCTCCTTGAAAAATAATTGACCATAAATATAAGGATTTATTTCTAAATTCTATTCAATTTACTTATTTCTTTTTGCAGTAATGAGTTTGAATCTAGGAACACTCTACCACTGAGATTTATCCCCAGTTCTTTTTTTTTTTTTTTTTTTTTTTCTGGTTTTGAGACAAGATCTTGCTACATTCCCAAGGGTGACCTCAAGATGTCAATTCTCCTGCCTCAGTCATCTGAGTTACAGGTATGTAGGCGTTCACAACCACAGATGGCAATATTATTCCACTGAATCATTTTGTAAGTGTGAATCGGTACTGATTACAGTAACATTTTAAAAATAGCTTTGATGAAGATGTACTAAATATACATAATAAAGGGTCTCTGCATGGCATTTTAACACATATGCCACATCCACTGATGAAATCCCATTCTCATTTTCCACCTCCACTCTTTAACCTTTAAAAATCACCAACCTAAATTCAGGTTTAGCTTCCCCACATGAGGGACAGCATGCAGTGTTTTTATGTCTGTGTCTGGTTTTATTTCATTTTACCATGCTATCCTCTAATTTCACCCAATTGGTTGCAGGTGGCAGGATTTGATTTTTATGGATGTATGCCTACATATATGCCATATTTTCTTTGTTCATCTGTCCCAGAATTCCTAGGCGATTCCATATCTTTTCAACTGGGAAGTGCCTCAATAATCATGGACGTCCAGGTATCAGATGAGGGTTTCATTCCTTTTTATTACATACCCCCAAGTGGGATACCTGAATCACAAGGTAATTCAATTTTATTATTATTTAGTTGAGATAATGAAGACTTAACCAAATTCAGGATCCTCCTACTGTGGTCTCCCAAGTTGCCTACTTTACAGGCATTTATCACCATTCCTGGCCTCCAGCATATTTCTTTTTTATTGGAGACAGGGTTTTGCACTGTTTGACCTTGAATTTGCACAAGCTGGCCTTAAACTTGTAATCCTCCTTTTTTAGCTTCTGAAATATATGGGATTGGTTGTGTGCCATGATTCCAGCTATTGTTAATTTTTTGAGTAATATGCACAGTTTTTCATATCAGCTACCCAATTTACTTGCACACACCCGTGCATAAGTGTTGATTTTTCTCCACATCCACATCAATGTTTGTCACTTTTCTAAGTTATCCATTCTGACTGGGGTGAGGTGCTACCTCATGTATGTATGTATGTATGTATGTATGTATGTATGTATGTATTTATTTATTTATTTATTTATTTATTTATTTTGTGGTGCTGGGGACTGAACTCAGGGCGTTGTGCATGCAAGGCAAGCACTCTACCAACTGAGCTATTTCCCCAGCCCTCCTCATTGTATTTTTGATTTGCATTTTTCTAAAGGATAATTATATGGAACATTTTTCTATGTTTACTGGAACTTTTTGTTTCTTATTTTGAAAACTGTTTACTTTGTTTGCCCACTTGAATGGCATTACATTGTTTGGTGTTATGATTTTTTTTTTCTTTACATATTCTAAATATGAAGCTAGTATCAAATGCATACTGGGCAAAGATTTTCTCCCATTTTATACAGATTCCACTTTTTTTTCTTTGCTCCACATCAGAATTTTAGTTTAATGCTATTTTTATTTTTTTTATTTTTATTTTTTGTGTGTGTGTGTGTGATTTTGAAATTCTGTCGAAAACATTTGTTGTCCTTACCAGAGTCTTAAATTTCTTTCTCTTGTTTATTTTGTAGTTTCACAGTCAGGTCTTTTACTCCTTTTGAATGATTTTGAACAGTGTGAGAAATAGGGTTCCAGGTTTTTTGAGTACTGAAACTATACTGAGCTTTAAAATTGGGATGTGTGAGTCTTCCAATTTTGTTCTTTATATTTTTCTTGAAAAAAAAAAAAAAAAAAAAAACCTGTATTTGGTATTTGAGGGTGACTGAACTTTCATATTCTCCTTAGGCTTACTATTACATTTTTTTCAAAAATGGCATGTGGGAATTATGGTAAGGTTTACATTGATATGTAAATCAACTTACATTTTACTATTTCAGCAACATTAAATCTTATCAATAAATAGTGGATGCCTACTTCGTCTTTTAAACATTTTCTATAGTATTTTCTGCTTACAAGATATTTTTGTGAATTTTTTGCTATGTATTTAATGTTTGATGCTACCATAAATGGAATATTTTTAATAATTTTGCTTTGAATATTTATTGTTCTGCTACAAATATTGTATTGATATATTGGTGCTATATCCTGTGTAAATGCTGAAATGTTTCATTCAAATAGTTCTTTGGTAGAGACCTTAAGATTTAATTCACATAAAGCCATATATCTGCTTTTAGAGTTAGATATAGTTTGATAGTTTCACTTCACACTTCTAATAGGATTTTTTGTTGTTGTTGTTTGGTACCAGATATTGAACTCAGGGCCTTTGACCACAGAACAACATCCCCAGCACAATTTTGCATTTTGTTTAGAGACAGGATCTCTCTGAGTTGCTTAGCACCTTGCTTTTGCTGAGGCTGGCTTTGAACTCATGATCCTCTTATCTCAGCCTCCCAAGTCACTGGGATACAGGTATGTGCCAACCATGCTCAGCTCTGACGTGGATGTTTTTATTGTGTTTTTTTACTGATTAAATCTCTTATTAATTCTTTTTAGATTTTTTATGTCTAAGTCAGTTTTGATAAATGTTTTATAGAAATTTGTTCACATTCAGTTGATCATAATATGCCCTTAAATTGTCTAAATTTTTTGTGGAGTCTGTTTTGATGGTCTCACCTTTACTTTTGATATTTATTAACTTGAGTCTCTCTCTCTCTCTCTCTCTCTCTCTCCTCTTGGTTAATTGAACAATGAATTTTGTAAATCTTTTGAACAATCAAGTTTGTTTTCTTAATTCTTTTGTCTATTTCTTTTCTTCTTGCTCTACTCTTTATTAATGTATGCTTTGCGCAATTTGATTACAGCTTGCTTCTATTTGTCTAGTTACTGTATAAATTTAGGTTTTTGTTTGGGCAGTTTTTCTTTTAGAATGTAGGCTTTTGTGGTTTTGAATTTTCTTCTGAGGGCTACTTTAGCTGCACCTCATAAGTTTTGGCATGTTTGCTTTCATTTTTATCCACCTAAACTATTTTCTTCTTTTTTTTTTTTCTTTTACTTCTTCCTTAAGAGTACACTAATTGCTACATGTTTGCAAATTTTTAAATTTTCTATTTTTTAACTTAATTGCATTTTACTTATAAAAGGTACTTGTCCTGATTTCAGTGCTTTTAAATTTATTGACATTTTTATGGCTTTAAAATGGCAAGTCCTGCACAATATTTCCAACACACTGGGGTAAAATGTGTATTCTACTCTTTGGGGCAGAATATTCTATATATTCCTCTAGAGCTAGTATAGTTATATTGTTGTGCAAGTCGTTTTGTTTTACAGGGACTTTTTGCTAGTCATTTCATTCTTTCCTGAAAGTGGAATATCACAAAGTATCCACCTCTTTTTGGAGAAATTTTTCTTCCTTTAATCCTGATAGTTTTCAATTCACATATTTTGGAACACTGTTTTTAGACATGTATACATTTATAACTTAGTTTGTGAGACTTCCCACTCTATTGATATGTATTATGTATTTTAATCTTTATCATAAATATGCATACATATTTAATATATAATTTAATATATGTAACTACTAGTATATATCATGTCCTTGCCTCTATCTAACAATTTCTGTTTCAGCTGATTTTGTCTGACATTTCCATAGCTCACCAGCTGTTTTCTTTATTGTTTTTATTTGCTTCTTTTTTCTTGTATTGTGGATTTTACCCAGGAGCACTTTAGCACTGATACCTATTCCCAGTCATTTTTCTGTTTTATGTTTAGGTAGGGCCTCACTAAGTTGCAAGGAGCCTCCCATGAATTACTTGGGGGGTCTTCTCTTGGTATAGAGCCATGTGGATTTAGATTTAACTTTGGGAACTATGGGCAGCTCACCCAAGCACATTAGATTGCCCAAGGCACATGACCTCTAAAAGTTATTAGGTGATATTCATTGGCTGTGACCAAGTTTAAATCTAGCCACTGCATATTTGTGTCCTTTGTTTCAGATTGAACAGAGGGATCCTTCTCTACCTTCTCATCAACTTATGGCAGAAGAAAGGATTGCCATAACAAAGGTTGAATCTGCCATGATTACTGCACAGCTTACTAGAATTAATCCACAAGAGCCTATATATTGATTAACATTTCCCAATGTTCATACTCCTACAGGAGTTATGTGGCAATAATTGGGAATTATTGAGGGGCCTTGCCTACCTCATTCTCCTCAAAAGTCATCAACTCCATTCCATGGCTTTATTGCTCAGTGAGTTATTAAAGGAAGAACACAAGTATTTCAGATAGTTGGGTCATAGCCTAATATTATTGTTGCCCCCTTTTCTACTGAAGTGCATGATTGGCTTTGGCAATCTTCTTATACTTGGCAGAAAGATTTTGCTAATTTCCCTCGTCAAATGGAAAGCTATTACCTTCAGGATAAAATTATTCAGTTTATTCTTGTGACTACATTTATTTTTCCCAAAATTGTACATGCTTAACCAATAGTTGGAGCACTAACAGCATTTCCTGATCGAGTTCAGGAAAAGCAAGTTTCTATAGCCATGCTCATACACAGATGATACAGACATCGTATACTTCTGCACAATGAGCAGATCTTCAAGCTCTCATTTGTGCTTTAATTCATTTTGCAAATGAGTCAATCAATATTTATTCAGATAGTTTACATGCAGTTCGTGTTACAAAAAATATTGAAACATCAACTACTGGGAACCCACCATTGCAAGAGTTACTTAATTTGTTTCAGACCTTACAAAAGACAAGTCAAATGTGTCACCATCCATGTTTCATTAGCCATAGAAGGGCACATTCTAATCTTCCAGGTCCTTTAGCATCAGGTAATGATAAGATTGATAAACTTGTTGCTGTTTGTGAATAAATATCTTTATATGATTGTGCACAAGCCTCACATTCTTTACATCTTCAGAATGCTTCTACTTTACATAAAAAAAATTAATATTCCTAGGGAAAAACTTGTCAAATTGTTCATCAAATCTCACAATGTTTTATACATATTTTATCTTCACCAACTGGGATAATCCCATGGTTTATGACCAAATCAGTTATGGCAAATGGGTGTAACTCACATCCCTCAATTTGTCAAACAGTGTTAAGTTCATGTTATTGTTGACACTCTAGATTTATTTTTTACATTGCCTGTGTAAGATAAAATACTCAACATGTTATTTCTCACTTTCTAGCTACTTTTGCAGCATCAGGAGGTCCTTTACAGATTGAAATTGACAATACTCCAGCTTATACTAATTTTTCTTTTCAGCAGTTTTGCCATCAATTTTGTACTGATCATAAAACAGGTATTCTTAGAAACCTCAAGGTCAAGCCATTGTTGAATGAGCTCATTTATTTATGAAGCTACATTTGCAAAAAAGGGAGGGGAATAAGACCCCAAAAATAACCTTAATCATGATTTGTTTTAATTTTTTTAATTGTCACACTGCAGCCAAAGGACACATTTCTTCTACTGCAGGCGGTCCCTTGAGCCAAGGTTGGTGGAAAGATTTACAAACATAATAACAGAAAATATTAGATCCAGTGAAAATGTGGGGTAGAGGTCATGCTTGTGTTTTCCCAGAAGGTGCCTCTCATCCTATTGGGGTACCTGAATGTGCTACCAGACATGGAGGACCTAGAACTGAGGTTCAGATACTGATGATTGACCCAGAGATGTCAGACCTGTCCCCCAGCAGGAAGTGAAAGCTACAAAGGAGGAAGAGGATGAAGAAGGCCCAGAGAGACTGAATGTTGAATCTACCATCATGGAGACAACTGTAGAATCTAGTGCTACATTTTGAACAGATAGTTTGGCACAAGGAGGAACTAACTCTGCAGCCACAATGTTTGTGGCCATGTTAGCTCTGTTGAGTGTCCAGTAAATGGGGTCCAGGGAGAAACCAATTGGACATATTTTCCAGACTCACTTTTGGTACACCCAGTGGTGTGGACCAGAGAATCAATCCCAGTATTTACCAATGATACTCATGTAATGTGTGGTTTTACAGATACTCAGATTACACCCATTCCTGTGACTGGATTTAATTATACTGGTTACAGTGGACAACTACATATATATTGGTCCCATGATAAGCATGCTGGCTATCTAGGGGTATCTTTTGAAGAAAATAAAGCATATGGGGGGTCTAGACCAGCCAATCATACTGGACCCTGGGACTGTAAGCAATATGTTCAAACAGTTTTTAAAATTGGACTTTCTCTAACATACCAGTCATTGCCACAGAACGTCTGCCAATACCTTACTGTCCTAATCATTCTGCAATAGAATTTGGTACCTTTCCTAAATGGAGAGACTGTGCAAATGTCTTGCCAGTACACAAAAAGGTTCTAGAAAGAGTGGATATATTTTAGACTGGTCTCCAAGTATTGACAAAAGACAATCACATAAGGATTCAATGATCCCTGGAGGTTTTGTTGGTAATATCCTTACCTTCAGTGAAGGTGGTATCCAGAAAGATGTTTGGTGCTTAATTGCAGCCTCAGATTTCCTATATTACACTGACAGCCCTATACATGACTTTGTAGGCAGGGGATGTAAAGAGGAGTCCTGGTATGGCCTGCAGGCCTGTGTTCAATCTCCTTATGCTTTATTACTGGAAATGTGTAGTTAATAGAAAGGATGATAAATATCCTGTAGCCAGTAAAAAGTGCAATTTACCTAATTGCATCACTAGATATAACAGAGGGAAAGGAACATTAATCCTTCTCCAGTCTTTCTTTGTCTTACTACCAGCCAACATTTCAGAGCCATGGTATGCTGATGCTGGTTTTCAGGTTTTACAACAGACACTTGCTCAGGTGACCAGACTCAAGCAAGCTTTTGGACTAATAATTCTTGGTTATAATTTTTCAAATTTTATTTAATCTCATTCATCAGCTTTAGTGGCTAGATCTCAGAACATTTAACATGCAAATTTTCTTAATAATTAGGCTCAAAATACTTCCAAGGTCTTCAATAATCACAAATATTGATGAAAGTATTGAATCTAACTTAAATGCCTTAGAAACTTCTGTCATAAATATTGGTAATGAGCTTTCTGCTCTCTCGTTTAAGGAAAGGTTTAAATGCCATCTGACTATGAAGGTCTCTGTTACTGTAGCCAAATATAAGGCTTCCCAATGGGATTTGGAGAAGGTTAAATCATCTAATGGGTATTTGGCATAGCAGTAATAATAGCCTGGATCTTATGGAGTTACATCACAACATCCAGGATATTCAAAAAAGCAAAATCAATCTTTTGGATCCTACTTCTCTAACTGGAAATACTTAAAGAATGGAATGGCTTTAACCCTGGAAACACACACACTGCAACACTCTGCATGGTATATTATTGGAATGAGATGTTTGCTACTAGTTCTTTTTTGTATTGTTATAATAGGTTGTCACTCCCTCAGAACAAGGTTCCGGGAACTTGAAATAATGCCTCAACATTTTCTATTGCAAAGTAAAAAAGTGGGGGGGTATTCAGGGTGCCACCCATGAATTACTTGAGGGTCTTCTCTGGGTATGGAGCCTTGGAGATTTAGGTTTAACCTTGAGAACTATCCGTAGCTCCCCAGAGTGCACTAGATTGCCCAGGCATATGACCCTATCTCTGCTCTACTAGGAAGACCCCTCATGTAGCTTTGGAGTTGGGCATATCCCATTGGGAACTGCAAAGCCCACCTCTACCTTATTTGGCAAAGAATATTTCATGGAAAACCTTTGATATTCCCTGATATAAATAAAGCAAACATGGGCTCCATTATGCTCTTTTGCCTGTGGAATCTTCATCCCTAAGATGGGTTAGCCCATCTCGCCCCTGCTTTTAAAATTACTTTCTGTATCCTATGGATTTTTTTCCGTGCTTTACCTTTCTTATCTTTTATTTTGCAGCCAGACCATTCCATCAAGAGAAACTCTATTTTTACCACCTGCAGTTTTGAATTCATGATCCTTTTGCCTCAGCCTCCTGAGTGACTGGAATTATAGACCTGAACGACTGTGGTGGGCTCTTGATTGCTATTTTTATTTAGCACTTTTTATTCGTATTCCATCTTTGTTTTGGAATTTAAAGTAAATATGATGTAGACAGCAGAATAATTTAGTTTGGTTCTAGGTCTTATACCAAAGGGTATAACACTGGGCTACATCCTCAGCAACTTTTTAATATTTTTATATTTTATTTTCAGAGATTGTTACACTAAGTTGCTGTTGCCAGCATCAAACTTGTGATACCCTAGCCTCAGTCTCACAAGTAGCTTAGTGACAGCATTGTGCCACTGTGCCCAGATGATGATAACTTAGACAGGCTTTTCATAAGGCACCCAGTTTGGCCTCCCACTTGCAATTCTCTTACCTTAGTCTCCTGAGTTTCTAGAGTCACAGAGGTGTGATGCATGCCCAACTTGATCAACATACTTTCTAAAATTGGAACAAATTGGATCTATTTGCAGAAAAAGTAATAGTAATGAACAAAATGCTTCTTCTATGTTGCCACTTGTTTTCTACCTACATGTTTTTGGAATATTAATTTTCCCATTGTTGCCTGTTAATGATTCATTCTTCTTGTGTACCATTTTTATTTTATTTTCTTCTTTTGGCACATGTTTTAGATTTTCCTTAGTGATTTTTCTGTGAGCTCTAATATTTTACATTTATGACAATCAGTTTTTATTAATGCCAAATTAGTTTCAATAGTATAGAAAAGTTTTGCTATTCTTACAGATTTGTCCCTCTCTCCTGGTTTTTATTTTTGTCATAGACTCTAACTTCATGCATTGCATGTGTTCTATGGCTTGGATATCATTTGTCCCCAAACAAGCTTATGTTTTGGACACTTGGTAATCATTATGGGAGCACTGAGGCAGGGGAACCTTTCAAATGTGCTGTCTCCTGGGAGTTAATTACGTCATTGGGGACACCACCCTCAGGAGGAATGGACGCTAATCTCTTGGAATGAGAAAATGAGTTGTTTTCAAAAATCAAGACTGCCTCTCTCTGCTCTGTGGCTCATATTGGTCCATATGGTTTTTCCTCTTCCACTTGTCCCCACTCTGATGTCAGCCACCATGCTGGAATACAGCCAATTTTATACTCCCCAGAATCCAAGTGGATGGGATCCCTTTATCATGGACTCTCAGACAAAAATTCTCATCTACATGACTTTTTAATCACAAACTACTCAGCCTTAGGTATTTTCTGATAGAAATGAAAAATGGAGTCTTGTAGTCATTCAGCATCAATATTTGGTTCTAAGTTTTATTTTTGTGTTCTAAGTGTTAGTTTTGCACTCATGTTTATTGATTTTAATATTATTTTTTAAAATACACAACAGCAGAATGCATTGCAATTCTTATTACACATACAGAGTACAATTTTTACACTTATACTTTTAGAACAAATAGAAAAAAGTTAGAAACTATACACTCCATGGTACTGGATATATTTTGCTACCATATTTAGCTACTGAGCTATATCTACCATTATTTCTCATTATTTTATATGGACTCAACGTTCTGTCTTTTGTCATTTTCTTTAACCTAGATGGCTCTATTGGCATTTCTTGAAGAGTTGTTTACTCACTACAAACCTTTCCTTGTACAAATCTCCCCTTATATTTTGAAGCCCAGTTTTGCAAGGTATAAAATTATTTTAAAAAAGTTTCATCATATCCTCCCACTGCCTTCCAGCTTCTTGGATTCTCTAGGGAAACCCACTAATGCTGTCTTGTACCTGATCAACTGCTTCTCTCTGTCCATTAACAAGATTGCCTATTGGTATTTGTTTTACTGCAATTCAATTATCATAGTTCCACTTCTCCATGGTTTCCCTTTCTGTAAGCTATAGTAAATTCCAGAATGAGCAACTCATGAGTTTTAAATTGCAAAGTGTTCTGAGTAGTATGATGCAATCTTTTCTCAACCCACCCCAGCCCCCAAGGGGCACGAGCCTTTGCATTCTCCAGCAGTTTCCCAGTTGATATACTGGTTTTGTAGTGGCTAGTTGCCATCTAGTTGAGAGACTGACTGTTGTGATAGTGCCTGGCTTGTGTAGAAGAGAACATCTCTCCAATTACTCATGTACCACATTCTTTTTGTGCCCATGTTGCATTGTTAGCACCTTGGAGCCTAAGAATAGAAGACACACCTTGACTCTCTCCTAATGGAAGATATGATTTCCCATAAGACTATGACACAAGAAGTTGAGATGTGTTTAATAAGTTTAGTTGAACCTCTTTTACAAATAACCTCAAGAGAAAGTACTAGTGACTAGGAAGTCTATTTTACTTCATTATAATGCTAAAATGTCCACCAGGAAGGAAGTTGAACTTCGTTTCCATAGTATATGGTTGTATGCCAAAGTGTCCTTAAGAATGGCTCATGTGTAACCAAGGCAGTCTTGTGCATACCTGACTCCCAGGATTGAACCTGATTTAATCTGACAATGCACGATGATCTGAGGGATGAGGTATCTGTCCCTGGGCATAATGAGGAGCCAGTGGAGGCCCTTGTTCTAGCCAAAAGGAAAATGCTATAGTCATCATCCATGGGAGAATTTAAGCCTCATTCTCATACCATGTAATGCATGCAGAAGCTCATATTTCTCATGATCCTGGGCTAACATTTCCCAACCTCCACTGATTACTAAGCTGTGAGAGTTTTAAAGCTTCTTAGAAGGAATTTCAGTGGTCAATTCTGCTCATTATTCATTATTCATTATTATTATTATTTTTGACACCAGAGATTTAACCCAGAGCTGCTTAACCAATGAGTCACATCCCCAGCCCCCCCCCCCCTTTTAATATATACTTTATTTAGAGACATGGTATCACTGGGTTGCTTAGTCCTAAGTTTCTGAGGCTGATTTGAACTCATGATCCTCCTGCCTCAGCCTCTCAAGTTGCTGGGATCATGGCAGGCACCACTCTGCCTGGCTCAGTTAATTTTCCTTAATGATAAAAATAATGATTCTTTTAAATGATAAGGGTTGAATTCAAGAAGACATAGAGGAGTTGTTTTTGTTCCCTCTTCCCCCACCAGTTTAAGCATGAGCCAGTAAGTGTCCATACCAGTGCTGGATGAGAAGAGAGTTACAGAAAAACTTCCAGATGAAGTTGATTGCAAGTAATAGAATGGATAGCTGGCCAAGGACACGGAATCAAAGGCCACTTCAAATTTCTTGGTGACAAAATATGAGAACCCAGAAAAAAACAAGTTTGTGGGAGGAGAAAAATGAATACTGAGTCCATCAGTGGAGATGTCTTATATTTTCATTCAGCATAGGCGGGTGACTTGTTCCAGGCCAGCAATCCCCAAAAGATAGCAAAATGCATCAATTTATGTATACACCTTGCAGACTTCCTGCTCTCATCGTCCTGTAAGTTAAATGATCTCTGGGTCACTAATACAATTTTATACAGGCCTGGGGTTGGGACTCAGTGGCAGAGTGTTTGCCTAGCACTTGTGAGGCACTGGGTTTGATCTTCAGCAGCACCAGAAAATACATAAATAGAAAAAAAGGTATTTTTTTATCTACACCTCAATAACACAATTAATAACCTAGACTTAACCGACATATATAGAATATGTCAACCATCATCAAGTGAATATACTTTTTTCTCAGCAGCACATGGATCCTTTTCAAAAATACACCATATATTATGCCATAGAGCAACTCTTAGAAATTATAAAGGAGTGGGAATAATACCATACAGCTTATTGACCATAATGGAATGAAATTGGAAATCAATGATAAAAGAAGGAAGGAAAAATACTACATCACTTGGAGAATGAACAATATGTTACTTAGTGATCAATGGGATACAGAAGACACAAAGGAGGAAATAAAAATAATTCTTAGAGATAAATGAAAACACAGACACATCATGTTGAAATCTATGGGATACAATGAAAGCAGTTTTAAGAGGAAAATTCATTGCTTGGATTTCATTCCACAAAAAAAGAAAAAAAAAAAAACAACAAATAAATGATCTCACACTACATCTCAAAACCCCAGAAAACGAAGAGCAAAACAACAGCAAATATAGAAGACAAGAAATAATTAAAATCAGAGGTGATATCAATGAAATTGAAACAAAAGAAACAATTGAAAAAATTGACAAAACTAAAAGTTGGTTCTTTGAAAAAATAAATAAGATCAACAGACCCTTATCCAGGCTAACGAAGAGAAGAAGTGAGAGAACTCAAATTAACAGTATACATGATAAAAAGGCAATATCACAACAGACACCACAGAAATACAGAAGATAATCAGAAATTATTTTGAAACCTTATATTCCAATAAAATAGAGGATAGTGAAGACATCAATAAATTTCTTAGGTCATATGATATGCCCATATTGAGGTAGGAGGATATACACAACTTAAACAGACCAATTTCAAAGGAGGAAATAGAAGAAGCCATCAAAAGACTACCAACCAAGAAAATCACAGGACTGGATGGGTATACAGCAGAGTTTTACAAAACCTTTAAGGAAGAACTAACACCAATACTTTTCAAGCTATTTTAGGAAATAGAAGAAGAGGGAGCACTTTCGAATTCATTCTATGAAGCCAATATCACCCTGATTCCAAAACCAGACAAAGACACTTCAAAGAAAGAAAATTACAGACCAATATCTCTAATGAACATAGATGCAAAAATCCTCAATAAAATTTTGGCAAATCGGATACAAACACACATCAAAAATATTGCGCACCATGATCAAGTAGGATTCATACCTGGGATGCAAGGCTGGTTCAACATACAGAAATCAATAAATGTTATTCACCACATGAATAGACTTAAAGATGAGAACCATATGATCATCTCCATAGATGCAGAGAAAGTATTTGACAAAGTACAGCATCCCTTTATGTTCAAAACACTAGACAAATTAGGGATAACAGGAACTTATCTCAACATTGTACCTATCTATGCTAAGCCTCAGGCTAACATCATTCTAAACAGAGAAAAACTGAAAGCATTCCCTCTTAAGTCTGGAGCAAGACAGGTATGCCCTCTCTCGCCACTTCTATTCAACATAGTTCTCAAAACACTGGCCAGAGCAATTACACAGATGAAAGAAATTAAAGGCATAAAGATAGGAAAAGAGGAACTTAAATTAGCACTGTTTGTGGATTACATGATCCTATACCTAGAAGACCCAAAAGGTTCTACCCAGAAACTTCTAGAGCTAGTAAATTAATTCAGCAAAGTGGCAGGATATAAAATCAACACGCATAAATCAAAGGCATTCCTGTATATCAGTGACAAATCCAATTAAATGGAAATGAGGACAACCACCCCATTCACAATATCCTCAAAAAAAATTAAATACTTGGGAATCAACCTAAGAAAAGAGGTAAAGGACCTACACAATGAAAACTACAGAACCCTAAAGAGAGAAATAGAAGAAGACCTTAGAAGATGGAAAGATATGCCTTGTTCATGGATAGACAGATCTAACATCATTAAAATGGTGATATTACCAAAAGTACTCTATAGGTTTTATGCAATGCCAATTAAAATCCCAACGGTATTTCTCACAGAAATAGAAAAAGCAATAATGAAATTCATCTGGAAGAATAGGAGAGCCAGAATAGAAAAAGCAATCCTAAGCAGGAAGAGTGAAACAGGCAGTATAGCAATACCAGATTTTAAACTATACTACAGAGCAATAGTAACAAAAACAGCATGGTACTGGTACCAAAACAGGTGGGTTGACCAATGGTACAGAATAGAGGACACATAAACCAATCCACAAAATTACAACTACCTTTTATTAGACAAAAGTGTTAAAAGCATTCAATGGAGAAAGGATAGCATCTTCAACAAATGATGCTGGGAGAATTGGAAAGCCATATGCAACAAAATGAAATTGAATCCCTGTCTCTCACCATGCACAAAGGTTAACTCAAAATGTATTAAGGATCTAGGAATCAAACCAGAAACTCTGTGTCTAATAGAAGAAAAAGGTGGCTCTAATGTCCACCTCGTTGGGTCGGGCTCCAAATTCCTTAATAGGACACCTGTAGCTCAAGAGTTAAAATCAAGAATCAACTAAAAAGTTTTTTTTCTCAACAATAGAAACAATAAGAGAGGTAAATAGGGAGCCTACATCCTAAGAACAAATTTTTACCCCTCACACTTCAGACAGAGCCCTAATCTCCAGAGTATGCAAAAAGCAAAAAAAATAAATAAATAAATAAATAAATAAATAAATAAATAAATAAATAAATAAAAATAAGAAAACAAATAACCCAATCAACAAATGGGCCAAGGTTTTGAACAGACACTTCTCAGAGAAAGATATACAATCAATCAACAAATACATGAAAAAAATGCTCACGATCTCTAGCAATCAGAGAAATGTGAATTAAAACCACTCTAAGGTACCATCTCGCCCCTGTAAGAAATGCAGTCATTATGAAGTCAAACAACAATAAGAGCTGGCGAGAATGTGGGGAAAAGGGTACACTTGTACATTGCTGGTGGTACTGCAAATTGGTGTGGCCAATTTGGAAAGCAGTATGGAGATTCCTTGGAAAGCAGGGAATGGAACAACCATTCGACCCAGCCATTCCCCTTCTCGGACTATTCCCAAAAGGCCTAAAAAGAGCATACTACAGGGATACAGCTACATCAATGTTCATAGCAGCACAATTCACAATAGATAGACTGTGGAACCAACCTAGATGCCGTTCAATAGATGAATGGATAAAAAATGTGGCATATATACACAATGGAATATTACTCAGCACTAAAAAATAACAAAATCATGGCATTTGCAGAAAAATTGATGGCATTAGAGCAGATTATGCTAAGTGAAGTCAGCCAATCCCTAAAAACAAATGTCAAATGTCTTCTTTGTTATAAGGGGGACAACTCAAAACAGAGCAGGGAGGTAGAGCATGAGAAGAAGATTACCATCAAACAGGGACGAGAGGCGGGAGAGAATGGGAGAGAGAGGGGGAATTGCACAGAAGAGGGAAGGAGACCTGCATTGTTATATAATATATATATATATATATATATATATATATATATATATATATATATATATATATATATATATATGAGGATGTAAGGGAAGGGGAGAAAAAAATAAGAGAAAGAGAGAGAAATGAGTTATGGTAGATGGGGTAGGGGGAGGGGAGGTGGGATAGAAAGGGGATAGGAAGGGCAGCAGAATACAACAGACACTAGTATGGCAGTATGTATAAATGTGTATAATCAATGTGATCCTGCAATCTGTACACGTGGGAATAATAAGAATTCATACTCCCTTTGAAACAAATGTATGATATATGATATGTCAAAGTCAATGTAATGATTTGAGCAACTAATAAATTTCTGATATTTAAAGAAAAATCTGGTACAATGTAACTGCTACATAAGTAGCCGTTATACCATTGTCATTACTTGGGAGAAAGTCTGTACATTTATTTGGTACACTAGCAAATTATTTTCAAATCCTTCCCATCCACCAGGGTTTGAGACCTTGGGTGCAAAATCCAGGCATGTGGCCACAGATCATTTCCAATCCCTGGAGAACACCCAGGGCAGGTTGTCTGGAAAAGTCTTAGAAATATGTTGTAGGAATTCCAAAAACATCTGGACCTAAGAGAGAGACAAGTCGAGAGTCAGAGATGACACCTCAGAAATCAGAAGGTGACAGGTGGAGCAGTGAGTGTTGTGGTGGCAAAGAGGATAGGCAGAACCTCTGGGGACACAGGGACAGTGGGCAGATGTTGAGAAAGGGAAACACTGAATGCTTAGGGAAGCAGATGGAGAAAAAATACGTCACGGTTAATAAAATAAAAAATGGGGACAGAATAGATTTAGAAGCTCAGGAAATCTTGACCTTCAAACTCCTCCTCCATTCCAGAAGATTGCATTCCCCTTTCTGAGTAGAATGCACAGTGGGCTTTTTTGTTTTTGTTTTTGTGTTTGTATTAGAAAACTGGTAAAAGTGTTCACTGGTTTTGAAAGATGATTTATGGCCCATGAATAAGGTTTTCTCGAGTTTCTGGTCACACAGTATTGATCTCTACTCTTTTTCATTTTTGATGAATATCTAACACCTGGCCTGCCAGTGGATACTAAATTTTATAAGCCAATGATTGTATTTTTTACATGCAAAATTATCAGGGAACTCTACGGGGTGATATATAATTGGTTCTCAAAGGTGCAGATCATCCCTGCCTTGTTTGGTTGGTCGGTCTGTCTGTCTATCTATCTATCTATCTATCTATCTATCTATCTATGTATATATCTATTTCTTTTCAGTGCTGGTGGTGACTCTACCGCTCAGCTACATACTGATAGTGATGGATGTGTAATATGCAGACATGATTGATGGGATCATGCAGGTCAGGGAGTCATTCTATGAACTTGGCCCACTGTGCAGACCCCCACTTTTCTTTTAGAAAAGTAATTTACCTAGAGCCCTGCCTTGGCCAAGTCAATGTGCTATATTCCATCCCCCAAAACAAAAACCTGTGTTTTTTGTGAGCAGTGATTTCTTCTCTGCCAGTGAGAACACAAGTTACCCTGGAGGGGACAAGTTCTGGGACACTTTCACAGACCAGATTCCAGAACTCAAGGAGATAGGATGATTGCACCTAACCAACAAATATGTAAGAACGTTTCCAGACCAGTGTGGGCCAAAGTGACCTAGAGTTGTCCTGGATCTTTGGCATGTCAACTCCTGTTCCTGTCACTAGTGTGCATCTGCTAACCACTATTTCAGACACACCCCTCACTCTATCTGGTATTAGTTTATTTAAAGACATAGAGAAGGGAAAGAGGGACACTCTCAAGCTGGAGTGTCCTCTGAAAGTATGTTGTGCCCCTATTTTCCTACTGAGAAGTTCCAATGAGAACTCATCAGTGCAGACCAAGATGACTTAAGTGTTGCATTTATATATTTAGAATATCATCTTAAACTTTTCCTAATAAGTTTTTTTCTATTGATTTTTTAAAAAACTAAATGACATCAGAATGCATTACAATTCTTTATTACATATATACAGCACAATTTTTCATTCCTTATTTGTATATAAAGTATGTTGACACCAATTTGTGTCTTCATACATTCACTTTGAATAATGATGTCCATCACATTCCACCATTCTTGCTAACCCCTGCCCCAACCTTTTCCCTTCCTCCCCTATTTCCTATCTAGAATTCATCTATTCCTCTCATGTTCTCCCTCCCTACCCCACTATGAGTCAGTCTCCTTATATCAGAGAAAACATTCAGCCATTTGTTTTGGGGGGATTGGCTAACTTCACTTAGCATTATCTTCTCCAACATCATCTATTTACCTGCAAATACCATGATTTATAAAAAATATTCTCTTTTATTTCTGAGTAAAATTACGTTGTGTATATATAACACACACACACACACACACACACACACACACATATATATATATATATATATATATATATATATATATATATATATATATATATATAATTTTTATCCATGCATCCACTGAAGGGCATCTAGGTTGGTTCCACAGTTTAGCTGTTGTGAATTGTGCTGCTATGAACATTGATATGGTTGTGTCCCTGTAGTGTGCTGTTTTTAAGTCTTTTGTGTATAGACTGAGGAGAGGAATAGCTGGGTCAAATGGTGGCTCCATTCCCAGAGTTCCAAGGAATCTCCATACTGCTTTCCATATTGGCGGCATCAATTTGCAGTCCCACCAGCAGTATATGAGTGTGCCTTTCCCCCGCATCCTCGCCAACAATTATTGTTGTTTGTTTTCATAATAGCTGCCATAATAAAAGTTTTACTACAGTAAAATTCACACACACACATACACACACACACACACACACAGGTTTTGCTTTGTTGTCGCTGGACAAGACCATGTGGAGTAGGAACCTACAAATACAATGTAATCCTACTGCCAGTTAAGAACTAGGAATTGGTCCATGGGCAGGCCTCTGGAATCACCCACAGTATCTCCCATAAACTTGAGGAGAAAAGGGGGTGTGAGACCTAGAGCTGTCAGAGAAGCTTCACTGTTTCCTCCCTCCCTCTTGATAGTGATTTCTGGGCCAATAAATTTTGCTCTTCTTTTGATTACATTTTAGGTAGTATCTATAATCCTTTCTTGCATGAACACAAGAGCCAAGAAACACAATATAACCTGCATATCCCTGGGATCACAACCAGCTACGATGTCAGATCTTTTATTGCTTTACTCATTTACTCACTTCATTTGATCTATTTATTAACACGGGTAGACACCAGCAACAGCTCTAGGTCTTTTGGAAGGTAACAGTCACATACCCACACACAGCATCCTAAGGGGAGACTGTAGAAACAGGAATTCTGACCCTTCATTGTTCATGAAGACTCACCCAATATCAGAACTTTGAATATTTTATTTTGAGGCAGGGTCTTGTTAAGAGGCCAACTGTGGCCTCAGACTTGAGACCCTCCTGAAGCAGCCTCTGAAAAATGGTCCCCCCAAATAACTGGGCTGCTATTACTGACAAGCAAAAGTAAAAAAAAAAAATACTGAAATGGGGTCTTGGGCTGAGGCTCAGCCATAGAGTACTCACCTAGCTCGTGCAAGGCCCTGGGTTCCATCCTCAGCACCAGAGAAAAATAAATGGATAGAATAAAGGTATTGGGTCTGACTCAAATAGAAAAAAAAATATTTTTAAAAATAAATACTGAAAAGGAAACATATCTAGCAATTAGGGAAATTCAAATTAAAACTGCACTGAGATTCTGTTTCATTCCAGTCAGAATGGCAATTATCAATAATACAGTAAAAATAAATTGGTGAGGATGTGGGGGACAGGGAATGCCCACACCTTGTTGGAGAAACTGCACATTGGTGCAACCCCTCTGGAAATCAGGATGGAGATTCCTCAAGAAACTAGGACTGGAGCCACCATCTGACTCAGTTATCCCACTCCTCAACATAAATCCAGAGGATTTAAAATCAGCATACTACAGGGACACAGCCACATCAATGTTCATGATAGCACAACTCACAATAGCTAAGCTACAGAACCAGCCTAAATGCCCATCAACAGATGAATAGATAAAGAAATTGTGGTATGTATACATGGTGGAATATTACTCAGCTTTAAAAAAGGATGACTTCATAACACTGGCCAGTAAATGAATGGATCTGGAGATTATTATGCTAAAGTAAAATAAGGCAATCCCCCAAACCCAAAAGTCACATGTTTTCTGTGATATGTGATATCTAAATCACAAGGAAGGGGGGCAGGAACAAACAGAAGTTCAGTAGATTAGAAAAAGGGGAACAACAGGAAGGGAGGGGAGATAAGAACAGGAAAGACAGTAGCATGAACCAACCATAATGTTCCTATTTAAATATATGAAAATACCTAAGTGAATCGGCCCATCATGCCCACTCACACAAATGAGGTCCTAAGGAGAATAAGGTATATTTTATATTTGGATAATTTTTACCAAAATGGACTCTATGGTGATGTATAACTAAGAAGAATGGATAAAACAGAAAAAGATAAAAAAGTATTGAAAAGGACCATGGGACCAAATTGATAGCATCATAGCCGGATGAGGAAATGTCTTTAGGTACATTCCAGAATTTTCTAAACCGCTTCCCCCATTGGATGCTGCCAAAGGTGTTGGAGCCTGTGGGAAGGTGGAGGTTCAGGGCGCTGCATGGAGAAGAAAGAACCCTCCCCCCCCCCCCCGCATTCATCTGCAGGTGCAGGGGTCCCAGGGGGCAGGTAATCTGCAGTCCTCCTCAGTTAACAAAGGCAGAGATGCGCCAGGTGCATTCCAGTCTATGGAGTTATTTACCAAATTAGGAAAACCTGGAATTGGCTTTCCTGGACTCCCAATCAAATGCAAATTGTTTTTCCTTAAAGAGAGAGACCCTTGAGCCCCTCTTAAGGAGAAGTCTTCTCTGTATTCTGTGCAGCTGGGGTTTACCCAGCTCTTCACTCTCCTGCTTCTCTTCTGTGCTGATCTCCTTATTCTGCCTCCAGCTCAATGTGGGCTCCAGATACAGATTCAACCAGCTGCAGGAAAATCAGGTCTCATGCTGCCAATGGGGTGGGAGCCTCCTCCAGGGTGCCTGCCAGGCACCCTGGTGAGCCTCCACCAGCGCTAGCTGTGATGCACTGGGCAGTTTCCAAGGGATGAAAGGCCAGTTCTGCTTGTAGAATTTTGCACAGTTAACAGAGGACAAGTCAGCACCCCAAATATGCTTTGGGTGGTCTTATTATAGAAGGAGGCCCAGGTGATGAAACTTTCAAGAAATAACTTCAATTTCTTAACATCAAAACCCAACAGAACTTAGAATTCTGGTCACCCTAACCCTAACCCAATGCCCAAACCTCAAAAGGAAAGGAAAAAAGAAAACAGCTCCACCCAAACCCTAGCATTCCAGCCTCCTTCTTGCTTGGAGTGGATATCACCCCCCTGTCACTCAGAAAGAAGGCACCCTGGGCTCGGGTTGGGTGGGGAGCAGAGACTGACTGATGCCCTGTCCAATCAGAAGCCCCCGTGCTGAGCTCTGTCCAACCCTGAGTGCAGCCAGGGAGCAGGGGGCGGGCCTCCGCCCTCAGGATGGGATTTATTTCTCCCAGATCCGTGCTTCTAGGATTCCTGCAGTTGGACTCCAGGCTTTGCTCCGTGCCTGTGATCCAGGGTGGCCCTGCCCTACAGGGACTGAAGCTCTCCAGGGCAAGCTTGGCTTCTGGGCACCAGGAAATGGTGAGTGTGCAGTGGCACCTGGTGCCTGGACAGGGAGGCTCGGGAGGGAGATGGGGCTGGGGGTCCTGCGGATCCTGGTGTGGTGGGAACCCAAGTTGGCCGACCGGACTCCAGGCGCTCTCTGTGTCCACAGGTCTGAGCCCATTGGAGACAGCTCCTCTCAGTCCCCCTGGCCATTGGGGTGGGGAGCATGACAGTGGTGGAGATTCCTCGCAGCCTCCCCATCCCCTGGGGCAGCCTCAGCCCCTGCTGGAGTCCTATCTATCTGGCAGGTGAGCGCGGCTGCCCGGCATCTTCCCGGGCTGTGGTGATTAACAGGTGGGACTACCAGAAGAAACCAATCTCCAAGCCCAGCGATGGCGCACACCTGTCATCCTAGCAGCTGGGGCAGGAGCGCTGATGCAGGAGGATTGGGAGGTCAAGGCCTACCTCCACAAGTGGGTGAGGCACATAGAGACTCAGGGAGACCCTGCCTCGAAATAAAATGCAAATAGGGCTGAGGATGGGGCTCAGTAATCGAGGGCCCCTGAGTTCAATGCCAGGTACCAGAATAAAATAAATAAATAAATAAATAAATAAATAAATAAATAAATAAATCTCCACGTTTTCCTGCAGGAGGGGACCTGTGGTGTACAGGGACCTCGCTTATTTCTGAGCTAGTTGGTGGAGTTTATTTGTTGTGTGTGTGTGTGTGTGTGTGTGTGTGTGTGTGTGTGTGTGTGTGTGTTTTGTTTTGGTAGTTAGCTGAGTGGTAAAGCACCCTTCTGTTATGTGCCTGGTAGTTTTTAGTTTTGATTCGGACCGCAGGTTTAGTTAAGTTGCTGAGGTTGGCCTGGTTAGGGTTTGATTGATAATGACTTTTCCATTGCAATTAAATGTATGATTTTCACATTCACGTGAGTTTGTGGGTGGACTTTGTTGACATCATGATTCCTTGATGACAATTGTAACAAAACAGCTTCCCAATGCACATGTTAGGTAATAACTTTTTTTTTTTTTTTTTTTTTTTTTTGCCCTTACAATTTTTGGCTCGTATAATTCAAAAGTTTCTTGGTTAAGTTTACATATATTTAACTTTGTGGATGAATTTTAGGACTGGATGCTTCCATTAAGAGTAAATAATGCTGTATTATTTATTAGTGCATCATAGTTATACATAATACCATATGCATATGGCACCCATGTAAAACTTACCCATAGTATTTTATACTATTTTTAAGCTGAATGTACCACGACTATTAATGTATTATCCTGGTCCTATGAACTGATTTAAGCAAGTCACTGTGGTCGGGGACTATTTTGTGTCTTTAATAGCAAAACAGTTTCCACAAATATTTAAGAAGCACTTAAACTCCTTGAGTTTATTGGAATTCTTTTGTTTCCTATCTTCATTGATACTATTTAATTTTATTTTACATTTCTCAGATTTCTAAAGATGTTGGATTCTTTTTATTCTTATTATGGAACACATGGTTATCTCCTGTGCAAATTGGCAGCTCAAGTCTCCTCCCTGAATTTCTTCTGTGGTGGGTTTCAGGGTGTCCGAACCGTGAGAATCACCATCTGTGTGCTCTTTTCCCACCCAAGGTGGCTGGGATCTGCATAGGTCTCAGGTTTTTCTTCCCCCTGAGCTTTTCTTTCTTTTGGGGGGTACAGGGGCATAGCGGTTTGAAGGCAGAACTCCTTTACCATGGAGCTACAACCCTCTTACTTTTTATCATTTATCTCAAGACAGATACTGAGTCTGGCCTTGAACTTGTGCCTCACCCTCCCGAGTGGCTGGGATTACAGGTGTGGTCCTCCTGCCTGGGTCCCCCTGAATGTTCTAAATGTAAGAAAAGCAAAGTGTCAGATCCAGAAACCCATCTCCCAGATGAAACCTTTACACGTGTATCAATGAATTCTTCAAATTCCAGTTCCCTGTCCCCATTTCCAGTAAAAATATGTGCGTGTGTGTGTGTGTGTGTGTGTATGTGTGCACGCCCGCGAACGCATGTGTATTCTCCCTTTCTCTCCCAGGCCAGACACCTTGTCAGAATATCTTTGGGCTGATTGTCCCCACTGTGGACTGCATGTCTTCGGGGTCTCATGCTCTCTCTGAGATTTTCCTGGTCCTGTTTTGGCTCTGCCTAACATGAGGATCCCACACCTGGCACATCTGAGGTCTCTTGAGTGTCTGGTAAATATCAGCCACCTGTTGACCTATGAGCAGGTGCATTTAGGGGAAGTAGTTTCTCATGCGAGTATGTGATGGCCCTGTGGCTGGGAGCAGTCTCCTTATCCAGAAGCCACTTCAGATTTCCCCTCCTCTTGGCTCCTGTGGATTCTGGAACAGCGATGGGCATGAAGCCGTTTATTTAACACACTGGTTCAAGTTCCTTTGGAAATGTGTCCAGAGTTGTTACACTGTTAGCTTTTAATGAACTCCATGCTATTTTTAAAAGTGGCTGCACTAAGCTTATATTCTAGACCCATGTGAGCGGGTCTCTTTCTCCATACCCATGTCATTGGAGGACTAGCTCCTTCACCTGTTTGGTATGAGGCTTTTCCACAGCTGGGATCAGGCTGCAGAAGATCTCCTACTTGGCTGGTGACTGAATTCCTGATGCAATTGGTTAGAACCCAGGCTGCCTGTGCTCACTGCAAGAAGGAGGTGTGACCCTATTCTAGAAAGGAAGAGGGAGCTGTGGTTTTGACCCCTTTTGCTTCACTCCTGGGGGGGGGGATTGTAGTTCCAGGGAAATGCCTGCATACCAATGTGAAGCCAGTCCTTTCTGAGATATGCACATGCACCGTTGCCTTTGCTCCCAAAACTTGGTGGGTTAGGATGGAGTCCATGGAATGGGAAAAAAATGTTGGGACTCTGAGTACCTGGACATACTCCTTCCAAAAAGAACTGTTCAGGCCTGGAGTTATTACTGAGGTGCGGGGGAGGAGAGCTCAGGCAGGGCTGCTGGGTGGACTGCATTTCTCCTGACTACTCTTAGGGACTGGCTAGAGAGGAGCTCAGCTGTTAGCAACCACAGTTTGTAGATTATGCTGGCAAATTCCTTCTAGGGATAAATTGGGACCCTTGACTTCACTCCCCTTCTGCCCTGGTCCCATGGATAAAGCTCATGACCCACCACAGCCATAGAAAACCACCCCTTTCTCTACTCCTGATACTTGTGTATATCCAGTTCATTCTTCTATGAGCACCAGACAAATTGTTTTTCCAGCGACAAGTTATTTAGTGTCCAATGTGCTCTATTTGTGACCCCAATCAGTCTTCCTCTACCCTGGCTGACACTGGATGGAGGTATTCTCTCCCAATTATGTGGAACATTGCTCAAGGCAGGACTAATGCCCAAGTGTCCTCCAACTTTGCCTGCCCTTTGGATGGTATATATTTTCTCAATGGTCCAATGCATAGGTCTCTCAATGCATGTATAACTTTATTTAATAGGGACTCACAACAAAAGTAGGTATTTATTTGGTGTATCCATGTGTGGAAAGAATCCAGGATCCGTCTATTCTGGTAGAATTTGAAACATAATCCTACTCAGTATATGCTTCTTTGGGGTGCTGGAGTATAATCCAGTACCACACATGTCCTTCACCCAAGCCCTACCAGTGTTCTACGCCTCCAGTTCCCACTCTTCCCTTCACGTTGGGTTGTCTTGTTCATTCACATCAAATACTCTGCTGGAGATAGTTGCATTTAGCTAGGCCTTTTCATTCCACTTCATAATAAAATTGAAATTTACATACATGTGGAGTCATCTATGAAATTTCTGCATTGTGATTTTTTTTGGTCCTCAAATTACTGCAATATGATAATTTATAACATGCATTAATGCCTGGTAATGATAGCTCCTGCTTTAATCTTAGAGTTCAGAATTCCTGGCTAATTTCATATCAATTCAACCTTCCAGGAGAATTTTCAAACTGTTTGCTTTGGTCCCTTCTTCAGTGAAAAGGAAATCATGGTGAAATTTTGATGGGGTGTTGTCATAAATGAACCTGAGGGAAGCTGTCCTCTTTATAATGAGGAGTCCTATAATCCATACCCAGGATGTGTAATTCAGTCTTTTATGTGCTCATCTGTATTTGTATTTTTTCAAATTCTGCAGATGTACTATTTAAGTATGCCTATGTGACATTTAAGTGACAGCTATATAATACTGACATGGTGTTTCATAGTATTTGTCAAACTGTATGCAATATGGCAAACAAAATGTGGCTGATTGTCAGAAATGGTTATTTTCCATAGTTTATTATTTATTCCCAAATGGACATCCTCTTTCACCAGACCCCGGGTCTCGGCTCTGGAGGAGTGTGCTGTGTCCCCATATGAAAATGTGCTGTAGGGTCCACATCTGTTTCTGTGGACCTTCATGATAACCCCACATGTTTTTCTTTTTTTTTTTTTTATTTTTTTTTTATTTTTTTTTTATTTTTTTTTATTTTTTTTATTTTTTATTGTGGGTTGTTCAAAACATTACAAATTTCTTGACATATCATATTCCACACTTTGATTCAAGTGGGTTATGAACTCCCACCTTCACCCCATACACAGATTGCAGAATCACATCAGTTACACATCCATTGATTTACAAATTGCCATACTAGTGTCTGTTGTGCTCCACTGCCTTTACTGTCTCAATTTGTGTTCAATGTGACTTTACCGGACAGTTCCTCCTTTCTAAAGACGTTGATTGCTTTGTGATGAAGGGACATTTAGATACCTGCTATTTGAAGGATATGTTCACAGCTATTGCCTGCGTTTCTCTTGTAGTCTCTGTTCTCCTTTCATAGAAGAGTTTGGTTAAAGGTGAGGCAATTTGTTTCTCTCATCTGTCACTTCTCCTTATTCTCTTTAATGGAGTCATTTGAGGAATAGAATTTTTGTTTTCATATATACAATTTATAAATTAATTTTTTTTTCTGTAACTTTGAAAAGGACTTTGTTTTTCGTTCTTTTTTTTTTTCTTTTGTGAATCTGGGGATTGGAACCAGGGTGTTCTATTACTGAACAATATCCTCAGTCCTTTTAAAATTTTTATTTAAAAATTTAATTATTTTAAATTTTTTAAAATTAATACTGCCTTTTTTTTTTTTTAATTTAGGCAGGGTTTTACTCAGTTTCTGGGGTCAGCTTCACAATTGTGATCCCCCTGCCCCAGCCTCCAGACCACTGGATATATCAGGTATGTAGCACCACATGCATCCTATCTCAGTTAGTTAGTTAGTTTCTTTCTTTTTTTCTAGATGTTTTTTTTAGATCATGATTTTTTTATGGTTTTTATTATTTTTTGAAATACATGACAGCAGTGGAATGCATTATAATCCTTATTTCACATAGAGCACAATTTTTCATATTTCTGTATATAAAGTATGTTCACATCAATTTATGTCATTATACATGTACTTTTTTGCATTACAACTCTTAATACACATATATATCACAATTTTTCATCTCTCTTTGTATATAAGGTATGTTGACACCCAATTCAAGTCTTTATACATGCACTTTGTATAATGATGTCCATCACATCCTTGCTAATCCCCTGAGCCCTCCCTTTCCCTTCCTCCCCTCTGCCCTATCTAGAATTCATCTATTCCTCCCATGTTCCCCTCCCAAACCCACTATTAGTCAGCCTCCTTATATCAGAGAAAACATTTGGTATTTTTTTTTTTTTTTGGGGGGGGGGGATTGACTGACTTCATCTAGATTTATCTTCTCCAACTCCATCCATTTACCTGCAAGTGCCATGATTTTGTTCTTTTTTAATGATGAGTAATAGTTCATTGTGTATATAAGCCACATTTTTTTATCCAGTCATCCACTGAAGGGCATCTAGGTTGACTCCACAATTTAGCTATTGTGAATTGTTGTGCTATAAACATTGACCTGGCTGTGTCCCTGTACTGTGCTGTTTTTGGTATAGTCTGAGAAGAGAAATAGTTGGGTCAAATGGTGGTTCCATTCCCAGATATCCAAGGAATCTCCATACTGGCTGCACCAATTTGCAGTCCCACCAGCAGTGTATGAGTGTACCTTTCCCCCACATCCTCGCCAACACTTATTGTTGTTTGTCTTCATAATAGCTGCCCTTCTGACTGGAGTGAGATGGTGTCTTAGAGTGCTTTTAATTTGCATTTCTCTGACTGCTAGAGATGATGAGCATTTTTTCATATAATTGTTGATTGATTGTATGTCCTCTTCTGAGAAGTGTCTGTTCAGGTCCTTGGCCCATTTATTGATTGGATTATTTTATTTATTTATTTGTTTGTTTGTTTGTTTGTTTATTTATTTTGGTGTTAAGATGTTTGAATTCTTTATATACCCTAGAGATTAGTGCTCTATCTGAGGTATGAGGGGTAAAAAAAATTGCTCCTAGAAAGTGGGCTCTCTATTCTATTGGGGTTTTTTTGGATAGAATCTTTAGTTTCAATCCATCCCATGTGTTGATACTTGGTTTTAATTCCTGTGCTATAGGAGTGTTATTAAGGAAGTTGTAGCCTAACCCCACATGATGGAGATTAGGGCCTACTTTTTCTTCAATTTGTAGAGTCTCTGGTTTAAATCCTAGATCCTTCATCCATTTTGAGTTAAACTTTATGCATGGTGAGAGAGAGGGATTCAATTTTACTTTGCTGCATATGGATTTCCAGTTTTCCCAGCACCATTTGTTGAAGATGCTATCTTTTTTCAAGTGCATATTTTTTACATCTTTGTCTAATATAAGATAATTGTGGTTTTGTGGGTTGGTCTCTGTGTCCTCTATTCTGTACTATTGGTCAACCAGCCTGTTTTGATGCCAGTACCATGCTGGTTTTGTTACTGTGGCTCTGTAGTATAGTTTAAGGTCTGGTATAGTGATGCCACCTGCCTCCCTTTTCCTGCTAAGGATTACTTTAGCTATTCTGGGTCTCTTAATTTTCCAGATAAATTTCATGATTGCTTTTTCTATTTCTATGAGGAATGCCATTGGGATTTTGATCAGAATTGCATTAAATCTGTAGAGTGCTTTTGGTAGTAGGGCCATTTTGATAATATTAGTTCTGCATATTCAAGATCAAGTTAAATCCTTCCATCTTCTAAGGTCTTTGATTTCTTTTTAGTGTCTCGTAGTTTTTATTGTATAGATCCTTCACCTTTTGTTGATTCCCAAGTTTCTTTTTTATTTTTTGAGGATATTGTGAATGGGGTAGTTTTTCTCATTTCTCTCTCAGAGGATTTGTCACTGATATACAGAAATACCTTTGATTTGTGGGTGTTGATTTTATATCCTGCTACTTTGCTGAATTCTAGTTCTAGAAGTTTTCTAGTGGAGTTTTTGAGTCTTCTAGGTACAGGATCATATTATCAGCAAATAGTGCTTGTTTAAGTTCTTCTTTTCCTATACATATTCTTTAAATTTCTTTCATCTTTCTAATTGCTCTGGCCAGTGTTTCAAAAACTATATTGGATAGAAGGGGTGAGAGAGGGCATCCCTGTCTTGTTTCTGATGTTAGAGGGAATGCCTTCAGTTTTTCTCCATTTATTATGATGTTGGCCTGAGACTTAGCATAGATAGCCTTTAAAATGTTGAGGTAAGTTCTTGTTATCCCTAGTTTTTGTAGTGTTTTGAATTTGAAGGGGTGCTGTATTTTGTCAAATGCTTTCTCTGCATTTGTTGAGATCATCATAAGTTTCTTATCTTTAAATCTACTGATGTGATGAATTACATTTATTGATTTCTGTTTGTTGAACCAACCTTGCATCACTGGGATGAATCACACTTCATCATGATGAACCAGCTTTTTTGATATGTTTTTGTATTTGATTTGCCAGAATTTTGTTCAGAAATTTTGCTTCTGCTTTTTAAAGGTATTGGTCTGAAGTACACTTTCTTTCTGTGTTTGCCTGATTTTAGAATCAAGGAGATATTGGCCTTATGGAGTGAGTTTGGAAGTGCTCCCTCTTTTTATATTTCATGGAATAATTTGAGGAGTATTGGTGTTAGTTCTTCTTTGAAGGTCTTGTATCCATTGAGTCCTGGGCTTTATTTATTTATTTATTTATTTTTTGGTCAGTAGGCTTTTGATAGTGTCTTCTATTTCATTTCTTGAAAATGATCTGTTTAACTTACTCAGTTTGGGTAAGTCCTGTGATTCTAGACATTTGTTGATGACTTCAAAATTTTCTGTTTTATTGCATTACAAATTTTCAAAATAATTTCTAATTATCTTCTGTATTTTTCTAGTGTTCATGGTGATATTTTCTTTTTCATCATGGATTTTAGTAATTGGAGTATTTCTCTCCTTCTCTACAGTAGCATGGATAAGGTTTTATCAAATGTATTTGTTTTTTCAAAGAGCCAACTTTTCATTGTGAAAATTAAAAAAAGAATAAAAATATATGGCAGCGGAATATATTACAATTCTTATTACACATATACAGCACAATTTTTCATATCTCTGTATATAGAGTAGGTTGACATCAATTCGTGTGTTCATACGTGTACTTTGGATAATGATGTCTATTATATTCCACCATCCTTGCTAACCCCTTTCCCCTCCCTATTCCTCCCACCACTCTGCCCTTAATAGAATTCATCTATTCCTCCCATGCTCCCCCAACCTACCCCACTATATGTCAGCCTCCTTATATCAGAGAAAACATTCAGCATTTTGGGTTTAGCTAACTTCACTTAAAATTATCTTCTCCAATGCCATCCATTTACCTGCAAATGCCATTATTTTATTTTCTTTTATTGCTGAGTAATATTCCATTGTGTACAAGTGCCATGTTTTCTTTATCCATTTATCCACTGAAGGACATCTATTTTGGCTCCACAGTTTAGCTCTTGAGAATTGTGCTGCTAAAACTTTGTGACTGTGTCCCTGTAGTATGCTGTTTTTAAATCCTTTAGGTATAGACCAGGGAGTGGGATAGCTGGGTCAAATGGTGGTACCATTACCAGTCACTTTGTCAATTTTTATTTGCTACTTTTGTTTCAATTTCATTGATTTCAGCTTTGATTTTAATTATTTTCTGTCCTTTACTGCTTTTGGTGTTGATTATTTTTTCCCTAGGGCTTTGAGATGTAATTTTAGGTCATTTATTTGACTGTTTATTTTTTTAAGCAATGAACTCCATGCAATGAACTTTCCTCTTAGTAATGCCTTCATAGTGTCCCAGAGATTTTGATATGTTGTATCTGTGTCCTCATTCACTTCTAAGAATTTTTTAGTCTCCTCTTTGATTATTTCTGCAACCCATTGTTCATTCACTATCATATTATTTAGTCTCCAGGTATAGGAGTAGCTTCTATTTTTATCATTGATTTCTAATCTGTTCCATTATGATCTGATAGAATGCAGGATAGTATCTTTACTTTTCTATATTTGCTTAGAGTTCCTATTTGGCATGACATATGGTATATTTTAGCGAAGGATCCATTTGCTGCTGAGAAGAAAGTGTCTTCGCCTGTTGAAGGATGAAATGGTCTATGTATGTAAGTTAAATCTAAGTTATTGATTTTATTATTGAGTTCTATAGTTTCTGTCTGGATATTGTTTGGAAGATCTCTTCAGTGGTAAAAGAGGTGTGCTAAAGTCACCCAGAATTATTGTCTTGTGGTCAACTTGACCCTTGAACTTGAGAAGAGTCTGTTGAACATAGATGCTCCATTGTTTTGGGGGTGTGTATATTTATAATTGTTGTGTCTTGTTAGTGTATGGTTCCTTTAAGCAATATGTAGTGTCCTTCTTTATCCCTTTTGATTAACTTTCACTTGAAGTCCACATTTTTTGATGTAAGAATGGAAACCCCTGCTTGCCTCCACAGTCCATGTGAGTGGTAGGTTTTTAATATTTATGTTTTGTATATGAACACAATACCTTTATTATTTAGTTTTATGTGGTGCTGAGGATCGAATACAGGGCTTCACATGTGCTAGACGAGAGCTCTACAACTGAGCCCCAGCCCCAGCCTGAGTGATATATATTTTTTTCCAACCTGTCACCTTCTGTCTGTGGGTGCCTTTTCCTATGAGATGAGTCTCTTGGAGGCAGCATATTGTTGGTCTTTTTGTTTTATCCAATCTGCCTGTCTTTTGATTGCTGAGTTGGAACTAAATTTTCAGGGTTATTATTGAGACAACATTTTTATTCCCAGTTATTTTTGTTTATTTTTGGTATTTAACTAAGTCAGTTTCTCTTTGATAGGTTTTTCCTTTAGAGTGATACTACCCTTTTCTGATTTTTTATTGTTGTTCATTTCCTCCTCATGGAATATTTTGCCAAGGATGTTCTGTAGTGCAGGTTTCTCGTTGTAAATTTTTTTAATTTTGTGTATGATGGAAGGTTTTTATTTTGTCATAAAATAACATCTGAATCGAAATCTAATTGCTAATCAAAATTTAATTTTGCTGGGTATGATTCTTGGTTGGCATCCATTTCTTTCAGAGCTTGGTTTATATTGTTGCAGGATCTTGTAGATTTCAGGGTCTCAGTTCAGAAATCAGAGATCCTGATTGGTTTTCCCCATATGTAATTTGATTCCTTTCTCTTGTGGCTTTTGAAATGCTCTGCTTCTCCTGTATGCTAGGTGTTTTCATTATGATTTGCGTTTGTGTAGACCTGTAGTGATCTTGTTAATTTGGTGTCCTATATGATCCTTGTATTTGATTTCCCAATTCAGTCTACATGTTTGGAAATATTTCTGGTATCATTTCATTGAATAGATTGTCCATTTCTGTAGTTTAAACCTCTATGCCTTCATCTATCCAAATAGTTGTTAAATTTGGTCTTTTCATATTATCTCACAATTCTTGAATCTTCTGCTCATGGTTTCTCTCCATCTTCACTGGGGTCAACTTTATTTTTTCAAGATTATATATTTTGCCTTCAATGTCAGAGGTTCTGTCTTCCAAGTGATCTATTCTGTTGGAGATGCTTACTATTGAGTTCTTAATTTCATTTACTGTTTCCTTCATTTCAAGGATCTCTGTTTTTTTTTTTTTTTTTTCAAAATCTCTATCTCCTTATTGAAGGAATCTTTTGCTTTCTGTATTTGTTTATGTAGCTCTTTATCAAAATGATCCTTTGCTGCCTGTATTTGATCTCATATCATTCTGTAATTCACAGAAAATTATGTACCTTCTCCCATTTATCCTGCTATTCTGACCATGGAATATAATAATGTAGCATCTTTGTTTGGGGCACATTCTTTCTTGGTTTCTCATGTTGTTCATGCATCTTCCCTTCCAGCTCTGTGTTTTTAAGATATATAGCCATGTGGACTTATAGTGTCCCCAATGGGTTTCAATACCTTTCTTTTTTAAAAAAAATATTTATTTTTTTAAATACATGCAACAGTGGAATGCATTACAATTCTTATTACACACATAGAGCAGAATTTTTTCATATCTCTGTATATAAAGTATATTCATAGTAATTTATGCCATTATATATGTACTCATTTCTTTCTGCATTACAACTCTTAATACACATATATATCACAATTCTTCATATCTCTGGTTGTGTATAAGGCATCTTGGCACCAATTTGTGTCTTCATACATGTAATTTGGATAATGGTGTCATCACATTCCACAATCACTGCTAATCCCCTGCCTCTTCCCCTCCCCTCCAACCCATCTGCCCTATGTAGAATTCACCTATTCCTCCCATGCTCCCCCTCCCTACCCCACTAGTGTCAGCTTCCTTATATCAGAGAAACCATTCAACATTTATTTTTGGGTTTGCCTAACTTCACTTCTCCAATACCATCCATTTACCTGCAATTGCCATGATTTTATTGTTGCTGATTAAAATTGCATTGTGTATATATGCCCCATATTTTTATCCATTCATCCACTGAAGGGCATCTGGGTTGGTGCCTCAGTTTGCTATTCTTCATTGTGCTGCTATAAATATTGACATGGCTGTGATCCTGTAGTATGCTGTTTTCAAGTCCTTTGAGAATAGTCTGAGAAGAGAAATAGCTGGGTCAAATGGTGTTTTCATTCCCAGATTTCGAAGGAATCTCTATACAGTTTTCCATGTTGTTTGCACCAATTTGCAGTCCCACCAGCAGTGTATGAGTGTGCCTTTTCCCCCACATCCTTGCCAACACTTGTTGTTTGTCTTTATGATAGCTACCATTCTGACAGGAGTGAGATGATATCTTAGAGTGGTTTTGATTTGCATTTCTCTAATTGCAAGAGATGATGAACATTTTTTTTAAATATTTGTTGATTAATTCTACATCCTTTTCTGAGAAGTGTATGCTCATGTCCTTGGCCAATTTGTTCGTTGGATTATTGTTTTTTTTTGGTGCTTAGCATTTTGAGTTATTTATATACTAGATATTAGTTCTCTATCTGATGTGTGAGGGGTAAAAATCTACTCCCAGAATGTAGGCTCTCTGTTCACCTCAGATTTTTTTTCTGAGAAGAAACTTTTTAGTTTGAATCCATCCCATTTGTTGATTCTTGGTTTTAATTCTTGTGCTTTAGGCATCTTATTAAGGAAATTGGGGCGGCCTAGCCCCATGTGATGAAGATTATGGCCTACTTTTTCTTCTATTAGATGCAGAGTCTCTGGTTTAAATCCTAGGTCCTTGATCCACTTTGAGTTGAGTTTTGTGCATGGTGAGAGATAGGGTTTTAATTTCATTTTTTTTGAAAATGCATTTCCAGTTTTCACAACACCGTTTGTTGAAGAGGCTATCTTTTCTCCAATGCATGTTCTTGGCACCTTTGTCTAATGTAAGATAATTGTAATTTTATGAGTTAGTCTATGTGTCCTCTATTCTGTACCTTTGGTCTACCGGACTGTTTTAGTGCCAATAACATGCTGTTTTTGTTACTATTGCTCTGTAGTATAGTTTAAGGCCTGGTATATTGAAACCACCTATTTTGCTCTTCCTGCTTATAATTGCTTTAGGTTTTCTGGGATTCTTATTTTTCCAGATGAATTTCATGATTGCTTTTTCTATTTCTATGTGAAATGTCATTGGGATTTTGATCAGAATTGCATTAAATCAGTATACTGCTTTTGGTTGTATGGTCATTTTGATAATATTAATTCTGCATATGCAAGAGTAAGGTAGATCTTTCCATCTTCTAAGGTCTTCTTTGATTTCTTTATTTAGGGTTCTGTAGTTTTCATTGTATAGATCTTTCACCTCTTTCATTAAGTTGATTCCCAACTATCTTATGTTTTCTTTTTTTTGAAGTTACTGTAAATGGGGTAGTTTTTCTTATTTCCTTCTTGATTCTTTGTCACTGATATACAGAAATGTCTTTTTTTAATGTGTTTTAATTTTATATTCTGCTGCTTTGCTGAATTAATTTTGTAGTTCTAGAAGTTTTCAGGTGGTGCTTTTGGGGTCTTCTAGTTATAGAATCGTATTGTCAGCAAATAGTGCTAATTTAAGTTCTTTTCTGTAGTTATTCCTTTAATTTCTTTCATCTGTCTAATTGCTCTGGCCAGTGTTTCAAGAAATATGTTGAATAGAAATGGTGAGAGAGAGCACACCTGTCTTGTTCCAGGTTTTAGAGGGAATGCCTTTAGTTTTTCTCCCTTTAGAATGACTTTGTCCTTAGGCTTAATGTAGAGAGCCAGTATGATGTTGAGGTATGTTCCTGTCATCTCAAGTTTTTCTAATGTTTTGAACATGAAAGGGTGCTGTATTTTGTCAAATGGTTTTTCTGTGTCTCTTGAGATGATCATATGATTCTTATTTTTAAGTCTATTGATGTGATGAATTACCTTTATTGATTTCTATATGTTGAACCAACCCTGTATCCCTGGACAAACCCCACTTGATCTTGGTGCATGACCTTTTTAATATGTTTTTTATTTAATTTGGCAGAAATATATTCAGAATTTTTGCATCTGTGTTCATTAGAAATATTGGCCTGAAGTTTTCTTTCTTTCATTTGTCCCTGCCTGGTATTGGGATCAGGGTGATATTGGCCTCATTGAATGAGATTGAAAGTGCTGTTTCTTTCTGTATTTTCTGAAATAAATTGAAAAATATTGGTATTTTTTAATTTCTTCTTTAAAGGTTTTGTTTTACTCTGCAGTGTATCCATCTGGGCCTGGGGTTTTCTTGGTTGATAAGCTTCTGATGGCATCTTGTATTTCATCATTTAATATTGGTCTGTTTAAATTGTGTATGTCTACCTGATTCAATCTGGGCATATCATATAACTTAAGAAATTTGTGGATGCCTTCAGTGTCTTCTATTTTATTGGGGTATACATTTTCAAGATAATTTCTAAATATCCTCTCTATTTCTGTAGTGTCGGTTGGGATATTGCCTTTTTCATCATGTATGCTGGTAATTTGAATTTTCTCTCTCCTTCTCTTCATTAGCCTACCTAGGGGTCTGTCAGAGAACCAACTTTTTGTCAAGGTTTAATTGTTTCTTTTAATTCAATTTCAGATCTAATTTCAATTATTTCTTGCCTTCTAATGCTTTTGCTGTTGATTTGTTCTTCTAGGGCTTTGAGATGAAGTACGAGATCAATTATTGACTTTTTCTTCTTTTAAGGAATGAAATCCATGCAATGAAGTTTACTCTTAGTACTGCTTTAATAGTGTCCAAGAGATTTTGATACATTGTGTCAAGCGTTCTTGTTTACCTCTAAGAATTTTTTAATCTCCTCCTTGAAGTCTTCTGTAACCCATTGTTCATTCTATTGTACCAAATTTATTCACTCCATGAACTGCTTATAGATCTTAAAATAATTTGTCTTTTCACGAGGTGGAAGTGTCACTTTATATGTCTCCAAACATTAATATTTTATGAATATTTAACACATTGGGATTGTGTCATGGATGATACTTGAAACTAATTGTATTGAGGAGCTCAATCTATCTCATGGATAGAAAGCAGAGACAATAGGAACCAGACTGTTTTCAAAAGCTTTTTTACCAGTCTTTTTGTCTCCCTTGTGCTCAATCACCTTATGAGAATATCTTTGACAAGTCTGATTTGCATCTGGAATGTCCGCCAAATTTCACATTCACTGATAGCAGAAAAGTTAGGAGTTGGGCTTTTTTCAGTGCTTGGATTATAGTATATATCCTTCACTTCACTCTGATATGGAATATATATACTGTTTTTAGAAATATGTATTTTCCTCTGAATTAGATAATGGAAAGTATCTTATTACATAATTAAAGTCACTCTCCTACATGACAGTCAGTTCTACTAACTCTTAATTCAAATTAAAACTGAATAATGGTTTGGTCCATGTTCTATTGATCTAACAATTTTTATTTCAGGAGCCATTGACATTCGGGGATGTGGCTATTGATTTCTCTAAGGAGGAATGGGAATGCCTGCATCCTGCTCAGCAGAATTTATATAGAGAAGTGATGTTGGAGAACTACAGCAAGCTAGTCTTTGTGAGTGAGCATAACTTTCCTTCAAAATTCCTAATTATCATTATTTAGTTTTCTTCCCTTGAAGTATATCTTTTGGGAACTACTCCACAAGAATGTGTTGCAGATTTATGCTTTCAGTAAAAAAGATGGGGTAGATCTTGGTGCTGACAAGAAAATGTTAATGATGTTTACTTTCATCCTTAATGTTTTTTTTTTATTTGGTGGCATGATATATATCTTTCACTTGACATATGGTTGACTTAGAGGAATGCAGTGATGTCAAATCCTGTGGACCACATATAGTAGAGGACATAGTTGAGGTAGAGGAGTAAGCCTAAATTCAAAAAGGTTCATTGAGACATTATTCAGCTTAAAATATTTTTGAGAAGCTTTGAATTCTTTCTCTTGTTATCATAGAAAAACCTTTCCAGTGTTTTCTGCTTTAAAATTACGTAGTGTCCTGCTTTTCCTCCAGTAATATCTCCATACATTCAAATTAACAACAAAACACTCCCCTTGCCTTCTGAGTGTCAATATTATCTGACAGCATTTCCATAATTTTAAAAATATTTTTAGTTGTTAATGAATTTCCTATTTATCCATATATGGTGCTGAGAATTGAACCCAGGGCCTCACACATGCTAGGCAAGCTCTCTAACACTACTCTACAACTCCAGGCCTTCTTCCATTATTTGCAGGAAAGTTTTGCACATTTCTGGAGACCTCTAGGTCCACCCATTGTAATACATTACTATCATAAGTCAGTTTCTCTAATCTTATTTGTACATTTTTTTCACTAAAATTTCCTTATCATTGTTCTTTCTGATATGTGTAATGGATTTTCTGTGAAATAATCTGCCATGGAATGAATGTCAAGTTGGACAAAGACTGTTGTTTTGAGAGATGGTGTAAGTTTTATTTGAGTTAGAGGATTTGTAAAATAATACATCTGTGGATATTTACAATTTGGTTGTTTTTTTTTTCTCTTTTTTTTAATTGTGTACAGTAGGTTCCATGTTATAGACTGGGTTTCCTCATATCAGTTAATTGCTTCACAAACTAAGATATGTATGATTCTCGTTTGAATTGCCAATAATATTATATGTGCTTTTGCTTGTATAAATATTAAGCCTCTTTTGTCCATGACTTTTGTATTTTATCTTGATTGGCTTTTCATTCTGCCCATGTACATAGAAATTGAAGTTTTCTCTGTATATGTATAACTGGGATTAATGGCAGTGATACTCTTATGCTGAACTCCACCCCAAGCTCCTTTTCACTCATATTTGGAAAGAGGTTCTCACTAAGTTATTGAGGATGTCTTGAATTTACAATTCACTTGCCTCAGACTACCTAGTAGCTGAGATTACATGCATGCTCATCATTTGTATATTGATGAGCTTGTTATTTTTTATAGGATAAAGACCACATTATTTTAAATGTAGCTTTGAGAAATGTTGCAATTCTCTTTATCTTTTAATTTTCATTGTAATCAAAACCACAAAATAAAACTTACTGTCTCCAAAATTTTAAATATACAGTTCAGTAACAGTAATTCAAATTGTTATGCAATATATCTCTACAAAATTTACATCTCAAACAAAACAAAAAAACAAACAATGCCTAGGAAGAAAAGGCTCATTTCTGTCTCCTCATCACAAAACTATTCTATTTTGTTCAGAAAGCTTCTTTTTTTAGTTTAGAGATGTCATGTTTGTAGAATTCTGCAGTATTCTTTCTGTGACATTTCAGTTAACCTAGTGTACATACATTTTGTAAAATATATAATTAGAAGAAATTCTTTGACTTCAAAGTTCTATAGTTTCTATATTCCAATATGGCTCATCATTCTTTTCAAGGGATATTTGGTTTGCGTCCCCCATGTTGGCTCTGTTGAATAACAATTTAACAACACTGGTGTGCAATGTTTTTAATTTGGTATTGATGTGAGGGCTTATTGCCACACTCACTAAGAACTCCATCTTCCTGACTCCATGTTTGCATTTACAATTGAATGCTGTAAATTTTAGTATTTTTTTTTTATCAGGGAAATAGTGTTACTTGTATTTTGGGGGATATTCATACAATTTAAAGAATAGATTTCTCTGCAAATTTTTTTTTAACAATGAGAGGTTGATGAATACTACATGGAGCCTCTAGTTAACTTTAAGTAGTATAAACATCTTTAAATTTCATCTTTCAATTTTGAACAACAACATGCAAAAGAGTGTTCAATCAACTGACACATATTTAGGGATTTTTGAAAATCCCTACCACTTTTGACTTCAAATATTTATTCCATGTTGGTTACAAAATAACTATCACTTAAATATTTACTAACCTTTATTTTAATATATACAATTGATCTAACCAGCATAATATCCCACTTGTGATTAAGAACAGGGATTCTATAAGACTATAGTAGTTTCAAAATATTTTCAAAGTCTTATGATTTGCAATTACCATTTTGCTTCACTGTATTTCTCTTTTCAGTAAGTGGGGATTTATGTCTCTTAGTATGACAGTGATTATTTGTTTTCATTCAAACCTCTCAGTGCTTTCTTTGTGTGTTTGGGAAGTATTAAGTATGTAGTGAATGTATTTACTCTTAATTCAGAACCTAGGGAAAGGGTCCTTTTCTCTCTTTTGCCTACTTTTAAAGTTTTTTTTTCTTTTTTTTTAAATTTAAAACGTCTTCTATGTCCTATAACTGTCTTAAACTATGCTTTGTGTACTATAATTTAGATAGCCCAGGTTTTGTTCGATCTCTTTTGTATGTGTCATTATTATATCCTTTTGCTTTCAGTATGTGTGTGTTCTTAGATTTAGAGTATCCTGTAGACTACCTACAGTTGCAATATTTAGAGTTAATTCAGATATCCAAGTTTTGTTTTGATCAGAATTTTGTAATCTTGCATTTGCCAACAAAAAAATCTAAAAATTAAGAATATCCTACTCATACTTTGTATGAGTAGCAACTTGAATTCACTTTTTTAAAAAAAACTGAGTATATTTATGTGTCCTTTTAAAATTATATTATTGTTACAGGTATATATGCTTATTTACAGTATTATTGTTATGCTTTATTCTTTCAAATTCTATTGCAAAATTACATGTTTGGAGACCCATCATTACAATAAAATAGAATTGTTTTTGCCAAGAAATGTTTAAAATTTCATATGACTTATGATGCTGTGCACTTGCATTCTAGTATGAAGGATTACCTTTTGTACTTTTTGGAGAACAGATCCAGTGTTGATGAATATTGTGTATATTTTTATATCTTTAAAGTCTTCATTTTCCTTTGCTTTTGAAAGATAGTAGCTGTGAATATAATGTCTTGGTTGATAATTTTATTTTTCATCCCTTGAATATAGATAGACTCAAATTCCTTCCTGTGTTGTGAAGATTCGACTAAGGATTTCATAATTATATAGTTACACATTTCTAGGTGACCCATCTTTTTCTCTTGGATGTTCTCAGTATTCTGAGTTTTAAAACTTGGATGAAAACCTACTTTGAGTCTTTACAACTTGGAGAAAACTGAGCTGCTTGGATGTTTCATTTTTCCTATTTTCTGAGATGTGTTTATTAGTACTGGAAAGAGAAATTAAGGGTGATTTAGCACTTTGCATCTTTCAATTTGTCTGGCCTTCAAATTTTGATCCTCTAGCTCAACCTCCTATGTTTCTATGTACAACCACCCCTGACTCTTTCACACATTTTGTAAAGAAAGTCTTTAAACATACATTTTCTGCTTATTACTATTAACAATACTTGACTAATTTTTATTCTTTTTTTGTGTGTGTGGGTTTAGTTCAGTAAACTTCTTTTAAATGATAATTGACTATTCCCTTTGAGTAATTCATAACTTTGCTTACACTTGATTTAGCCATGGTTTTTTTTTTTTTTTTTTTTTTTTTTTTTTTCTGTTGGTAAGCAGGAACCCCTTTTTGAACAGTCCCCAAATATTCACATGTTTCATAGTTTTCTTTTTTAATGAAAGAGAAGAAAGTTGGTAGATTTTGAAAATATATTCTGACGGAGGAAAATCTTTGTGTAACACAAAGTATTTTTCTCTACTATTTTACTCTCCATAGTAATGTACTCATCTTGGATACTGTGAACACAAAATGATTAGGAAAATTTTCAAAGTAATTTTCTGTGTGTATTTTTATTTGATTTATATATTTCTACAGTAATGATGGACTTGGATTTAATAATCCACTCCCCTGCTGATGTTATTTTTTTGCTGTAATTTCTTAGGTTTGCAAAATATACTTAGCCCAGTACAGTAAGTAAACATGTTTGTTATTTTTATTTATTACAGCCATGACTTCTCATCATCCTCAAGAAATTTTATCAGAGCAGGGAATAAAAGAGAGAGAGGGAAGAAATGGAAAATGTGACTATGACTATTTACAACCAAGAAAACAATGGGAAAATATAGGTGAGAGTAAAGTTCAAAAATGTATTATAATAGACAAAATCAATCAGTAGAGCCTATTTATGATAAAAATTTTATGGTCAAAAGACATCAGAGAAAATTAATATCTGAAACAAAAATTCAATGTATTCCAATTATTTTGAGGAGTTTTATATGTTTTTAAGAATAAATCCACAGCCCTTTTTTAACTGAAAGGCAATGTGGAAAATTTGAAATCTAGTCCATGCATCAGTTTTTAACTTGCCAAATTATAAAAGTAGCACTGACTTAAAATTCCAGTCAAACATTTGCACAGAAAAGATATTTCTAAAAATGATCCTTTTGGGAGTTTCTTTATAAAATGTCCATTTTCTGAAACAAAAGATTAATCTCTCCTTGTGCCCAAATGGACAATATTAAGAATTGTAGAAAAGTTTCTACTTCCCCACTATTGCTCAATGACAATTCTGATACAGATTTCTGGAAAGTGCACTATATAGATAATGCTATAAATAACACAATAAGCCATGTCTCTACCCTGAGTAATGACCAGCATATTTATATTGTTGATAAAAATTATGAATATAGAGAAATCCTAGTCCTTTTCTAAAGGAAATTTACCAAGATGAAAAATGTAGGAAAGTCTTGCTTCAGTGATCAAAAACAAGTATTCATTAAAATATTCATAGCCAAGACAAAACCTGCAAGTGTAAGATATGTGAAAGGGCTCTTAACCACAGTGCAGAGCTTTGTTAATACAAGAAAATTCATAGAGAAAGAGAGCCCTATAAGTACAGAAGATACTGAGCAAGCAAATGTTTGATATATTTTTTTTAAACACAGCAGATACTATGACAGTGATAAATTCTACAAATTTAAAGAATGTGGAAAAACTTTTAGTGAATTGTTACAACTTGTTAAGTATCAGAGGATTTATACTGAAGGAAAGACCTGTAAATGTAAAAAGTGTGGGAATTCCTTAAAAAAAATTTTCAACTCTTACTCAACACCAAAAAATTTATTCTGCAGAGAAGATCTACCAAAGTGAAGAATGCAATGCACTCAAGAACTTTACTCAACATCACAGTGTTCATACAGGAGATATGCCATGCAAATGCAAAGAATGTGACAAAACTTCTAATAAAAGCTCAAATCTTATTTGTCTCCAGTGGACACACCCTGGGGTGATGCCCTACATATGTAAACAATTTTGCAAATTTTCAGTCCAAAACCACGCCTTAAAAATTACCAGAGAATTCATACTGGAGAGAAACCCTTCAAATGTAAAGTATGTGGGAAAAGTTTTAACAGAAATTCACATCTTGATTGCCACAACAGGATTCATACTGGAGAGAAGCCCTACAAATGTAAAGTGTGTGGGATGAAACTTTCAAGAAATGACTTCAATTTCCTAACATCAAAACCCAACAGAACTTAGAATTCTGGTCACCCTAACCTGCAATCCAACCCTGCCATTCTGGCCTCCTGCTTGCCTGGAGTGGACATCACCCGCTGTCACTCAAAAAGAAGGCTAGCTGGGCTCAGGCTTGGGAGAGCAGAGACTGACTCCCTGTCCAATCAGAAGCCTCCATGCTGAGCGCTGTCCAATTATGAGCGCAAGCAGATAGCAGGGGGCGGGCTTCCGCGCTCAGGATGGGATTTATTTCTCCATGGTCCGCAGTTCCAAGACTCCTGCAGTTGGACTCCAGGCTTCCCTCATGCCCAGGATCCCAGGTGGCCCTGCCATGCATGGGCCAAGCTCTCCAGGGCAGGCTTGGCTGATGGGCATCAGGAAATGATGAGCGTGAAGTGGCACCTGGTGACTGGACAGGGAGGCCATCCAGAGGGAGATGGCTGACCCGGACTCTGGGCGCTCTCTGCATCGGCAGGCCTGAGCCCCTGGGGGACAGAGCCCCTCACTCCCCCTGGCCACCCCGGTGGGGAGCCTGAGAGTGGTGGAGACCCCTCACAGCCTCCCCATACCTTGGGGCAGCCTCAGTCCCTGCTCCAGTCCTATCTTATCCACCCTGAGTCTTGTCTTCCGTGGCTGTGGTGATTGACAGGTGGGACCACTGGAAGAATCCAAACTCCAAGCTGGGCGATGGTGCACACCTTTCATTCCCAGAGCCTGGGGGTGGGGGCTGATGCAGGAGGATTGTGAGGTCAAGGCCAGCCTAGGTAAGTTCTCCAGGCACTTAGACTCAGCGAGACCCTGCCTCCAAATAAAATGCAAAATAGGGCTGGGAATGGGGCTCCGTGGTCGAGGGCCCCTGAGTTCAATGCTCAGTTCCAAAAGAAAAAAATAATTAAATCTCCACCATTTTCCTGCAGGCGGGGAGCTGCGGTGTACAGGGGACCTCGCTTATTCCTGAGCTAGTTTTGTGGAGTTCATTTGTTTTTTTGTTTTGTTTTGTTTTGTTTGGGTAGTTAGCTGAGTGGTAAAGCACCCTTCTGTTATGTGCCTGGTTGTTTTTAGTTTTTATACTGACCACAGGTATAGCTAAGTTGCTGAGATTGGCCCGGTTAGGGTTTGATTGATAATGACTTTTCCATTACAATTAAGTGTATGATTTTTACATCCACGTGGGATTGTGGGTGGACTCTGTTGACACCATGATTCCTCGATGATAATTGTAACAGTACAGCTTCACAATGCACATGTTGGGTAATAACTTCTTTTTTTTTTTTTTTTTGCTCTTATAATTTTTTGTTCTTATAATTCAAAAGTTTCTTGGTTAAGTTTACATATATTTAACTCTGTGGATGAATTTTAGAACTGGATGCTTCCATTAAGAGTAAAGCATGCTGGATTGTTTTATTAGTGCACCATAGTTATACATAATTCCACAGGCATATGGCACCTGTGTAAAACTTACCCATGGTATTTTATATTATTTTTAAGCTGAAGGTACCATGACTGTTAATGTATTATCCTGGTCCTATGAACTGATTGCAGCAAGTCCCCGCTGTAGGGGACCATCATGTGTCTTTAATAGCAAAAGAGTTTCCACAAATAGTTAAGAAGCACTTAAACTCCTTGAGTTTATTAGAATTCTTTTGTTTCCTATCTTCATTGATACTATTTAATTTTCTCTATGATAGGGTTTTAGTTTACATTTCTTGGGTTTGTAAAGATGTTGGATTCTTTTTATTCTCATTATTGAACACATGGGTATCTCCTGTACAAATAAGCAGCTCAAGTCTCCTCCCTGAATTTTTTCTGTAGTGGATTTCAGAGTGTAATGACCCTGAGAATCACCAGTCAATGGGCTCTTTTCCTACCCAAGGGGGCTAGGATCTGCAGGGGTCTCTGGTTTTTCTTCCTCCTGAGGTTTTCTTTTTTTATGGGGGGAATGGGGCATAGTGGATTGAACGCAGAGATCCTTTACCATGGAGCTACATCCCTCGTACTTTTTATCATTTAGCTTGAGACAGAGGCTGAGGCTGGCCTTGAACTTGTGCTTCATCCTCCCAAGTGGCTGGAATTACAGGTGTGGGCCTCCTCCCTGGGTCCCCCTGAATGTTCTAAATGTAAGGGAATCAAAATGTCAGATCCAGAACCCCATCTCCCAGACAGAACCTTTATGCATGTATCAATGAATTCCTCAAATTCCAGTACCCTGTCCCCATTTCCAGTGACAGTTTTTTCTCCCCACTGTAATAAAATAAGAAGTAAAGGTTTTGTTTTCTGTTTATGAGCATTTCACATGAGAGAAAAAGAACATCAAAAATTACTCAACATTTGTAAAAGTGTGTGCATGTGTGTGTGTGTATTTTCCCTTTCTCTCCCAGGCCAGATACCTTGTCAGAATGTCTTTGGGTTGAATGTCCCCCCTGTGGACTGCATGTCCTAGGGGTCTCATGCCCTCTCTGAGGTTTTCTTGGTTCTGTTTTGACTCTTCCTGACATGAGGATCCCACACCTGGCACAGCTGAGGTCTCTTGAGCGTCTGGTACATATCAGCCACCTGCTAACCTATGAGCAGGTGCATTTAGGGGAAGTAGAATTTCAGTGTAGTAGGTGATGGCTCTGTGTCTGGGAGGAGTCTACTTATCCAGAAGCCACTTCAGATGTTCCCTCGTCCTGGCTCCTGTGGATCCTGTAACAGCGAAGGGCATGCAGCCATTTATTAACACACTGGTTCAAGTTCCTTTGGAAATGCGTCCAGAGTGCTTGTTACTCTGTTAGCTTTAAATGAACTCCATGTTATTTTATATAAGCTGCACTAAGCTTATATTCTATCCCTGTGTGAGCGGGTCTTTCTCCATGTAATTGGAGGACCGGTTCCTTCACCTGTTTGATATGGAGTCTTTCCCACAGCTGTGCTCAGGCTGCAGAAACTCTCCTACTTAGCTGGGGACTGAATTCTTGATGCAGTTGGTTAGAACCGAGGTTGCCTGTGCTCACTGCAAGAAGGTGGTGTGAGCCTATTCTAGAAAGAAACAGGGAGCTGTGGTTTTAATCCTTTTTCTTAACTCCTGTTTGGGGTGGGGGGGGGAATTGTAGTCTATGGAAGTGCTTGCAGCCAATGTGAAGCCCCTCCTTTGTGATCTAGGGAGATTTCTACATGCACAGTTGCCATTGCTCCCAAAGATTGGTGGTTTAGCATGGAGTCCATGGAATGGGAAAAAATGTTGGGACTCTGAGTGCCTGGACATACTACTTCTAGAAAGAACTGGTCAGGCCTTCAGTTATTACTGAGGTAGGGGGGAGAGGGCTCAGGCAGGGCTGCCAGTGTGGAGTGCATTTGTCCTGTTTACCCTTAGGGACTGGCTAGGTAGGAGCTCGACTGTTAGCAGCCGCAGTTTGCAGATTGTTCTGGCAAATCCCTTCTAGGGATAAACTGGGATCCTTGATCTCACTCCCCTTCTGCCCTGGTCCCATGGATAAAGCTCATGACCCACCACAGCCATAGAAAACCACCCCTTTTCTCTCATCCTGATACTTGTGTATATCCAGCTTGCTCTTCTATGAGCACCAGACAAATTGAGTTTCCAGCTACAAGTTATTTAGTGTCCAATGTGCTCCATTTGTGGCCTTAAACAGTCTTCATCTACTCTGGGTGACACGGGATGGGGGTATTCTGTCCCAATTATGTAGCACATTGCTCAAGGCAGGACTAATGCCCAAGTGTCTCTCAACTTTGACTGCTCTTCGGATGGTAGATATTTTCTCAGTGGTCCAATGCATAAGTATCTCAATCCATGTATAACTTTATTTAAGAGGGACTCAAAACAGAAGTATGTGTTTATTTGGTGTATGCATGTGTGGAAAAAATCCAGGAGCCTCCTATTCTGGTATAATTTTAAAACATAATCCTACTCAATATGTGCTTCTTTGGGGTGCTGGTGTATAATCTGGTACCACGCACGCCCTGAACCCAAGCCCTACCAGTGCTCTGCGCTTCCAGTTTCCACACCTCCCTTTATGCTGGGTTGTCTTGTTAATTTACACCAAATCCTCTGCTGGAGATGGTTGCATTTATCTAGGCCTTTTCAGTGCACTTAATAATAAAAATGACATTTACATACATACGGGGACATCTATGAAATTTTTGCAGTGTGCAAATATTTTGGTCCTCAAATTTCTGCAATATGATAATTTTATAATATGCATTAGTGCCTGGTAATGATAACTCCTGCTTTTGCTCTTATACTTCAGAATTCTTGGTTAATTTCATATCAATATAAGTAGGATAATTTTCAAACTGTTTGCTTTGGTCCCTTCTTCAATTACAAGGAAATCATGGTGAAATTTTGATGGGTTGTTATCATAGATGAACCTGAGGTGAGCGGTCCTCTTTATAATGAAGAATTTTATCATTCAGTCTTTTATATGCTGATCTGTATTTGTATTTTTTCAAATTATGCATATGCACTTTTTAAGTATGATTATATGTGAAATGTGACATTTATGTGACATTGATATAAAACTGACACAGTGTTTCATAGTATTGGTCAAACTGTATGCAGCATGGCAAACAAAATGTGGCTGATTGCCATAAATGGTTATTTCTGGATGAAATTTCCAGGGTTTCCTATTATTGAACTATATCCTCAGCCGTTTTTAAATTTGATTTAAAATTTTTAAACTATTAAATGTTTTCTTAATATTTTAAAATTACTATTGCCTACTTTTTTTTAAGTTTAGGCAGGGTTTCACTCAGTTGCTGGGGTCAGCTTCACAATTGTGATCCTCCTGCCTTAGCCTCTTGACCACTGGATATATCAGTTGTATAGCACCACATGTATCCTATCTCACAATTTCTTTCTTTTTCTTTTTTTTTTTTTTTTTTTTTTTTTTTAGGATGTTTTAGGTCATGATTTAATTTTTAGATATATTATTTTATTATTTTTTAAATACATGATAACAGTTGAATGCCTTAGAATCCTTATTACACACATACAGCACAATTTTTCATATCTCTGTATATAAAGTATATTCACGTCAATTTATGTCATTATACATGTACACATTTCTTTCTGCATTACAATTCTTAATACACATAAATACCACAATTTTTCATCTCTCTTTGTATATAAGGTATGTTGACACCCAATTCAAGTCTTCATACATGTCTTTTGAATAATGATGTAGATCATATCATTGTATAATGATAACCATCACATTCCACCATCCTTGCTAATCCCCTTCCCCATCCATTTCTCTCCCACCCCACTTCCATATCTAGTATTAATACAATCCTCCCATGCTCTTCTTCCCTACCCCACTGTGAGTCACCCCCATATATCAGAGAAAATATTTGGCATTTGTTTTTTGGGGATTGGCTAACTTCACTTAACATAATATTTTCCAACTCCATCAGTCTACTGGCAAATGCCATGATTTTATTCTCTTTTAGTGCTGAGAAATATTCCATTGTGTATACATGCCACATTTTTTTTTAACCATTTATCCACTGAAGGGTATCTAGGTTGGCGCCACAGTTTAGCTATTATGAATTGTGCTGCTATAAACATTGATGTGGATGTGTCCCTGTAGTGTGCTGTTTTCCTTTGGGTAAAGTCCGAGAAGAGGAATAGCTGGTTCCATTCCCAGATTTCCAAGGAATCTCCATAATGCTTTCCATATGGCTGCACCAATTTGCAGTCCCACCAGCCATGTATGAGTGTGCCTTCCCCCCCCCCACATCCTCGCTACCTCTTGCTGTTGTTTTTCTTCATAATCGCTGCCATTCTGACTGGAGTGAGATGATATCTTACAGTGGTTTTGATTTGCATTTTTCTAATTGTTAGAGATGATGAGCATTTTTCATATATTTGTTGATTGATTGAGATGTATATCCTCTTCTGGGAAATGTCTGTTCAGTCCTTGGCCCATTTATTGATTGGGTTATTTGTTTTTTTGGTGTTAAGATTTTTGTGTTCTTTATATACCCTAGAGATTAGTGCTCTATGTGATGTGTGAGGGGTAAAGATTTGCTCCCAGGAAGTAGGATCTCTATTCTATTGTGTTTTTTTAATATAAAAAGCTTTTTAGTTTGAATCCATCCCATTTGTTGATTCTTGGTTTTAATTCTTGTGCTATAGTAGTCTTATTAAGGAAGTTGTGGCATAATCCCACATGATGAAGATTAGGGCCTACTTTTGCTTCTGTTAGATGCAGAGTCTCTGGTTTGATTCCCAGGTCCTTGATCCACTTTGAGTTGAGTTTTGTGCATGATGAAAGAGAGGTGTTCAATTTCATTTTGTTGCAAATGGATTTCCAGTCTTCCCAGCACCATTTGTTGAAGATGCTATCCTTTCTCCAGTGCAATTTTTTGGCCCCTTTGTCTAATATAAGGTAGTTGTAATTTTCTGGGTTGGTCTCTGTGTCCTCTGCTCTGTACCACTGGTCTACCAGCCGGTTTTGGTGCCAATACTATGCTATTTTTGTTACTATTACTCTGTAGTATAGTTTAAGGTCTGCTATAGTGATACCTCCTGCTTCACTCTTCCTGCTCAGAATTTCTTTAGCTATTCTGGGTCCTTATTTTTCCATATGAATTTCATGATTGTTTTTTCTACTTCCATGAGGAATGCCATTGGGATTTTGATCAAAATTGCATTAAATCTGTATAGTGCCTAGGTAATATGGTCATTTTGATATTATTAGTTCTGCCTATTCAAGATCAAGTTGAATCTTTCCATCTTCTAAGGTCTTTGATTTCTCTTTAGTGTTCCATAGTTTTCATTGTATAGACCTTTCACCTTTTTTGTAGATTCCCAAGTATCTTTTTTTTTTTTTTTGAGGATATTGTGAATAGGGTAGTTTTCCTCATTTCTCCCTCAGATGATTTGTCACTGATATACAGAAATGCCTTTGATTAGTGGGTGTTGATTTTATATACTGCTACTTTGCTGAATTCTAGTACTAGAAGTTTTCTAGTGGAGGTTTTTGGGTCTTCAAATTACAGAATTTTATCATCACCAAATAGTGCTAGTTTACGTTCTTCTTTTCCTATAGTTACTCCTTTAATTTCTTTCATGTAATTGCTCTGGCCAGTGTTTCAAGAACTATGTTTAATTGAATTGGTGAGAGAGGGCATTCCTGTCTTTCTCCAGATTTTAGAGGGGAATGCCTTCGATTTTTCTCCCTTTAGAATGATGTTGGCCTGGGGCTTAATATAGAGAGCCTTTATGATGTTGAGATACATTCCTGTTATCCCTAGTTTTTCTAGCGTTTTGAACATGAAGGGGTGCTGTATTTTGTCAAAAGCTTTTCTGCATCTATTTAAATGATCATATGATTTTTATCTTTAAATCTACTGATGTGATAAATTGCATTTATTGATTTCTGTTTGTTGAATCAACCTTGCATCCCTGGGGTGAATCTCACTTGATCATGGTGCATGATCTTTTTGATATGTTTTTGTATTTGATTTGCCAGACATTTATTCAGATTCTTTTGCATCTGTTTTTTAGAGATATTGGTCTGAAGTTTTCTTTCTTTGAAGTCTCTGTCTGATTTTAGAATCAAGGTGATTATTGTTCTTATAGAATGAGTTTGTAAGTGTTCCTTCTTTTACTATTTCATGGAATAATTTCAGGAGTTTGGTGTTAGTTCTTCTTTAAATGCCTTGTATCCATTTTGTCCTGGGCTTTTTTAGGTTGGTAGGCTTTTAATGGTGTCTTCTATTTCATTGCTTGAAATGATCTGTTTAACTTGTGTATATCATCCTCACTCAGTTTTGGTAAGTCACATGATTCTAGACTTTTGTTGATGTCTTCAATATTTTATGTTTTATTGGAGTACAAATTTTCAAAATAATTTCTAATTATCTTCTGTTTTTCTCCAGTGTTTATGGTAGTATTTTCTTTTTCATCATGGATTTTAGTAATTGGAGTTTTTCTCTCCTCTATATTAAGAGGGATAAGGGTTTATCAAATGTATTTATTTTTTCAAAGAGCCAGCTTTTCATTTTGAAAATTAAAATAATTTAATTAATTTAAAAAATATGGCAGTGGAATATGTTACAATTCTTACTAGACATGTACAGCACAATTTTTCATATTTCTGTATATAAAGTAAGTTGACACCAATTCATGTCTTCATACATATACTTTGGATAATGATATCCATCACATTCCACCATCCTTGCTAATCCCTTGCCCCCTCTATTCCCACCCCCTGCAGTAAATAGAATTCATTTATTCCTCCCATGATCCCACTCCCTTTCACAGTATAGTCAGCCTCATTATATCAGAGAAAACATTTGGCATTTGTTTTTTCTTTTTTTTTTGGGGGGGGGGGGGGGGGGATTGGCTATCTTCACTTAGCATTATCTTCTCCAAGGCCATCCATTTAACTGCAAATGCCATGATTTTATTCTCTTTCATTGCTGAGTAATATTCCATTGTGTACAAATGCCACATTTTCTTTATCCGTTCATCTATTCAAGAGCATCTAGGTTGGCTCCGCAGTTTAGCTATTGTGAATTTTGCTGCTAAAAACATTCTGGCTGTGACCTTGTAGTGCGCTATTATTTAAGTTCTTTTGGTATAGACCGAGGAGTGGGATAGCTAAGTCAAGTGGTGGTTCCATTCAGAGTCATTTTGTCAATTTTTTTTTAATATTCATTTTTTAGTTATCGGCAGACACAACATCTTTGTATGATTTAAGCTCTGATTTTAATTATTTTCTGTCCTTTACTGGTTTTGGTGTTGATTCATTTTTTCCTAGGGCTTTGAGATGTAATTTTAGGTCATTTATTTGACTTTTTCTTTTTTTAAGGAATGAACTCCATGGATGAACTTTCCTCTTAGTTATGCCTTCATAGTGTCCCAGAGATTTCAATCTGTTGTGTCTGTGTTCTCATTCACCTCTAGGAATTTTTAAATCTCCTCTTTTTTTGTCTTCTGCAACCCATTGTTTATTCATTAGTTATTATTTAGTCTCCAGGTGTTGGAGTAGCTTCTGTTTTTATCATTGATTTCTAATTTTATTCCATTATGACCTGATAGAATGCAAAGTAGTATCTGTACTTTTCTGTATTTGCTTAGAGTTGCTTTTTGGCATAATATATGGTCTATTTTAGAGAAGGATCTATTTGCTGCTGAGAAGAAAGTGTATTCACCTGTTGAAGAATGAAATAGTCTATGTATGTCAGTTAAATCTAAGATATTAATTGTATTATTGTATTCTAGAGTTTTGGCTTTTGTTTGGAAGATACATCCAGTGGTAATAGAGGTGTGTTAAAGTCACCCTGAATTATTGTCTTGTGGTCTACTTGGCCCTTGAACTTGAAAAGTTTTCTTTGAACATAGATGGTCCATTGTTTGGGTTATAAATATTTATAATTGTTATGTCTTTTTGGTGTATGGTTCCCTTAAGCAGTATGAAATGTCCTCCTTTATCCCTTTTGATTAACTTTAACTTGAAGTCCACATTATTTGATATAAGGATGGAAACACCTGCTTGCTTCCACAGTCAATGTGAGTGGTATGTTTTCTTTTTTTTAATATTTATTTTTTGTAGATGGACACAATACCTTTATTTATTTATTTATTTTCATGTGGTCCTGAGGAACGAACCCAGGGCCTCACAGGTGCTAGGTAAGAACTCTACTGCTGAGCCCCAGCCCCAGCCCCAATGATATTATTTTTTTTCTAAACTGTCACTGTCAGTCTGTAGGTGTCTTTTACTATGAAATAAGTCTCTTGGAGGCAGAATATTTTGGGGTCTTTTTTTTTTTTAATCCAATCTGCTCGTCTTTTGTTTGCTGAGTTTTGGAAATTAACATTCAGGGTTATTATTGAGACATGATTTGTATTCCCAGTTATTTTTGTTTATTTTTGGTATTTAACTTGACTTGATTTCTCTTTGATAGTTTTTTTCCTTTAGAGTGATACCTCCCTTTTAAATTTTAATTGTTTTTCCTTTCCTCCTCATGGAATATTTTGCCAAGGATGTGCTGTATTGTAGGCTTTCTATTTGTAAATTATTTTAACTTTTGTGTATCATGGAAGATTTTTATTTTGTCATAAAAATAACATCTAAATGAAATTCAATTGCTAATCAAAATTTAATTTTGCTGGGTATGTTTCTTGGTTGGCATCTGTCTTTTTTCAGAGATTGGAATATGTTGTTGCAGGATCTTGTAGCTTTCAGGGTCTCAGTTGATAAATCAGAGATCCTGATTTGTTTCCCCATGAGTAATCTGATTCCTTTCTCTTGTGACTTTTAAAATACTCTGCTTCCACTGTACACTAGGTATTTTCATTATGATGTGCCTTGGTTTGGATCTCTTGAGATTTTATACATTTGACATCCTGTAAACTTCTTGTATTTGATTTTCCAATTCAGTCTTAATGTTTGGAAAATTTTCTGGTATTATTTCATTACATAGATTTTCCATTTCTTTAGTTTGGCCCTCTATGCCTTCCTCTGTCCCAATAATTATTAAATTTGGTCTTTTCATGTTATCTCATAATTCTTGAATCATCTGCTCTTGATTACTTACCATCTTCACTGGGGTCAACTTTTTTTTTTTTTTTAAGGTTATTTATTTTGCCTTCCACATCAGAGGTTCTGTCTTCCAAGTGAGCTTTTTTGTTGGAGATGCTTCCTATTGTGTCCTTAATTTGGTTTCCTGTTTCCTTCATATAAAGGATTTCTGTTTGTTTGTTATTTTTTTAGAATCTCTCTCCTTATTGAAGGAATCATTTGCTTTCTGTATTCACTTATGTAGCTTTTTATCAAAATGATCTTTTGCTGCCTGTATTTGCTCTCTTATATCATCCTTTAATACAAAAAATTATGTACCTCCTCCACTCCTTCTCTGTCATTTCTTCTTCTGTTCTGGCTGTAGATTCTAATAATGTAGCATATTGGTTCGGGACACATTCTTGCTTGGTTTCTCATGTTGTTCATGCATCTTCCCTTCCATCTCTGTGTTTTAAAGGTGTTACAATTTTTACCCTGTAGGCTTATAGTGTCCCCAACGGGTTCCAATACCTTTATTTTAAAAAAAAAAATATTTATTATTTAAATACACAACAAGAGTGGAATGCATTACAATCCTTATTACACACATAAAGCACAATTTTTAGTATCTCTGTATATAAAGTATGTTTATGCTAATTTATGCCATTGTACATGTACTCATTTCTTTCTGCTTTACAGCTCTTAATACACACATATAATACAATTTTTCATATCTGTATATAAGCAAATTGGCACCAAATTCAAATCTTCATACATATATTTCTAAATAATAATGTTGATCATATTCCACCATCCTTGCTAAGCCCCTTCCCCCTCCTTTTTTCTCCCACCCCTCTTCCCTATCTAGAATTAATCTAATCCTCCCATGCTCTCCCTCCCTACCCCACTGTGAGTCACCCCCCATATATCAGATAAAATATTTGGTATTTGTTTGTTTGGATTGGCTAACCTCACTTAGCATATTATTCTCCAACTCTCCATTTACTGGCAAATGCCATGTTTTTATTCTCTTTTATTACTGAGTAGTATCCCATGGTGTATATATGCCACATATTTTTTATCTACTCATTCACTGAAGGACATCTATGTTGGCTCCACAGTTTAGCTATTGTGAATTGTGTTGCTATAAGCATTGATGTGGCTGTGTCCCTGTAGTGTACTGTTTTTAAGTCCTTTGGGTATAGTCCAAGAAGAGGAATAGCTGGGTCAAATGGTGGTCCCATTCCCATATTTCCAAGGAATATCCATACTGCTTTCCATATTGGCTGCACCAATTTTCATCCCACCAGCAGTGTATGACTTTACCTTTTCCCCACATCCTTGCCAGCACCTATTGTTTTTCTTCATAATAGCTGCCATTCTGGCTGGAGTGAGATGATATCTTAGTTTTGATTTGCATTTCTTTAATTGCTGTGTTGAACTTTTTCATACATATATATATATATATATATATATATATATATATATATATATATTTGTATATTGAGCAACAATATATATATATATATATATATATATATATATATATATATATATATATATATATATATATATATATATATATTTGTTGCTCAATTTTATATCATATTCTGAGAAGTGCTTGTTCAATTCCTTGGCCTATTTATTGATTTTTTTTTTTTTTTTTTTTTTTTTTTTTTTTTTTTTTTTGGTGTTAAGATTGAGTTCTTCATATACCCTAGAGATGAGTGCTGTGGCTTAAGTGTGTGTGGTAAGAATTTGCTCCCAAGGTGTAGACTGTCTCTTCACCTCACTGATTGTATCTTTTGCTGAGAAGTTGTTCAGTTTGAATCCTACCACTTGTTGATACTTGGTTTTAATTCTTATGCTATGGAAGTCTTATTAAGGATGTCAGGGCCTAATCAAACATGATGAATATTTTGACCTATTTTTTCTTCTCTTATGTGCAGGGTCTCTGGTTTAATTCTTAGGTCCTTGATTTAATTTCATTTTGTTGCATATGGATTTCCAGTTTTCTCAGAACCATTTGTTGAAGAGGCTGCCTTTTCTCCAATGTATGTTATTGGTACCTTTGTCCAGTATGAGATAATTGTATTTATGTAGGATATTCTTTGTGTTCTCTATTCTGTGCCTTGATATACATATGTATTTTGGTGCCAGCACCATTCTGTTTTTGTTACTATTGCTCTATAGTATAGTTTAAAGTTTGGGATAGTGATGCCTCCTGCTTCTCTCTTCTTCCTTATGATTGCTTTGGCTATTCTGGGTCTCTTTATTTTTCCAGGACTAATTTCATGATCCCTTTTCCTATTTCTATGAAGAATGCCATTGGGATTTTGATTAAAATTGCATTAAATCTGTATAGTGCTTTTGGTAGAATGGTCATTATTAAATATATTAATTAACAATATTAATTCTGCTTATCCAAGAACAAGGGAGATCTTTTCATCTTCTAAGTCTTCTTTAATTTCTTTCTCAAGTGTTCTGTAGTTTTCATTGTAGAAAACTTTCACCTTTTTCATTACGTTGATTCCCAAGTTGTGTGGTGTTTCTTTCTTTTATTTATTTATTTTCTTTTTCTTTTTTTTTAGGCTACTGTTAATGGGGGTAGTTTTCCTTTCAGAGGATTTGTCATTGATGTCCAGATTCCCTTTGATTTATGCTATTATGATGAATTCATTTACTAGTTCTAGTTTTCTAATGGATTTTTTTGGATCTTCTAGGTATAGAATAATGTCATCAGCAAATAGATATAGTTTTGATTTCTTCTTGTCCTATCCATATCCTTTTAATTTCTTTCATCTGTCTATTTGCTCTGGCCAGTGTTTCAAGAATGATGCCGCATAGAAGTGGTGAGAGGGCAGCCCTGTCTTGTTCCAGTTTTTAGAGGGAATGCCTTCAATTTTTCTCCATTTAGAATGATGTTGGCCTGGGCTTAGCATAGATAGCCTTTACAGTATTGAGATATGTTCCTAGTTTTTCTAGTGTTTTGAACATGAAGGGGTGCTGTATTTTGTTGAATGCTTTTGATGCATCTATTGAGATGATCATATGGTTCTTATCTTTAAGTCTATTGATGTGATGAATTACCTTTATGGATTTCCATATGATGAACCAACATTGAATCCCTGGGACGAACCCCACTTAATCATGGTGCACAATCTTTTTAATATGTTTTGGTATTCAACTTTCCAGAATTTTACTCAGTATTTTTCCATCTATGTTACTTCAAGATATTGCTCTGAAGTTTTCTTTCTTTGTGTCTTTTTCTGATTTTAGAATCGTGGTAATTTTTGCCTCATAGAGTGAGTTTGGAAGTGTTCCCACTTTTTCTATTTCATGGAAATAGTATTGAGGAGTATTGGTGTTAGTTCTCCTTTAAAGTCTTGTGTCCATCCATTCCTGGGCTTTTTTTGATTGGTAGGTTTTGGTGGCATTTTCTATTCCATTGCTTGAAAATGATCTGTGTAACTTGTGTATATCATCCTCACTCAATTTGGGTAAATTATGATTCTAGACATTTGTTGATGTCTTTAATATTTTCTGTTTTATTGGAGTGCAAATTTTCAAAATAATTTATAATTATCTTCTGTATTTCTCTAGTATTCATGGTGAAATTTCATTTTTCATCATGGAGGTTTTTTATTGTTGTTTGTTTGTTTTACTAATTGGAGGTTTTCTCTCCTCTACATTAGCATACATGAGGATTTATCAAATGTATTTATTTTTCAAAGGGCCAACTTTTCATTTTGTAAATTTAAAAAATTTTAATTTTTTTTTTAAAGAAAACTATGGCATTGGGATGTATTACAATTCTTACTACACATGTTCAGCACAATTTTTCATATTTGTTTGTATATAAATTCTTCATACATGTACTTTGGATAATGATGTCCATCACATTCCATGATCCTTGCTAACCCTAACCCTGCCCCCTCCCTTCCCTCCCACCCTTCTTCCCTATCTAGAATTCATCTATTCCTCCCACACTCCCCTCCCTACCCAATATGAGTCAGCCTCCTTATATCAGAGAAAACATTTGGCATTTGTTTTTTGGGGATTGGCTAACTTCACTTACCATTATCTTCTCCAACTCCATCCATTTACCTGTAAATGTCATGATTTTATTCTTTTTTATTGCTGAGTAAAATTTCATTGTGTATATATGTCACATTTTTTTATCCATTCATCTACTGAAGAGCATCTAGGTTAGCTCTACAGTTTAGCTATTGAGAATTGTGCTGCTGTAAACATTGATATGGCTGTGTCCCTGTATTATGCTATTTTTAAGTCCTTTGGGTATAGGCTGAGGAGATGGATACCTGAGTCAAATTGTGATTCCATTCGCAGATTTCAAGGAATCTCCATAATGCATTCCATATTGGTTCCACCAATTTGCAGTCCCAACAGCAGTGTATGAGTGTGCCTTTTCCCCACATCCTCACCAACACTTATTGTTGTTTATCTTCATAATAGCTGCCATTGAGATTGGAGTGAGATGATATCTTAAAGCACTTCTGATTTGCATTTCTCTGATTGCTAGAGATGATGAGCATTTTTTCATATATTTATTGATTGTATATCTTCTGAGGAGTTCTGTTCACATCCTTTGCCCATTTGTTTTGCCCATTTGTTTATTGCTTTTTTTTTTTTTTTTTTTTTTTTTTTTTTGTCTATCGGGGTCTTTTAAGTCCTCTGTCCTGGACCACAGCTTCATTTGCTTCCTCATATTGTGAAGCTTCCACCTTCTTGGACTGAGCTGTTACCAGTATCCCAGTGTTGCCATCCTGCAGGCAAACATTTGATGAGTATTCCTTCCATGATTGTGTGAGTAAATATAATAAGCTCCCTTTTGTATGCACATGTACATTTCTTATGTATTTTATTCTCTTTTTCTGAAGAACCATAAAAAATACAAGCATGTTCTCAACAAAATGTGAGTCATATGGCTTGTCTAGTTTTAATTGTTTAAAAAATCTCCTTATAGTTTATTAATGTCTATTCAAATTTATATTCCTGACAAGGATGTCCAAGTGTTTCATTTCCTGCATATCCTCTGCAGTATGTGTTACCTACCAACATTTTGAGAATAGCTCACATGTGTGTGGTTATCTCATTGTGATATAACCTGAAATCATAAAAATTCCAGAAGGAAATGAGAAAAATTCTTTGCTATTGGTGTTGGCAATGGTTTTAGATAGAACATGCTGAAAATGTGCAAGGAAAAACACAAAGAGATAAGTGAGAGTACATAAAGCTAAAAATGCTTTTAGAGAGCAAAGGAACCAATCAATGTAATGTAGAAGTAGACTGGTTAAAGAAAATCATTGCTAGCCACATGTCTGATAAAAGCTCAAAATCAAAAATATATGAAAATTTCACAACTAACAATGAAAAGAAAACCCTAATAGCCAAATTTAAGTATGGTAAAATAATTAGATTCTGCCATAAAAATTAAACAAGTGTGTAAGACATATGAAAGTTACTCAGGATCACTAATTAGGCTAATTAAATTATAATTTACTTTAGCTTCTCTGCTTCATTTATTTCACAGGATTTTGTGGGCACACTCTCCGTCCTGCACAGGGCATCCTGATACATTGGTCAATTCACAAAATGCCATATTCTCATTTCCCCACATTGTGCTTGCTCATCTTTCCATCTTAATTGCCAAGAAAGTCTGGAGCCTGGAAAACAACAACATATAGATAAATTGCAAGATAATCATCAACTTTGAAAATTACTTCAGGAATCAAGAAAATACATTAGTAGACCCAGATGTGAAGAAATATAAAGTAGACCTACAAATTAACATTTAACTTAATTGCAAATATTTTTATGAGTAGCTGAAAAGCTGATCATGGGAGCACACGCCACTAGTCCCAGCAACCTGTGAGGCTACAGCAGGAGAAGGATTTGGGCTAAGGAATGTGAGGCCAACCTGACAAAGACCCAACTCCAAAAATCAACCCAAAAAAAAAAAAAAAAACAGTAATCACATTAAAAAAAAAATGTGCCTTCACAGGTGATTTCTAGCAAACATGTAATAAGAGATCAGTAAGAATAATTCAAGATTATGTCTAAAAATAGAAGAAGAAAATTGACTAATTCTTTTTGTAATGCCAGAAATACCAGATAACACAACAAAAGAATGAAAATTGCAGGCCATCTTCCTATAGATGTTGACCCAGATATTCAAAACCCTAGAAAACTGAGAATAACAACAAAAATAGATTGGACTTCATGACCAAGAGGGACAATATGTAAGTTTCCAAAAATAATTTTGATAGAGAAAAGCTTTTGGCTGATTACATACTTATGTAATTTATTGTAAAACCTATGGCCAATTAAGACCAGAGGACAATTCTTTTTCAATTCACTAAAGGGCAGCTATGAACTGTTTTCATATTTAATGGTGAAAACCTAAGTGTTTCACAATTTACTTTTAGAAAAAGGGAAAAAAAATATGGTTTTCTGCCTTCTAAATATTGTTCTGAGAATAATGAACAGCATTTTATACATCAAAAGTCAAATAGCATATGCAGATGATATTCTTATTTCTACAATATTTCTAAGCAATTTCCATGCACTAATGAAATATAAGACCTAAATTAGTTCAATAATTTCATGGGATAAATGGTCAACATTATGTCATGTAATTTATACACACTAGCAATGGGCAGTGTTAAAATTGAGGCATAAATCCACTCACAAATATAGGAAAAATAATTTAAAATGAAAGTTATAACAAAAGAACTGTTCACTGCAAAGTAAAAATAAAGGGGAAAGTAAAATGCAAAAAAACGGAAACAAACTGGGAAAACAGCTAATATTCAATGATCAAAAGTTTGATTTTGTTAAAACCACAATATTCCACAGTGGGTCTGCAGATTCAATATAGTGAGGCCAAAATCCAAGAATCGTTTTGTAAAAATTACCCAGCTGATTGTAAAGTCATAACAAATGCAAAAGAAATTAAATAACTCATATTAAAATAAAAATTGTGTGACTTTTATTGAAAATGTGCATTGCAAAAATATGTTTTGTAGGATATTAAATTTGGTTAAATATCCCTTAAATTGCTGATGACCAGTATTCCCCATGCATGAAGTGAGGGTCTGTGTTAATGTAGGCAAGGATTAGGCTGGAATTGACATTTGTCATCACAGGTACTACCTGCTGAGCTTGAGAATGTCTATTGCTTTCATGACAACTTTTTTCTGCCTCGCAGATTTTCTGCACTTTTCCTACCATCGATGTTCTGTCTCTTGTATTTCACCCAAATATATCCCAGTGAGTATCAGGTATTGAAATTCAGAAATATTCCTGCTCTTCCTGCAGCTGAACACTAGAAAAACAATGCAATTCAGTATTTTCATGAGTGGTGGAAAGGATTCATCAATGTCCTATCTTTCATTCCTCAACCAACAACCTGTGATTTCTGTTAGAAGTGATTTCTACACTGCTTGAGAACACAAGTTACCCTGGAGGGAATAAGTTCTGGGACACTTTCACAGACCAGATTCCAGAACTCAAGGAGATAGGATGATTGCACCTAACCATCAAGTATGTGAGAACCATTCCAGACTAGCATGGGCCAAAGCGACCTAGAGTTGCCCAGGATCTTTGGCATGTCAACCTCCTGTTCCTGTCACTAGTGTGCATCTGCTAACTACTATTTCAGACACGTCCCTCACTCTATCAGGTATTAGCTTATTTAAAGACATAGGGAAGGGAAAGAGGTACACTCTCTAGTGGGAATGTCCTCTCAAATAGTATTTTGTGTCCCTAATTTCCTACTGGTCCCAGAAAAATTCCAATGAAAACTGGTCTGTGCAGACCAAGGTGACTTAAGGGTTGCATTTATATATTTAGAATATCATCTTCAACTTTTCATAATAAGTTTTTTCTATTGATTTTTTAAAAAAACTAAATGACAGCAGAATGCATTACAATTCTTTATTATACATATAAAGCACAGTTTTTTCTTTCTTATTTATATATAAAGTATGTTGACACCAATTTGTGTCTTCATACATGTACTTTGGATAATGATGTCTATCACATCCCACAATTCTTGCTAACCCCCTGCCCCCTCCCTTTACCTTCCTCCCCTATTTCCTATCTAGAATTCATCTATTCCTCCCATGCTCCCCCTCCCTATCCCACTATGAATCAGCCTCCTCATATCAGAGAAAACATTCCACATTTGTTTTTTTGGGTTTGGCTAACCTCACTTAGCATTATCTTCTACAACGCCATTCATTTACCTGCAAATGCCATGATTTTATTCTCTTTTGTTGCCGAATAAAATTCCATTGTGTATATATAACGCATATTTTTTTTTATCCATGCATCCTCTAAACGACATCTAAGTTGGCTGCACAGTTTAGCTAATGTGAATTGTGCTGCTATAAACATCAATGTGGCTGTGTCCCTGTAGTGTGCCGATTTTAAGTCCTTTGGGTTTAGACTGAGGAGAGGTATAGTTAGGTCAAATGGTGGTTCCATTCCTGGTTTTCCAAGGAATCTCCATACTGCTTTCCGTATTGGCTGCACTAATTTGCAGCCCCATCAGCAATGTATGAATGTGCCTTTTCCTCCACATCCTCCCCAACACTTACTGTTGCTTGTCTTCAAAATAGCTGCTATTCTTACTGGAGTGAGATGATATCTTAGAGTAGTTTTGATTTGCATTTCTGTAGTTGGTAGAGATGATAAACCTTTTTCCATATATTTGTTGATTGATTGTATATCCCCTTCTGAGAAGTGTCTGTTCAGGTCCTTGGCCAATTTTTTTTTTAATTGGGTTATTTGTTTTTTTGTTTTGTTTTGTTTTTAATGCTTGGCTTTTTGAGTTCCTTATATACTCTAGAGGTTAGTGCTCTTATGCGTGAGGGGTAAAAATTGGCTCCCAGGTTGTAGGCTCTCTGTTCACATCACAGATTTTTTTCTTTTGCTGAGAAGAAACTTTTTAGTTGGATTCCATTCCATTTGTTGATTCTCGGTTTTAATTCTTGTTCTATAAGTGTCTTATTAAGAAAGCTGGGGCCTAATCCCACATGATGCAGATTAGGGCCTACTTTTCCTTGTATTAGATGCAGAGTCTGTGGTTTAATTCCTAGGTCCTTGATCCACTTTGAATTTTGTGCGTGGTGAGAGATAGGGGTTTAATTTCATTTTTTGCATATGGAATTCCAGTTTTCCCAGCACCGTTTGTTGAAGATGCTATCCTTTCTCCAGTGCATGTTTTTGGCAGCTTTGTCTAATATAAGATAATTGTAATTTTGTGGGTTAGGCTCTGTGTCCTCTATTCCATACCATTGGTCTACCATTCTGTTTTGGTACCAATACCATGCTGTGTTGTTACTATTGCTTTGTAGTATAGTTTACATTCTGGTATACTGATGCCACCTGCTTCTGGTATACTGATGTTCCTTCTTAGAATTGCTTTAGCTATTCTTGGTCTTTTTTTTTTCAGATGAATTTCATTATTGATTTTTCTATTTCTTTGAGGAATGCCATTGGTATTTTGATCAGAATTGCATTGAACTAGTATAGTGCTTTTGGTAGTATGGTCATTTTAATAATAGTAACTCTGCCTATCCAAGAACAAGGTAGATCTTTCCATCTTCTAAGGTCTTATTTGATTTCTCTCTTTAGGTTTCTGTAGTTTCCATTGAATGGATCATTCACCTCTTAAGTTGATTCCCAAGTAATTTTTTTTTTGAGATTATTGTAAATGGGGTAGTTTTCCTCACTTCCTTGTCAGAGGATTTGTCACTGATATACAGAAATGCCTTTGATTTATGGGTGTTGATTTTATAACCTGCTACTTTGCTGAATTCATTTATTAGTTCTAGAAGTTTTCTGGTGGAGCTTTGGGTCTTCTAGGTATTGAATCATATGGTTGGCAAATAGTGCTAGTTTAAGTTCTTTTCTATATTGTATCCCTTTAATTTCTTTCATCTGTCTAATTGCTCTGGCCAGTGTTTCAAGAACTATGTTGAAAGAAGTGGTGAAAGAGGGCAGCCCTGTATTTTTCCAGTTTTTAGAGGGAATGCCTTTAATCTTTCTCCATTTAGAATTATGTTGGCCTGAGCTTAGCATAGATAGCCTTTAAGATGTTGAGATATGTTTCTGATATCCATTGGTTTTCTAGTGTTTTGAACGTAAAAGGGTGCTGTATTTTGTCAAATTTTTTTTCTGCATTTATTGAGATGTTCATATGATTCTTATTTTTAAGTCTATTGATGTGATGAATTACATTTATTGATTTCTGTATTTTGAACCAACCTTGCATTCCTGGGATGAAACCCACTTGATCATCCTACACAATCTTTTTGATAAGTTTTTAAATTCTATTTGCCAGAATTTTGTTGAGAATTTTTGCATATACATTCATTAGAGATACCGGTCAAAAGTTTTCTTTCTTTGTGTCCTTGCCTGGTTTTGGGATAAGGGTGATACTGGCTTCATAGAATGAGTTCAGAAGTACTCCCTCATTTTCTATTTTCTGAAATAAATTGAAGCGTTTTGGTATTAGTTCTTCTTTAAAGAACTTGTAGAACTCAGCTGTGTATCCATCTGGCCCTGGGCTTTTCTTGCTTGGTAAGCTTCTGATGGCTGCTTCTATTTCCTCACTTGATATTGGTCTGTTTAAATTGGGTATGTCTTCCTGATTCAATTTGGGAAATCATATGAATTAAGAAATTTGTTGATGCCTTCAATGTCTTCTATTTTATTGGAGTATATGTTTTCAAAATAATTTGTAATTATCCTCTGTATTTCTATAGTTTCTGTTGTGATATTGCCTTTTTCATCATGTATGCGAGTAATTTGGGCTCTCTATCTCCTTCTCTTTATTAGCAAGCCTAAGGGTCTGTAAATTTTATTTATTTTTTAACAGAACCAACTTATTATTGTCAATTTTTCAATTGCTTTGTTTTGATTTCTTTGATTTCAGCTCTGATTTTAATTATTTCTTGCCCTTTACTGCTTTTACTGTTGGTTTGTTCTTCTTTTTCTAGGACTTTGAGATGCAGTGTGAGATCATTTATTTGTTGACTTTTTCTTCTTTTAAGGAATGAACTCTATGCAATGAATTTTCCTCTTAGTATAGCTTTCATAGTGTTTGAAAGATTTTGCTATGTTGTGTCTGTGTTCTTGTTTACCTCTAAGAATTTTGTAATCTCCTCCTTGTGTCTTCTGTAACCCATTGTTCATTCAGTAGCATATTGTTTGTTTGTTTTTGTTTGTTTTGTTTTTTGTTTTTAATTTCTAGGTGTTGGCAAAAATATTCTTTTTAATTTTGTCATTTCCAATTTCATCCCATTATGGTCTGATAAAATGCATGGCAGAATCTCTACTTTTTTTATTTGCTAAGAGTTGCCCTGTGGCATAGTATATGAGAAGTGATCCATGTGCTGAGAAGAATGTGTATGCACTTGATACAGGTTGAAATATTCTATATATGTCAGTTAAGTCTAAGTTATTGATTGTGTTATTAAGCTCTATAGTTTCTTTATTCAAATTTTGTTTGAAAGACCTGTCCAGTGGGGACAGAGGTGTGATAAAGTCACCCAAGATTATTATGTTTTGGTCAATTTGATTCTTGAACTTGAAGAGTTTGAACATAGCTGCACCATTGTTTAGGGGCACTTATACACCAACAATACATAACAATCATAAATATGATTCCCTTGAGCAGTATATATTGTCCTTCTTTATCCCTTTTGATTAATTTTGGCTTGAAGTCTGAGTATGGACACTCCTGCTTGCTTCTGCAGTCCATGTGAGTGGCATGATTTTTCCCAACCTTTCACCTTTAGTCAGTGTATATCTTTTCCTGTCAGATGAGTCTCCTATAGGCAGCATATTGTTGGGTCTCTTTTTTTTTAATCCAGTATGCTAGCCTATGTATTTTGTTTGGTGATTTTAAGCCATTAGAATTCAGGGTTATTATTGAGACATGGTTTGTATTTCCAGAGATATTTCTGTATTTTTGTTTAACTTGACTTGATTTTTCTACTTTGATTAGTTTTTTCTTTAGGGTACTACTTCCCTCAGCTGATTTTCATTGTTGTTTTTCATTTCCTCTTCATGGAATATTTTGTGAAGTATGTTTTGTAGTGCCAATTTTCTAGCTATAAGTAGTTTAGCTTTTGTTTATTGTGGAAGGTTTTTATTTCATCTTCAAATCTGAAGGTTAATTTTGCTAGATACAAGGATTCTTGGTTGGCACCCATTATCTTTCAGAGCTTGATATATGTTGTTTCAGGATTTTTTATCTTTCAGGGTCTGTGTTGAAAATTTTGTTATCCTAATTGGTTTTCCCCTATATGTAATAGGATTCCTTTCTCTTGGAGCTTTGAAAATTCTCTCCTTATTCTGTATTTTGGCATTTTTATTTTAATGTGCCTTGGTGTGGATCTGTTGTGATTTTGTTCCTTTGGTGTCCTGTAAGCTCCTTGAATTTGGATTTCCAACTCTTCATGTTTGGAATGATTTCTTGTATCATTTCACTGAACAGATTGTTCATTCCTTTGGTTTGGACTCTATGACTTTCCTCTATCCTGATAACTCTTATTTTTTTTTTCTTTTCATGCTATCCCATATTTGTTTGAGTGTTCTCATGGTTTTTTGCCATTATCACTGTGTGGTCCATGTTCTTTTCAAGGTTATTTATTTTATCTTCATTGTCTGATGTTGTGTCTTCCAAGTGGTCTTCTCTGTTGGTAATGCTGTAATTTGAGCTTTTAATTTGGTTTATTGTCTGTTTCATTTCAAGGATCTCTGTTTGGTTTGATTCTAGAACTTCTGTCTCCCTGTTGAGGTGATCTTTTGCTTCTTGGAGTTGTTTATGTAGCTCCTTGTCAAAATGACCTTTCACTGCTTGTATCTGCTCTCTTATATCTTCCTTTAGGTCACAGAACATTTTAATCATGTATATCCTTAAATCTTTCCTCTGCCATTTTTTCTGCTCTGGCTGCCAATGATTTTAATGATATTTTGTCTTGATTGGTTTGGGGTACTTTCTTTTCTTGTCTTTTCATGTTGCTCGTGTGTCTTCCTTTCCAGCTCTGTCGGTCTGCCAGTTGGGCAGCTGTTCATTGTGACCAGGGCACACCAACCTTTTGTGAGCCTGGTTGTGAGAGGTCCCACAGTGGGGAACTGCTAAATGAGAGGGGATGGGAATAAAGTTTGGAGCCCTAAAGAGAGATCAGGAGCTGGGAATTCTCCAGGCAAAAGTGGGAGACAATACTGGATGCTCAAGTCAGATGAGTGTTCCCAAAAAGAGACCCATGAGGTGCAATCTCTCTGCAGGGACTGGCGGAAGCACTACTCGCTTCCAGACACCCTACACCAGGAACAGACTTCCCACCCTGGTTACATACACAACCCAGAGACACCAGCTTAAAACAGACAACCTCATCTATTGGATGAGAAGACAAACAGAAAAGAAATGGATCTCTAATTCTAGCAACAACCCTGGTTTCTTCTTTTGAGTATTTTTTTTTTCTACCCCTCTATCCTCCCACCCTCACATCCCCAACATATGTGAAACCAGGAACTTTGCATGAAATAGGAGGACTGAGTCATCTGTATAATATAATATAGAGATATTGTATAGCCCTTTTGTTTTTCCTTCTTTCATTTTTCTTCCCCCCTCAAATTTGACTATTTAACCTCCTGTATTTAACTACTATTACAATTAGATAATAATTGAATTCAACATTTTTGTACATTGAAACGAAACTGTAAATGTCTTAATAACAACAATTTTTTCATAGGCAACATATTATTGATATTTGGATCAGTTAATATTGTCCTTCCCCACCAAGGAGGGATCTTGGAACCCTACAATAGCACTACAAACTATAGAGTAACAACACCCCAGACCCACGAGCAGAAGTGTATTTTAAACAGTGTTTTGTACACTAAAGTTTGAGGTTATTTGGTGGGAATTGGAAGTTTGCAGGGATCCAGGCAATGGCCTTTTTCTCACATCCTCACCTATAGTGAGTTTTCTCCAAGTGTCATTTGGCCTAGGTTTGGTGCTATTTCTTTGCAGGTAAGGATTTTTTTTAATGCTATAGGAAATATGTAAGATATTACTCCATAGATCTAGCAATCAGTAGTGGTCTTAACATCAGCACCACGTTGGAAACATTCTTAAAGTATCACCCCATTTTTCTTGACACATGTTCTGTGATTCCTGAGGAATAGCATGGATGGTCATGGGGAACATACACATGCTGGGCTCAAAGACTTCAGTTTTACTCACCCAGATATATATATATATAATATTTATTTCTGGACTGGCTCAAAAATATTGATATAACTTTATTAGTTTATACAGTTTTCAGGGAGAAATCAAAGATATGTAGCCTGTTTTCAAAAATCCCTTATCATCAAAATGCCAGGTTGTCTTGTGATATCATTCCTCTGATGGGCTAAGAAAAAATATTTTTAATTTATTTACATTTTTTTAATCATTTTTTTTAATTTTCATGTGCAGGTGCATTTTTTTTTTAAATTCTCTACTCCTACAAAACTCAGAATCTGACCACTATTTTTAAGTATACATTTTCCTCCACTATACTGTGGAAATTATTTTAGGTCCTCATTAGTGCCATTCTCCCTAAACTAGTTACTACTAAGAATTTTCCAGTTTGTATCCTATTTTTTCTCCATTTGGAACATGATTTGTTTCATAACAAATGTAGTAAATATAATTTATTACATTTCACAGGAAGCCAGATTCACCCTTTAAATTTATTTCACTAATTAAGTAAATAGTTTCTTACTCAGAACCCCTGCTTTGAGGTAGCTTTGAATCACTGTGACCAAAGAACTTGAGAAGAACAACTTGAAGGGAGGAAAATTTTATTTTGGCTCATGATGGTTTTAGAGGTTCATTCCGGTCACTAACACAATAGCTTTGGGTCACAGTTGAGCATGAGCATCAGGATGGAAGGGCGTGACAAGGGAAATCTGCTGAGAACATGACTGCCACAGAGCCAAGAGAGGATGCCATTAAACAGGGACTTTACATAAACTCCAAAGGGAGACCAAAGGAAACTACTTCCTTCAGACACAACCCATCTTCCTAATTATATCACCCAGTTGATGCATATTAGTGGATTTGTTTGTTGTGCTCATAATCTAACCATTTCACATCTGAGAAGTCTTGCACAATTTTATACAAGAACCTTTTGGGGAAACCTCATATATTACCCATAATACCATCTCATTTAATTGCACTTTATGGAACTGGACAGGAAAAATAAATAAAAGTGATATTTTCTGGCATTGGGAAAGTCCAGTGCCTTGGTTCTTCAATCCATCTGTCAAGTTTTTGTGCCTTTCAATTTTGCATTACCACCTGGAAATAGAAATCACAAACGAGGCAAAAGCAACAGTAGTCAGTGGAATGTGTAAACATTGTTCCATTTCCTGTTAATTATGCAATGTGGTAGTTTCAATTGCAGCATGTTCTTAGAAGCACATTACATTGAGATTAATTTCACTCCTCAGTATCTCTTGGCCCTCACTGATTCCCTTCCTTTATCTTAATGTTTTATCTTCTATTTTCTAAAGATGCCTTTTTTCTTTTCTATTCTTTCCACCTATGAGATTAAACATACAACACTAATTGTTGTAAGTCTGGCTTATTGGAGTTAACATACTGCTCCCAAATTGCATCCATTTTCTTGCAAACAGTTGACTTTGCTCTTTGTGGTTGGATAAATCTCCATTGTGTATGGATAACACATTTTCTTTATCCCTTCATCAGTTAATGCACTTCTGGCTAGATCTCATAACTTAGCCATTATAAATCATGTGGTAGTAAACATGGGAATGGTTAGTCTGTGGTGTCTTTAATTGTTTGAAATATATACTGAGGAGTGATCTCATAGATTAGTTGTATCATATAATTTCAGTTTCTAGTTTTCTAAGAAAATCACATAGTGATTTCCATTCTGGCTGTACCAGTTCACTCCCACACACATTATATAAGGGTTTCCTTTTCCCTACATTCTTGCCAGCACTTGTGGTGGTTTTTACTCTAAATGATGGCTGTTCTGACTACACTGAGGCAAATTCTCAGGAGAGAGTTGATTTGCATTTCTGAGATGCCTAAAGATGTTGAAATATTTTCACAAAATTGTTGGCCATTTTAACTTCTTTGAGAAGCTTCTGTTTGTTTGTTTGTTTGTTTGGCCCAAGTGTTGAATGGGTTAATTTGTATTTTATTTTCATGTTGATTTCTTAAATATAGACATTTCAGAGTGTGTGAGAGAGTGTGTGAGTCAGAGTGTGTGAGTGTGTGTCAGAGAGACAGATAGAGCTATTTGAGAAAGAGAAAGAGTGAGAAATGGAGCTTTGAGAGAGAGAGAGAAAGAGAGAGAGAGATATCTGAGAGACAGAGAGATGAGAGAGAGTCAGAGATGTGAGAGAGACAGAGAGAGACAGAGATATTTGAGAGTGAGACAGATTTGACAGAGAGCCAGATATTAGATAGAGAAATGAGAGAGACAGAGACATTTCAGAGGGAAACATTTCAGAGAAACAGAGTGAGAGATATTTCAGAGACAGACTGAGAGATATTTTCAGAGAGGGAGACATTTCAGAGAGAGAGAGAGAGAGAAAGAGAGAGAGATTTGAGAGAAAGACACAGAGATTTGACACACAGAGAGACAGAAATTGGAGAGAGAGACAAAGAGAGAGAAATTGGAGAGAGAGACATTTCAGAGAGAGATAGTGTGAGAGAGACAGAGATAGAGTGTGAGAGAGAGAGTGTGAGACAGAGAGAGACAGAGACAGTGTGAGACAGAGAGAGAGTGTGAGGCAGAGACAGAGTGTGAGAGAGACACAGAATGTGAGATAGAGGCAGAGACAGAGTGTGAGGCAGAGACAGAGTGTGAGAGCAGAGAGAGATGGAGTGTAAGAGACAGAGAGAGTTAGAGACAGGGAGAGACAGAGTGTGAGAGACACAGAGAGAGACAGAGAGTGTGAGAGACAGAGAGAGACAGAGAGACAGAGTGACAGAGAGAGACAGAGAGAGAGTGACAGAGAGAGAAACAGAAAGTTAGAGAGACAGAGAGAGTGACAGAGAGAGACACAGAGAGAGTGAGAGAGACAGAGAGAGTGACAGAGATATAGAGAGAGTGTGAGAGACACAGAGAGAGACAGAGTGTGTGAGAGACACAGAGAGAGACAGATAGTGTGAGAGACAGAGAGACAGAAACAGAGAGTGTGAGAGACAGAGAGAGAATGTGAGAGACAGAGTGACAGAGAGTGACAGAGAGATACAGAGAGAGAGTGACAGAGAGAGAGCCAGAAAGTTAGAGAGAGAGAGAGAGTGACAGAGAGTGAGACAGAGAGAGTGACAGAGAGACAAAGACAGAGACAGAGAGAGTGTGACAGAGAGAGATACAGAGAGATTGTGAGACAGAGACAGAGAGTGAGACAGAGACAGTGTGAGAGAGACAGAGACAGAGAATGAGAGACAGAGACAGAGTATAAGAGAGAGAGAGTGAGAGACAGATACAGAGAGAATGTGAGTGTGACAGAGTGTGAGTGTGATAGAGACAGAGGCAGAGAGTGTTAGTGTGACAGAGACAGAGAGAGAATGTGAGTGTGACAGAGACAGAGACAGAGAGAGTGTGAGTGTGAGTGTGACAGACAGAGACAGAGATAGTGTGACAGAGACAGAGACAGAAAGTGAGAGAATGTGTGTGACAGAGATAGAGAGTGAGAGTGTGACAGAGACAGAGATAGACACAGAGACATAAAGACACACACAGAGAGAGACAGAGATGGAGAGAGACAGAGAGAGACAGAGAGATAGAGAGTGTGAGAGAGACAGAAAGACAGAGACAGACAGAGACAGAGACAGACAGAGACAGAGAGACAGAGACATACAGAGAGTGTGTGTGAGAGTGTGAAAGAGAGACAGAGAGACAGAGTGAGAGTGTAAGAGAGAGACCGAGAGTGAGTGAGAAAGTGAGAGACTGAGAGTGTGTGAGAGAGAGTGAGAGTGTGACAGAGAGAGTGACAGAGAGTGATACAGAGAGTGTGAGAGAGAGAAAGAGAGAGTGAAAGAGAGACACAGAGAGAGACAGAGTGTGTGAGAGAGAGATAGAGTGAGAGAGTGTGTGAGAGAGACAGAGAGAGTGAGAGACAGAGAGAGTGTGAGAGAGACAGATTGTGTGAGAGACAGAGACAGAAAGAGTGTGAGAGAGACAGAGAGACAGAGAGAATGTGAGAGAAACAGAGACAGAGGGACAGAGATAGAGGGAGAGGGAGAGAGAGGGAGAGAGAGGGAGAGAGGTTTCAGAGAGAGGGAGAGAGAGGGAGAGAGATTTCAGAGAAAGGGAGGGAGATACTTCAGAGAGAGGGAGGGAGATACTTCAGAGAGAGGGAGGGAGATGCTTCAGAGAGAGGGAGAGAGATTTAAGAGAGAGGGAGATACTTCAGAGAGAGTGAGAGAGATTTCAGAGAGACAGAGAGAGAGAGAGTTCAGAGAGAGACACATTTCAGAGAGAGATAGATATATTTCAGAGAGAGATTTCAGAGAGGGAGAGATTTCAGACAGAGAGGGAGAGATTTCAGAGAGAGATAGATAGATAGATTTCAGAGGGAGATTTCCGAGAGGGGAAGATAGAGGGATTTCAGAGAGAGATTTCAGAGAGAGAGAGAGAGAGAGAGAGAGAGAGAGAGAAAGATTTCAGAGAGAGAGATTTCAGAGAGTGAGAGATTTCAGAGAGAGAGATATTTCAGATATATAGATATAGATATTTCATATATTAATCATTTGTTAGAATAGTAAATGACAAAAAATTCTCTTTCAGTATGTTGTCTCTTTATGCTGTTATTTTCCCCTTTGCTGTGCATAGCCATAAGCAGTATTGGTCCTTGATATTATTTGCTGTGCTATGAGTATTTTTTAGATGGTCACTGCCTCTCACCATGGCCCTCACTGGCAGTGGCATCTGTGTTCCCCTGCGTGGAGTGAGGTGGCTGTAAGATAAAGCTAAGCAAAGGAAGGCATCAAAGCCACATGACACAGGAAGTTACTGTAGAAAGTGGAGATGGGACGGGTCTTAGGGGTCAAGTTTCCACACTGGAAGGAGAGCATGAGAACCCAGGTTTGGTTTATTTACATGGGGGAACAGCAAAGGTTTTTCCATAGAATTTTCTTTGGCCACTTAAGGTAGGAGGTGGGCTGTCCAGGCCCAATGGGTGATGCCCAACTCCAGGGCCACCAGAGCAGCCTCCCTGGACAGCAAAAACTGAGGTCCCTGTTCTGCATAATGCATTAAGTGGGAGGAGCCACCAAATCGCTTGCAAAGCCAAACCAGAATACCCTGGGCTCAGGGCCAAGTGAAGAGGCTACAGGAGCTCAGAGTGGCTCCCCACAACTGCCCACTCCAGTGCTTCCCTTAGGTTTTATATTATCAATTTTAAAGTTCTGTGGTGTATTCTCTGGTCTTCAATCCAGTTGACATTGACCTATGAATATTCCATTTTCCCAGCATAACTTCTTAAAGAGGATTTCTTCTCTCCATACTTTGGAACCTTTGTCAATAATCAACTGAAGGAAATCCTGTAGGTCTCTTTAGGAGGACCTTTGTTATTTATTTTCTACATGACAATAGTGGAATGTATTACATAATTATCCATTCACCACACAGTTTTCCATAACTCTGTATATAAAGTATGTTCATAGCAAATTATGCCATTATACATGAGCTCTTGATTTTTTTTTGCATTACAATTCTTAATACACATTTATAACACAATTTGTCATATCTCTGTTTGCATATAAGGTATGCTGACATCAAATTCAAATCTTCATACATGCATTTTGTATAATGATGACCATGACCATCCACCATCCTTGCTATTCCCCTTCTCCCTCCCTTTCCCTCCCATCACTATTCCCTAACTAGAGATAATCTTCCCCCCCAACCAAATTTGAGTCACCCCCATTATATCAGAGAAAACATTTGGCATTTTTTTTTTTTTTTAGGGGGGGGGGTTTGGCTAACTTCACTTACCATTATCTTCAATGTCATCCATTTACCTGCAAACACCATGATTTTGTTCTTTTTTAGTGCCGAGTAATATTTCATTGTGTATAAATGCCACTTTTTTATCCATTCATACCCTGAAGGACAACTAGTTGGGTTCTACAGTTTAGCTATTGTGAATTGTGCTGTTATAAACATTGATGTGGCTGTGGTCCTGTAGTATGCTCTTTTTAGGTCCTTTAGGTATAGTCCAAGAAGAGGGATAGCTGGGTCAAATGGTGGTTCCATTTCCAATTTTCCAAAAAATATCCATACTGCTTTCCAAATTGGCCACACTAGTTTGCAATCCCACCAGTAATGTATGAGTGTAACTTTTCCTCACATCCTCACCAACACTTACTCTTTGTCTTCATAATAGCTAGCATTCTGACTGGAGTGAGATGGTACCTTAGATGGTGTTGATTTGCATTTATCTGATTGCTAGAGATAATGAGCATTTTTCCATATATTGATTGATTGTATATCCTCTTAGAAATGTCTGTTCAGGTCCTTGGCCCATTTATTTATTTATTTATTTATTTATTTATTTTTGTTTTGGTAATTATCTTGTTGAGCTCTTTATATATACACTAGAGAGTAGAGCTCTATATGATGTGTGAGAGGTAAAAAAAAAAAAAAAAAAAAACTGTTCCCAGGATGTAGGCTCCCTGTTCACCTCAGATTATTTCTTTTGCTGAGGAAAAAAAAAATCATTAGGATGAATCTATCCCACTTGTTGATTCTTGGTTTTAATTTTTGTGCTATCGGTGAAAGACCTTTATTATTTTTAAAATTCATTTTTTAATGTGTTGCTGAGGATTGAACCTAAGGCCTCACATATGCTAGGCAAGTGCTCTACCACTGAGCCATAACACCAGTCCCACTTTTTATTTTTATTTTGGGTTTGTCAATCTACTTGCTTCAATTTTGGTGGATTATATACACTTATGCATTTAATCATTTCTTATAGATTTTCCAATGCACTTCAATATTCCAGTAGTCCCTGGAATATTTGACAATAGTCCCTGATAATTTTCTGAATTACATTGGTTTCTTTGGTAAGAGCTCCTCTTTTCCCTCTGGTTTTAAAAATTCAACCTTCTTTTTGATTTGCTTGTCTAAGGGCTTTTTTTTTTTTTTCATTTTATTCATTTCAAAGAACAAACTGTTTCTTCCGTCATTTGCATTATTCTTTCATTCTCCATTTTCTTAATTTTATTTCTGATCTTTATTCTTCCCTTGTACTGATTTGGGGAATAGTTTGCCTTTGTGTTTTTAATAAGACTGACTTTTTTGTATTATTTTGCATTTTTCCTTCAGTTGATTTCTTCTTTCAGGCTACAATGGCCTGATAACATACAAAGCATGAAGTCTCCATGTTCATATTTGTTAGCAAGTCATTTGTGACCTTAGATATGATCTATTTTGGAGACAGTTTCATCAAGAGGTGAAAATGAAGTGTAATTAGATATTGTTAAAGTATCTCATAGATATTTGTTATGTCCATTTTTGAATACTGTGCTTTAACTACAGGCCAGTTTTTTCTTCTAAAATGACAGCTAATTTTTGTAACAGAAAGGTAAATGTGGGCACATATAATCAGTTTCACATGATTTCAGGAACTTGGATAAAAAATGGTGGCAAATCTGTTGGCACTGGATTTTGAAAGAGTGGAGGTGGTAATACAGTGATCAAACTGAAAGATGATAACTGAGTTTGATGACTCACACCTGTGATTCCAGTGAGGCAGGAGGATTGTGAGTTCAAAGCCAGCCTCAGCAGTTGAGTGGTGTCCTAAGCAACTTAACAAGATCCTATCTCCAAGTAAAATATTTTAAAAAGCTGGGGTTGTGCCTCAATAGAAAAGTGCTGGGTTCAATTCCTGGTACAAAAAAATTTCAATGATTGTGTAAATTGGATATTTTCATGAGCACATATGTGTGATATTCTTAAGGGAAATCTGAAAATAGCATGCAGGTGTCTGCATGTGCCACTTGTGTCCCAGGGTTTGGTTTGCTCCTATAGATGGGCAACCTTACTCTTTTCTCACAGCACTTACTGTCCTTGGGTTGTTTCTCTGTTTTTTCTTCCCAGCCCTATCTTGTATCTAGGTGTGGTAGGTACAAATGCAGGGCTGATGTCCTAGTGGGGATGAGGGATATCCACTCTAGGCTAATACAAGAGTATGGAGACTAGAAAGCCCCTGGGACTGAATGCCTGCTGAGATTGATGACACTGATCAGCACGGAAATGAGGTTTGGGTTTGACACACAGGCAAATCTACAAAAAATAGGAGTAAAACAGAATAAGGTTGTGGGCAACCACTTGGAGTTCTTAGCTTGTGTAAAGAAACTAATAATAATAGTATAGTGTTACTTAAGATAGGAGAAAATATCATATTAATAATAATAAATGGTATAAAACAATGAATATGAGAAGGAGGGACAAACAATGGACATGAAGGACGGACAATAGAAAGTCTTTCAAAAAAAATAACCAATGTTATTGAGGTACATTTGTGCTAGGGATGTGGCTCCCTAGTACATTTGTGCTAGGGATGTGGAAGTTGCCTTGCTTGTGCAAGTACCCAGTTGTAATTTTCTTCAATTTTTTTTATACTGATTAAAAGAAATTAGTTTTTTAAATTTTATTTATTCTAATTTGATATATCACGCAGAATGCAATTCAGCTAATATTATACTAATAGAGCACATTTTTTTCCATGTCTCTGGTTGTACACAAAGTAGAATCATATCATTTGTTTTAATACATGTACTAAGGATAATGATGTCCATCTCATTCCACAGTCTTTCCTACTTCCTTATCTCCTCTGTTCCCCTCCCACCCTCTTCCCTATCTAAACTTCATCTATTTCTCCCATGCTCCTTTCCATCCCCACTATGAATTTCCCTCTTTATATCAGAGAAAAGTTTTAGCATTTGTCTTTTTGGGATTGACTAACTTCACTTAGCATTATCTTCTCTAACTCCATCCATTTACCTGAAAATATCATGATTTTATTTTTTTACTGCTGAGTAATATTCCATGGTGTATATGTACCACATTTTCTTTATTGATGCATCCACTGAAGGGCATCTAGGTTGGTACCACAGTTTAGCTATTGTGAATTGTGCTGCTATAAACATTGATGTGGCTGTGGTCCCTGAAGTGTGCTGTTTTTATGTCCTTTGGATACAGTCCTAGAAGAGGGATAGCTAGGTCAAATGGTTGTTCCATTCCCAACTTTCCAAGGAATCTTACTGCTTTCCATATTGGCTACACCAATTTGCATTCCCACCAGCAATGTATGAGTGTGCATGTTTCCCCACATCCTCACCAACAGTATTGTTGTTTGTCTTCATAATAGCTGCCATTGTGACTGGAGTGAGATGATATCTTAGTTGTAATTTCTGTGTCTAATTCATTTCTTTGCATACAGATGCCAAGATGTTCATAATTCATTAAAAAGTTCGTATCATCTCCAGTGAAGTCATGACTTCTCTTGTGTGTTTTTTGAGTTTATTTCTAGGTTTTCAGTTCTCTTTTACTAATCTGTTTGTATACTCCTTGCCTCATATCTCACCTTTTGGGTTACTGTAAGTTCATAGTAAATCTCAGAATAATATATTTCACTCCTGTCAACTTATTCTACAGAATCGTTGACCACTCTGTATGCCTGCCTTCTCCACATAGCCTTTAGAAGCAATTTTTTATATTTGTGCAACAGGTTGATAGGATTTTATTGTGGTTGTGTTTAATTCATTTATTAGAGTTTTAGGTAACTAATATCTTAATATTGAATGCTCCTTTCTATGTTGGATAATTGTAGGGCCCCCCAATTTACAGAAAGTTGATCAGCAGTGTAGATGACATTCTGGGACTTATAAGTGGCATCAGAATTATGTGAAAGACTGGAAGTTTGAGACCTGAACTAGTGACATTTTTGCCAAAGTATCAAAAATATGTTATTTTTTAAAAAGTATTTTTTAGTTGTTGATGTACGTTTATTCTTTATTTATATGTGGTGCTGAGGATCAGACCTGGTGCCTCACGCATGCTAGGCAAGTGCTCTGCCACCGAGCCACAACCCCAATTTGATTTTCCACAAATTCACACGTTTTCTTTTAGAAAAATAAATTTTAAAGGACATTGTAGGTGAGGATTTTAAACTGACTCCAACTATGTGTCTGTTAACTGGGGAGAATTGTGACTCTGGAAGACTAACCATTTCCTTTCTTTGCAAAAGGGATCCGAGGTGTATAGTCTTTACAGAATTATTTTCTTAGCTGCCCAGGATTGCCTCATTCACTGCTTAGGGATGAGTCACAAAAGGCTACAGTGTTGCAGTGAGGGTGCTCCACAGTTTGGAAAATATATTTATTCTAACATGTCAGGATTTTTATTTTTTTGCATTTTGTGAACAGTGACTATAATCATCTACTAACCTGATTTGTCTTGCTATTGTTCCTTTCATGAAACTTGATACCATACAATTCCAATTGGCTCAAATATTTAAATAATTTGCTATTGAAGATTTTTAATTGGTTATTTGTGTAGATGGGGTGGTTATGCTGTGTGTCAAGGTAATTCTTGCAATAAAGTAGCTATGTTTAATTAGGATCCATCCACACGTGGAAAACCCGTGTGAACACTTCTGGTGTGTCTTACTAATCTCATCTTCCTTTTGCACACAGAGATGATGACAGTCCTGTGCCTCTTTTATGAGTAATAATTTTATTATGTGTTTCTCAAAACCATCATTTTCCTTGATTATATATCTTTGGTTACATGAGTTTTAAGTAACCTATTGTTACCATTTTTTTTCTATTATAATTATATTAAAAGGTATTTTTTATTAACCACTTCTTTGTCTCAGACTTTTGAACACATATGTGCTGCTGTCTGGGCCTCTATTGTACCAAATTTATTCACTCATTGAACTGCTTATAGAACTTGAAATATTTCAAGTCTGTCTTTTCGTGAGGTGGAAGTGTCACTTTACACGTCTCCAAACATTAATATTTTATGAATATTTTACACATTGGGAGTGTGTCATGGATCATACCTGAAACTAATTATATTCAGGAGCTCAATCTATCTCATAGATACAAAGCAGAGAGAATAACTACCAGACTTTTTTCAAAAGCTTTTTTACCACTCTTTTTCTCTCCCTTGGGCACAATCACCTTATGAGAATATCTCTGACAAGTCTTATAAGCATCTGGAATGTCCCCTAAATTTCATTCACTGATGGCAGAAGAGTTAGGAGTTGGGCTTTTATTTAGTGCTTGGATTATGGTATATATCCTTCACTTCACTCTGATGTGGAATATACATACTGTTTTTGGACTTATGTATTTTCCTCTGAATTAGATAATGGAAAGTATCTTATTACATAATTAAAGTCACTCTCCTACACGACAATCAGTTCTACTAACTCTTAATTCAAATTAAAAACTGAATAATGGTTTGGTCCATGTTCTATTGATCTAACAATTTTTATTTCAGGAGCCATTGACATTCGAGGATGTGGCCATTGATTTCTCTGAGGAGGAATGGGAATGCCTGGATCCTGCTCAGCAGAATTTATATAGAATTTATATAGACCTGCAGCAACCTGGTCTTTGTGGGTGAGCATAACTTTCTTTCAAAATTCCTAATTATCATTATTCAATTTTTTTTCCCTTGAAGTATATCTTTTGGGAACTTCACCATAAGAATGAGTTTCAGATTCATGCTTTCAATAAAAAAGATGGGGTAGTTCTTGGTGCTGACAAGGAAATGTTAATGTTTCTTTTTATCCTTAATGTTTTCCTTTGTTGGCATGATATATATTCTTCACTTCTCATATGGTTGACTTAGAGGAATGCAGTGATGTCAAATATTGTGACCCACATATAGCAGAGGACATAGTTGAGGTAGAGGAGGAAGCCTAAATTCAAAAAGGTTGATTGAGATGCTATACAGCAGAAAACATTTTTGAGAAGCTTTCATTTCTTTCTCTTATTATCATAGAAGAACCTGTTCTGTGTTTTGTGCTTTAAAATTATCTAGGCTCCTGCTTTTCTTCCAGTAATGTCTCCATACATTCAAATTAACAAGAAAAACCTCCCCTTACCATGTTAGTGTCAATATTATCTGACGGCTCTTCCATAACTTTTAAAATATTTTTTAGTTGTTAATGAATTTCCCATTTATTCATATGTGGTGCTGAGGATCGAACCCAGGGCCTTATATGTGCTAGGCAAGTGCTCTACCACTACTCTACAACTCCAGCCCCTTTTCCAGTATTTGCAGGAAAGTTTTGTACATTTATGGAGATCTCTAGGTCAGCCCATTGTAATACATTACTATCATAAGTCAGTTTCTCTAATCTTATTTGTACATTTTTTTTCACTAAAACTTCCTTATCAGAGTTCTTTCTAAATATGTGTAATGGATTTTCTGTGAAATTATCTTCCATGGAATGAAAGTCAAGATGGACAAAGACTGCTCTTTTGAGAGATGGTGTAAGTTGTAGTTGAATAAGAGGATTTGTAAAATAATACATCTCTGGTTATTTACAGTTTGGTTGGTTGGTTTTTTCTTATTTTTTCATTGTGTACAGTAGGATCCATGTTATACACTGGGATTCCTCATATAAGTTAATTGCTTCACAAATTAAGATATGCATGACTCTTGTTTGAATTGCCGAAAATGTTATATGTGCTTTTGCTTGTATAAATATTAAGCCTCTTTTGTCTATGACTTTTGTATTTTATCTTGATTGGCTTTTCATTCTGCCCATGTACGTGGAAATTGAAGTTTTCTATATGTAAATGTAATGGGGATTGATGGCAGTGATACTCTAATGCTAAACTACACCCCAAGCTCATTTTCACTCATAGTTGTAGAGAGATTCTCACTAAGTTATTGAGGATGTCTTGAATTTGCAATTCCCCTGCCTCAGACTTCCTAGTAGCTGAGATTACATGCATGCCCATCATTTGTATACTGATGAGTTTGTTATTATTTATAAAACAAAGACCACATTATTTTAAATGTAGTTTGAAAAATGTTGCAGTTATCTTTTATGTGTTTTTTTTTTTAATTTTCATTATAATCAAAACCACAAAATAAAACTTACTGTCTCCAAAATTTTAAATATTCAGTAACATTAATTCAAACTGTTATGCAATGTATCTCTAAAAATTTACATCTCAAAAAAAAATCAGTTCCTAGGAAGCAAGGGCTCATTTCTGTCTCCCCATCACAAAACCATTCCCTTTTTTTCAGAAATCTTCTTTTTTAGTTTATAGATGTCCTATTCATATAATTCTGCAGTACTCTTTCTGTGACATATTTCAGTTAAACTAGTGTACATACATTTTGTAAGATATGTAATTAGAATAAATTCTTTCACTTCAAAGTTCTATAGTTTTATATTCTAAATTGGCTCATTTGTTCTTTTCAAGGGATATTTGCTTTGCATCCCCCATAATGGCTCTGGTGAATAACATTGTAACAACACTGGTGTGCAATGTTTATAATTGCTATTGATGTGAGGGCTTATTATGACACTCACTCAGAACTCTGTCTACCTGACTCCATGTCTACATTTATAATTGAATGCTGTAACTTTAGTATATTTTTTAGCAGGGAAATATTTCTCTAATTTTATTTGCATTTTGGGGGATATTCATACAGTTTAAAGGACACATTTCTCTGCAAAAAAATTTAACAATGGGAGTTTGAATATTACCTGGAGCCTCTAAAATTAAAAGATGTTTATACTACTTAAAGTAATCTTTCAATTCTTGAAAAACAGCATGCCCAAGAGTGTTCAATCAACTGACACATATTTTTTGAGTTTTGAACATCCCTATCACTTTTGACTTCAAATTTTTATTCCCTGTTAGTTACAAAATAACTATCATTAAATATTTATTAACCTTTGTTTTAATACATAAAATTGGTCTATCCAGCATAATATCCCATTTGTGATTAAGAACAGGAATTCTATAAGTCAACAATAGTTTCAAAATATTTTCAAATTCTTATGCTTTGCAATTACCATTTTGCTTCACTGTATTTCCCTTTTCGGTAAGTGGGGATTGATGTCTCCTAGGATGACAGTGATTCTTGGTTTTCATTCAACTCTCTCAGTGTTTTCTTTGTGTGTTTGGGGAGTAGGATGTTCATTGCAAATGTATTTACTCTTAATTCAGAAACTAGGGAAAGGTTCCTTTTCTCTATTTTGCCTCTTAAAGGTTTTTTTTTAAATTTAAAATGTCTTCTATGTCCTGTAACTGTCTTAAACTATGTTTTGTGTACTATAATTTAGACAGCCCAGGTTTTGTTCAGTCACTTTTGTATGTGTCATTCTAATAACCCTTTGCTTTCAGCATGTGTGTGTCCTTAGACTTAGAGTATCCTGTGGACTACTTACAGTTGTAATTTTTAGAGTTAATTCAGATAGCCAAGGTTGCTTTGATCAGATTTTGTAATCTTACATTTGCCAACCAAAAAAAAAGTCTATAAATGAAGAATCTCCTACTCATACTTTGTATGAGTATTAACTTGACTTCACTTTATTAAAAATTGAATATATTTATGTGTCCTTTCAAAATTATATGATTGTTACAGGTATATATGCCTATTAACAGTTTTGTTTTTATGATTTTGTCTTTCAAATTCTATTCAAAATTACATGTTTTGAGACCCATCATTAAAATAAAGTAGACTTGTTTGTGCCAAGAAATATTTAGAATTTCATATAACTTGTGTTGCTCTGCACACTTACATTTTAGTAAGAAGGATTACATTTCATACTTTGTGGATAACAGATCTAGTGTTGATGAGTAGTGTGTGCATTTCTATATCTTTAAAGTCTTAATTTTCCTTCTCTTTTGAAAGATGGTAGCTGTGAATATTATGTCTTGGTTGATAATTTTATTCTTTCATCCCTTGAAAGTAGCCCTGAATTCCTTTCTGTGTTGTGAAGTTTCGACTAAGGATTTCACAAATATGTAGTTACACATTTCTAGGTGACCCATGCTTTTCTCTTGGATGCTCTCAATATTATGAGTTTTAAAACTTGGATTAAAACCTGCAACTTGGAGATAATTGAGCTACTTGGAAGTTTTATTTTTCATATTTTCTTAGATGTGTTTATTAGTACCGGAAATAGAACTTAAAGGTGATTTAGCACTTTGCATTTTTTACTTTGACTGGCCTTGAAATTTTGATTCTCTGGCTCAACCTCCTATGTTGCTGTGTACAACCACCCCTGTCTCTTTCAGACATTTTCTAAAGAAAGACTTTAAACACATATTTTCTGCTTATTACTATTAACAATTCTTGACTAACTTTTATTCTATCTTTTTGTGTGTTGGTTTACTTCAGTAAACATCTTTGAAATGATAATTTGCTATTCCCTTTGAGTAATTCATAAAAGTTGATTTAGCCATTTTTTTTTTTTTTTTGTTGTTGTTGTTGGTAAGCAGGAACCCCTTTTTGAACAGTCCCCAAATATTTACATGTTTCATACTTTTATTTTTTTAATGAAACAGAAGAAAGTTGGTAGATTTTTGAAATATATTGTAAAGGAGAAAAGGCTGTGTAACACAATTTATCTTCCTCTACTATATTACTCTCCATAGTAAGGTACTCATCTTGGCTACTGTGAACACTAAGATGATTTGGAAAGTTCTCAAGGTAATTTTCTGTGTACATTTTTATTTGAATATTTATATATTTCTGCAGTAATGATGGACTTGGATTTAATAATCCATTCCCCTGCTAATATTCCTTTTTTGCTGTAATTTCCTATGTTTGCAAAATATACTCAGCCCAGTAGAGTAAGTAAACATGATTGTTATTTTTATTTATTTCAGCCATGACTTCTCATCATCCTTGGGAAATTTTACCAGAGCAGGGAATAAAAGAGAGAGAGGGAAGATATGGAAAATCTGACCTTGACTATTTACAACTAAGAAAACAATGGGGAGATATAGGTGAGAGTAAAGTTCAAAAATCATATTACAATAGACAACACCAATTAGTAGTCCCTATTAATGATAAAAATTGTATGGTCAAAAGACACCAGGAACAATTAATGTCTGAAAAAAATTCAATTTATTCCTCTTACTTTTGAGGAGATTTTTATGTTTTTTTAAAGAGAGAGAGAGAGAGAGAGAGAGAGAGAGAGAGAGAGAGAGAGAGAATTTTAATATTTATTTTTTTAGTTTTCGGCAGATACAACATCTTTGTTTTTTATGTGGTGCTGAGGATCGAACCTGGGCCGCACGCATGCCAGGAGAGTGCACTACCACTTGAACCACATCCCCAGCCCAAGATTTTTATGTTTTTAAGAATATATCCACAGCCATTTTAAAGACTATATTTCCTCTGAAAGGAAATGTGGAAAATTTGAAAAGAAATATGGTCCATGCATCAGTTTTTATCTTGGCCAATTATAAGTTAAACTTCCAGTCAAACATTTGCACAGAGAAGATATTTAAGACAGATTTTTAAAAGTGATACTATTGAGAGTTTCTTTACAAAATGTACATTTTTTCTGCAAGAAAACAGTAATTTATCCTTGTGCCCAAGTAGACAATATTAAGAATTGTAGAAAAGTTCCTACTTCCCCACTATTGCTCAATGACAATTCTGATTCAGATTTCTGGAAAGTGCACTATATATATATAATGCTATAAAGTAACACCATTAGCCATGTCTCTACCCTGAGTAATAACCAGGATATTTACATTGGTGATAAAATTATGAATATAGAGAAACTCCTAGTCATTTTCTCAAGAAAATTTACCAAAATTAAAAATGGGTGAAAGTCTTGCTTTAGTACTCATTTAAATATTCATAGTTAAGACAAAACATGCAAGTGTAAGGTATGTGAAAGGGCTCTTAATCACAGTGCAGAGCTTGCTCAATACAAGAGAATTTATAGAGAAGGAGAGCACTATAAGTTTAGAAGATGTTGAGCAAGACAGTGCTTTCATATATTCTGTAAACAAAGCAGATACTATGACAATGATAAACCCTATAAATTTAAAAGAAAGCAAAAAAAAAAAAAAAAAAAAAAAAAAAAAAGTTTAGTGAAAGGTTACAACTTATTAAGCATCAGGGGATTTATACTGAAGAAAAGACTTGTAAATGTAAAAAGTGTAGCAAAGCCTTAAAAGATTATTCAAATCTTACTCAACACCAAAAAATTTATTCTGTAGAGAAGACCTACCAATGTGAAGAATGCAACACACTCAAAAACTTTACTCAACATCACAGTGTTCGTACAGGAGATATGCCATGCAAAGAATGTGACAAAACTTTAAATAAAAGCTCCAATCTTATTTGTCACCAGTGGACACACCCTGGGGAGATGTCCCACATATGTAAACAATTTTGTGAAGCTTTTAGTCAAAAACCAAGCCTTAAAAATCACCACAGGATTCATACTGGAGAGAAGCCCTACAAATGTAAAGTGTGTGGCAAGAGTTTTAGTCAAAAAGCGTCACTTACACAGCACCAGTGAATCCACACTGGAGAGAAGCCCTACAACTGTAAAGAATGTGGCAAAGCTTTTAATACCATCTCATACCATAATTATCACAAAAGGATTCATACTGGAGAGAAGTCCTGCAAATGTTGAGAATGTGGCAAAGCTTTTAATAGCATCTCACATCTTAGTTGCCACAAGAGGATTCATACTGGAGAGAAGCCCTACAAATGTGAAGAATGTGGCAAAACTTTTAGGCAAAGATCATCACTTACTCAGCACCAGAGAATCCACACTGGAGAAAAGCCCTACAAATGTAAAGAATGTGGAAAAGCTTTTAATAGCTTCTCATATCTTGATTGTCACAAAAGGATTCATACTGGAGAGAAGCCCTACAAATGTTCAGAATGTGGAAAAGCTTTTAATACTGTCTCACAACTGAGTTGCCACAAGAGGATTCATACTGGAGAGATGCCCCACAAATGTTAAGAATGCGGCAAAGCTTTTAATAGCATCTAACACAGTAACTATCACAAAAGGATTCATACTGGAGAGAAGCCCTACAAATGTAGAGAATGTGGCAAAGCTTTTAATACCATCTCACACCTTAGTCGCCACAAGAGGATTCATACTGGAGAGAAGCCCTACAAATGTGAAGAATGTGGCAGGTATTTCAATCAAAAATCATCACTTACTCGACACCAGAAAACTCATCCTAGAGACAACTCCTATAAATGAGAAGAATGGCAAAGGTTTTAAAATTGAAGATCACATCTTAGTAAACATTATAGATTTTATACTGGAGAGAAGTTTTACAATGAAATCATTGCATTGGTGTCTTTAAGGATGCATCAACCCTTATTTCACAGTAGTTCCACACTATTTCACACCAGAGATATGATAGCACAGAAATTATACAAGTGTAAAATAGGTTACAGATTCTCCAACACTTGTTCACACCTTATGCAGCACCTCAGAATTCATACAAGTGAGTGGACATGTGGAAAATTTTTTGCAAAGCTTTTGGACATTGATCAAACATTTTTAAAACACTGGAGTATTTATAGCATATAGAAACCCAAAGAATGTGTCCAAGAGTGTATTCAAATTTTAGACATTTTTCAATTTCTTACCTCATACCTGTACCAAATTTGGAATACCATATGTCCAAAGTATATACCTTAGATAATAGCAAACTATTTCCAAAGAAAATCTTGACAAGTATAAAAATTTGTAGTAAATTTCTTATCTATAGCCCCTCCTTTGAAGTATTTGGGACCTAGGAGGGAAAAAAATCATTTAAATGTAGAAAATGGATAATTGCTTTTGACATTTGCTGAAACTTTTCTTAACATCTTGAGGTGATATTGTATACATAAGGAAATACAAGTATAGAATAGTGCATCCCTAAAAGGATATAATTTTACTATAAATCAAAACTTACTAAATATTCTCATTTTTCACAACTGGAGGAAACATAATTCTCATAGTTGATTATTACAGAAGTCTTTTAAGGTTTATATGAAATTTAAATTTTTAGTTTTTATTTTTGTTCTTAAACTTAGGGACACTTAATCAGTAAACTGAATCCCCAGATTTTATTTTCATTCTTATTTAGAGATAGGGTTTGCTAAGTTGTTTAGGGCCTCACCAAGTTATTGAGCCTGGCTTTTAACTTGCAATGCTTCTCATGTCCCTCGGGTTATAGGCATGGACCACCATGCCCATTTTACAGAGCATTTTTACTTATATTTGCAATATGGATGCAACTTATTACTAAATAAAGTGTGAATTTCTTAATGTTAACCTTGTCATGCATTTAATGATGTTATTAGATCACACATCTCCCACTATTCACTTTGCTAATGGATCAAATATAGCAAAACATTCCCTTGGGTAAATAATGCTATAACGTCTCCATTAATTATTTCATATGTTTAATCAAGTTTTATTTGGGGAATATTATTTATGTAAATTATACACTCTTTGTTTGTAATTATGCAAAAATTAAGTTACAGGAAGGACCTAGGAATACTAAAATAATGCCCAGATATCCCTAGTTTGAATTACAACTTTAACATTTCACCTGGTAGTGTTGCAGTACTCCCTAAGGGATCTACAACTCTGGAGAGTTATACAAGCTCCCAATGATGGAGTTAAAAAAGACCCAAGAGACTAGGAGCCAACGTGCATATTCAGGTAAAAAAAAAAGAGGGTTGCTGAAGGGGGAAATAGTCTCAATGTTTCCTGGGGAAACCACGTGGTCCACAGGGACTGAAGAAACCATGCAGTTGCTCATGAATTCCATGACATCACTGAGGAGACTAGACTGACCTCAAGTGTAGGAAAAGCATCCCAATATTGGACCACCTCTTTAGTCTTGGATACCCAGTAGAAAAGTGTAACCAGATACATGTAAAATGATGACTGTAAAAAGAAACAGATATACTATAGGAACATTTATGCCCACACATTTTTTTTTATTTTATTATATATTTTCGCTTTATAGACCTTTTGTTCTACTTAATAACTTACAATATAATATTTGTTATACTTATTGGATTATATGATAGATAGCATGTGTCATGGTATCCCAGACCCCTCTGCAAACCAGTAAATATAAGATACTATAAACTAACCCTGTCCCTCTTCAGATCTTACAGCTCCAGGAGCCCATGACACCACACAGAGAGAAACACAATTTTGATTGAAATAAATCTCTAGACTCTAATCTACACGTCCTGTTCAAAAAGTAAAAACACAATATTCTCTTCATATGTGAGTATATGAACAAAACACCATCCACAAACATTTCATTTAACTTTATTTGGGAAAATAAATATTGAAATGATAAGTTCTAGGAGAATAATATTCACACCATTCTTTATTCCAAAATGTAAATCTCTAGGTTTCATGCTTATCTCCACTCCATGTTATTTTACACAGAAAATTGGCTTCATTTTACATATGAGAGTTTTAACTATAAGGCCCAGAGGGAAGATTCAGTACTAGAGGTGTTAGGAAAATACTAAAGATCTTCCCTTTCTATGTGCCTGAATGATGTCTGCATATTCTTGATGCAACAGCTAAAGAACGCCAATATCTCAATGCATCTGGCTCAGTGGCGCAGTCATTGGAACCCCAATTTATTTAGTTATCTCAAGGCTATCACTCCCTCCTCTGGTATCTGACCTGTTCTTGACAGAGTGTTCTTCAGGGGATCACTAGGTCATGCAAGCTCTTAGAATGAAGCTTTCCTTTTTCTAACTTTTATTTATTCAGCCACACTTTAAATATAAGTTAGAACAAGACTTCAAACTCTCACCTGTGGAGGGTATGCCCTGCCCAGCACTTCCCAGTCAGGACCCTGAAAAGTTGTTTAGGAAACCCAAACAGAAAATCTATGTACTGGGGAGTCCCCATCTGGCAATACATTTGCCTGTGTCTGTTACTTTTGCTTTCTCTCTTGCTTTCATATTATTACTCAAAAAACACTCTCTTCCTTATCTATTGGATCTGACTTGCCATGTTGAGCAGCTACCCACATACTTAATGTCACAAACACATGTATGTGTAATCTAATCAGTAACTAGTGTATCTTTCAACTGCATATTTTTTTATTGCATGGGAATGGAAATTGAGAATGCTTTGAGTGCACACAGAACTATTAATAATATTCATAACATTGCTGTGTAATATTTTCTCTATGCTCAACTTGTAAGTACTGTTCTTGTGCTGCTTTGGAAAACAAATAAGAGTCACAAATCAAAAGTTTTGTGATAATAGATAGTTGCACAAACTGACTTGGGCAACTCTATTTACCATTGTTATTTTGTATGAGCTCAAGGTACTCTTTTATACTTTTATTTAATCTTAATGACATTAGCATTTATTAAAAAGTTTTTAAATCACAAAACTTCTCTGTATACAAATTTTCCCTTACCATTTTAAAATTTCTTACTCTTTTTAGGTATATATGACAGTAGAGCAAATTTTGACATATTACACATACATGGAGTAAAACTCATTTTAGTTAGCATTCCATTCTTCAGGTATACATGATGTGGACCTTCACTTGTGGTGTATTTACATATGAACATAGAAAAGTTGTGTCTGATTCATTTTACTGTCATTTCTATTCCTATTTCCCTTTTATTCCTTTCATTCCAACTTTGTCTAATCCACTGAATTTCTATTCTCTCCCCCACCCTTGAGTGGTTTAGCATCCGTGTATATTATATATTATATGTAATGTGTGATTCATTCTACTATCCTTCCTATCCCCATATCCCCTCCCCTCCCTGCACTCCTCTCTACTTAGTCTAAAGTAACTATTCTTCCCCACCCCCCATTGTGAGTTAGCATCCACTTGTCAGAGAGAATATTTGTCCTTTGTGATGTGTGTGTGTGTGTTTGTTGGCTTATTTCACTTAGCATGGTATTCTCCAACTCCATACATTTGCCACCAAAAGCCATATTTTCCTTAATCTTTAAAGCTAAATAATATTCCCTTGGTGGGGGGAATATATATAATCACATTTTATTTATCCATTCATCTGTTTAAGGACACCTAGTTTGGTTCTATGGTTTAGCTATTTTGAATTGTGTTGCAATGAACATCGATGCGGCTGTGTCCCTGTAGTACGCTGTTTTTAAGTCCCCTTAAGGGTTAGCTGGGTCAAATGGTGTTTCCATTCTGGTTTTGCAAGGACTCTTCCATACTGCTTTCCATGGTGTTTGCACAAATTTGCAGTCGGTGCCATGAATGATGTGTGAGTGTTCCTTTTCCCCCACATCTTCACCAACATTTATTGTTGCCTGTATTATTAATCATTGCCATTCTGACTTAAGTGAGATAAAATCTTCAACTAATTTTGATTTAAGTCTTCCTAATTGCTAGATGTGTTGAACGTTTTTTCATGTATTTTTAATTGATTATATTTCTTCTGTAAAGTGTCTGTTCAGTTACTTGGCCCATTTGTTAATTGCGTTTTGTTGTTGTTGTTGTTTTTTAAGTTTTGAGCTCTTTATATACCCTAGAGATTAATGCTTTATCTGACGTATGTGTGGTAAAGACTTTATACAAATTTGTAGGTTCTCTCTTCACATTATTGTTTCTTTTGCTGAGAACGAGCTTTTTTAGCTTGAATCTATCCCATTTATTGATTATTGGTTTTTAATTCTTGTGCTGTAGGGGTCTTGTTATGGAAGTCAGATTCTGGACCAACATTCACCTCAGATTTTTAAATAGCATCCTAAGTTCATGAATGTTTCATTTTTATTGTTTCTCATACTATCTTGCCTTATAGATGTTCTAAAGGGTCATGAAATGATCTAGCTTCACATGCATGATTTTCTGATGATTGTTATTTTTCAATATGTAGCTGCAGATTAATTAAAGCACATACGTGCCTTGTATAGGAAATATTCCATCAGTAGATCAACATCAAATAGTATAATATATATAAAATATATAAAAGCCTGGATTCAAATTCATGCACATCCACTCTAGAGCTTGGCCAATAAAACTTATTCTATACTAGTTCTACATTATATAACCTCCATGAAAGCTGTTGTAAATCCAAAGCCTGAGACCCACTCCCCAGACATTCTTTTTTTTTTTTAAGGGAGGGACGACAAAGATTAAACTCAGGGACACTCAACCACTGAGCCAAATCCCTTGCCCTAATTTATTTAGAGACAGGATCTCACTGAGCTTCTTAGTAAATCTCTTTCACTGAGACTGGCTCTGAATTCATGATCCTCCTCCCTCAGCCTTCCAAGCTGCTGAGATTACAGGCATGTGCCACCATGCCCAGTTCCCTGAGAGCCTTCTTTAACTGGTTGGAACCCACTTGTTCAGTGTATTTTGACCTAATCCACACAACTAGAGATGAAATTATTTTCCTCTTTATTAAAAATCAGGACAACTTAGACAAAGAGATTGGATTTAACAGCACCTACTTACACAGCAAGTCCACATTACAACAAAGGTTTGGTCTGCAATTCTCCACCTCTCCAAAGAGCTCTTCTTAGCTACACAAAGTTGGCAGTACTGGCCAACACTCTGTCATGGCTCATTCCAGAAGCCTCTCAGGAGGTGAGTGTGTATGATGGACAGTATTCCAGGTGGCACCTTGGTGATCATTGGGCCATGCCATAGAGTAAGGCAGAGTCCAGGTCAAAGGCACAAAACTTTAATGTGGCTGGTCCAGGATGGGAGCTGCCTGAGGGAATGCTTTTTCTCTGCCCTTGATGTCTTGCCTAACTGTGCATATGCTGAAATACTTGTTCAATGACTTGCACTCTTTTTCTGTTTTATGTTTCCCTCTCATGTGGCTTTGGAGGTCTCATGCTTTGGCAATCATTGTGACTTTCTTCTTCAGTTTTCCAACTTCCCTCAGCCCATCCATGTGGAATTTCTGCCTGTGGATATTACAGTTTTCTTTTTATATATTTCCATTTAGTCCAAGATTCTAATTACCTCTAGAAAGAACAAATGCTTCATTCATTATCATGCCTGTACTAACCCTTCACATGTTGATAAGAGTGGTGATCAAGAATTATCTTCTGATGTCTACAACTGGAACGTAAGTGGGTCCACTTGAAATGACAGTCCTTTCTTTTGACAACAGATAATGTGGCTCCATTTTCATATAGGGTTTTAATGTATATATATTATATTATATTACCAAGGAAACTGAGCCTACTTTTACATGGTTTCTCTCAGAGAAGGTGGAGTTGATCGTGTAGGATCCTTAGAGTGGACTCCAGCTCAAACTCTGCCTTGGCTCTCACTAGATTCCAAATGCCTGGGTCTACAACATGTGACCTACAGCTCTACCTCTACTTTTCTATTTTTCCATTTTATATTAGATTAATTTTAATATTTCACTCAGGCTTGAACCACAGAACTCTCACTTTGGAAAGGATGACATAGAGAACCATCACTACCCCAAAATAGGGGTGCTCCATGTGCAAACTAGGGAAGAGGGGCCGTTCACACTGTTAGGCAGAGATCCTTCAGGGCAACAGGGAAACTATGGGGGTGCCAGGAGTCCCTCACACCAAAGTAGAGGCATTATAAATTGTGGACGAGATTTGGACTAATTTGATCTTAGGACAAGAATTAGAGTAATTTAAGTTTCCTTATCAACATGATGAGAAAATGATCTCAATCAAGATCCCTTTCCAGATATGTCCAGGAAACTCAGAGTTTGGAGCCCAGCTGTCTCAGGACTGGTCTTATCCATCAGAGAAGTAAAATTTAGATACAGATGACATGTCCCCCTTGGGAAGCCACAGTTCTTGCCTTCTTGGGACCTTCTTGCTTTTCTACAGACATTAAAATTACAAACCTGCAGAGAGAGGACTTAAACAAATCCTTTCCAGAAAGCCTACAAGTGTTTGTTCTCTGCTCAGCTGCACAGAGTCTTTCCCAGCTTAATCACCTGAATAAGTACCTGCGTGTCCTCAGATGAAGAGTTAGTGTGGGTTTTAAAAAAGACATGGGGAAAGAAAACTTGGTCTAGTGATATTTCCCAGTAGCTTCAGAGGAGACATTCACTCCAACAGTCCTAATGAGCCCAGAGGACTGTGTGTTTTGTGTGGTTCAATGAGGATATTGACTAAGGATGTTTGCTTCTTTGAGATCCTGCTAAAATTAGTCATTTTTACAGGGAATGTCAGTTTTACTTTTTCATTTTTTTAAATTTAGTAACTTCATGTGACACAACTTACATATGCTATATCATGTAGAGATTTTAAACACTACTAATTTGTATACTTATTGCCAGGGAATTAATAAGTTTTAATATTTTTATTATTGATAATCTTGCCTTGGCCATTTCATAGAACAATCATTGTTGTTTGAGTAATTGTAGATTTTGAAATATTTAGAAGGAAATAAGGTTCTATATTCAAAACCTCATGTCCTCATGTCCCCTTGCTACTGACTAAGGTAAAAAAAACATGAGCATGGTTAAAAATTTTCTTTCAGTTAGTAAATGTCAAATAAGGGACCATGATGAGAAGGAAGTACAGTAAATATTTTTTAAAAACAAATTAATGTGCTGGTAAATTCCAATTCATGGTTGCAAATTATAGACTTGTGGATACAACTCACAAGAATTTGGAAAAAAAATATTTTTATCTATTAGTCCTTTCTTTTTTAATCACTAAAAATAACTTTTGCAAAATTTAACAATGGAAATGTGTAAGAGGAACATTCAGGACAGTTGAAACCCATCCTGCCCTGGTCGCTTTTAGATTTTTTTTTCCAAAATTCAATTTTTTGTGTCATTAGGATCACATTTATCTGTGTATCCTATCTCCTTTTCTTGTCACCAATACACAAAGAACAAGATAAAGCAGGATGTAACTCTTCCATCATACCATCACTCAGAGAAACAGACCCTCTGGCAGGACCACGTGAGTTTCTCAGTAATGGGAGCTTTGGGTCTGCAGAGAAGTGCATGGGCATTCTTGTCCCTTGAGGAGGTCCACAGAAAGGGTAGAGGAGAGTTTGGCTGTGGATTCTCTAATCAAGACCTCCAGAGACCAAGCAGGAATCAGGTCTGATTTTATTGTGCAGTTACCATGTATAGGTACTCAGGCAGTACCTAAGCAAAATATAGACAGCCACCAATGCAATGTCTGCTAACTGTCCTTGCAGTGAACAATCAACAAGTGGGACTGCAACAGGTGGCCTCATACTCAGAGCTGTGCCAATAGTTTAAGCAGTTTGCCACTCACACGCCTAGCATGGGGAGTGGCCTGCCATGTAGACACCCTTAACCTATGCCCTGTATGCAGTACTCCATGCACTTGTCCCCACAAAGAAGAACCTCTGGAACTTCTTCTTTCTTGACTTTAAAGAACAATTTCTCTTCTAGTGGCTTTTCTCAGGAGAAATTTAAAATAATGGTAATAAAAATATCATAGATGTAAGTGTGAACCCTGAGCTATATTTTAAAACCCTGACAATTTACAAAAGCAACCCATGATTCTCACCTCTACTTCTCACAAAGAGCTGCCATTCGTTCAGTCAAGTCTTGCCCAGGGTTTGCTCATCATGTTACTGGAGGGTGTGTTTTGAAGCAGAGGTGCTGGGGTGGCCACCTCTCTGAGGTGGCAGTCATTTCTTCCTAGTGCACTTCATCGATTCCCAGCACACAAAAGCCACAGGTAAGAGGTTTCTGCCTAGGCTGACATCAATCCCAAGCCCACTTGCTTGAAGCAAGTCCAGTCTCAATTCTCAATCTCCCTTTTGTCTGTTTTTACTTTACTGAATACCAAGGGGACATGGGGAGGGTTGGCTGTAGTGCTGAAGCTGAGCTGTGTGTTGAGGACAATCCCAAGCTGTAAGTCTGCACATGAGTTGCTAAGGGGCGAGGAAATAGGATCTGTCACCCCTATGAGCAGGATGGTGCTCACACTGCATATGGGAGAAGAGATGTTTCTTCCTCTCACTTTCACCCTGGAATGTGCCCACCCAGAGCGTACAAATAACCCTAACTTGCAGTGGGGTGTCCTTCTCCTGTAATTCTCTCTACTTCTGGTCCTGAGCACCAGCTCGTGTCCACTGCCTTAGCAGTCCTCACTAGATGGTTGCAACACAGATGATGGTGCATGCATCATACAGCCACCCCTGACTTTAGTGACAGCACCATATCTATCATGACTCCTTCCTGGATCCACATACTAGAGGGAGCCTTTACTATCAGCTCTAACAAACAAAACTTCTGATTTTTTTTTTTTGAAAATTTCTTTTTCATGTGTGATCTGTTTTTTCTCATCTCCTCACTTGGCCTTTCCTTCCTCTTACCATATGTGAATTCTTCAAATGTAATCTATGTCAGAAATCTGTGTTTGATTCCCTGTGATTTACACATCCTTCCACACAGAATGCCCACTCTGGGAGGCAGCTTCATTTCTCCAGTGCATAAAGGACTTGAGTGTCCAGTACGATAGGGCATTCCGGGACCAAGCTGGAAGCATCACTCCATAGACACTTTTTTGAGGGGTGTTTCTCAGATTACCTCCCTGATGTCAGAGAGCTTGTGTTATGTCTCATGATCTCCTGGACTATGTTGTGCCAGGCATAATGTGCACAACTGGGAAGGTACATAGCTCAGGATTTCAGTCATCTATTAATCATTCCCATTCCCCAGGATGCTTCTTAACAACAATGGAACCTCAGCAGGGACATTACTATAGATATCTCTTCACACACTACCATGATATATTTACACAATTTTAATCATACTTGATGCACATCATTTAGTGATGATTGTGGTTCAAAACTGAAGCTAGCAGAATGACCAGACTGGGCTTTCTCCTGGCACTTTCCCGTATGAAGATTAGTTCTCCTCATTATTACCATGATATATGTACACAATTTTAATCATATATACTTGATGCACATTATTTAGTGATATGATTGTAGTTCAAAACTGGAGATTGGTCATCCTGCAGACTACTTTCTCCTGGCACTACCTGTATGAAGATTAGTTCTCCTTATGATTGCATGAAATTGTGTCCCTTTCTTTGAAGCATACTATCAGGAAAGGGTCTAAATTTTTCCTGATACAGTTATCGAAATTTATCATCAGCAAACAATTTTCCAACAGTTTCAAGGCAATGAACAACCCATCCATGAGTTCGTGACTATTACTGCAAATTCATGGCACCTGCACACTCCTGTAGGTATGACTCCAGATTCCTCAGTCACACTGACCTTAAATTCATCCAATGGCCTTGAGACACACATGATTAAAACATGTCATTTAATGAGTGTTAGAAAACTTGGATTGTGTAAGATTCAAAAGTTTAAAACAAATTAAAGCAGATTCTGTGTGTCACAGAAAAGTGATAAAATGCAGTTTTTCGTTTCAAATACAGTCTTTTCATTTTGTTGTTGTTGAGACAAGGCAATTTTAAAACCCTGTTTCTTTCTTTTGTATACCACAGATTGAACCCAGGGCACTTAGTCATTAAACTATCTCACCAGCAACTTTTTATATTGGAGGAAAATCTTGCTAAGTTACTGAGCTTTGGCATTCCAATCCTCTGATTCCTGAGCCAATGGGATTTTAGGCATTTTGCCTCACCTAAAACAATTTTAAGTTATTTTTTACATGCTAATATAGATCTATTTAAGCTTATACTATAAAAATATTTATATAACATTTGACTTACGTAAAATAATTTCATAAGAATTGGCATATGCCATTTATATATAGATCTCACCAAAAAAGACCTAAGGCCTAGTGTTTAAATGTGAACCCTAAAATATTTTGGGGGGTACCAAGGATGAAACTCAGGGGTACTCAACCATTGAGCCACATCCCCACTCCTATTTTATATTTTATTTAGAGACAGCATCTCACCAAGTTGCTCAGGGCCTTGCTGTTGCTGGATTTGAACTCGCCATCCTACTTTCTTAGCCTCACAAGGCACTGGGATTATATTTTACAATTTTTAAATTTATATTGTTTTTTTCTGGACTTACCATGGGAGATTGTCTTTTTCACCCTGGAATGTGCCCACCCAGAAAGTCCAAAGAACCCAAACTTGCAGCGGGGTGTCCTTCTCCTATAATTCTCTCTACTTGTGTCCTGACCACCAGCTGGTGTCCACTGCCTGAGCAGTCCTCACTAGATTGTTGGAACTCAGATGATAGTGCATGTATCATACAGCCACCCCCTGACTATAGTGACATCAGCATGGCACCATATCTAGCATGACTCCTTCCTGGCTCCAGATATTAAAGGGAGTCTTAACCACAAGTGTCCCCCAGTCTTTACTATCAGCTCTAACTAATTTTTTTGTGAAAATTTCTTTTTCATGTGTGAACTGTTTTTCTCATCTCCTCCCTTGGCATTTCCTTCCTTTTACCAAATGTGAATTCTTCAAATGAAACCTATTTCAGAAATCTGTTAGATAACCTGTGATTTACACATCCTTCCACACAGAATTCCCCCCATGGGGGGCAGCTTGATTTCTCCAGTGCATAAAGGACATTAGTGCACAGTACAATAGGGACCTGGACCTCCATAGACCCTTGTTTGAGGGGTGTTTGTTTCTTATTATCTCCCTGATGTTAGAGAGCTTTTCTCATGATCTCTTGGTCTATGTTATGCCAGGCATAATGTGCACAGCTGGGAACATACATAGCTCAGGATTTCAGTCATTTCTATGAATCATTCCCAGGATGCTTCTTAACAACAATGGTATCTCAGCATTGACATTACTATAGATATTTCTTTACAACACTACCATGATATATGTACACAATTTTAATCATATCACTAAATGATGCACATCAAGTATATAAGATTTGGTTTAAAATTGAAAATACCAGAATGACCAGACTGTGGTTTCTCCTCGCACTACATGTATGAAGTTAGTTTTCCTTAGGATTGCATGAATTTGTGTCCCATTCTTTGAAGCATACTATCAGGAAAGGGTCTAAATTTTTCCTGATACTGATATAGAAATTTACCATCAGAAAACAATTTTCCAACAGTTTCAAGTGAATGAACAATCAATCCATGAGTTCTTGACTATTACTGCAAATTCATGGCACCTGCACACCCCTGTTGGTATGACTGCAGATTCCTCAGCCACATTGACCTTAAATTTATCCAATGGCCTTGAGATGCATGTGATTAAAATATGTCATTTAATGAGTGTTAGAAGACTTAGATTTTGTAAGATTCAAATGTTTAAAATGCATTAAAGCAAATTCTGTGTGTTACAGAAAAGTGATAAAATGCAGTTTTTCATTTTAAATTCACATTTTTTTTTGTTGAGAAGGCATTTTTAAAACCCTGCTTCTTTGTACCACAGATTGAACCCAGGGCAAGTAGGTGATTAAATGTGAACCCTAAATTTTTTTGGGGGGTGTACCAGGGATTGAACTCAGGGGCACTCAACCATCAAGCCACATCCCCACTCCTATTTTGTATTTTATTTAGAGACAGGTTCTCACTGAGTTGCTCAGGGCCTTGCTGTTGCTGGCTTTGAACTCACCATCCACCCAAGGCACTGGGATTACAGTTTACAATTTATAAATTTATATTCTTTTTTTCTGGACTTATCATGGGAGATTGTCTTTTTTTAGTGATTTTTTATATTCCACAAATCCTGTATGTTTGCACTCATGTTGAAGCTGAAAAAGATGATCACAAAGAACCACAAAAGAGAAAAGCTTCTTATATCTGTTATAAGAGAGACAGTTGTCAAGGAGTGCTGAAAAGCAGTTAAGAGGGAAAAATAACTCTTAGGTTTTACAGTACATAGTTTGAATTGTATAAGTAATTATTAGACTGTGGACATTCTAACAAGAGTTTGCAGGTTTCAAACTTCAAAGTATTATTTTAGAAGGTGGAAATTGTGCTGATTTGATGACTACACGTTTAATTGCAATGCTGAATCCTATGTAAATACAAATAGTAGATACACATTAAAAATTAAATAATTAACACTTCAAGTCATGTAGTAAAAATAAACAAATATGGCTGGAAATACAAATCACGTCTCAATAGTAACCCTAAATGTTAGTGGCTTAAACTCACCACCCAAGACATAGGTTAGTAGACTGGATTTAAAAAAAAAAAAAAAAAAAAAAAAAGATCCAACAATATGCTGCCTACAGGAAACTCATTCTATGGGAAAAATCATACCACTCACATGAACCTCAAAAACAAGCAGGGGTGTTCATACTCATATCATATAAAGTAGACTTCAAGCCAAAGTTAATCAAAAGGGATAAAGAAGAACATCTCATAGTGCTCAAGGAAATCTTACACCAACCAGACCTAACAATCATTAATACACACACACACACACACACACACACACACACACACACACACACACCCTAAACAATGGTGCAGCTATGTTCATCAAACAAACCTCTTCTCAAGAGTCAAATTAACCACAACACAATGATCTTGGGTGACTTTAACACACCTCTCACCATTGAACAGACATTCCAAACAAAAATTTAATAAACTATAGAGCTCAATACCACAATTAATAACTGAGACTTAACTGACATATATAGAAGAGATCAACCAGCATCAAGTGGATACACTTTCTTAGCGCATGGATAATTCTCAACAATAAACCATATACTATGCTGCGGGGCAACTCTTAGCAAATATAAAGAAGTAGAGGTACTACCATATATCTTATCAGATCATAATGGATTAAAATTGGAAATAAATGAGAAGAATACAAAATTCTGCATCCAATGGAGACTGAACAAGATGCTACTGAATGAACAATGGGTTACAGAAGACATCAAGGAGGATATTAGAAAATTCTTAGAATGTAAACTAGAACATACTCACAACAGCAAAATCTTTTGGACACAATGAAAGCAGTACCAACACGAAACTTCATTGCATGGAGTTCATTCCTCAAAAGAAGAGAAAGTCTACAAATAAGAGACATCACACTACATCTCAAAATCCTAGAAAAAGAAGAACAAATGATTATCAAAAACAGTAAAAGCCTAGAAATAATTGAAATTAGAGCTAAAATCAATGAATCCAAACAAAAAGTTGGTTCTTTGAAAAATAAAATTGACAGACCCTTTGCTTTGCTAACAAAGAGAAGGAGAGAACCCAAATGACTAGCATACATGATGAAAAAGGCAATGTCACAACAGACACTACAGAAATGCAGAGGATAATTAGAAATTATTTTGAAAACATATACTCCAATAAAATAGAAGACATTGACAAATTTCTTAAGACATATGATTGCCTAGATTAAATTGTGTATGTCTTCCCAATTCAAACAGACCAATATCAAGTGAGGAAATTGTAGAAGCAGTCAGAAGCTTAACAACCAAGAAAAGCCCAGGGCCAGATGGATACACAGCTAAGTTCTACAAGTTTTTTTAAAGAAGAACTAATATGCTTCAATTTATTTCAGGAAATAGAAAACTAGGGAGTACTTCCACACTCATTCTATGAGGCCAAAATCACCCTGATCCCCAAATCAGGCAAGGACACATCAAAGAAAACTTAGATGCAAAAATTCCCAGCAAAATTCTGGCAAATAAAATGCAAAAACATATCAAAAATATTGTGCACCATGACCAAGTGGGATTCATCCCAGGGATGCAAGGTTGGTTCAACATACAGAAATCAATAAATATAATTCATCACATCAATAAAATTAGAAAAAAATAAGAATCATATGATCATTTCAATAGATGCAGAAAAAGCATTTGACAAAACACAGCATCCTTTAATGCTCAAAACACTAGAAAAACTAGGGTAACAGGAACATATCTCAACATTATAAAGGCTATCTACACTAAGCCCCAAGCCAACATCATTCTAAATGGAGAAAAATTAAGGCATTCTCTCTAAAAACTGGAACAATACAGGGATGCCATATTTCACCACAGTTTTTGAAACACTGGCCAGAGAAATTAGGCAAAAGAAGAACTTAAATTAGCACTATTTGCTGAACATATGATTCTATACCTAGAAGACCAAAAAGCTCCACCAGAAAATTTCTAGAATGAACTCAGCAAAGTAGCAGGGTATAAAATCAATACACATAAATCAAAGGCATTTCTGTATATTGGTGACAAATCCTCTGAGAAGGAAATGAGGCAAACTACTCCATTTACAATAACCACCACACACACACACAAAAAAAAATACTTGGGAATCAAGTTAACTAAAGAGGTGAAAGATCATACAGTGAAAACTACATAACCATAAAGAGATAAATCAAAGAAGACCTTAAAAGATGCAAAGATCTACCTTTTTCTTGAATAGGCAGAATTACTACTATCAAAATGACCATACTACTGAAAGCACTACACATGTTCATTGCAATTCTGATCAAAATAACAATGGCATTCCTCATAGAGAATCATTCATAGCAACCATGAAATTCATGTGGTATATTAAGACACCAAGAATAGCCATAGCAATCCTTAGCAGGAAGAGTGAAGCAGGTGGCATCAATATACCAGAACTTAAACTATACTACAGAGAAACAGTAACAAAACCAGCATGGTATTAGCACCAAAACAGACTGGTAGACCAATGGTACAGAATAGAGGACACAGAGACTAACACACAAAATTACAATTATCTTATATTAGACAAAGTTGCCCAAAGCATGCACTGGAGAAAAGATTGCATATTCAACAAATGGTGCTGGGAAAACTGGAAATCCATATGCAACAAAATGAAATTAGACTCCTGTCTCTCACCATGCATGAAACTTAACTCAAAGTGGATCAAGGACCTAGGAAATAAACCACAGACTGTGCATCTAATAGAAGAAAAAGTAGGTCCTGATCTCCATCATGTGTGATTACGCCCCAACTTCCTTAATAAGATTCCTATAGCACAAGAATTAAAACCAAGAATCAACAAATGGGATGGAATCCAACTAAAAAGTTTCTTCTCAGCAAAAGACACAATATGTGAGGTGAATAGAGAGCCTACATCCTGGGAGCAAATCTTTACCTCTCACACATCAGATAGAACACTAATCTTGAGGATATATAAAGAACTCAAAAAGCTAAGCACCAAAAAAAATCATAACCCAATCAAAAAATGGGCCAAGGACCTGAACAGATACTTCTCAGAAGAGGATATACAATCAATCAAAAAATATCTAAAAAAAATATTTATCATCTCTAGCAATTAGAGAAATGCAAATCAAAACTACTCTAAGATATCATCTCACTCCAGTCATCATGGCAGCTATTTTGAAGAGAAATTAAAATAACTGTTGATGAGGATGTGGGGGGAAAAGATATTCATCTGAATATCACACCAGCCTTGTACTAGGCTATTTCTACACACTGTTTATAATATTAAAACAAGCTCAGAGTACTGAAGTGAGTGCCCTGGGCCACATACTGGTGAGCACAACCACGGCCCCACTCTCTGCTCTCCCACCATCTTCACCATCTCCAAGTCAAGAAATGAGGGATCTCAGTGCTTGACAGGGAAGTGTTCTCTGGGCATATTATGCTTTTGGTAATGAGATACTGTCCCAGAAGGTACAAAGAGATGAACCAGGGAGAGGAAGGGTTCACCCAGCTGAGCATAATCCTCAACTTCAGCCTGGACCCCATAATCATCTCATCAAGTATTCTGGCCTAGGATGGGTCTGAGGCCTCTTTGCACACTTGTCAGGCAAAGGAGTCTGGGTTCTTACTGAAGGGCATTTGCTCATTTCAAACTCACCATCCAGCCTCCTGGGAGCTACAAATGGCCTTTATCAAACAGTCCAGGTGTGTACTTGCTCACCCTAGTCTCCCAATATACCTTCTTATTTGCCCAGATTGGCTGTTGTCCACTATTACTATTTAATTAGTAATCCATGCATGCCAGACGAGGAGTTGCCTTTTCCAGGCCAGAAAAAAAAGGTGGTGAGATGTTGTTGGCATCATTCAGCATTGCTATTCTACCAAAAAGTGAGGAGATGGAGGCTGGCTCCTCCAACTGGACAAATGGGCAAACACAGTGCTATTTCTGCAAGAAGGCTTGTACCTGAAGACCTGATTGGAAGCTGCAAGAAGCACAAAGTAAAACCAGAACTTGTCACAGGACTATGCACATGGGTGTTTTGCTGTGTCCAGAGAATCTCAGAACCTGTGGAGACTTACCTATGCAGCTGGAAGTTAGTGTCCACTCTCTCTCCTTATTTCTTTCATTTCTGCTGCTATAATTCATGACAGAAAGAAAGAAAAACTCAGTTTCTCCTTCTCTATTTCTTCCATGACTTTGTCTTACTTTTCCCCTTAATTTTCTCTATGGGATTCTGACTGTGTTTAACAAGGTTAGTCCACATCATGTGCCCATAGGGTACCCACCAGCTTCAGCATCTGGAACCATTTTTGCCATCAAGAATAGGAACAAACGAGGAGCTCAATTGGTGCTAACAGTGTTTCCTGAGATATCTTCTCCACCGTTGGGGCCTTGGGTTCACCTAGTGGAGGAGTCAACCTTGAGCTAGGAAATATGGGCTCTCTGTGCTTCTGATTTCTGTTTTCTCTGTTTCTTTAGCTAAGTCACTTCTAACTCTGGACCTAAGGTCATCACATGAGAAGCAAGGATGTTGGATGTGCATTCATTTTTTGGGATGCCATAACAAACAACTACAAACTGGGTGGCTTACACAAGAAAAATTTATTTTCTCACTGTTATGGAAGCCTGAAGTCCCAGACTTAGGGGTCAGCAGTGTTGGTTTCTCCCGAGGCCTCTCACTGTACTTACAGGTGCTGTAAACAACTTCCCTGTATTCAGATGGTTTTCCCTTGAAGTGTACCTGTGTACACTAATCTTTTTTTTTTTTTTTTTCTTTTTTTTAACTTTATTGATTGATTGAATGCTGAGTATTGAACCCAGGGTCTTGCACATGTGAGGCAAGCACTCTACCACTGAGCCATAACCCCAGCCCCCTAATCTTTTCTTATACAGACACCATTTGTATTGGGCCCATCCTGATGACCTCATTTTACTTTAATTATCTCTTTAAAGACCCTATTTCCAAATTATGAGATATTGGGGTCCTGACTTTAACATCTGAATGTTAATGGCACACAATTTAGAGCATAGCAGACCAGATGAGCATTGCCTAAAGCATGGGCTGCTGCTACTGGTGAAGAGGACTTCATGTCAATACAGAAATAGGACTTGGAGAACAGTCCATTCTTCTGGGCACTTGAAGAAGGAAATATTCAGCTTGATACTAATGTTTCTTTAACATCTTTTTGACACATACCAGTACAGATAGAAAGCAGGCTGCAGACACAGGGCCTTAGAAGGCATCCATATATGTATTGGTTACCTATTGCTGTGTAACAAATCACCCTCAAACTCTAAGTCCTAAAAAATGCACCTTTGTTATACCACAGTTTCTAGGTTCAGAAACTCAATAGTGACTTAGGTGGGTGTTTCTGATTCATTCTGTCTCATGGGTTGCAGTCATCTGAACGCTTGACTGATACTTGTGCATGCACTTCTAAGGAGGCTCAAGGTGGTGCTGTTAGTTGGCAGGAGCACTCAGTACTTTATCTTCCAGGCCTATGCACAATCTACCTGAGTATCTTCACAGTGTGGTGGCTGACTTCCTACATAATGAGCAATAGGGAAAACCAGAGATCAAGGAGAAAGTAGCATTTCTTATATTTAGCCTTGGAAGCCACTTTCATAGAATCCTATTAGGATTCTGTGGAATGATAGGATACAGTTGAGCCCTACTCATTGTAAAAGGATCTCCACAGAGGCATAAGTATCATAGATCACTGGGAGCATCTCAAGACTGGTACACTAGAAATTCATAAGTTTTATCTTCTGATTAACTATTTTGTCCATTGCCTCATTTTTATTTCTATACACAGAAAATGCTTATTAGCATTTTGTACTCTTTTGAATGGCATGCTTTCTGTGTTATTGTATAACCCACTTTTTTACTCAATATTATGTTTTTGAGATCTACATTGGTATAGTCTGATTCCTTCATTATTTTGTGAGTACATGCCAATTTTCTTTATTTTTTCCCTATCAATGGTCATTTAGATTGTCTCCAACTTTTGCTCTTATGACAATAAAAATCTTTGTACCTGCCCTAGGATAAATAATGAGAAGAGAAATTGCTGATTTTACAATCTGTGTATCTAATTGTCAATTGTCCCTTAGAATAGTCACATTGATTTCACTGCTATCTCCACAGAGTAGAGATGTTTCCATTTCTCTTCAATATATCCAACTCACTCTGTTGCCAGGCATTTAATTTTTGCAAATCTGAAAGATAAAGAAATATTTTCATTATTTTTAATTGTGGTTAAAACCACATCAAATTTCCCAACATAGCCATCTTTAAAGTGACCAGTTCATAGTGTTAACTATATTCACATTGTTGTGGAACAGATCTCTAGAAATTCTTTCTCTTGCAAAACTGAAACCTCCATTCATTCAACAGCTCTCCATTTGCCCTCTCCTCCATTCCCTGGCTGCTACAATCCTTTCTGTTGTAGGAATTTGACTACTTAAGATACATACAGATGCCTATATAGTACATATTGGTATTTTTGCATCTGGCTTTTTTTTTTTCTCTCAGCATAGTGACCTCTGTGTACATAAAAATTGTGGTATGTGACAGGATTTCCTCCTTTCTGAGGTTGCATAATGTTTTATTGTATATACATACCACATTTTCTTTCCTTATTTGTCTATAGGTAGAAATTTGTGTTGGTTCCATACCTCGGCTATTTTGAAAAATGATACTATAAACACAGGTGTACAATTTTCTTTCAGTTCTTCAAAACACATATCCAGAAATGGGAGTGCTGGATACCATGGAAGTTCTGTTATTAATTCTTTGATGAACCTACATGTTGTTTTCAAGTGCATTCATCTTTCTGCATTACTACCAACAGGGGATAAAGCTTCCAATTTCTCCACATCCTCCTCAACCATTGTCATTGTTGTGCTGACACTACCACTCAACATTTTGATTTTATACTTTACAAAGCACTGGTGGGGTTGGGCATCTATACACAATCCCTCTTAAACAATGGGAAATTATACTTCTGGGAAGTTAAATCACTTGTACCAGAGTACATGGCACATCAGTGTTAGAGCTAAGATAGAAGTCAGGATTGTGGCCACAAACTATACACATAAATATGTCACCCTGCCCTCAAATTTGCAGTGAATCTTTAAGAAAAGAAAGGAGGGAGAAATGAGCTGTTCCATGCTTTTGAATTCCTGCCTTTTGCAGTTCAGATGAGTAGAGAATCTGCCAAGTATTGATGTTCTTGGACACGCAGGCTAAGTGGCTTTTGCCACCACCTAGAAGGAAGCAGCATCCAAGCTAAAACCCTGAATGGGAAATGTGTGCCAAAGATTTGCTCCATTTTGCCAGCTGCTAACATGTGCTGTCTCTTCATTGTTCTATATTTCTATCCACCCACCCAGCTAGATAGACAGGTTGACTCATCACTGGGATTTTCATATTGCTCTCAAACCTCAAGAATTAGGCCAGGCAGTTCTGTAGAGAAGGATGAAGAAAGCAGGAAGAAACATCAGGCTTCTTACCTCTTCTGAGCCTCAGTGTTCTTACCTGCACAATGGCATGGTAATATCACCTTGGCACCTGATATTCAGGTAGTCAAGCATATTGGTAGCTAAAGAACTTAGCAGAATGCCTGGTACCTGAAAACATTCAAAAAATTGTTCTTGTTGTTTCCTTTGTCCAGACACTGTGCTAGGGATGCAAGAAGATTATATGAGATGTAACCTTATCTCTAAGAACTCAAGATCAAGTGAAAAACACAATGAACCACCTAGTATATGTGGGTGGGTAGAGAAGAGCACAGAGTGGGAACTTAAACCTGATGAGGGTATCAGGGGAGTCCCCCTGCAGAAGGTGACATTCAAAATGAGACTGAAAAATGACTGCCTTTGCTACTTAGGCAATCTCACCAAAAGCATATTAGAGCCTCACTTGACATCATTGATTTCCATGACTCCCATAGACCCTGACTTAATCATTCATTCATTCAATCAATCAACTAAGTATCCATGAACACCTCCTGGTGACATGATAAAACTTGAGCATTAAAATGAGGCTTGTCAATCACTTACCAGTCATTGAGTCCCCACCAGGTCCCAGCTGGCTCCAGCCACAACTGTCCATGGGAAGTGTTCATGGGAAGCCAGCAATATGGAAGGGAAGATGAGCATGGAGGTTCCCTGTCTAGACGGTGACCTTCGCCAAACTGCTTCATGGCTCTGCCCCTCCTCCATCCTGTTAACATGGGGAGGTGACCTTTTTCTCATTGGAAATGTGAAGATGCTGAGGCCCAGAGACAGTGTGTGTTTCCATGGTGCCTTCCACTTTGTTTGTCTGGGAGACCTGGAGGAAGGCAGTATCTGCCATAGCAGAACCCATCAGAAGCACACTCTCCCTGCAGCTTGGGTTTGTGGAGCTAAGCTGCTTCTGGAGGTCTGTGACTCCCCCAGTATTCCTCCCAGACTCAACCCTCTGTTGTGAGCAACTAGAACTTGCCTGCAAATGGCTGCTCCATGACCCATGTTCTCTTGGTTTGAAAGGTTGTTCACCAAAAGACTTTATTGTCTCAGAATTCCTTCCTCTCTGTTTCATCAAGGTGGTGTGGGGTTGTGGAAGGGAATCCAAGACCTCAAACTACTGCTCTGTAAGTCCTCACCAGCCTCTGGACAGTGACCTCCTTGCCCTCTGTCACTGGCTCAGAAGGCTACAGTTGCAGGACCTAAAACTGCTGGACTCCTAAATAGTGGTGGTCCACTCGGTCCACTCATTCCACTCCAGGCACCTTCCAGTTAACCAGCCCTACTTTTCTGGTGCTTATTTTCTGCTAGAAAACTTGTTGCCCTGTCCATTTCCCCTTGGTCATCTCTGGTCACCTGTAACTCTCAATCCAGTGCCACTTCACCCCTCCCACAGAAACTCCCATTAGTCTCACTACCACAATCAGTTTCTTTTCTGTATCCCTCTTCAGACACATGGAACTTTATAGAAGCTTCTGGATGCAAACTCCAAACCCTGCTTCTGCCTAACCATTTGTATGTTGATTTTATTTTGACATTGTCCCTACTCAAAATTTCATATAGGAAATGATGCCAAATCTTCTATGTTTTGGACTTTTCTATGCCCTCTATCTGCAATCTTTTGCTAGGATTTCTGCCTAGATGGACATCTAAAAACTGACCACTTCTCCACCTGTCTCACCTTCTTTCACACTCCAGGCTCCACTGAACTGGAGAGGGGCTAGCCTTTGGAGCTGGCAGAGAGGTGACCCAAGGGAAGCCTCCAGATGATCAGAGAACATTTGGTGGCAGGTATCAGAAAATTTTACCTGTTACCCTGCCCATCAAGGTTCTTGAGAGGACTAAGTGGAATTGTGCAAATATGTGCTATCTATTCAAACAAGAATAGACCAAAAGAACAGATTGATTGGATTCACATCCAACCTTCACCAGCAGGAACCTGCATGACTTTTGACATTTCATGTAAACTCTCTAAACCTCAGTGTGCTTGGCTGTAAAATGAGAATAACATTAACCCCCACCTCACTGACTCCTGAGGTGAAATAACATCTCTAAGTCCCACTCACACGTGTGTTTGGATGCTAGTGACAAACTTTAAGTGCCAGTTTTGGAGGAATATGTGTTCTTTGGTGCCACCCTAAATAAAAGTGAGTTTTTCTTCTAGTAAGAAAGAAGGAAATAGATGCAGGCTAGGTTCCTAGTAAGTGGCCCTCAGCAGAGTGCCTACTACACTAGTGCCTAGTGCCTAGTACACAGAGTAAGTACTGGAACTATTAGTTAGTGGCAGTAATACTGATCATGAACTAAGCCAAATGGGATTTAAAATTTTGGATTAGTGTCTACTTAGTGACAAGTCTATTATGAAAGAAAGACTGTGAAGTCCGTGGGAATCCCCTTATTGTGTCTCTGCCAGATCCCCGTCTATACCACACAGAGTCGGTGCTTAATATTCTGTTGAGTGAATAAATAAATATACCTCTTGGGTTTAGATGGATTTTAGCCTCCCCCAGTACATGTTTGAATCTCTGACCCTATAACCTTCACTTGACCTCCAAGTGGCTTTTCTCGAGTACTTATTGGCAGAGTAGGGTTCTACCATTCCCACAGTGTGCAACAGCAAAACTACATATTGAATTTTATTTCCAGCATTTTATGGCCTGGGCTTTATGCACCCATTTTTTGCGTGCAATGTCCGTCCTTTCTCCACCTCCAGCAGGTGCTAATCCAGCAGCTCACAGTAAGAGTTATAAATTTCTTCTTATTATGTAGTCATGTTTCTTAATCAATAGCCTGACTTGTCAGTGCCAAGTAAACATTGCTTTGATTTAAAAGAAGGAGGGAGCCAAAGGACATGGCTACGAAATCAAGCAGAGAAAGAACACTTTCTTACATACATTAATTAGTCCATTAAGTCAACAAATACTAACAATTCTTTGAGCAGTGATAGGGTGCCAGGTGCTGCTCTAAGTGCTTATGCAGATTAGCTCATGCAGTCCTCACAATATTTCAAGGTGCTGTGAGGATTCTTATTTTATACATCAGGTGAATTAGATAACAGATAAGTCAGTAGCTATGGAACTCTATCCTGAGTTAGCTCTGTGCCCAGGGGCCAAAGATGTAGCAGTGAATAGGTAAGACAGGCCTTTCTTATCCTGCGTGGGAGCGAAATATAGGCAAAAGCCAAATAACTTGGGGCAATGAAGGAGAGAGGATGGTTAATGGGCACAGGCTTGCAGGATAGGAACAGTCACTTCTAATATTTTAGAACATGATCGATTATCTCTGCTTGACCACATTCAATTGTATATTTCAAAATAGCCACTAGAGGGGATTTGTAATGCTCCCAACACAACGAAATAATAAATGTTTGAGATGATGGAAATGCCAATTGCCCTGACCTGATCACCATGCATTGTATACATGTATGAAAATATCACACTAGATCCTGTAAAAATGGACAATTATGTGCCAATTAAAATTCATATACACATATTTATTAAATGCATACACATATATTAAAGCAAGCAACAAAGTTCACAGTAATTTCAAATAGTATGTTAGTTAAGCATGCTTTTGGAGGCAAGTGCCAGATAACCTGATTACCATGGCTTACACCTCAGGCCTTTGATCTTCTCCCTGGAGCAGAAGATAGGAGGATGCTGGTACTGGCTATGTGGCACTGACATTTGCATCCTCCCTGGGGTCCTGCAATGGTCAGACATCTCCTCTCCTGTCCTCATTCCTGTAGTTCAGCAGGATGTAAAGAGGCAGAGATAGCATCTGTATCATGCAGGGGCAGCAAATTTCTGCATCTCTCATGGGCCAAATCTGAGTCAGATGGCCACCTCTGCCAAGCTAGCCAAAAAGGAGAAGGGCAGTGACAATGGAGGTCAGGTCCACTGACCAACAGTGCCTACTGCAGAAAGTACCATGGAAGAAATTTACATAGGGTAATGGGATAGAGGGCTACAGTGCAGAAAGTAGTAAGGGGAAGCGACATTTGAACCTCTGTGACTGGGAGACAGCCCTGCAAATACTAGGAACAATTTTCCACATAGAAAACATCACAATGCAAAGACCTTTGTTTGGAAATGATTATGGGGAGATTTCAGGGGAGAGAAGTGCAGGTTAGTTGCAGCCCAAGACCAATATAGAGCAAACAAAATGAAGGCCAAAAGGGAGACAGGAGCTAGATGGTGCAGGTCCCACAAGGAGTTTGAAAGTTATTTGGTTCTAAGTGTAATGGGAAGGTGGGAGCTTTTCATCAGAGGACTGGCATGATCTGATTCATGTTATAAAAAGAATTATTGGGTCAGAAGAGCTGTTTTGAGAGTCAGAAGCCTTAATAAGGAGACCTAATTCCAGGTAGTGGTATAGTTTTTCACAGCATCTTCCTCTTGGTTTATTTTATTTATTTATTTATTTATTTATTTATTTATTTATTTATTTATTTATTTATTTATTTATTTTTGCCTTTTGCACACTCTCTGCCTCCTGCTTAACTCAGAGCATCTTCTGAAGAACTGGACTGTGTCCTGCCCATCTATCTCTCCAGGGCTTCACACAGGGCTAGACATGTGGCCAGCTCTTGATCAACATGGCTTGAACTGAACTGGACATAAGCAAGTACTTTTCTTCAGGATCTGTGAGTTGCTGCCATTCACCTTCTGCTCACAGCTTAGGTTAGGTCATTGGCTCTTAGTTGGCAGAGTTTGCCTCCAAGGTGATATTTGGCAATATTTGCAGGCATATTTGGCTGTCATTACTAGAGAGTGGGGGAATGCTACTGGCTTCTAGTAGATATTAGCCAGGGAAACTGCAGGACATCCTACAATGTAAAGGACACCCCATGACACAGAATTCTGTGGCCTTGAATGCTAAAAGTGCTGAGGCTTAGAAAATATGACTGATTTACATGCCTGCTTTTTAATTTAACCTAGTATTTTTCTTGAAATTAATTCACTTTTAAAATGAAATTTTAAAAGATATCATGCATTACTCCCCTAAATAAGAAACTCATGTCACTTGCCATAAATAGATAATAATTGGAAGATAAATACTCAGAAAACTAAAGCCTATGGCATTATAGCTATATATTGTGGTGAGACCAAGACTCTGCTGGTTGTCCAAGAAGTCATTTTAATATTTTTTTCCTGATCCAAAATCAATTAGGAATCAGACTACATATATTTTTCATTTAACCTGAAGCTTGCTTTCCTTTGTTAAAAACAGACTGTTAACAAAGTCATAAGGATTAAGAAAGACTGAGGAACTATTACAGGTTAAATGAAAAATACATGTAGTTTGGTTCCTAATTGATTTTGGATCAGAAAAAAAAATATTGAAATGACTTCTTTGGGACAACCAGCAGACTTTGAATATAGATTGTATATTGGATAATGACATGATGTTCATATTACATTTCCTGAATATGGTAACCATATTGTGGTTATACAAAGAATGTCCCTGGTCTTATAAAATACATGAAATATTTAGAAGTAAAGATCCTAATATTGGAAACTCAAATGTATTTAAAAAAAAAAAAAAAAAACGAAAACTGTGTGTGTGTGTGTGTGTGTGTGTGTGTGTTATGCATATGTGTAAATACATACCTATACACATATAAATATGCACAGACAGAGAGGCATGCACACACAAGAGCTTAGAAGGTAAATCAGGAGGAAATATAAGCTGTCAAATCTAGTGTATAAATGATTATTGTGCTGTTCTTGTAACTCTTCTCTAGCCTTGAATATTTCCAAAATAAAAATTAAGCAAGCAAACAGAAACTCTCTTTAATTTACTTCTCATGGCACGAATCTCAAAAGGTTTTTTAGTGAACTGTAGTTCAGTAGTAGAGCATTTGCCTAGCATATGTTTGGTACTGGGTTCAATTATAAGCACCGCATAAAAATTAAATTTTAAAAAAGTTATTGTGTCCATCTACATTTAAATTGTTTATTTTTAAAATTTTTTTTAGGAGCTCAGGAAGCCTTCAGATATTAAATGGTTTCTAATGAATTGAATGCTTCATGTTTTATTCCAAATATTATTAACAAAATTAAAATGTCTCCTAAATGGAAAAAAGTAGTATCACTCCTGTCATTAAGTTTATGTATATAAGACAGCCAAGTTATCTAAGAATCCAACCAGACTTGTTCTCTTTTTTTTTTTTTTTTTTTTTTGAGGGGGGGGGTGTGGCAGGGTGTGCTATGATTGTGACATCACATATCTGCAGAGGCGTCATTTTGTACATTCATGGGAGAATACTTTTGGTTGTATCCTGAGATTGTGATGCTCCTAGCAGGTGTTGACTGATAATAAAGAGACACTAGCAGTGAGAGAGAGGTGTTGCAGACGGACTATGCCCAAGAGACTTTCTCATCAGAAAGACTGAAAGCAAACAGATAGGGTGCTGATTTTCCTCACTGCAGTTCACTGTGTTCAATTCACCCAGAGGCCTCTGATGACTCAGCATCTGGCTGCTTCTCTTCAGTCTCATCAAAGTGCTGCTGTGAGACTCAGTTTCCCCAGCTGCAAAATAGAGATAACACAGAGTAAGGTAAGTTAGGTTTTCCTGCCCTCTGAAGTCTTTAGCTATTACTGACTTGAAACACCACCACCACCAGCATTTCTTCTTCTCTTGGCTGACATCTTGTTGGTCCTCTGAATCCTGCGGCTTTTTATGTGAATTCACTGTTACAAGAAATCAGTCTTTTTTTCTGGGATTTTCATCACACACACACACACACACACACACACACACATACACATAAGACATACAGGCTCAGACAAACATACACACACACAGATGCACTCTTATGGATGGACCCAAACACATAGAAATAAAGACACACAAATACACACACACAGAGACATGGACTTCCTCACAGACACACAGAAACATAGAAATACATTCTTATAGACTCTCACATACTTAGTCATACACGCACACACACACACACACACACACACACACACACACAAATTTATAGATACACAGAGACCCATGGACACACATACTAGGGTTGTGTGTGTAGCAGACATTACAAGGGTCTGGGGATATGTAAAGAGTTTTTATGCAAAAAACTTATATATCAATGTTAGGAATCTTCCTTCAAATCTCCCTGAACATCCGTCCCTCTTCACCTATTATATTCCCTGCCCGTCCTCAATATTCTCCTCCACTTTTTTTTTTTTTTTTTTTTTTTTTTTTTTTTATCAGAACAATTTGTTCTTTTCAGCTCCCTAATTTCAAAGTCTGCTCTGGACTTCTCTTTGCATCTCTTTCTTCTAGTGATCTAGCTCTGCTGAGAAACACCCTCTGATTTGGTCTCCTGCCCTCACATCAGGTTTTGCAAGAGAAAAGGAGCAGCAGAAAGATTTATTTGCAATGTACCCAAATAAATAAATATTTATTTATTTATTTAGGTTAGGTCTATGTGAGGGCATGTGAAGTATGTCACATGCCCTCACATAGACCTAACACAAAATGCTGGCGTGGAGCTCACCACTTGGTTACTATCATTATTAATCAAGGGTTTTGTCCTGGTGCTGTTGGAAGTTTCCTTCCCCCTCTACAAAACCACAGAATATTCCCACAGTCCCTTCACCCAGTTTTCTCTAATATTGACTCTAAAACAGATTAAGTAGGCTGGGCACAATGGTGCATGCCTGTAATCCCAGCAACTCAGGAGGCTGAGGCAGTTGGATTGCAAGCTTGAGGCCAGCCTCAGCAAGTAAGAGAAGCCCTAAGCAACTTAGCAAGACCATGTCTCAAAAATAAAATAAAGAACCACCATTTGACCTAGCTATTTCTCTTGGACTATACCCAAAGGACCTAAAAACAGCATATTAGAGGAACACAGCCACATAAAGTTTATAGCAATAGAATTCAAAATAGCTAAACTGTGGAGCCAACATAAATGTCCTTCAGTGGATGAAGGGATAAAAAAAATGTTGCATTTATATACAGTGGGATATTACTCAGCAATAAAAAAAGAATAAGATCATGGCATTTGCAGGGAAATGGATGGCATTAGAGAAGATCATGCTAAGTGAAGTTAGCCAATCCCAAAAAAATCAAATGCCAAATGGCTTCTCTGATATAAGGGGGGGGTGACTCAAAATGGGGTTGGGAGGGAGAGTCAGGGAGGGAGATTACCTCTAGATAGGGAATAGGGGTGAGAGAATAAAAGAGGGAGAAGGGGAATAGCATGGATGGTGAAAGGAGACCCTCATCATTATACGAAATACCTGTATTAAAATGGGAATTTGGTATCAACATACCTTATATATAATCAGAGATATGATAAATTATTGTATAATGATGTATAAAGAATTGTATTGCAAAATAAATAAATTAATAGATAGAAAGATCGATAAATAAATAAATAAACAAATAAAAAGGACTGTTGATGTCTCTCAGTGGAGAGACAAATAAACAAATAAAAAGGACTATTGATGTCTCTCAGTGTCTCCCTTGCTTCAATCCCCAATACAAATACATAAATAAATGACTATAGTATAATGATCAAAACAAAGACATCAACCTGGGTACAAAACTATCAACTAAACTGTAGACTTTATTTGAATTTCACAAATTTTCCTTTAAGGTCCTGTTTCTGTCTGGGATCTTATGTTGCATTTAGTCATAATGACTCCTTAGTCTCTTCAAGTCTGTGGAAATGCCTCAGTCTCTCCTATTCTTTTATGACAGATGACCATGACCCTTTTGAAAGATGCTGGTCAGATGTTTTGCACAAGGTCTCTCCTCTTGGGTTTGGTGTTTACTTATGACTGGGCAATGTTATGTATTTTGTAGGGAGATGTCACAGAGGTGAGAGGTCCTTAAGGGATTTTTTGGTAGGAAGGGGGATGCATCAACATGACTGGTAAGGAGTAATGTTAATTTCAATCATTTGATTAATGTGATGCTTCTTGGATTTCATACTATAAACTTACTGTCTCTCTCTTTGTGATTAATAAATATCTTGGGGGAGATACCTTGAGAATATCTTATTTCTCTCCCAATTTTTACTCACTTAGGGGATGTGGCTCAGTGGTAGAACACTGGCCTATCATGGGTGAGGCCCTGGGTTAAATTCCCATTACTAGAGGAAAAAAAAAAAAAAAAACTTTGCTTTTGCTCACTTAAATTTTGGCATTCATTCATAGATCTTACCCATAACAATTATTATTATGGTCTCCTAAAGTTGATTTTATTTTCATTTCCCTCATCCTTTCTTTATTTATAAACTGTAATTCTCTTTAAGGAAATAACACTCTCTTTCTCTAATCTTTTATTTTTTTATTTTTTATTTGAATTTCACCATAAGTAAACACCAAACACAAGGTCTCTCCTCTTGGGTTTGGTGTTTACTCATAAGGACTCATGGTTTTCTATTTAATTCTATCACTTATAATCCAATACTATCATTATTTAGTTGCTCAAACTATTCCAACTTTGGCTGTTGGGAACTCTTTCAGATTGGATCCTGTATCCTTTTAATAAGCCCCTATCATATTGACCAAGTTATGCTGCATGCATTACAAATATATCTCAATGAATCCTCCTGAGATATATAATTATAATGTATCAATTATTTAAAAAAAATAAGCCCCTACCCCTTATTAAGCAGCTCTCTATCTTCTGGCACCACAACGGGTTCTGGAATTATTTTATATTTTCCCTGCTCCAGCTCTGGAAGCAACAATTTCTTCAAGAGCCCAAGTCTCTTTTATTGGAGAATGGTATTTAGAAGTCAGATCTGAGAGGAGATCTGTCCTGCTGATTTCTATGGAATAAGAGTTCTAAGTCCTCTTAGTGTTCAGAATTTGGAACTATGTTATGGCTATAAATGTATGCATAAACATACATCTCTTTTTCTTTATTTTCTTTTTCCTTTCATCAAAAATCTTTAGTTAATTATAATACTACTGATTTCAATTCATCACCACAGTGTTCATCCTAATGCCATCTTTTTCCTTTTCTTTCTTTTTTATGTACAGGGGATTGTACTCAGAGGTACTCTACCACTGGGCTACATCCCCAGCCCTTTTTACTTTATTGTGGGACAGGGTCTCACTAAGTTGCCTCTTTCTATCTTGCTGCCTCAGCTTCCTGAGTAGTTAGAATCACAGGCCTGCATTTCCACAACCAGCTAATGTCCTCTTTCCTTACTTGTAACTGTGGAATTTGTCCTTCCTTTTCTTTTTTTTTTTTAAATTGGAATGCTGTTGCTTACATATTGCTAAATTTTGATAAATGTTCCTTGATCATGTCTCCCCAACTTTTTTTCTCCCCTAGAAATGGCTGATATGAGAACACAAGATAGTTTGCTAGATATTGCTGTCAGAAGCTACACAAAAGAGAAGCCAACTGATTTAATGGTCCTTCTTTAAGCAAAAAGAACTAATCACACTCTTTATGGTTTATTGGCAGTGGGGTGCAGGAGGGTCAGCCCAGGATGTGGAATGTAAGGTTATTTTTTTCAGCAAAATGAGTCAGATGAGATGTGAATAAAAATTTATTTAAGCAGGTTTATGTCAACATGGTTCTGGAAAAAAATGCTATTTCTTACTCCAGCTCTCTGGAGAAACTTCCCACTCTGAGGCCCTCTCACTTTTGCCACTGGCTTCCCTGGAGGCAATGTGCTTCTTGGGCCATCTCTTCATCTCTTCATTGATTTCTATACTCTTCTCATTCCAACAATCCCAACATACCTGCTGCTTCATTTTCTTCCTAAAAATTGGAGTCTATTTCCTTTTCCACCGACCCCCTGAGTGTTCATCTCAGTGTGGGGTCTCAGCAAACACTGCTCATCCAACTTGGGTCCTCAGAATCTTTTTAATCAGAAAAGCCAAACTTACATTTTTCTTTATTTTTGTGGCTTTAGCTTTGGTTTTCCTCATAGATTGCCTATTCTGATGACATTTGGGGTGTGGGGAAATGATCTGTTTTCCTGTCCTTTTATAAGAGCCCAGACTCATTAAACAGGCAACCTCAACTGGAATGTCTCACCAAAACCCCAATTTTGCCTACTGTGTTTCAGATATGTGAAAGATGAGGAGGGAAGGGAAATGAGATTAGATCACTCTGAGGGCATTTTTATTCCCAACTGAAATCCCCATACTTTGAGTTCATTCTAGTAAGAAGGAAAATAAGCTTGGTGCAGGTATTATTCCTTTTAGAGTTATCAATGATTCCAGAAGCCCACAGGCCTGTTTGTGTGCCATCCTGACCCTCCTGCAGGGAGAGGTGGGGGTCACCTCCACAGTGGCCTGGGCTGACCATAAATGAATTGGAAACACCCATAGTGGGGAGAATGTCAGTGAAAGTGGGAGCCTAAGGAGAACCTATGTTTTCTTAGCCATATCCAAAGAGCCTGAATGGAACTGTTTAGCAGCATCCTGAGGATGCACTGGGCAGCTTCCTGGAGGTACCAGGGAGATAATTCATGATTGGGACACCGAACCATCACAAGACTGTGAAGAACTCATTTTGAGGATTCTGAGAATACTATACATTCTAGGAAGGAAAGTTTAGCACAGTAACTTAGACTTGGTGGGATGTATGAGTGATAATATTAATGATGATGTCTTTGGGGCATGTTGAGTAGGGATAATAGCAGTGGTTTAATAAGAAGATACTCATAACAACCAAGGCGGTTGGGATTTAGCTCATGTCTCCCTTATGAACCAGGCAAGGCACTTAAGTTTACATCTTAATAAATTCTCACAACCATGAGGCAGGTACTCCCTTTAGTTTATTTTACACCTGACAACTGAGATTCACAAAGGTGGAGAATTGTACAGCAGTCACAAAACTACAAGAAAACAAAAGTCTTTCATAAATATTTCACTGTGTGGTCTTGTTGGAAGGATCTGTCGTGTGGGTTGTAGGGATTTGATTTAGCTGAGGTAAGCATTCATAGGGCCATGGCTGGGGCTTTAACACAGTGTCCCCAATGGTAGTTACATGTCTCAGAGAAAGGAAACTGAAACCCAACTGCAATCTAATGATGGAGGTGCTCAGTCAGCCAGTAAAGGAACGTGCTGTCTGGGGCAGTCATAGCACCAAGGATGGGGCCACCCAACCAAGTATTCAATGACATGGCTGGGTTTCAGAAACAAAGTTGTGAGGATTGAAGTAAGGCACTCTGGACAGACATGACAGCAGGAGCCAAAGCACTGTACTGTGCAGTAAGTAGCATGGTGATGGCCTGCAGTGATAGGCAGTTAATGCAGCCAGAATACATGGTTCAAGGTAAAGGGGAAAAAAGAGAGAAAACTGGAAGAGAAGCAGGGGCCTTAAATGAAACAGCCAAGGCCTTGGACGCTAGATAGATAAAAGCCTGGATCTAGAGTTCAATTCAGCCATGTGCTAACTATTTTGACCCTGGGCCACATCTTTAGAGGTTTTCTAAGCTTTGTTTTACATAACTGGAAGCATAATGACAGACAATAGTCTACATGTTAAACTGACAGCTTGGGTTACTGGTCTGGGGTCACAGAGTTGATGAATGGATTTCCCAAGAAGCATATCTACTTTCTATTACATGTGATGAATGGATTTGCCATGAAGCATATCTACTTTCTATTACATGTAAAGCTTTATTGTTCATCAATTGCTTATATATTCTTACTTATTTTTACATATTTCAGATCATTTACCCTGTTAGTAGTGTAATTTTTCTGGCTCTGGGCTTGTTCTCCCAATCCAGGTAGCCCTAAAGGTTAGGCACCATATTTTAATCTATCATCACAAGATGTAGCCATGCAGGAATCTCAGTGTTGCTAGACCATTAGAATCACTTGGGAGTACCAGACAGCTGCACAGGTGTGTTCCCCATCCCATATGTATTAAACTAGGACCTTTAGGACTGTGGCTTGAGCTTTTACTCTCGACCAGCTTGGCAGAAAAATGTTTGAATCAATGAGTAAACAGTCATAATTTATGTACAGTTGTCCCTCGGTATCCTTGAGAGTCTGGTTTCAGGACCTCTCCTGGACTTCAAAATCCATGGATGTTCATCTCTTGATAAAAAGTGGCATAATATTTGTATAACCTATAAATATTTTGGTACATTTTGAATCACCTCTAAATTACTTATAAACATAGTACATTGTAAATACTTTGAAAATAGTTGTTATACTGTATTGTTTAGGAAATAATGACACGAAGAAATGTTTATACATGTTCAGTATAAATGCAGTTTTTAAAATATTTTAGTTACATATGGACACAATACCTTTATTTTGTTTGTTTTATCTAATTTTTTAAAAATGTGGAACTGAGGATCACACGCAGTGCCTCACATATGCTCAGCAATTGCTCTACCACTGAGCCACCACTCCATCCCATAAATGTAGTATTTTAAAAATATAGATATATATTTTTAATTTTTATAGTTGTTGATGAACAGCATGCCTTTATTGTATTTGTTTATTTTATACAGTATAAGGATCAAACCCTGTGCCTCACACATGCTAGGCAAGCACTCTGCCACTGAGCTATAGCCCCAGCCCTCAAAGCAGTTTTTTTAAAGAAAGTTTTTGATCCTCAACTGGTTGAACTATGGATATAGGAGGCCAGCTGAATCAGTCAGGATAGACTACAGCATGCCATGATAGTTATTCACCCCCAGATTTCAATGGCTTAAAATCAAAAAGTTCTGTGTTTTGCTCACATTATGCAACCATGATACTTTGGTTGAGGGCTCTGTTCAATGGAGAAAACACCATGATGGGCATTATTGTTTTTCCTATCAGAGAGACATACCTCAGGCTCCTCTCTCACTAGCATTAAATTCTCCACCCAGAAATGGCACAAACTCCTTCTGTGCACACTCTTTGGTCAGGACTGGTCACATGACCTGGAAGTGCAATCCTGCAAGTTCCCAGAAGGTGGAAAGCCAGAAGTTATTGGTGAGCAGTGCAAAAGATTAGCAGGCTCTACAAAATTGGCACCATCAACTTTATTTCACAGCAATACTTACGAACTGTGTTCATGGCCAAATAGAAAATATGGAGTGGAATTTGAGATTTTTTTTTTTTTTTTTTTTTTTTTGGTTTGGCTCAGGGCATTATTATTATTATTATTATTATTATTATTATTATTATTATTTGTTTTGCTTTTTTTTTCTTAATTTAATGAGGCTAGATGGCATATGGCTTTAAACTTGGTGGTTAAAAGCCTGGAATCTGGATGGTGTCCAGACCTTCAGCTCTGCCACTAACCTGATGTGTGAGCTGGGCAAGTAAAAGACCATTTATACCCATCAAAAAGATAATCAAAGGATGTGAGAGCCCAAGGAAGGAGGTTTTTTCTCACATCAAGTGCTTAGAACCAGACAGCACTTACCTGAGTAGGACTGGTGGGGAGAGGGCTACTTTAGGAGGTTGCACAGGAATTGTGGTGGCTCCAGGTGGCAGGGAGGATGCATGTTTATCCCCCGTAAATTGCTGCCTTCCTGCCTGACCCAGTGTGAATATTTGGGCTGTAAGAAACAGAGAAGCCAAGTAGAGTTGGTTTAAACACATGAATTAGCTAAGGAAAGAGGATGTACAGGCTTCCTGTAGGTTTTCTCTATCTATCTATCTATCTATCTATCTATCTATCTATCTATCTATCTATCTACCTACCTACCTACCTATCATCATTTTGCAGTAGGGGATTGAACCAGGAACTTGCCTGTGCACTCTAACACTAAGCTACATCCCCAGCCCTTTTGAAAAACATTTATATTGAGATACGGTCTCACTAAGTTGCATAGGCTAACTTTAAACTTGCCATCCTCCTAGTCAAGCCTTCCAAGTAGCTGGGAATACAGACATGTGCCAGCTCATCTGCCCGGGGCTCTCTCTTAAAGCAGACAAAGTTTATCTTACCACTGTCTCTAGCAAGCTTCCCCAAAATATTCTGTGCTCTAATGGGCTTTGGCTTATCAGAGGCCAGTGTTCTTGGGTAGAAATACTAGCTGCTATAAGTGGAAAGGGTAGTGCACTAGAGGATGTCAGGCATCCCAAAGAATCATTGGTAGGGCTGGAGAAAATTGAGGCTAAGCTTCAAAGAAAAATGCCCCAAACCACGTGTAGGCTTTGCCAGATGAGCTAACAACTACTTCTCCCTTGCTTCCCTGGAGCGAAGGTGCCAGGATCCTTCGCTTGCTTCAACTCCTGCTGCCTTCAGCCCAATGTTGCTTGTGCTAACTGATACAATATTATCAGACTAAATGAGTTAGTGAGTGGACAGCACTTGGAGCTGTGCTAGGCACCTTGTAGCTGCCCCTTTGATGTGATTTTTGCCTCCTTACCCACTCCTTCAGCTGGTGGATTGGGCCGGGTTGATATGTAGAAGGGGATTCATATGCTCTGGATCATAGAGCAGAATTATTTCCTGGAGAGTGGACAATCTTGGAGGGTGAGTGGACCTGCATTTTCTAACAGACATAACTATCATGTAAGCTGCTGTAGCCCAGGAAGACCCCAACAAAGGGGTAAACTGACCTTAGAGGCTCATGATTTTACAGAACCTGACCCAGAAGAAGTAGACTATGCTGTCTTGTGAAACAGGATCAAACTCAGACTCAGGTTCAAATTCTGACTAACTATGAACACTTATGCTAGTTTTTTTCATCTCCAGGACTAGAAGAATATGTGCCTTCAACAAATGTTAGCTCCTCTTCATTAGAAACAATTATTATGATTTCCCCTGGGAAGAATTCCCATGTGTCTTCTCCCTAATATCATATATATATTCTATGTTCTGTATGCCATTCCATCATACATTATTTCAGCAAAATGACACCCAAGAGGACTACAGAATTCAATACAGTCTCATCATTTTCTAGGTCCTGCCCAAGAAATGTCACAAGGAGGCCTTCGGAAATTCATGCAGTGAAGCTTAAACATTTTTTTCATAACAATTTTATCAACACCAAGGGTATTGTAGCAGATGACCTCCTAGGCATGTCTCTTTTCACCTTGGTGAATATTGGGGCCAGGGATGGGGTGGGGAGTGAAGACTGGGGCTAAGAGGCAGTGCCCTTGGTGCAAGCATTGACAGAGCCTGGGGGTTGTCATGGAGGGCACTGGTTTGGGCACCAGAGGAGCCCAGATTCCAATGTGGGCTCTGGCCACTTCCTAGCTGTGTGACTTGGAGCACATTGCTTAATCTTGCCACACCAATTTTTCCTCTGTGAAATAGGGAGGACGGTAATACTCTCTTAGGGCAGTTGTGAGGACCCAAGAGGTGTCCTTAAAGTTCTCAGCTGCTATGAATGCTACTTTTACTGTGGTCCAAGCCGGGGCTGAGGCTCCCAAGTCCAGGGCCTGGGCGGGTGCATGCACAAAAACACCCTGAGGGCCACAAGAGACGAGGTGTTGCCTAGCACCTGGGTTTTAAACCTTTGGGGTCACGGAGTGGGTGGAGTGAATTCAGGGGCGGGGATATGGATAGAAGGTCACAGGAATGGCTAGTCCTGACTGTCAGGCTTGGTGGGCGGTGTAAAGGGGAGGGGCCAAGCTAGTTCCTGGCCAGGTTTGTGCAGAGGTGAGGGCTGAGTAACGAGGGGAGGACCAAAGTCTCGCGAGATCTCACCATGCTGCTTAGCAGCAGCGGAGGAGGCAGCATGTGAGGTGAGCGTCTGGCTGTGGGCTCCGTGTCGGCCCTTGGGGGCAGGGGTGAGGGGGGAGGCCAGTGTCATAGGAGGCAGTCCAGCACGCCTGGCGGCTGCAGCGTTGCCACCAGCCTGCGCCATCCCAGACGGTTCAGGGCGGCTGAGCTGTAGGCCAGTTGTCCTGGCCAGACCTTGCCCTCAGTGCGACCCCGGTCCCACCTCAATCTCCCAGGACCACGGTGTTGGCACTGCTGGGCATGGCCGCTCCACTTTGCTGTGTGCCAGGGCAAACTGTGCACTTAACTTGTGCACTTCATGCTCCGGCTGCACAGAGAGGTGCAGTGCCTTGCCCAAAGTTGCACTGCTGGGATGTGGTGGGATGGGGCTTCCAACACTCGCCCAGGCCTGTGCCCCTTTCTTGCCTCCGGTCCTTCTCCCAGCGCTTGTAGCTGGTTTCCTGGGGTCCTGGTGGGACTGCAGAGGGTGTGTCTGGGACCCACTCTGAAATTGGATGCAGCATGGTATGTGAGTTCCTTGGGACAGGCTTTCTCCATGCCTTTTGTCTGATTCCTGGAAGGTCTTTCACCCCTTAATTATCATTTGGCCCTGAGTGAGAGAGTAGAGGTGTGCTTAGAGTGACCTTTGTACACTAGGGGTGGGGTCACTAGTCCAAGGCTTGCCTCAGGCAAAGGAAAGTTTGATTCCCATTGAAGCACGTGATTCTAGACTGGAACAGTTGGTTATCACCCAGAGAACTAAGGCCCCTCTCTTTGTTGTTGAGCGTTTGTCAAGCCCACTTTAGTACTGAGCAGTGAGGTTGGTAAATAACAGAACCTACCTACACACATAAGTGAAGGTGGGTATGATACTTTCACTTACATGTAAAATAAAAATAATGGGAGAACAATGTATGACATGCAGTGCTGTCTCACTTATAACCAGAACTTTCAGGTGTGGTGGAAGACAGCATGCATTCAAGTGCTTGCACCTACTGCTAATGAAGGAGTTTGAGTTGGTTTATAAAAGTATTAGGATCTACTTCAAACAAGAAAATCAAAGAGGGAGAGGAAGATGGAAAATAGGGAGAAAACAGTGTTGGGATAACCTTGTTTAAGCTAATAAAAAGGAGAGGTTAGATTGAAGTAGGGCTTATCAGATCAGGCAAGGTGGGCAGCAACCAAAGGAGGCAGATTTAAAAGGACCGCTGAACAAGGCTTTATTGAGATATCACTCCCACTCGGAACTCGGTAAGACCCACAGACTGGACAGGAGAAGGGTCTGAGGAAAAACCGCGTGGAAGCTCAACTGCACTGGACTTTTATGGGGCTTACAGCAGGAAGGGAAAGGCTTAGGACAGGAAAAGGTGTTTTTAGGGCCCTTGCCCCTTTGGAGTTGGTCAGGGGAGTTGGCTGAACTCCAGGATTGGCCAGGGAGTCCTGCTGATTGACAGGCATTAGTCAGAAGATCTGGCTGATTGACTGGCATTTCCACCAGCATCTGATTGATGTTCCTTTCCCGCATGGGCTGCTTTGTTCTAAGTCACTACTAAGTTGCCACCACCAACATAATAGGGATGACATGCCAAGGTAAGTTACAGGCTGCCTCAGTCTACCCACAGGTCATACTATGGCCCTTCCATGGATCCCTTTTCACACCATGTTGCAGCACATCCTTTGTGTCTTGTGCTTTGAGGTACTGCTACTTGAAGGAACACTAATGAATTCCTTCAGTTGCTAGTAATAACAGTAAAATATTAACAAGATTGAAATTTTTGGATTCATTACGGTGAGATGTATATGCCATCTCATACTGTTAGCAAATATACTAATCTATGTATACTCGTTATAATTTTAAATTTATGTTGAGTTAATGTGTAGTGTGAAGAAATGAGCACAAATTTTCAGTTTCCTTATTCTCCTGAAGCATCCGTTATTACTTTGACTTACATAATTAGAGGCAAGCTGTGGGGTTTCCTATAATAACTTTTAAATATTGTGTCTTATAGAAATGCTCATTTAAAGTGGGCTTGATTAAACCATTTTAAGATCAAAATTCTTGTGACCAGGATAAATCTTGATGATACAGATCCATCCCACATTCTTTGTGTGAAGCCTAGATCCTGGCCCCTAAACACTAAATGCCCCAGGGTGTCCCCCAAACTCTTTGATAACTAAAAATTTTTCTTAAGGACATTTCTGACTCTTTGAGAATACTAGTAAGAACATATCCATTATCTACTTAATTTTAACAAGAAAGGGGTGACAAACAACTTTTTTTCTGGGAAAATTATCTTTTTTTCTAAAGTGTCTGACATATAACAAAGACATGGTCTTGGTTAGTGACACTTTTGTCAATTATTCTAGAATCTTGGGAGGCAAGATTATTTCCTGTCACAAAATTGTGTCTGTGTTTGATGGGAATTCACATTAGAAATATTGACAACTAAACACTAGAATCATTTTAGCAGTTTGATGTGAGAAAATAGTTGGGAAATGACAGCAGTGTGTACTATAGCAGGTCTGAGTTGAGTAGAATATACATTCGTGTCATCACTTAGGGGCTGGGTTACTTATAGGGATTGGATTGACCCCATAGGCACTTTACCACTGAGTTCCAGCCCTTTTTCCCCTTCTTGAAATGGGATCTTCTGAAGCTGTTGAAGCAGTCTCAAACTTGGGATCCTCCTGCTTCAGCCTTCCAAATTGTTGGAATTACAAGCAAAGCAAGCAGCACCATGCCCAGCTGTAATCACTTTTAAAATAACCCTTTTTACTTACTGGTGTTCATATTCGCAAATTTGGAAAGTGTAGATAGATGTACATATATCAGTCTTCATGGTATGACTAATTAAAATTTATCTTTTCATTTGACACACTGTTATTTATGATATAGAAAAATTAAAATAAAGTTTAGCCTAAACCAGCTACAGTGTAAAAAAAATGCTTCAACTTGTTTAACTCTAAAAAGGATATTTTGATTTTTAAAAAATCTTGTAAGGTGTTTGTTGCTTATTACTTTCCAAACATGCTGTGAAAACAAACATGTAAGTAAAGACGTCTTGGAAGAGGATATATCTTCAATTGTCTAGTGATATATTGAATCTCTTTGACATGAGAAGTCAGCCAAGTGGGAAATAATTAATTTTTATTACTTTGAGCAAGTAAAATGTTCCAGAGTAAAAGAGGTCAGTACTATTAAAAATACTGTTAAAAATCATTACTTTTTTCATATTCACATGTCCCTAAATAAACTAAATAAAAAACAAATTAAATGATTTTGAAAATGTTTCAGTTTCTAAGCAGAGAGGATATGTTTTCAATGGACAAAACATTCATGCCATTATTGGTGTTTTACATTTGAGAGACATAAGAGTTAGCTAGGAGGAAAACAAATAATTTACCATACAATTCTGTGGTTTATAATTAAGGAATTTCATTGATTTTTAAGATGTACAACTGAGATTGATGGAATCTTAAAATTGGCATGTTGTAACCACATGGCAGTTTTTTCTTCTCAGTGGTACATAGAATAAGAATGTTCAAGTGTCTTAAAAGTGATGGCATCTCAGAGGCAATGAAATAGGAAATATATAAAAATGTCAATTTATTGGTTAATTTTTAGCACCAAAAACTATTCAAAGATGACTTGCAAAATAAAGATACACATTTCTTTATCCTTCTTTTTTTTTGGGGGGGTGGTGAGTACCAGGGATTGAAATCAGGGGCACAGAGCCATACCCAGCCCTATTTTATATTTTATTTAGAGACAGGGTCTCACTGAGTTGCTTAGTGCCTCATTGTTGCTGAGGCTGGCTTTGAATTTGAGATCCTCTTTTCTCAGCCTCCAGAGATGTTGGGATTATAGGCATGTGCCACTACATTTGACTTCCAAGATTTTTAGAATTTGCCCATGGTTTCTTTTAGTACTTTTATGGCATCATTTTTACATTTAAATGTTCAAACTAGGATTTATTCTGGTGTTCAGAATGATGTGTAGGTTTAACTTTATCTTTTTCTGTGTGCCTGTTATTTTCATCTGTTGGTTTTAGAGTCCTTCTTTGAACACTCTTATTGTATTGTTAACTTTTGGATGTACTGGAGTGTCTCTGAGTTTGTATGCTATTCGTCTTTTTCTTCATGTACCAGTATCACATTATTGGTTTTATAAAAGTTTTAATATCTTTTAAAACTAACTAGTTTCCCCTTCTTGCTTTTCATATTCTTGGCAATTCTTGCTTGTTTATCTTTCCATGAGTACTTTAGAACTGTTTTGTCTAGTTCTAGAAAAACAAAAACATAAAAGAAATAAAAATCAGATTAAATGTATACATTTGAAATCTATTTAACTTCTCCAAACTTCAGCTTCCTAATCTGTGAGAAGAACAATACTGTCTTTATAAGAATATTGGGAAAATTAAAGGCAAAAATGTGTGGAACTAATCACTGTCTCTTCCACCACCACCACCATGTGCTGAGGGGGTGGTTCTTTTTCCTGCTTGTACTTCTCTCACTTTTAAAGAGAGAAAGAAAAGAAAGACAATAAAAAGATATTGGAGTTGAAGTTAAAGCTAAGATTTTTCTCAGTTTTCAGTTTGAAGATAATCAGTGCATTTCAGAAAGGAAACAAACAGTCTTGTCTTCAAGGCCCTCCTGTTTATTGCTCTCTTGTGTGCACCCTAATAACAGTGCTACTCAGCATTCCCCAAAGGCCCCGTGTTTCCTATGATGCCATCCTTTTCACCCAGAATCTTCCACACCCAATTCTGCCACTTAAGATATGTTATACCCCCAGCCCAGTAAAAACCAGTGTCTGTCACTTCAGGCAGCTTTCCTGTGTTGTGGTGTGAGCCTTGGTAGATAAGACACTCCTTGAGAGAAACTGGGTCTGTTCTGTATAGGAGAGAATGCCAGAACCCAGAAAAATAACTGACAAAGTTCACATTGAGATGTTTGTTGAACAAACAAATGAAGAATTCACTTTGGACTTTTGCCTTACATGTCTGGGTAGCTCATCTCACCCATTACACATTAGTCTTTGTAGAATACAAAGACTATGCCTATTTTCAATAAGAGTAATAAGAAATACAATAAATAATAGGAGTGGATGTGGTGAGTGGCAGATATTTTAATTCTGCAAGAGGCTATAAGAGTTAAAACAATGAAAGTTTGTTCTAAGAAATATTTTAGAACCTCTGATGTGGATTATCCTTCATATTCCTTAGAAATCTTCCTTATGGGCATTGTTATTATACATATAAGGAACAGGCTCAAAGAGGGGGGCTGACATGACTTGCCCTTAGTCACAGGCAATTGAAAGAGGTGGGGTCCAGGTGCAGGTGATGAGCGTGCCATGGTGCCCCAGACATATGCACTGAATGCAATCATTTACATAGGTTAGATTTGTAATAGTGCCCAACTTTACTTCCCAATTGTCCTATTCTGTTAACTTCTGTTTTGTTCTGATTGATCTCAGATGTTCACATTCTCCAGGAGGCTTTCTCTAACTGCCTTTGATGCTGACATGTGTTTGATAGAAAATAAACTTTACTTTACTTTTCTTCTTTCAGGTTCCTAATGAAGGTGATAAGAAAGAATGTAAGGCAGGAAAATAATTAAATATTTTTACTGTGGTAAGTGTTTTATGATTTTACATTTTAAAAATTCTTTAATTATTATTTGTTTAGGCTGGTTCATTAAGGTGTAAAAGGGATATTGTTTTAGGAGTGTTTGAGTTCATAGAACCTATGGGTGGTAAGGTGAATGCCAGGAATATGGGCTGTTTGAATAATGATGTTTGCTTTTCCTTATCTCTTTGACTCTAATGTTTTAATTTCTATTATCTTGTCATTTTAAAGTGTGGTTTTGAGAAGGAGATCCTGTATTACATCTACTTGCAACATTCAATGAATTATTTTCTTTAAAGAGGAAGTTGAAAAGATTTGAAGTAATTTTGGTGATATAGAGGCACTTCTTTATCTTAAAAGTTTGTTGTGATTTTTTATTATAATATTTAGAAAAATTTCTACCCATATAAATCAACATAATGACAAAAGTAAGTCCTCATCTCCTACACAAAGAAATGGCCACCATTAACACACTTTTGGAAACTTATTGATGTATATGAAAGTATATATAGGACGTTAAATAAACATCAGTCTCTCTATATGAAGCTCTGTGGTCATTTTTAATGTGTTTTATATATCTCTATTTTTGAGTTGAAAGTGATGTGCATAATCATCTGTGATCATTTTACTGGCTGCCTAGTTTTTTTAAACATTTTTTGTAGTTGTCAATGGATCTTCATTTACATATATGGTGCTAAGAATTAAACCCTGTGCTTCACACATGCCAGGAAAGTGCCCTACCACTGAGATACAACCCTAGCTCTAGCTGTCCATCATTTAGAGGCATCATACTTTATGTATCTACTCCTTTGATAACCATTTAGATTGTTACTTGTTTTTCTTTCTTGTGAATAATGGAATGTTGATGATAGTATCCTTATTCATTTATCTTCTTAGAGGTATAACTGCCAGGTCAAACATTATACATTTTAAATATTGATAAATATGACTAAGCTGTTATCTGTAAAAACTATCCCCCCCTCAATGTTCATGAGAATACTATGTCAAAACCCTTGCTCATACCAAGTTTTGTTAATCTTTTTAATCTTTGCTAATCCAATAGGAAAAAAAAAGAACATTTTTGAGGTAACATGTTTTTTATTGGTACTGGGGATTGAACCCAGTGGCACTTCACTGGTAAATAAGATCCCCAGAACCTTTTATTTTATTTTATTTTGAGACAGGGCCTTACTAAGTTGCTGAGGCTGTCCTTGAACTTTTGATCCTCTTGCCTCAGTCCCCTGAGTTGCTGGGATTACAAGTGTGTTCCACTGTACCCAACTACTGAAGAAAACAGTGTGTTATTCAAAGACTTCTTTTATTCAATATTCTTATCAACATAAAGAATTATCTTCCTTAAGAACATACTTGTGATTCTTATGTGTGAGATATTCTTAGGCATTAAATGTAATGAAAATAAACATATTGAGTTGTTTTTAGGTCTTTTGCCTTGATTTTAACTTATTATTAATATTTGAAAACTTGATGGTTGGGGATGTGGCTCAAGTCATAGCATGCTAATCTGGCATGTATGAGGCACAGGGTTTGATTCTCAGCACCACATAAAAATAAAATAAAAGTATTGTGTCCACCTTAATCCTTTATTTTTTTAATTTCTCCTGTTACTTGCATTTGTTAAAATTTTTATACTACATTTAAATAGATATTAAGACATAATTACAGGGCTGGGATTATGGCTCAGTGGTAGAGCACCTGCTTGGCATGTGTGAGGCAGTGTGTTAGATCCTTAGCACCACAATAAATAAATAAATAAATAAATAAATAAATAAATAAATAAATAAATAAAGCTATTATGTCCATCTACAACTACCAATAAAAGACTTTATTACATATTAAATGGATTGGATTTTGTGTATTTGAAACAGTTTATTCCTATATTAGGCAAAAATCTTAGTTTAGACTGGCATAGTAAGTGATCATTTGATTGGAAAGTTGGGTAGATAGAGAAGTTCAGTCTTCCTGTGCACAATTTGAGAATTTGTACTCTTTGAGATGAAACAGCTTTGAAATCAGGGTGGTAGTACTAAGCTGCAGTGGGAGGAGAGATGCCAAGTGCTGATGTACAGTGTAGATGAGAGCTGTTCAGGGCTTCCTTCTGTAAACTCTGCAACTGACCAGGTCTCCCCCAGTGTCACTGTTAACTCAAAGTCTTATGGGTGGAGTTTTAGAAAAGGGAGGGAAGAGCAGCAGCTTTGGGGCACAAGGTTCATAATGAGCTCAGAGCTTAGTGAAACTCCTTAGGGATATTCCAAAGTTCTGAGAAATTCCCATCCCTCTAAGAATTTTTTTTTTCTCTTCTAACACTGAAAGTTTTTTACAGTGTGTGGCATGATGCAAATTTGTGTGGAGCTAGGCAGAGTGAGTCTATTCCTACAGAGTCTAGATGGTGTCTTTAAATAGACATCAAGCATGGGAATATGGCTGAAAACCACTATCCCCTTCCCCCACCTTATCTATAGCAATGCAATTGAAATTTCACACAAGATTTTCCTTATTTGGTTTGTTTAGAGAGGACACCTAGGTAAAGCTTGTGCTTGTGTATGTTAAACCCCATGTGTTTTGTTTTAGATATATTTCAGTCTGTTCTAATATAAGAAAGTTTTTCAGTCTGAACATTCTAGCAGCCATCACTCAAACATTAATTGCTGTCAATGGGAAAGGATATATTCCCACATCTTTTCTTGGTGCTTGAAACCATCCCACTTCCTTTTTCTTTCACCTTAAGAACAGATAACTGACACTTGGGAATTATAATCAGATTGTATCAGTCTTTATGGAAATGTTACCAATTATCGCACTGCAAAATAGTCATTTCTTTCTAATAGAGATTGTTTCTCTCCATGTCTCTCTTTCTCTCTCTCTCAGTTCAGTGCTCTCAAAATACCTGTTATGTGAATGAATGCTTTGTGTCATGCCCTGATCTAAAATGTTTAAAAGAGTCTTTATTGACAGCTTTTTCAAAAACCTATGTGGGAGGTGGATGAAGGAGAAAGATTATTCATTCAATGTGAAATCTTCATAGATCTTTAGATGTCCACAAGTTAGAAGGATGGCCAATGTTAATCATCCCTACTCTGATATAAGTTCTGAAATGAGTATTTGCTGTGAAGAGTTGTGAACAATTAGGATATTTGTGCTGGGCTGTGGATTGAGCATTGCACTGTGTTCTTTGTGTGCATTACTTCATTTTGTTCTCAATACAATAAGGACTCAGTAAAATTGTGAAGTTTGTCCTTGGACATGTAGCTAGCAGGTATAAAAAAAAAAACAAAATCAAACAAACAAAAAAACTATCCCTTGAATTCAGTTCTCTCTATCTCTAAGGTCCAGTGCTTTCTTATGCATACAGATAAGGGTATTGGTAGAATCTTAGAAAGTTCTATGTGACTTCAGAGGCTGCAACAGGAAGATAGAGAGTAAAAGGCTAGCTTCAGCAACTTAGTGAGAACTTGTATTAAAATAAAAAGGTCTGGGGATGTAGCCCAGAGGTAGTACATCTCTGTGTGGTTCAATCCTCAGTTCCACAAAAAAAGAAAAAGAAGTAGAAAGTTGTTTGAATGATTCCATGGTTGTAGTCTAGATAATGGAAGTGTTGAAAAGACTGACAATAACTTTATTCTGTCATCACCACTGCCATTATTAATACTATCCTCTTTATTTTTAATGTACTTCAGCATTAACTAATGAAGTCTAGGTGCATGCCAGGGTTTCTGGCTTATTGTGTTCAATATAACATAGGCTTGTTTAATTTAGCAGAACTCCAAAATGAAAGGTTCATGCTGCCAAGTACAAACAGACGTTCTGTGGATTGTTAATTTGGCTATAGGAGAGAATGCTTGTTTTTCCTTGCTATGTGCTAATAAAGAATCTGGAAGATTTTCTTATAAATGTAAAGGATTTTGACTTGTTTAAATCCATGTAATTGAAAAGAAATGGGCAGTTCTAATAAACATTTTTTTTTCTTTTGTAGTGTTTGGTTAGTTTCATTCTGTAACCTGCCAGCTAATTGGGAATTGCATGCTCTTTTGTTCTTTGCTCTTTTTACTTTGGATCTGGTTTTATGGTTGGTTTCAATAGGGATTTATTGGTAGGAAAATAGATTATTTCCCCATTTTAACAGATTGTGTGTTTTTATGACAGAATATTCTGTCACAGGCAGTGTGATTCAACCAGACCCTTATGCAGAGGTGTTACTATATGACTTTGTGCAACCATTTTAAAAAATAACAGTTTTATTGATATATAATTCACATTACCATCAAGATCACTACTGAAAAGTGCAATTCACTGAGTTTTAGTATATTCATGTAGTTGTGTGCCTATCTTGCTGTCTAATTCTGAAACACTTTTGTCATCTCCAAAGAAAACCCATACCCTTTAGCTGTCACTCTCCACTCACACTTGCTTCATGTAGCTATGAACCTCCTTTTTCTCTTTGTGGATTTACTTGTTCTGGATATGTTATATAAATGAAATCATTCAAAATATGGCCCTTTGTGTCTGGCTTCTTAGCCTATTTTTGAGATACCACATATCAGAACTTTATTCCTTTTTTATTGCTAAATAGTGTTCTGTTATATGGATACACTGCAGTTTGTTTATCCATTTATCAGTTGATGGATATTTGGGTGACTTGCACTTTTGGTTCTTATGATCATGCTGCTGTGAATATTTGTGTTTTTGAGTTGACTTATGTTTTCTTTGGGTAGATATTTAGGTGTGAAATTTATGGACCATAAGTAACTCTGCCAGACTGTTTTATAAAGTGACTCTACCATTTTACATTCCCATCAGCAACGTTTGAAGATTTCATTTCTCCATATCCTTGGCAACAGTTTGCCATGGTATTTTTCCATAGTAATCATCCTAATGGATATGAAGTGGTATCTCATTGTGGTTTTGATTTGCATTTCCCTGATAACTAATGACATTGAATATCTTCATGTACTTGTTAGCCATTATTTATCTTTGTTAGACAAATGCCTATTCAGATTCTTTGCCCATTTTAAAATTGAGCTGTCCTTTTCTTGCTCATTTGTAATAGTTCTTATGTATTCTGCACAAATGTACTCTTATGAGATATGAGAAGTATAAAATTTTTCTTATTCTATAGTCTTTTCACTTCTTATGAAGCAAATAGATTTTTTTGTTGGAGTCCAATTTACCAGTTTTTTGACTGCTTATGCAGTTTTCTCTGAAATTTTCTATAAGTAAAAAAAAAAACTGACCTTATTTCTCAACATCTCCTATTGAATTTTTTTTTCTACAGAAACAATGATCATTTCTTTAACTACAAAATAGGTTAGAGATATTAGAAAACATTTTGTGTTTTCAAATATTTTCTTCAAATTTAATGGGTGAAGCCCAAGTTTTCAAACCTGATATCCAGTGGACTTTTTTTTAAAATCAGAAAATGTCTTTGAGTGTTCTGCTTAGCTTAGAATGCACATATTATTCTGTAAACATTTATAAATGTCTAATGTATTCTGAGGACTTGACTGGGCTTGGAGATCCAGGGATGCTGGGAACATTGTCCTGTCCTTAAAAAACAAGAGGTCATGTGCCAGGCTACTGATTTCTATGGAGTGTAGTGGCACCAGTGGAGGAGGAGGGGCACTGTCTGGGTGAGAAAGCCTCACAGGGAGTCAGTGCTGGTACTCTGTCTGCAGAGATGTGTAGCTGATCAGAACCTTTTGTTATAGTATATGATTCTTTCTTTCAGACACTTGCCGTTGTGTGTGTTGTGTACCTTGGCACCAGTTATCTATAACAGCAATATTTAGGGATATTGATGTAATGAAATGTAAATATCAATGTGATGAATTTGATACCTAGAAGCAAGCCTGAAGAAAGCCACTTTCTTTGACTTCTCCAGGTTTTCAAGAATGGGAACTTCCTACTTACTAATTAATTCAGTATGGTGTGTGTGTGTATCTGAGTTCCAGCCCAAACCCAAGCAGTTATGGGTAATCAGAGCTAAAATGTGAGTCAAAGAGGAACAGCTATTTGGATGGAGAGAAGATTGTGTATAGAGAGTGGGGTGAGTCCTGTTAAGGAATTTAGATGTTTCTTTAATAATGGAGAGCCATTGATGAGTTTGGGTGTATGTGAGTAACATGGTCTCTTCTGTTAACTGTACCATAGATGATGGTTGTGAGGACTAGAGATAGGAGACTTGTGGGGCTGTTGGACTAGTCCAGATGAGAACCAATGAGAACCTGAGCTAAGGCACAGATGATAGAGGTGGATAAACAGTCTGGAAATGTTTAGAAGGTGCAAGTTGGGATGCTTGGTTGCAATCAACCATCGTAAATTAAAAGGAGGATTATTGAAGAAGGAAGATTTCTGAAGAAAGATTCAAAGGAATGAAATGTCACAGAAGCCAGCATGATTTAGGCCTTTGTGGGTAAAAAGTGACAGAGCAGGGGGCCATTCTCAGGCTCTCCCACAAGAAGAAGGAAAGAGAATCTCCTCCCAGCTGTGCTTTTTAAAATCCTAAGAGCACTCTTTTTTTAAAAAAAATTATATTATTTTCTTTACTTGTTGATGAACTGTATTTTCTTTTTACTTTTATGTGATGCTGAGAATCAAACCCAGTGCCTTATACATGCTAGGCAAGTGCTCTAACACTGAGCCACAACCACAGCACTCAAGAGCACTCTTAGCCTTGGGTATTGTGGCCCCTGCTCAGGCAGAAGCTTTTCTGGGAGCTTCCTGCCATCATCACTAGCATTCCAAGAAAAGGGGAGGGATTGTGGAGCAGAACCATCTGTTTCTCTTTGGTAATTAAAGCTGGCTTGGACAATTGTTAAGATCTGAACAGGAAAGTTGAGAATACTTCAGAAGTTTGTGGCCTGGATAGCCCGGGATGACAGCATTTCTGTGCATGATCAAGGTTCACAAGTGAGTAGACTAGAATGCAGAAAGTTATCAGAGTTCACCTTTAGACCAACTTTCTTTTGGATGTGACTGTCCAGATGTTATGTTTTTGTGACTATTCCCCTCTAGAGACTGGTTATTTTCTTTGCTATAACTTTCCAGAGCCTAGCATGGATTTTCAGAGGTACCCTTATCAGCTCCTAGAAAAAGTAATTAAATTCATTTTATACAGTGCAGCTTATTGAGTTTTTTGTTTTCTGCCTTTTTTTGTACTAGGAATTGAGCCCACAGTGCTCAACCACTGAGCCACATCCCCAACTGTTTTTTTTTTTTTTTTTTTTTCTTGATACAGAGTTTTGTTAAGTTGCTTAGAGCCTCACTAAATTGCTAAGGCTGGGTTTGATCTTGAAGCCCTCCTGCTTCAGGTTTACAAGACATTGGGATTACAGGTTTGTTCCACCAACCTTGTTGAACAATCTTTCTTAATGGACAAAGAACAGTAGAGGCTGTTTAACTGGTTCTTGTTCCTATTGCTAGTGAAGAGTGAATTTAAATTTCTTTATGCATCTCAAAGAGAACACAATAGCGTACCACAATTTTAAAAGGGTGGAATTTATGTGGTTTCTGTAAACTTCTTTTCTTGATGTTATCCATTAAACATCAGTGTGTTTAGCAGTTAAATAGAAATTTTTGTCAGAGGACAGTGGAAGGCTCGACTGGCACTACACTGTTACGCCAACAGCATCATTCAAAAACAAGCATTCTTGGCTGGGGATGTGGCTTCCCTCACATGTGTGAGGCCTTGGGTTTAATACTCAGTTCCGCAAACAAATCACTGTTCTATGTTTTCATTAATGAAATATAAAGTCATTTTTGGAGGAATGAAGTATAAATTACTCATTTATGTATCTTATTTGTTATAACATGGCACGAATCATTTGCTTATGTGATAAACACTGCTACAGTTAAGATCAGAATTGTCTTGAATATTTAATGTCACTTTAAACATGGTCAGGATTAATAATAATATTGCTGGTAAGGCCACTCTATAGATATCATTTTACTAAGGATCTTGATCTTGCCTAACTTTCCAAGATATAAAAATAAAGGCTAGCTGAAAGCCAAAGCTTGGAAGATAAATTGTTGCACACACCCAGCTCTGCCACTATGTTGTTTCTCCTCCATGACAAGGCAGATGGTCAGATTAAGGTGAATTAGAGAAAAATAACTGTACTGAGATTAAATGGGAGTTACTCATGATGGGATGAATCCAATTTCTCTGGCAGGTTTGGTCCAATTTGGGGCCCTCTTGTTAAAAGGTTTAAGATATACTCTGTGTTGTCAGTAATGGGAAGTAGCTCAGTGACCTTGGACAAGTTATTTAAGGTCAATTACACTCTACCTTTCTACAATATTATCCGTTGTAGCATTGTTTTGATGATGAGCACAGCTGCTGCATATAAACTGGTAAGCACAGTGCCAAGCACATTACAAATTACAAGTAGATCTTACTCCATGAAACAGTGTTTTTCTTCAAGGTAAAATGCAACAGGAGGGCAGTAATTGACATTGGACGTATCATGAGGAACCAAAAATTGGCTCTTAGCTTCAATGGAACTCAAGCTGTAGCAGGTGTTATTTCACAATTTTAATTAAAATCAGTATCTGAGGTGAGATGTAAAGTTTCATAATTTTAATTAAAAGTGGTTAAATGTCTTTGCTTTTTTTCACCAATTTACCTAAAGCCAACCATTTTCATTTGTAAAGCTCCAAAAATCAATAAATAGAAGATGCAACAACTGAATACTATGGTTTGTCTCATCTTTTGTTTAGTGGATATTGCTTCTCCATGAAGATGAGAATACTTGGATATTGTGCTTTCAGAACTCGAGTTCTGCATTCCATGGTTACTGAACACTCAGGATTAGTAGTGTTTAATGTAGATATGAATTTGGGTATGATGTGTTTAGAACACATGCAGAGGAATCATGTCAGTCAATATTTACTAAAAGTTTAGCAAAACTCTATCTTTGAGAACACAAAACATGACAGTTCTGAAAAACCTGAAGAAATTTAGAAGAGGAGTGACTTTCTAAGTGAATCAGAAGCACATGCAATCCATAGTTATTGCTAACAAGTGATTTTTATAGATTTTTGTGTACCTGGCATGGGTTTCTTGGATTCTTTTTTTTTAATTATTCATTAGTTATGATCAGTTATACATGACAGTAGAAAATGCTTCAATTCATTGTATACAAATGGAGCAGATGCTGGGTTCTTTTAGAGAAATAACCTTAAAGGGTAGTATCATTGCAAGGGAAAAAGATAGTGGAAGGTTTACAAATGGATTCCCTTGCTAAGCTGTAAAATATCTTGTATATTGTGGCAGAGCTATGGATGATTTTATTTGTGATGAATAATTAAGCTTGTATCTTCTATAAGATATAGTAATTTCCATTCTTGGTCCAGTTAGCTGAACTCAGTAATGAAGAATATGCTGCTACAGAGTATTATCTTTGATACTAGATGTTAGAGAATTCACTTAAAACTTCCTATTTGTTATTGGCATTAAAAAATCATTTGTGGTCTGTATTTTCACATCCTTTCATATTTCTAAGCCAGAATGACCTCTTAGAGCAGGCAGACTTCATACTCACCATGTGTGGAAGTAATTTGTAATCTTTGTTCTGAGTTCACTTAAGATATGAGAAATACTTGTAATATTGGAATTAAGCTGTTAGAATACATTTCTTCAGTCATATTACCATTGAAATTTATTATTTTAACCTTTAATTAGGAGAGTCACTGTTCTTGGCTGTCTGTGGCCTGTTTCCATTGCTATTCTTTAATCATGTGATTTAAGTGTTTCTAAACCTTACAAATTATTCCAAAAGAAGACATGGAATAACTTTGTAGTTTGGTACTGTCCATTCTGCATGAAATCCAGCCCTTTCAACAGTGACATACAGAAAGCACATGTGCAGTAAACATTTATTTGAATTAATGAATTTTTTAGGGCATCTTGCAAAAGTAATGTTTTCAGTACTCAGTGACTGAGCCTTCAGTACTGGTAGTTTAGCTAAACATTCAGAATTCATTTGAAGCCAGTAAATAGACAACTGTGCAATACAGGGAGACCAATTTGTTAACTTTTCTATCCAATAGTAATTTACTTTTTTTTAAGAGAGAGAGGGGGGTGAGGGAGAGGGAGAGAGGGAGGGAGGGAGGGAGGGAGAGAGAGAGAGAGAGAGAGAGAGAGAGAGAGAGAGAGAGAGAGAGAGAGAGAGACATACATTTTATTAATATTTCTTTTTTAGTTTTCAGTGGACACAATATTGTATTTTTATGTGGTGCTGAGGATTGAACCCAATGCCCCGTGCATGCCAGGCAAGCACGTTACCACTTGAGCCACATCCCCAGCCAGTAATTTACTTCTACAGTTGTGTTTATGTAGAGTAAATGTCAAAGGAAAAGTGTATTTGAAGCAGTTACATGAGTAAGTTTGCTACAGTGAAAGATTTTTGGTATGCTGATGGAAAAGGGCAATTTAAAATTGATATTATAAAATTTAGGTAGCTCTTTTTAAAGATAGTTTTATTGAAGTCTAATTGACATACAATAAACTTCATGTTTAAAGTGTATGATTTAATCAGTTCTGACACATGTGCACACCCAAGAAACCATCATCACAATAAGGAGAATGAACAGATCCATCACCACCCCAAATTTCTTTGTTCTTCTATCCTCAAGGTCCTCTGTCCCTTTCTTCAGGCAACCACCAACCTACTGATCTGCTGTCACTGTAGGTTAATTTGCTTATTCTAGGGTTTTATATAAATGGAATTATATCACATGTTCTCTCTCTCTCTCTCTCTCTCTCTCTCTCTCTCTCTCTCTCTCTCTCCCTTTTGCTCTTTCACTCAGTGTAATTATTTTGAGATTTGTCTCTGTTTCAGATTGTATCAGTAGTTTGTTCCTTTAAGTGCTCAAAGTATTTCATTGTATGGATGTGCCTGTTCACCACTGACAGCCATTTGGGTTTTTCCAGCATTTGGCTCTTAGAACTAAAACCCATCTGAACAACTGTATTACAGATCTTTGTGTGGACTTAGGCTCTCTTTTCTCTTTGGTAAATACCCAGAAGTGAGATGAGTAGATCATGTGGTAGGTGTATTTTTAATTTTTTAAACTGCCAAACTATATTCCAAGTTGTTGTTTCCTTTTACATTCCTACCAGCAGTGAATGAGGAATCAGTTGTGCCAAGTCTCTATCTTAAATTCTTACTGTGGTAGTCTTTTTAAATCTTAGTCCTTTAAAAGATACATAGTATTACCTCAATGTGATTTTTAAGAACTTTTTTAGTTGTATATATACACAATGCCTTTATTTATTTATTTATTTTTATGCAGTTCTAAGGGTTGAACCCAGTTACTTACATGTGCAAGGCAAGTGCTATGCCACTGAGTCACAACCCCAGCCTCTCATTGTGATTTTAATTTGCATTTTCCTATTGGCTGATGATGATGTTGAGCATATTTTCATGTGCTTATTTGCCATTCCTTGGTAAAGTATCAAATCTTGTGTTATTATTTATTGAGGTATTTGTTTTTCTTATTAAGTTTTAAAAGTTCTTTATATATTCTAGATACAAATTCTTTATTAGATTTATGATATTTTGTCCCAGTCTGACATGTTTTACATTCCCCTAGCAGTGTCTTTCAAAGAACTGATGTTCTCAATTTTGCTGAAATTCAATTTATGAATTGTTCTATAATGCACTTTTGATATCATATCTAAGAACTCTTTGCCTAACCCCAAGTCACAGAAGTTAGCTCCTGTTTCCTTGAGGAGGTTTATTGTTTTAGGTTTTACACATATGTATATGACCCATTTTGAGTTAATTTCTGTATGTGGTGCAAGGTAGGGGTCAAAATTCATCAGTTTTTGTATATGGGTGTTTAGTTCCAGCAACATTTTTTTAAAAATGAACATTGTCTCTTTGCTGAATTGCCTTTGTACCATTGCCAAAATCAGTTTTTTGTGTACATGGGTCTATTTTGGCCTCTATTTTGTATCATGATCTACTTGTTTATCTTTATATCAGTACCGCATTGTCTGAATTACTTTACCTTTGTAATAGTGTTTTTCTTCCATATTTTTTCTTTTGCAAAGTTATTTGGACTGTTATGGGTCCTTTGCATATGCATTGGAAGTTTATATTCAGCTTACCTGTTTATACAAAACAGCCTGCTGGGATTCTGAGATATTGGATCTATGAATCAACTTGGAGAGAATTGACTTCTTAACATCATTGAGTCTTGTAACAAATGAACATGTTATTTCTTCCTATTTGTTTAGATTTTCTTTAATTTCTCTCAGAAATGTTTTAAAGTAGAAGACTTGCATATCTCTTTCAAATTTGTCTTAAATATTTGACATTTTTGGTGTTATTATAGTATGTTTAAAAAATTCAATATAAAATTTTTCATTACTAGCATAGAAAAACAGTTCAGTTTTGTATCTAGCTCTCGTATCATGCAGCTTTGCCAAACTCACCTTCTAGCAGTAGATTTTTGGGGGTATATTTCATTGGATTTTCTATATAGATAATCTCGTCATTTAAAAATATAGTTTGAATTCTTCCTTTCTCACTTGAATGTCAATTTTTTTTCTTTCCTTATTAAACTAAGCAGAATTCCTGGTATATTGTTGCATAGAAATGAAGGGAGTGGTTGTCCTTGTCTTGTACCTTATATTAAAAGAAAAACATTCAATCTTTTTTTTTTTTTTATGTGTGCTGTTAACTGTAGGGTTTTTTTGTTTGTTTGTTTTTTGTGGATTCCTCTTATCAGAATGAGACTGTTCTATTCCTAAGGTTTTTATTGTTGTTGTTTTTGAACTCAGAATGGGTATTGGATTGTTATTATTTGTTTGCTAATATAATGATATGCATTGTGTTTTGGATGGCAAACCAGCTTTGCAATATTAGCTTAAATCTCATTTAGTCATGAGGTATTATTCATTTTATATATTATTATAATTAATTCATTAAAAGTTTGCTTGAGAACTGGATGTAGTGGCATACACTTATAATCCCAGCTACTCTGAGGCAGCAGGGTCACAAGTTTAAGGCTAGGCTGGGTAAATCAGTGAGACCCTGTAGCAAAATAAAAAAGACTGAGGATGTGGCATTAGCCTAGCCACATTAGAGCATTAGCTTAGCATGTGTGAAGCCCTGGGTTCTATCCCTTTTTACAACCCCCAACCCCCCCCCACAATTTTGTATAGGATTTTGCACCTGTGTTCATGAAGGGTATCACAACCTCTTGTAATGTCATTGTCTGGCTTTGATGGCAGGTTAATGCTGGTCTCAGAATAAGTTAGGAAGTATTTCCTCCTGTTCAGTTTTTTTATAGAATTGGTATAATTTTTTTCCCTACATGTTTGTTGGAATTTTCTAGTGAAACTATCTGGATCTGAAAAAAAAAAAAAAAAATTAAGGGAAGATTTTCAAACTACAAATTCTCTTAAATATAAACCTGTGACAATTCAATTCAGGTTTTCATTGTAGGTGAGTTTGGTGGTATCTTTCTAGAAATTTGTTCTCTTCATTTAGGTTGATGGAGGTTTCCACATTTTTTCCTTCTTCTCAAAGAACCAGTTTTTTTTTTTTTTTTTTTTTTTTTTTTTTTTTTTTTTTTTTTTTTTTTTTTTTTGTGCTTGGGATCAAGTCAGGGCCTTACACATGGTAAGCATGCACTGTACTACTGAGTTATACACCAGCCCAAGAACCAGCACTTAATTAGTTTATTTTTCTCTCTTTTCTCTATTTTTTCTGTTGTTTATTTATTGATCTTTCTGCTCTTTCTTCATTACTTCTTTTCCTCATTTACTGTCTGCATGTGATTTAATTATTTCTTTTGCCATATTTTAAAATTTTTATACATAAAATAGTGTTCTTTGAAGATTGTGATTTAAATTGTTTCATCCCTGAGACATAACAATATTGAGGCACAGAGAAGTGTGCTGTAGCTCAGTGGTAGAGTGCTTCCCTCACACATATGAGGCACTAGGTTTGATCCTTAGCACCACATAAAAATAAATAAATAAAGATTAAAAAAAAGAGGAACTAGGAGAAACTAATATCTGAGGTACCTTACTTTGTTGAAATCTGTGGAAAAATTCCTGAGACCAAATCCTAAGTGTTACTTTTTTGTCACTTTCTTTTGCTTTTTTGCAGTGGCAGGGATTGAACTCAGGGATGCTCTGCCACTGAACTACATCCCCAGCCCTTTTTATTTTGGGGCAGGGTCTCAGTTGCTGAAGTTGGCCTTGAACTTATGATTCTACTGCCTCTGTCTCCGGAGCAGCTGGGATTATAGGCTTGCACCTGTGTGCCCAGTTTTCCGGTGTTAGTTTTTTTAGATGGACACAATACCTTTAATTTATTTATTTACTTTTATGTGGTGCTGAGGATCTACATGAGAAGAACTTGGCCCTCTGAGGACTGGAAGGTAAATAAAATTTGTGATTTCAATGGGGTTTCCTGGAATTAGTGAAAGTAGTAAATAAACCACATCTAATAAAAAGGTGGCATAGCACATTTGAAAGGAACCCTCTTCTATGATTTTTAGCTCCAGAATGTGATGTTAATTAGATACTGCCTTTGCCTGATTGAGAGATTTGCATCTCCATGCAACCTTATTTCTGGCAAGGGTGACACTGATGTAGCTCAGTGGTAGACTAGCTCTGTTTTCAACATGTAGTAATATAAATAAATAGGCCCAACTTGTTGACCCCATGCTTTATTTTACAAGAAAATTCTGGCTTAACTGCACAGGATATGGTACATTCCTTAACAAACTGTTATCTACAGTAGAAATGCAGTTTCAAAATAATGTTTATAAGAGCAACTAAAGTTACCCTGAAGTGAAGACTTTTGTGACCCTGCTATAGACCAGATTCTGGAACTCAGAGAAATAAAGATAATTCTTGCTAACCATGAAATCTATGAGTGTTTATGCTTAAGAATTCAATAAGAAATGATGAACATGAGCCTAATTAACCTAAAGTTGTCATGGCAGAGGATACTTGAGAGTTTGATATTATCCTGCTGTCAGTCCAAAGTCAAGAAGTGTACCTGGGCAGGACTCTTTGGGATCTTTTTTAGATCTTCAAAAAAACTGGAGTTCAAGAGGGCCGTGCTATTTTCTTTTCAGAGAGAACACACTTTCCTCTATCAGTGTCACCCTGTTCCTCCTTCACATAACTTCTAATAAACTCATTGCCTGCCACTCTGATTGATAAGTTTGGAAACTTATGTCTTGATTGAAAAAAAAAATCTGCATTTTAAGAAGGTAGTCTTCATTCTACCTCAATTTTTCAGCATGTCCCAGCCGTTTATCACTAAAAGATCCTTGCCAGCTGAAGGGCTATCAGAGACTCCCTGGAGTTCCTTCACTTCATAGTTTATACTGCTTATCTAAATGGAAAAGACCCAGGGAATGATATTCACTAGACTCTCCAAAATAATTTAGACATGGTGGCTGTTCAAACCTTTTGTTAAGCAGTTATGAAACCTATAAGTAGCACAATATAAGATGTTAGAATGAGAACACATCACACTGGAAGTTCTTAAAGTAGGAATTTCAAATCAGATATTGTGATAAGGTGTCTGTACCTGGGAAAACAGAGAGCAGAGACAAATTGTTCTTATTTTTCAAACTGTCAAGTTACACTTGTATGCTTTTCTCCCATGTGAAATGCTCACAAAGACAAACCAAAATCTTTAATCTGACATCCAGTTCTTGGAGAAAAAATAGAAATACTGCATTCATTTGAAATGTACAATAGAAAAAAGAAAACAGTTGACAAGGCAAAGAGGGAATTCTAGCATTAAATATGTGAACAGTGCTGAGTGCAATGGTGGACTTCTGTAATCCCAGTATCTTAGAAGGCTTAAGCAGGAGGATAATGAATTCAATTCCAGCTTCAGAAAAGATGAGGTGCTAAGCAACTCAGTGAAATCTTTCTCTAAATAAAATACAAAATACGGCTGGGGATTTGGCTCAGGGGTCCAGTGAGTGAATACATTTTAGAATGACTTGTTATCCAATGACAGATAAATAATCCACTCACTATTGGCTGGATGTCATGATTCAATCATAAGATACCAGCTAGTTTCTATGTGGATAATAGCTGGTATCTTATAGATAGTATGGTGAAGGTGTTCCTGCACCTGCTCTCTGACAGGGTCACAGTGTGGGGGATGCTGTGACAGGGCTGCACCACCTGGAAACCAGAACCATATGGAATGTTAAGTGTTTTGTTTTATGATACACATAAGATAAATAATAGGGCATACAACAATCAATAATAAAAGAACATGTTGCCTGAGATTGCAGGAAAAATCCCAGAATGAGATTAAGGATACAAATAAGATATGTCCTGAGATGTATTTTAGTGTCTCTTACAACACAAAAGATAGTGTTATGTTTTAAGAAATTCACAGGGAAAAGACTGCAAATTGTAAGGGTCCCGTGAAACGTCGGAGAAAGAGACCACCAAGTGACCACTCATGCAATTGGCAGAAGGGGATTAATTGAACCAGCATGCTGGGGCTCCATGCCCACTCAAGAAGGGAAAGCAGCCCAGAGCCCCGAGCAGGGGCTGAGCACTGCTTAAGTACACTTTTTGGGGAGGGCGGAGGGCTTTGTATACATCAGAACAAATCATCATGAGGCGCGGGAAAATTGAACAACAACTCCTAAACATGATTAGTTCATTCATCAGCGGGAACAGGTCAGGCTGGAGTGATAGGTCATTCCTAAGGAGAGTACACATTCAAACTGATTGGTTCAGGCCCTGCAAGACCTACATGCAACCACACAGACCCCTTCAGTTATTAAACAACCAGACAATCAGGGGAAATGTTTACTGGGCGGTTCTAAGCATTGTCTTAACAGCTACAGAAATTTCAGGTTTTGCAGGTAGCATAGAAACCTAACAATACCTCCTTTACATTTTAACTTAGACCTTGCAGCTTAGAAACTTTTACAACACTTGGTCTTTTACCCTTTAACTTTTATGCTTTAACTTCAATTTCTTTTACCCTTACACAAATAAATGTTCCTTAGAAAAGCTTAACAATTTACACTTATCCCCTCATTCTAAACCCACAACTTGTTCAACATACATTCCCTTCATGAACAGAGCCTTCTTTGCCCTACACAGGAATGCATGATGAAAATATGAAACACATAGTTAATACTAATAGCAAATGAGTTGAAGTGCAGAGCCTGGCATTTAATTAAAGATTATAAAGACATATGAATTCATAATTTGATGAAGGGTCAAAGAAACTCTTTTAAAAAAGCAATTTAATAGGTCACATGCAAAAAGAAAATTACTTTAGAAAAACAGAATAACATAAAATTTTATATAGATATATTTTATAGTCAGTTCAGAGTAGTAGGCTTTTAGGTAATAGGCTTTCACTGTTTTAAGTGTGTATTGTTAGGACTTTAGTTTAGAAACAAAAAGCTTACCAAAAATCATAGGTATGCTTTAAAGTTAACAGTTAATAATAGGTCAAGATACAGGTAGTCAAGTTGCATAGTCTACTACTTAGTGATTGAAGTGAATATGTAAAAACTTAATCATGATTGGCAAAGTTTACAGGAACATATTTTAAACAATGTGTTCAATATCTTATGAAGTTAATATATGTCTGAAATTATGGCAACTCTTGAAAATTATGTAAATGAAAGAAGTTTGGGGCTTTGATGTTATTTTAGCTACATAAATAAATACCTGTAAAAAAAGGTATAAAAATAATGGCCCCTCTATGGGCATCAGATCCTTCTGAAGGCTGCTTGTAATTTGCAACCTGTCATCCTGTCTCCTCTTCTTTTGCTGAGGCCACTTATCCTTCAGTACCCAATGGCACTCATAATTCAGGACCCCTGGATTTCTGTTATGGCTGGACCCTGGCAATAATATTTAAATTTTTCTTCATTTAAATTTGAAGTTGACTCTATTGATGGGCTGTATTGAATTATAGAAAAAAATATATAGACATAAATGTCTGTGGTTTGTGCTAATATTCTCATAGTAACCCATACCAAAGAAAAAACAGACATCATAATTCTATTATTATGCTCAAGGCAAAATTGCAGATAATTTATTTTTTAATTCCTTATACTCTAGGTTCTGGAATACCAAGAGATCTAGATACCTGGCACCATTCACCTCTTGTTTATTTTTTTTTAAACTAGAAACTTTAAAATTTTATTTTTGCCCCATTTTTGTAGGGGAGTAGGGACAATGCAGCCTCAGGGAATTACTTATGAGTTGAAGTCTCAAGCTCTTTTCTCATAAGGCCAGAGAACTGAAATATTAAATAAAATTTTAAATTAGTTGTGATATTTAATTTTTATATAAATGCACTTCTATCTGGGCTGGATCTAAATATTGGGAGTAAACTCTGCCATGAAATAATTTTATCCTGAGGCACTTAATGCAATTCACAGAAAAAAAAAATAAAAATAAAAATAAATAATAATAAAAAAGATTCCAAGGCTGTGGAGCATTCCTGTAATATTGTAATATGAGTTACTTGAAAAGCCATCACAGGAGAATTTGAGACCCTTCCCCAGGACTCTATCTATGTTTCTATCCATCCATCAATCCATTCATCCATGGTCCTGAGACTCTGTAGTGAATAATACCCATGGGTCTGATCTCCAGTGTTTTTTTTTTTTTTCTACTGACAATTGAACTCAGAGGCACATGACCACTAAGACCACATTCACAGCCCTATTTTTATTTTATTTAAATACATCATCTCAGTAGGTTCTTAGTGCCTTGCAATTGCTGAGGCTGGCTTTTAACTCACTGTCCTCCTGCCTCAGCCTCTTCAGTTGCTGGGATTACAGGCATGCATCCCTACATGTGGTAGATCCCCAGGGTTTGATCCACAAAAACAGAGCAGCCAAAAACCTGTCTTTGTGTCCTTATTTGATTTTGATCTGGATGAAATTTACTGTCACTCAAATAGTAGGCCTACTGAATTAGACAGGCAGTCAGTATAGATAGGTAAATAAATCAGGTTAAATCTAGGAAGCCAATTTTGAGTGAATCTGGGAAGTTGGAGACTGTCCCCTGAGGGATATTATCAAGAACCTTCCCCTGCTCCAACTTGTTGCCAAGGTAACCTGTCCCAGGAATTTCCCCTCCCTACAGAGAGCTGTAAGATTGTTAATGTGTCCTTGTACTCCATCCTGCCCTTCCCCCTTAAGCCCACCTATTTCCCAACTTTAGGCCATCCTACCAAGCCTTTCTGAGCCTACACATGTCCCCAGGAAGAAGAAAGGTAAGGGGGTAAATGCAGGAGAACAAAGGAAGCCTAGGACATATAAAAAGGGCAGAACACTTTGCCTCTTGGAATACCCTGATACCAGCTATGGCCCCCTTCTCCCTTGTGGGAGAAGTCTATGTTACCCTTTTCTAAGTAAACCCTGCTTCATATGCTTGCCTCAGCATGCTTCTCTAATGCTCAAACTTCAACATGTGGAAAAGTAAGACTTATCACCAGTAACTAGTAGTATCTCTACCAGGCTCAATTTTTGAGGAAGTTCCTGAAGCCCTTTCCAATCTGTCTCTTGGGTGAGAACTGTCCAATCAAGACACAGCCAGTGATGAGGGGGCAGGCTTCCACAGTCTTCTATTCCTTTTGTTTTTGGAGTCTGCCATTCATTGAATCCATTTCTATGCTTCCAGGTTTCTGTACTACACTGGAGCTGGAAAAAAACTGTATGGGGAGCACTAAGCATCCTGAAGGCCAGGCAATGGTAAGTGTGTGTTCTTATTTTGAGACTGGGTAGGGAGGCTGTTTGAAGCTAGTGGGACTGGCAATGGTGGCTGGAAACTCCTCATAATTGTCTCCAGAGTCTGGTGGCTATCGGGTCTCTCCTTGGCAGCTCAGCCTTCAGTTTTCTCTGACTAGTCTAGTGGAGCTTAAATCAGTATTTGAGACCTCAAGTCTTTTGTTCCATAATTGTATGGTGTTTTCAGGGCCTTCCTAAACTCCTATGTGGGCATCTGTGTGCCATTAGCTCAGCAGGTCCCCAGTTTGTGTGGTGAAGACTTGGATAATCATCAGAAGAAAACCCCAACTTCATTAGATGTGTTCCTGCATGAGAGAAGCTGTGGCTTTTTTAGGGACCCCTGTTCTTGGTCCTCCTGAGTGTTTGTTGTTGTTGTTTATATGTTTGTTTATTTTAGACCAGGAATTATTCCCAGGAGTGTTTATCTACTGACCCACATTCTCAACCTCATTTTATATTTTTATGTAGAGACAGGGTCTCACTGAGTTTCTTAGAACCTCACTAAGTTGCTCAGGCTGGTTTTGAACTCACCATCCTCATGCCTCCTGAGCTTTCTAAATGTAGACTAAGAAGTATCTCAAATCCAGAATGGCTATCTGAGAGTTTAGCTATTTATAGGTCTGAGATTAAGTTCCAGATTTCCAGCTCTCTTCACATTCTCAAAGTCAGGGTTCCCTGTTCACCTTGATTGAGAAAAAATAAAATAGTAAAATGACCAGGCAGCTGTATAATGGACATCTTATTTAACCACACCTGGAGGGTAATGGACAAATATGTTAATGAGCACCATTAAGGCCTATTCAAATTAAAAAACCTTGAGACTCACTTGTGGGAATGCTTTCTACTAAATTCTTTGTCCTTGGGGTGAACCCAGTTGGAAGTCACTGGAAAGAGGATGGGACACAAAAAGGACAAATATGAACCCAGTTAGTAATCAGGATACCTTTTTCAACACTCATTTTAAATAGATTTTTCCCCATGATCTGCCATACACCATATATAAACTTTGAAGCTGGAACACAAAAATGGATTTTTCTGCTATCATACCCTCTCTCATATTGTGAGAGTTCTATTTCTTCTTGCTAAAATGCATCATATATATATTTTTTTACTCTTTCATTCCCTGAGTGTCCATAGATTTTATTCTTCAAAATTTGTGAGACAAGATCCCAGAGAAAATTGATTAAAAGGGAAATTTACTTTCATCTCAAAATTTCAATTTCAACATAATGATAGACCCAACCTGATCTTTTCTTAAAATTGGGCATCTCACCACAAAACCATGAAAAGATAATTTCAGCTTTACTATAAATTACTGCAAATTCTGAACCTGCTTGGAATGCCTGCCCTTGTCTTGAACTCACCCATGCCTGGCTCTCTGACCAGATAGCAACCCTCTCTGAAACTTTAGTGATGCCTCACAAATCTTGGCCTTCCCTGGCCAGACACCAACCCTCTCTGAGGCTCTAATGGTCCTCATAAATTCTGATGTTGGGGCCAGCAAAAAAATGTAAACTATCATTAGTGAGATGCTTGTCAGAGTTCTGTTATCTGTAACCCCCCTTTGTGTAACTTTCTGGGCTATAAAGCTGGGCTGCAGGAAAGTTGGGGTGCTGTCTTGTTCCCACCATTTTGGGAGGGAGAGGCAGCCTGGCCGGTTGAAATAATTAGCTTACTTTAATTTGATTTTAATTGGAGTCAATGGTCTTTTCTTGCGTCCCGGTCTAACTATAATTATTTTTCCCATGTTTCATGTTATAGGGATGCCTTATTTGTATTTTTTTTTAAGAACTGGAGGGCAGTTTTAAAAGATTTTGCTTTATCCTTGTGAGTCTTTCACATTAGAAGAAAGCAGGGAAAATTAGATGGCATTACAATAATGCCTTATTTTCTAAATAAAATAATATAGTCAATGTGTTTGTGTCACTAAGGGACAAAGTTGGGACTTATGCAGTTGAGGGGAAGAATAAAAAATGTCCACGTGCTTCTGCCCCTTTCCATGCTTTATTCACTCAAATTGCTCAATACAACTATAATCTGTAGGTTCTTACTCAAGAAAATAACAATCCTGAATGCTAGGCACTGCAATAGACATAATCCATTCACAGGAAAAAAAAAAAAAAAAAAAGATTAGGTTGATTTCTTTACTGCTAACAATTCTAGATTAATTCTAAACACTGCAAAACTCACTTTATCATGCAGGCTAGTGACAGACATTCCCTCTGTGTTCTAAGTTTAAATGTCAGATCAAAATTCTTAAGCCTTAGGCTTTTAGTCCATCATATGCACACTCACTCAGACTATGGTGACCAGGTCCAGAAGCTGGCTTGGAGTGACAACAGGTTGAGGAGAGGACCTATGGAGAAGTTGTGGCTTTCATAAAAGTTAATAAGAAGTGGTAGAGTTTGAGAGATGAGAAAATCATGCAGAGGATCAGAAGAACAATGACAAGTGATGGGATGTCAGGTCCTCATCAGGCTCTTCAGCTTGAGTGCATTCTTGTTTCAGCTGGCTAAATTACTGCTCATTATTTCTATTATTTGTACTAAATTTGGGGGCTTTTAACCCCTCTTTCAATTCTTATTAGCTATCTCAGGATTTCTCATTGTTATCATTTACCCTGGAGTCACAAACTTCAGGTTTGTGGTCTCCAGCCTGATCTGCTTTTCTTTCCCTCTTACAGGCAAGTACATCCTGCCAGATATTTCACTCTGTTAATCAGGTTGAGTGGAAGTAACTTTTTTTGGCCATACTGGAGGACTCTGTGGGTGTGCCTGGTCAAACTGAAGGTTTCAAACTGGAGTTTTTAAAATGGAGTTTCTTAAGCTCAAGGCTAAGGCCATCTTCACTGTCTTTTTCCTTTTTAATGTAATGGAACCTTAATTGGGGTCCCCTTATATGTAATACCACTTTATTAACATGAGTTTTAGAAGCATTCCAAACATTTCCAGCAAACATCTTTGTCCTAGTGTATAAGAAAATAACAATGGGACTGGACTTGATTTAAACTACAAAGAAGTTTAATCACAAGGGCTAGAATACATAGTAAATCTGAACATCAAAAGCCATTTGAGTAACCTGGTATATATATATATATATATATATATTTAAATTTTTTAGTTGTCAATGGACTTTTATTTTACTTATTGATATATGGATCTTAGGATCAAACCCAGTACCTCACACATGCTAGGCAAGCATAAGCACTCTGCCACTGGGCCGAAACCCCAGCCCTAACCTGGTATATTTTTAATAACCTGTATTACATAGACATTAACCAGTAGACTTAATATATTTTCAATATCTATTTGGATTGAGTTAATAACCCAGAAATCAGTGAAGCCAAGCATCTAATCTTATCTCCAACTGTGGTTTTAGATATCATAGTGTCTGGGTTAAGATTTCCCTTTGAAGAACTTAACTATGTGTTGTGTTCTCATTCCAACCTCCCATATTTTCCCAGTCCTTAGTTTTAGAACAGTCTGACATAAGGTGTCCACAGATACCAATATCTCTTGGCCTATTTAGAAAATATCAATATCTGAGTCTTGCCTTCTAGAGATCAGTTTGAACTATAAGAGTGTAGCATCTAGGGGGAGTAGTTGGATGTTGTGAAGCTGGAAGGAATCTTCTGATGTTCCTTTCATCTAAAAGGAAGTTCAATTTAGGGGTGCATATTAGGAATTAAACTCAAAGGCACTCCACCACTTAGCCACATCCCCAGCCCTATTTTACATTTTCTTTGGAAAGAGTTGCTTAGTGCCTTACCATCACTGAGGCTGCTTTGAACTCTCCATCCTCTGCCTCAGACTTCCAAGCCCCCGGGATTGCAGGCATTTCCCACCATGTCTGGCTGGCATTTCATTTTTTTTTTTTTTAATATTAGATATTGTGAATAAAGCTACAATGAAAATGGAATTGCAGTTATTTGTTTGAGAAAAGTTTTCCAATCCTTTTAGATGTATGCCCAGAAATATTATTACTGTGTTGTATGGCACTTTTTACCCAGATTTATTATTATTATTTTTATTTATTGAGTCAGTCTAGATTAACCCATGGGCACTTTGTCACTGTTTCCCTTTTTGAGACAGTATCTCACTCATTTGTTTATGACCTTGCCAAATTTTTAAGACTGGTCTTGAACTTACGATTCTCTTTTCTTATCCCCCTGAGCAACTGAGAGTACAGGCATGTGAAGCCTTGCTCTGCTACCCAAAATCATTATTAGTGGATTATATGTTATTTTTTTCTTGAGCATTTGGAGAAACTTAACATTTTTTTTTCAAAAAATATATTCATTGATTTTATATTTTCACCAATATTTTTACATGTATATGTACACTGGCATAATTGTAATCTTTCAGAAATTTGTTTACCTTAGTTGGTTTGGTGCTGGGAAATGAACCTAGGAGTGCTTACCAATGAGCTACTTCCCCAGTCCTTTTTATGTTTTATTTTCATACAATGTCTCACTAAGTTACTTAGAGGCTTGCTAAGATGCTGAGACTGTCTTTTAAATCACAATTATAAACCTCTGAATTACAGGCCTCTGCCACCATACCTGGCTCTCATATTTTATCTAAAGACATTCTAAGAGCCCTGCAAAGGGCACAGGAAATTGATTGAATTCATGTGTTAAATTCCTGAGGCAAGTTTATGTGAAGTAGCCAGTGTAGGAGTGTTCTGTAAAGATTTATTTGAATAAACAGGGATTTATAGTTTCTAAATTCTACTATTGCTTATCATAGTCCATAAAGGTGAGAGAAATACAATGTAATTTATTGGTTTTTAATCTATGTATATTTGCACATGCTCAGTCACTCTTGCTTCCAGAGCTTAGAAGTTCAGGACATAGTAACTTGATGTTAAACAAAAGATGTTTAAGTTGAGAAATTCAGTGTACAAGCAAACTCCTTCTAGGAGCAATTGGTAGTTCTGGCTTTATTACTGGAGTTAGCAGGGTTGGGCCTGGGCTCATGAAGAGCTAAAATCTTACTAAGGGTACCAGTGGTTTATTGTATTTCCCCCCATTACATATACATTACAACCTATTGAGAATATCCTCTTACAGCAACAGCAATTGGGAAAATATGTTCGCAAATGTCTTCTTGAGATAAACTAACATCTTTGATAATTGACCTTGATCTCAGTTGATAAAACACTTGCAGAGGCTTTCATGGCCCCTAGAAATCACCATAAATTCTGTGGCTTAGATGCTTCTGTATCACTATTCCCACATTTCTGTTTACTGTCAGTGATATTGGCCATTGAGGATTTGTTCTCAAATGCGGTAATTTGCTCAAGACAGGGCTAGTACTCAGTGTATCCCAGATTTTCATTCTGATTGAAAGTAAATATTTCCTAAATTGCTGAATGTATTTAAGTCTCTCTATTCATTTATAACTTTGTGTAAGAGACACTCAGAACATGAGTAGCTTTTTATTAACTGTATTTTTAGATGAAGGAAAACTCCAGAATTTTAATATTCTGCCTTATTTTCAACATCATTCCCCCCACTAACATATGCCTTTTATTGTATTTCTAAGTTTGGAGCCGAGTACCTTGCACATTCTGCACATACACACTCTACTAGTAAATTGTGCTACTAGTCCCAAATTCCAATTCCATATAGGATAATTTCAAAATTCATGTTTAATGTTATTTTTTATATTGATAGTTTTTATTTAGGCCTTCCTATTGCTCTCCAATGCCAAAAAATGACATATATAAATATATATATATATATATATATATATATATATATATATATATATATATATATATATATATAAATTCAGATTTGGTTAATTTATGATTCACTTGTTGTATTATTACTATACAGTTTCATGATACACATTAATGTCACAAAGCAATAGCAACTTTATTTGGTCTTAAAAATGGAAGCTTTTTGGCTATTTTACATATTTTTCCTAGATATATTTCAGAAAAACAATTTATGCATACTCAAATTTTAATGGAAAAATATTATTCATTAAACTGAGATAAATGGTTTTCTTTGTAATTATGAGTTTTATTTACAAACATGGTGTGTGTAATGAAGCAGTTTATGTCCTCTGTAAATTTTTATTTTCTGATAAATTGCACATATTTTCCTTGGAAACCTCAATACATGTCATGTATTACACAGATATCACCTGTATGTAATACTTATGTAATATTTTGTTCTGTCAATGAAACTAGATGTAATTATGTTGTAGAGACAGGTGAGGCAAGGCACTGAAGATAGCAGGAAACAGTTTTATTTGTCTGCAACCAGGTTAAAAAGGCATAGCTTTTTCTATAATCAAACAATCACCTGAACTGCAAGTTTGGGTAGTTTCAAAGTTTTATACCAAGCATATAAGGGGAGGGGCTCAGAAATTCACAGTCTGCAGAAGTTCAAAGTCTGTAGAGGTTCACATAAAAGAAGTTTTTTTCTTTCACTGTTCTGAGCAAGTTAGCGCTTCAAGGACAGCACCTGAGAAGGGGAGAGCTTCTTCTCCACTTTCTTTCTTCTCCCAGCCAGCTATTCCCAGGGAGCACAATTGGTAACTTCTCTTATCTTAGAAATGTAAAAATCTGTGTGAAGTCCCAGCTAGCAGCCAAGAGGCCTTGTTTACACATTTTTTTTTTTACAAACTACTTTACTGGATACATGTTTGTGAGAAACTAGTAAGTGGGTGTCCAGCAACTGGAGTGCTGATTTCTTCCCAGCCAATGGCCAATTAAAACAGGGCAACATGAAAATTGAACTTTTATTTACATTGAACTCTTTTATAGACTCTTTTGCTGATAGAACAAAAATCAGCCATGGTGAATATTTCTGGAGAAGCCCAGTTAAGTCTTTTCTGTGGAAAAAGTGGGTGCCACTTCAATGAAACTAAAAATGTGTCTGATCCCAAGAAAGCAATTTTTTTCAAACTTTATATATGTTTCATTTTGAATGTACCTCCTCTTTTCACCTATTTTTCTGGTTTCATGTTCATGGACTAACATAGCTGTAGCCTTATTATATTGTGTAACTATATATTATCAGGGTTCAGAAGCACAGTAATTTCTGTAGGCTGTGCTACTGGTTGAGGAGTATAATATATATTAAATAAACACTTTACACAAAACATAATAGCAATTTATATTCCTTCTCTAATTCAAGAGAATTTGTTTCTTATCCTCATCAATATTGTGTAATTTTTTTTTTTTTTTTTTTTTTTTTGGTATCAGAATTTAGTTTGTACTTTTCTAATTTGTTAAGATGTGGAGAGGTTTTAAGTTTTGAACATTTCTTCTACCAAAAGTGTCATTTCCTTTTTTATTAAACATGCTTAATTTTATGTGAGGTCATTAGTTCTCCCATTTTGTCACTTCTCTTTTTACCTTTTGTTAAAATTATTTTATCATTTAGTTGTGGCTGGACATAATACCCTTATGTTATTTATTTATTGATATGATGTGCTGAGGATGGAACCAAGGACCTCACATGTGCCAGGTTGATCCAGAATCCCAGCCCATCTTTATACTATTTATTGAAATTTTTTTTTTTTAGAATTTTGATATTTAGTTTTTAGTTTTCAGTGGACACAACATCTTTGTTTGTATGTGGTGCTGAGGATCGAACCCAGGCCACACGCATGCCAGATGAGTGTGCTACCGCTTGAGCCACATCCCAGACTGAAAAAAAAAATATTCTTAATGTTGCCCAATTTATAATTTTTTAACATTTTTTATTATTTTTTTAAAAATAAATAACTGCTTTGTTTCTTGCTTGTTGAGATTTAAACCAAAGCTGCCATGACACTCATCAACATCCCTAGGCATTTTTTTTAATCTTTTATAGAGAATGGTTGTTGGCAAATGGCCCAGGCTGATCTTAAAATTTTAACCTTTCTGCCTTAGTCTCCCAAATAGATGGCATTACAGGCAAATATTATGACATTTTCAACACAAAACACTTTTATTCATGCTGGGAATTGAATACAGGGGTAACTGACAAATGAATCGCATCCCCAGTATTATTTTATATAATATCTAGTGACAGGGTTTCACTGAGTTTCTCAGTGACTCTTTTGGGTGAGGCTGGCATTGAACTCACAATCTTCCTGCCTCAGTCTTCAGAGTTTTGGGGTTGCAGGCATGTGCCACCACACCTAGCATAAATCCCTTGCTATAGTAACTTTTGACAAATATATATGGGTTATTGAATCTAGGGGTGGTATCCCCTTAAGCCACAGCCATATACCCAGGCAATTCATTATTTTATTTTGAGACAGAAACTTCCTCATGGTGGTCATGGCCTTCCTATGTTGATGAGGCTTTCTTTGAACTTTTGGTTCTTCAGCCTCTACCTCCCAAGTCATTGAGATTATATGTGTAATACCATCCACAACTATATTTTATTTTTATGTTGAAATATATAATACTTCTGGAAATGATTTTTTCTGGTATTAAGAAAGCATATAATATATTTTTCCCCCAAAATAACTCCTTGTCCCAATGATTTTTTTAAAGAATGTCATATTTCTATTTCTGCAAAGCACTGCAAACTTTCTCTAAATTTCAAGTTTTTTTTGTTGTTTGTTTGGCTTTTTTTCATTTTCTTTTTCTTAATAAAGATTCTGTGTTACTTACACACATCTATTTATTCATATTATTATAAGGTATCTACTTATTTCTGTAAGTTCATAGTGTACAACAATGTCTGGTAAAATCCATCTGTTGTTCAGTGATGTACTTAAAGTAAATATAATATGTAGCCTAAACATTTGGTAATACAAAATTATAGATGTCAGTATTCACTAAGACATTTAAAAAATAAGTATGATAATTTTTAAAAAAATAAAAATGTTTAGAGTGCATTTCTTGCAATGTATACCTATCATTAAGTGAGGCATATTTGGTACAGGTACATATATATATTACTATTATATACAATAAATGTTTTATTGCTATATCTCAAATTAATCATATCTCTTTAAATTTAATTTGTATTTTGGAAGTACCCATACATGACACACTATGCAGATGTACATTTTATGTGGTGTGAAAATTTTGCTTTTGCTTAGTATGTTCTGCTCTTTACTCTCGTTTTCATGAAATTGTCTTCAAAATTATTGATTTTCATGAATTTTAGACTAGTGAATTCTGTAGATTTTCTTTTTATCCTCAGCTTTAGGTGCATCCCACTATATAAAGATTTAATTTGTTTGATTGACCTCTAATATTCTGCATATTTTACCACCAATTCTGAGCACTCTGGACGATTGATGTCTGAATGGAAAGGATCTCAAAATTATTCACGCACAAGGCAGGAAATGGATGGAGCAGGATGTACGACTGATGGATGCTAAGTATGTAGGTGATATTATTTTTTATAGTATTGGTGGAGGGGCTGGGGTTTTAGCTCTGCTCTAGAGTTCTGACCTAGCACATAAGAGGCCCGGTGTTTGATCATGAGCACCACATAAAAATAAATAAATAAAATAAAGGTATTGTGTCCAACTACATCTGAAAATAAACACTTTAAAAATTGTGGAATATATGGGGGTATGGAGAAATAGATCAATGAAAAAAACAAAACAAAACAACAACAACAAAAAAATCTTGAGCAGCAGAAGGGTTCAGATGCTACAAATCTACAATGGCATCATGAGGATACAGGGGTAGTAGAAATAAATTTCTTGAAATTATATTGGAAGCAGAAATAAAATTTGGGGAGAAAGAAAAAGGTAATTGTTGCAGTGTTCCCAAGTGAGAGAGCCAGGTGTATGGGTTCTGTTTTTAACTCTTCCCATCTAGAAGTGGAATTGATAGTTCATAAGGTATGCCTCAGTAAGTAGTAGAACATCATATCCAAATACTTTTACACTTTTTCAAGGCTACAAGCTCTCCTTTACAATTCCAGTCACATTACATCTTTGTAGTTTTTAGTTATTCATTCATTCATTCAATCAATTATTTATTTGTTTCTTTATTTACTCACTTTTTCTTGTCATTGTTTTTACATTCTTGGTGATTATATAATGGTATAAATACCCTGAATGATAACTTCTCTAATATTGGTTTATGTGTTTATTTGTATACTCATTATCTGAATTTCCTCCTTGCCAAGCCTGATTTATATTAGATCTTAATCTTGTTTTATAAATACTTGATAAAAACACATTATTTCAAACAGCTTAAGGATCTATCTCCTGAGCATAATTCCAATCACAAACTAAAATGGGCCTCTGGGTCAATTAAAAGCTGTGTCAAATCTCCTCTTTGTTCCTATTTACACCTTAAAATAGAACGCCTCTCTCACTTGTATATGTTTGAGAACATACTAATTTCCAAATGCTTCATTTAATAAACATAGATGAGTTTTCATCAACAAACCCACTATTGTTTTTAAATTATTTAAATCCTTGACCCTGAAAGTTTCACTGATTACCTTCTCTCTCTCTCTCTCTCTCTCTCTCTCTCTCTCTCTCTCTCTCTCTCTCTCTCTTTCTCTCCCTCTCTCTCTCTCTCTCATATTACAGATTAAACCCAGGAATGATTTTCTGCTAAGAAACATCCTCAGACCTTTATAAAATATTTTATATAGGAAAAGGGTTTTTCAGAGTTTCTTAGAGCCTCACTAAGTTTCTGAGTATGGCTAGCTTTGAACTAGAGATCTTAAACCAACAGCCTCAGAAGACTCCAGGATTTTAGGCATGCAGCACTTCACACAGCTTTTGATACTCTTTTTAAAATAATCAGTCACAACTCTAATAATTAAAATTGCATTTACATCACTCTTTTTTAATGCAGTAATATATTACCAACTAAAATATTTTAGAAACAAATTTATTAGATGACTACTATTTTATTTCCAGAGTTTATTCTGTTACCTCTTTAGGATTGGTAAATATCTTCTTTCTTCTTCTTAGATATGTGAGTCTCTTGTTATCAAATGGGTCTATGATAAGTGTGTTGAAAATTATGATTATAAGCCTATCATGAATCTCCTCATTTCCAAGAGTATTGAGGGAAGAAAAAGAACAATATTCATAACTAATGAATCACTTTCAGTGGAAGCATAGTACCAGTGTCCAAGGTGAAATTCAATCAAGATGCTTCAGTGTTAAGGCGGTGTCAGAACCACCATCCTAGGGATTTTGGGACTTCTAAAGCACCATGTACATCTCAGAATCTTTTACTCACCTTTAAATACAATTAATGCTGCTTGCATAAAAAACACTATGTATAAGATAGGTGAATGAGAATTAAATTCTCTGGAGGCACCAATGTTGATCTTTAATTCTCGTAGATAATTAGTCAAATAGGAAAGACCTTGCAATTGCCCCATCTTTCCCAACTACATGGAATAGAATATTTAGATGTACTGAACTGAAATGACAAAAATGCATTTCATGGAGGAGGTATCAAAAAAATTTTAATGGCAGAATCTTGGAAATGTGGGATAAAATATACACATACATATACAGTTATATAGAGAAAAAGATAAATGATAAGCTCATAAATGCACGGGTGAATTCAGTGTGCCACATGAGTTTTATGTACAAGGTATTGTTAACACCCAATAGAGAAAGAAGTAGTAATTGAGGTGATTCATAACTCTATAATTGTGGGGGACAATAATAAAAAAATAGTAAAAATAGATATCCCTTTGGATATGCCTCTTTCCTCTGCTGTTCATCTGAATTTGATTCTCTCAAATGAGCTTAGGTGGGTAAAGTGCTTTCTGAATTTTTGTTTTCTTTTGTTTTCAGGATTTTTTCATGCATGTCTTGTAATGCCTACTCCTGAACTCACTTTTGTGACTCTTTTACAACTTATTCTAATCTGCAGAGGCATAGACCCACTTTACTCATTTTGTTCAATGAACTGACTTTTCTCTCTCTTTGCAAACAATGTTTGGAATAATCAATCTATTGGAGGGTATTCCATATCATATAATATGGTTCTCAGAACCTGTGGGAATTGAGGGTAGTTCCCTTCTGTGGTACTGTCATGTTCCCTGTGAGAAGGCTTATCTGTCTTATGTGTTTTGAGTACTCTACCAACTCAGAAGAGAAGCATTTGTGGTTACAAGCTAAAGAATACTAGAAGCCATGAGATTTGAGAAAATGCTGGGAGTAATTTTCTCTTAGACTTTTATAGGAAGTATGGCTATTTCATCACTTTGATAAAAATTTGTATACTCACATTCACTCACACTGTGAAAGTCTTATATTTAAATAATCCATAATTGTATGAAATAATTTCTGGTTATTTCATTCCAATAAGTGACTTAAAATTTTTAGCCATATTAAAAATCAGAAATTACTGCAAATTACATAAATAAATAAAAAACAAAAGTCCATCCACAGCATGCATTATATATATATATATATATATATATATATATATATATATATATATATATATATATATATCTGAAGCAAGATACATACTTCAAATTAGTTTTTCATTTTACTACTAAATTAATATTTGTTAATAACACTGGTTATTAAACCCATACTATTATAATAATTAGGCTTCATGAAACTCGATAATGAACTAAAAGTAATGTATATGTCCTGGTCTCAGGGGATTACAATTCTTCAGTTATTTACAGTATATATCATGTACCTTTGATTTGCAACTATAAGTTGTCTCCTTCAAGTAGAAATTTAAATTGAGGCTAAACAACATGTAGGCCAGATTTTTCTCACCTAAGAACTAGGTGCTGATTTTGTAATTTAAAGAACTATTAGATAATTAATTCATTTTTAGTAAATTTCAAATATTAGTTATTTTAGGTGTTTTGGTGACCCCATTGATACTTTACCAATGAGTCACAGCCTGAGAATTTTAAATTTTAAGACATGGTCTCTCTATGTTGCATAGGGCCTCACTAAGTTGCTGAAGTTGGACTCAAACTTGAAATCCTCCTGACTCAACCTTCAGCATTTCTGTGAATACAGTAGTGTTCCACTGTCCCCCAACAGTAATTAGATTTTAAGAGAGCACAATTGGAAATAGAATAACCTTGCTTAGGTGGCTCTGTATTTGTAATCCTCTGGCTTCAGCCTCCAAAATTGCCAGTTTTACAGATGTATGATAAATTGTGTAATTTGCATCTTTCTGAATTACTCATATAACTTATGTGTAAATAATATGTCAGGGAATTTTATACTCAGGATCTTATTTCTCAGGTTTCGTTTTGTCTTTTAGTAAATGCCTTGTAACTCCTTTTTCATAAATCTGACTGTCCCTATGCATAGTTTCTTCTGTCTGAAAACATGGCCATGAAATATAGATAATTTTTGTTTGTTTGTTTGTTTTAACACAGACTTGTGCCTTGCTATGTTAGCATAAGACCTAGGACATATGCAAGACCATAGGTAAGAGAGATTGCCAACACTGAACTAGAACAAAAGCAGGAGTGAGGAGGCTGAGGAGCCCAGAGAACTGAGGATTGTGTGAAACTGAGCCCACTAATCAGCAGGGAGATTCAGTTTATATTCTATATAAAATAGGCAATACAAGAAAGCATACATGTGAAGTATTAGAAGATAGTAGTTAATCATGTAAAATTTTTATTTGGGCTGGGGATATGGCTCAAGTGGTAGTGCACTCGCCTGGCATGTGTGCGGCCTGGGTTCAATCCTCAGCACCACATATAAACAAAAGATGTTGTGTCTGCCAAAAACTAAAAGATAAATATTAAAAAAAAAAAAATTCTCTCTCTCTCTCTCTCTCTCTCTCTCTCTCTCTCTCTCTCTCTTCCTCTTAAAAAATTTTTACTCACTCTTAAAACAGCAACAATAATTAATAGAGTATTAGCAGAATGTTATTTAGAACATAATTAATGTTCATTTTAGCAAAAAGAAATATATATAATACAAACTTTAAAATTGGCATTAGATATCCTTTCAAAAAAGAGATAAATAGAGAGATATGGCAAGACATGCCTGTAATTCCAGGACTGAAAGCTGAGGCAGGAGGATTATGAATTGGAGTCCAGCCTAATACATTTAGAAAAACTCTCTGCCACTGTGAAAAATAATCAAAAGGACTTGATGTAGTGCAGTGGTAAATGACCCCAAGGTGCCATCTGTGTCCAAAAATATAAAACAGAGAGAGTGAGAGAAAGATAGAGAGTGAGGGGCAGAGAAAGAGAAAAAGAGAGAGAGAGAGAGAGAGAGAGAGAGAGAGAGAGAGAGAGAGAGAACACCAAGATTAAAAATGTACATTTGTACATGGGTTGTGGTAAAACAGTGAAACACCTGCCACGCCTGTGCAAGATCTTGGTTTTGCTCTCCATTGGTGCATGCACACACACACTCACAAAAAATGAATATTTATTTACATAAGAATATTAAAAACTAAACAACTTTACAATAGTGTTTGATGTATAGACATAGTTTTCTTATATACTTATTATAAATTATAAAGTAAAAAAGAAAACAAAAAAGCCACAGTATATTCACATAAATGTAAGTGGATCTCATAATGAAAAATCAGTGTTTTTTTGAACAGTAATCAGTTACATTTTTATTTTTCTATTTTGCTGGCTGGAATTCTGACTGCTTTATGCATTCCATAAATTATTTATCTATTCATTCCTGCAAAGCACATGTGAATGTAAAATTAACTTTATAAATCTTTTCAGGGTACAATTCTTTATTATTTAGTATATTCACATGTATACCATTCCCAACATTTAGTATCAGGAACTATTTTAGATGAAAAGAAACTAGTGCCCACTAGCAGTTTTTTTTCTTTTTGTTCTTTTTCACAAACTCTTGGCAATGACTAATATGTGTTTTTGCTTCATGAATTTACTTGCTCTGAAAATTAAATATAATATTAATTGTAAAACACATTACAGTTTTTCTGCTTACTTTCAATTAGCTTAAGGTTTCCATGTACACATTCATTGTAACATTTAGTGCTCTCATGAAACATACTTGCTTAATATGGCTAGGATAATAGATCAGAGGTAGAGTGCTTTCCTAGCCTGTGTGAGGCCCAGAGTTCAATTCCTAGTAACACAAAGATATTATTGCTGAGTAATATTCTACTGTGAGGATTTACATGTTTCCATTTACCTTGCATTGATTTTACATTTTGGTTCTTATGAATAGTCCAGCAATAAATATTCCTATATGAATGATAGTCAAAAATAAACACATAGTGGTTTATTCAAGAGTCTCACAAAACCAAATTAGAACTGTGACAGAAATTTGTACATTTGAAGTGCTATGAAGTCATCTAGATTTTAGGACTTATCATTGACTTAACAGCTTGAAAAATTTGGGGGTCTCTGGATGTATAACATCTTTCAATGGTTTAGTATCATATTGTGGGGTAATTTTGAAGGGTGCATTTGGAACTGGAGTGTGAGAGCCTAAAAATTTTATATATGTATATTTGGGCTGTGGGCTCAAAAAGCTTCTTAATAAGGAAGATTGACTGCTCTCTAGCCAGGGTTAAAAACTGGAAAAAATAGTTCTTTGAAAACAAAAAGGAAAACTTCATAATTATGTCTTCACTTTCATGTTGAGGTTATTTTTTGTACAGAAGTTTTTTCAAGTCCAATTTCTTATTTCTTATTTTTACTTTGGAAGCTTAACTAAGACTTCACAGCTAAATCTGATTTATAAATATGTAATTGTTTTCTTTCTTAATTTTTATAGTTTTAACTCATATTCTAGTGTAAGATACATTTCATGTTAAATATTGTACATAATCTTATCTAAAATCCAATAACATAATTTGAGACATAAATATGCATTTATATCAATCTTGTTTAAGGCAGAGACTACTTATTCTCCATTTAATTTTTCTGACAAAATTGTCAAAATTAAATTGACCAGAAGTGTCGAGATTACTTATACACTTTCAGTTTTTTTCATTGTTGTATTGTCTGATCTTGATCATATATATACTACCTGAATATTCAAATAATTATAATGCTTAAGGTGATAGGATATGTCAATATCAATAAGATACACTAGGTAACAATAGATAATTTTTACTTAATTTTATGAGACATAAACAAGAACAACTAGTGAGAAAAATTGAAGCACAATATTTCAAAAAAAGAAGAAGAAGAAGAAGAAGAAGAAGAAGAAGAAGAAGAAGAAGAAGAAGAAGAAGAAGAAGAAGAAGAAGAAGAAGAAGAAGAAGAAAACCCCCTTTTTTTCCTACCTGGGGTTGAGCCCAGGGGCACTGCACCATTGATCCACATCCCTATAGTATACCTTTTTAGTTTTATTTAGAGACAGAATTTCTCAAAGTTGTTTAGAGCCTCACTAAGTTGCTGATACTGTCTTTGAACTTATTGTTTTTTCTATCTCAGCCTCTTGAGCAACTGGAATTTTAGGTTTGTGTCACCATTCTTGATTAGTTTTAGTATTTGACACAGATGCAATATTGTTCACCTGTAGTATTGGAAATTATTCTCACCTCTTAACAGAAATGTTAGTAATCAACAAACTTTAGGATAAATGTGGCCTCTTTAGTTGATAGCTTGAACTGAATTTTCATCTCTATACCAGGGACCACTTTTGTGACAGGGGTGGTTTTACTTACATCAGGTGTGTTATAGGATTGATTTTTTAATTTAAATTATTAATTGTTTTCCATTAATTTGTATTCATATTTTTTAAACTAAAACTAATATTTGGATTTCTCTCCATTAAATATTTAGAATAATTCTTGCAATTAAATTTAAGATGGTATCCTATCAATGCATTTATATCATAATCATGGAGTGTACTTCCCATTGATGTCATTTAAAAATTATTTTGCATTGACACAAGTTCCATGAGGCTTCATGTTCTTATATAGAAAAGCCCAGATAATAATCTCATCAGAGAGTTCTAGTGAATTCTTTGGTAAGTTGTTTAAAAGTGTTGGGTTCTTCTATACTCTCTTTTATGGGTTTTCACATTTTCATTTTTAGCACTTTTGGGACACAGATGAAGTATTCTCTTTCTAGAATTTCTAAAGAATATTTTATCACCATGCCTGTGAAATGCAAATGCATTGTAGTATTTTCATAAAAATGTATTGTTGATTATTGATTTTCTAAATTGAGACATCAGCCATTACTCAAAATTATTCCATGTCCTTTCTAGAAGCTTCAGAAGAACACACTTGAGTATAGTATTTCCATCAGTGATGTACATAATATGGACACAGATCCTGCCTTTTTGGTATGTCTCTACCAAAACCTCAAAGAGTAAGAGAATTTTCATTTAGTATGCAGTCTAGTGGAAATCTTTGGGATTTGGAGTCATACATAGTTGATTCTGAATTCTACCTAGTCTGCTTAATAGCTGTGGATATTTGAACACATTTCTTTTCTTCAAATCATTATATAAGCTTCATGTATAAAATAGGGTAGTATGATATAGAGTGGATGATATAAGCATTTTTTTCTTCTTTTCTGTATTTATAAACTAGGTATTGTGTTTTTTATCTTAACCTCTTAAAATGCAGAATCTGTTTCTACGTCCTTAGATCTAATATTTCTTACTTTTCTTTTTCTTTCTTTCTTTCTTTCTTTCTTTCTTTCTTTCTTTCTTTCCTTCCTTCCTTCCTTCCTTCCTTCCTTTTTTTTGTGGGGGTTTGGAGTACTAGGGATTGACCTCAGCAGCACTTGGCTACCAAGCCACATCCTAAGAACTATTTTGTATTTTATTATAAACAGGGTTTACTGAGTTTCTTAGTTCCTTGACATTGCTGAGGCTCAGTTTAAACTTTTTTTTAACAATCCTGCTGCCTCAGTTTCCTAAGCCACTTGGATTATGGTCATGCACCACTGAGCCTGGCATTTTTTTTAATTTATTGTGGCTCATTGGAACCAGTAATGATGAAAGTGAATAGTATGATACCTACACTCAAAAGGTCTTTATTTCTTTTGATTTTGCTTTTCAAATCCTGTTGTGTCCAAAATAACAAGCCAACATTAGAGGAGGAATTATCAAAGCAGAGAATTAAGGTGCTTCTGGTGAGGATGATAGCTAACCCTCTGAAGTTAAGCAGTCATCAGGTAACTGTTTCTACCAGAAACAAAAACAGATAAGACCAGCATGAATTAATAAGAAGACCAATCATGATCTAATAAGCTCTAGAGTGACTCATCCATCAATTATAATTGGAAACCAGGATTCTGTCACATACTTTGAGAAAATTCTGTGGAAAACAGCAGTTGCCTTATTGGTACTGTTTTCTTTTTTCCCTAATTTAAGTCTGGAATGATTATTGAGGTGCTAATAGCTTATGCAGACATGATACATCAGATTGGTGCTAAAACTCTCACAGTACCTCATACCAAATGAGGAAACATTATCACATCCTAGTCATTAGGTCAAAGGCTAAGTTGCAAAATAAGATGCTTGTCTTTAATATATTTGAGTTTTAGAGTCAAGGCTGTGAAAAGATATACCAAAATGAGTCATGCAACTCTTGGAACTCTCTCTTCTCTTTTATGCTGTCTGACATCTGAATTGCAAATACGTTTGTGTTCAGCATCAGACAGAAATAAAATCATTATATTTTGGACCCTGTTTGTTTGGTCTTCCTTCTCTTTCTGAGGGTAGTGCCACTTTTGCTGTTCGGTTTTGGGGAAAAACATTGATCAAAAAGTGTATTCTCCCACCTCGTGCATAGAATAAAGAAGTCCAGGCTCTTTAATTTTCCAAGGTCAGAGGAGCCATATTCTCAAAATTGAATGTAACCACTATGAATTAAGATGTTCTAGAGCCTTAAAATACAGGGAGTTGTGAGGATGTAGTTTTAAATACATACATTCTTTATTAGTAATTATATATTTGTCACATAATAATAGTACTCTTGATATATTCAGTCTTGTGATTAAAATAAATTTCAACTATGTCTTTTTTTATTGTATATACTAAAATAGTTAAAAACTACACCTGTGCCTAACATATTATTTGCATTTGACATTAAGGGGGTACTTCCCAGGTGAGAGCTCTAACTACCTTTTTAGAAAATAGATCAGAAAAGTTTAAAAAAAAAAGTATTGCCCATTATATGGCTTCCAATAATTAACAATATTTATGCATATAATTCATATATTGATATGATCTTAAATTAAAGGGTTAACTTAAATATCATACTGCATGGCTAGACTCCATAACTTTTGGAAAAACTTGCCTTTTAAAAAAGCTGTTATCTGTACTCAACTCTAATCACCTTTAAAAAAAAAAAAGTGAAGTAAATGTACCCAAGAACCTGCCTATCTTGACTTCTTCTGGCCTCATTCATTCCTGGAGGTGGTGCCATCTACTGTCATTTGCATAGTACTTTAATGGCTAAATTATAGCCTAGGTTTGTAGTGGCCTATACCATTTAGAATTATGTAAGTACCCTGCATCAGTAGCAAAATAACAGAATCATCTTATGGTTCATTTTCCATAATGTATCCACATCATTAAATGAGGCATCATTAGACATACCATACATTTTACAAGTATATAATATATAAATGACATAAAGATTTTACTCATAAAATTTACCAGAGCTCTTTTAATTTTAGTTGTGTTCTCAATACAACATTTGAAATTACTGAAACTTTCTACGCTATTTCACTGTTAATATGTTTAAATATTACTCATTTGTTAGTATTTTCCATCTACTCTCTACCTAGAAAAATTGCCTTTCTCAAAATATTGTACACAATATTTAGCTAAAAAAATCTTACTTTTATTTTGAAATAATCATTTAATAGTGTAATTTCTAATACCCTAATTTTTTAGTCTCTCCCTTATGCTCTTCCCCATCATCTTTTATGAAATTAACTTGATCTTATTTAACAATGCAAATATTTGTTTAGCATCAAAACTCTATAGATCAATGAATTATTACAAGTGGAACATACTATGTATCTACTATTTCTATTAAGAAATAGAACATCAATGATGCTACAAAGAACAGCTTCATGTCCTCTTTCTTTCACTATACTCTATAGTCACCCTAGTGGTAACTTCAACTATTTTTCTCCAAATAGTTCTTTTTTAAAGTATTATTCTAAAAAGAGTGGGAAAATTTATTTATTTAATTACACAAAAATGAGTGAAATATGTAGCTCTTTGTGTAGGAAACAAAATCTTACACCAATTATGCTTGATTCTTTGTTGGTGGAGCAAACCAGAGCATGATCCAGGAATCAGAAAAAAGAGGGGTTGCTCAAAATTTCAGGGATGGAGCATTTACAGTTTAGTTATGAGGGTTTACCAGAGTATAAGTATCGGTGCTATGGGTTGAAGAATAAAAAAGTTTATGTGTGAGCTACTGGAGGCAACCTGAGGGAGCTCAGATGGAACACGTTTAAAAGTGGAGCAATAACAGATTTAAATTGGATGAGCAGTGCCTGAAGTGGAAGGAATTAGATGTCTTGAAAGAAAAAGAGTGTGACATCTCTGGTAGAGCTCTAAGAGCAGGAAGCCAGTTGTATGGCTTCCCTTGTTTGATTATACCATTAAGTTCTGGTTTTTAGGAATTGCCAAATATAAGGCTACTGGGGTAAGTATTATACTGCCACAATATTTCCTTTCTTCTCCCACTTGTTTCTCATCTAATATACAGTTAGCAGTTTCTTCTTCCTCCTCAGATCCATTCTTTTACTTCTTCACCACTTTTTCTTCTACTCATTCCACTTTGACTTTCTTCCATTGTGTCCACGTTCAGATCCTTGTTTCCCAACTATGCCACATTCCTTATGCTTTACTCTGACTTTGTTGTGGGACTGGGAATTAGAATCTTGGTAACCAGGGTCCTGACTTAGGGAATCTGGACAGTTGAAGATGGTGGCAGATGAAGTCTATTTTCATGGTGAAAGCAGCAGTGGCAGCTACCTGTTTGAATATTCAGAATATTTTAGTGTCCAAGAGTACAACTGATGACTCATTAAGGTGTACCTATGTAGGCAGTACTAAATCAATTTTCCACAAGGCTCTAAAACTTTGCATGGCAAAGAATAGAGTTTGACAGTTCCAGTAAATTAACATGTTTTTAATTTCATTTTTTTCCTTTCTAGTTAATGTTTTCCTTCCTGGTTCGTATGCAATAATGAATTTCCTTTTTTTTTTGTTAACTTGTCTCAGTAGTATTGATTTATACCCCTTTTTGTAAATTCATGTGATTGTGGAATATTTCCTCTTTTATTAAGTGAATTTAGAAATATGTTGACTGTAACATACTCTTTTGGTATGCCTTCTTTTCTCACAAATATAAACCACTTTCATTCTGTCATCAACTTTTTACTACATATACACTTTGCAAGAATTTTCTCCCACTTTATATTTTAGCTTTGATCACTGACTGTTCCTCATTCTATATTAAAAGTTGGTCTCCAGATACATAAATCCATGGAAATTTTCAGGAAACGTTCTTAAAAATTGAGTGACAGAGATCACTGATGTAGTATCTCCTTTCTCAGTATTCCATTAAGTACCATGCACATTTATTTTAAGAAGATGACCAAGGACAGACACAAAGTATCAATAGAGTAGTAGTTGGAATAATCCAAAGCACTGTGGGGTTCAGAGAGTTTCCAGGGTCCAAGAAAAAAATAAATAAGACCTCCACTCTGGACATGGCTCTTTCCTCTGATCTGCATCCAGAGACAGTGTATGATGTCACATTTTTATCCATCACACTCACTTGTGTGCATAATTAACCTGTCTTGCTACATTCTCCTGGCTCTGTGTCCCCTCTCTTCATCCACTGTGCATGAAATTTTCTTTTGTGTGATTCTGTCAAATACTCTGTGCATGAATAAAAATAAGCTCAATGGAGAATCTACCTTTTATGTTGTTATAGTTCTCAGATTCTATGAGGCTTGAATGTTGTAAATTGTATGACAGCACCATTCTCTCTCTCTCTCTCTCTCTCTCTCTCTCTCTATATATATATATATATATATATATATATATATATATATATATATATATATATATATATGATTTTCTCTCTTGAAGACTGTATTGCTATAAGGAAAAGGGAAATATTTGTAACCACAGAAAAAATACCAATAGCCACTAAATGATAGAATGTTTTTCTTCCAGAGTTTCTAGAAAGAGTATGGCTTTGCTAATACTTTGATATTAATTTTCTGTCATGATCATAGAAACATCCATACTATTTTAAGCTGTTATATTTTTGATTATTTCCATTAGCAGCAATGGGAATCTGGGGATGTTTTGCAAGTTTACTTGATGGTGTGACCAAACTGAATCATACTTAAGTGATAGGTATAAAATATAAATACTGGTTGTCCAGGTTGTGCATATATTTACAAATTATAATTGAAAGCTGCCTACCATATTTTCAGAAACAGAAACAGCTTGGTAAGGCAAATTCTTCAAATTTATCAGTATTTAATTTTTTTCTTCTTACTGCAGTTGTGACTTTAGGAAGTATTCTATCTTTTATATAACTTCTCATTATTTACTCGTTATAAAATATTTTGTTCTAAAATACTTTTGAATATATTTTATTTTTTGCAGTGCTTAAAAGTACAGGGCTGATTCAGAAAATCTTCCTGAAAATACGATTTAATTTTTACAGATTGGAGGAATTCTTTATTGCTTCTGTAATCTACTTAATTGAGAACAAATAATTTACTGTTTCATGTTTATTTCACTGAATGGATGATGGATGTACTTGTGTCTGTTTGGTGGTCTTGTTTTTTTTTTTTTTTTTTTTTTTTTTGTTGTTGTTTGTTTCTGAATTGTAGGTTTCTGAGATTCTCACCAATGTTCTTAACATGGTGAAAGTAAGGTACATAAAAAGTAGCTTTCTTGTGTAGCTTGCTGTTTTAATTTTATTCTTTCCCCAAATGTGTAATAACAGAGCTTAAAAAGTAGATACATTCAAGGTCACCAAAAATGAAGAGTGTAAAACTAGAAAAAGTAGATGAAATGGAAAAGTCAACAAAGCATATGCATCTGGACTTCTGATTAATGTGTATAATGTGGTGAATTTCTGACTGAATGTTATCTAAAGTGTGCTTTCATTGTGTAGATAAAAATTTGAGAGTGAAGACTTAAATTCAGAATGTTCACATTAAACTGTTTTCTCATCTTTAACGTGTCTTAGAGTTTTCATCAGGGGTATTAAAGAATCTCTATACTCCATATTATATAGTGTTTGATGACTTTGAAACCATTTTTGAATTCACTTTCCTGAAACTTTAAAAAGCTGAGAGCAAAGAATCTTATAGAACATAAAATAATCAATATAAAGAATAATGTATCCTGTTGTTTAAATGGTATCTCAGCCTATAAATCATGACATTCAAAATTTATATCTAGAAATATATGGCACATAGAAAAGAAAATTTACCAAAACCTACATATCTACTAATATTGTAGCCAAAATGTGACTAATAACATTTCATAATTTAATTTATCCATTTTATCTATTAAATTCTGTATTTGTTACATTATTTTCAAAGATTTACCACACTGCCTAAGATTTATATATTACAAATCTTTTTTTTTTTAGTAACATTGATTGTACCTAGGTACACTTAAGCACTGAGCCACATCCTGAGATCCCATTTTCTTTTTGTATTTTTATTAGAAACAGTATTTTGCTGAGTGACTTAGAGACTTGCTAAGTAAAAGAGGTAATATTTGTACTTGTTATCTTGTTGTCTCATTGTTCCAAGTCACTGGAATTATTATAGATGTGTGTCATCATAGCTAGCATATATTAGCAATCTTATGATTGATATTTGTTTCTCTTTGTTTTATAATAATCTATGATTATTTTATACAAAAATTATACAGTGTATTTTGAGATGTTTAATGTGTACACAAATATTTATAGCAGTTGCACAAAGACTACAAGAAAATAAACAGTCGGTTGTAAGATTTTTATTTTGTATTTAGAAAACTCATATAATATTGACTCTTATTAAATTGAAATAATAAGATGGAAATTATAATTTTCATAGCAACCAGTAAAAACAATATATAGTGTCATTGAAATACTAGGAAAAAATAAACTGAGTTTAATAATTATTTACAAATTACTGATAGCCTCACTAGTTCTAATGGTCCAAAATAAGAAATAACTCAAAATTCTTGAATGTTAAAATTAACAACTTGTAGTAAATCCATAAAGTATATAAGCAGTCATCAATACAAAGGAACACTTTACTGATGCACACATGCCTATTGACTCTCACAGATACTGTATAGTTCAGCAGCTGTATTTGAATCATATTGCATAATGTTAGGCAAAATAAAAATGTAGTTCTATAATGCATTACACTAACATCTTTCTGGGAACAAAGAGTTGCATGTGAAAGAAAATGTTTTTTTTTTTTTTTTTTGGGGGGGGGTGATGTAAATATTCTGTACTTCAGCATTGAAGGTTTTTATAATTCTATTTGTTAAAACTACATAATTTATTTATTTGACATTCAAGATATGGACATATGACCTCACCAAAAATAAATATACAAGGAGAAGGGCTCCTCACTGGTTCCCAGTTGAAAATGCATTAGCTCTGTGTGGTTTCCTTGTGTGCTGTGTGGATTTCTTTACTTCAGCCTTTCATGCTTGCATACGAGATGTTTTTTTTTTTTTTTTTTTGTCTTTGTTGGGGCTTACTCACAAACAAGAGGTTCCTTCAAAAGTTAGATAAGGTAACAGTGGACATGCTTGAAAAGGAGGTGTCTACTGTCCTTGAGAGGACTTGCCTGCAAATGGGATGTTCTGCCAAGTGGGCTAGGAGGGCGCTAAGAAAAATTTTTTATCTGTTCTTAACAAAGAGCAGAACTCAGCATGCTCCAGGCCAGGAATAGTTTAGCCATGAGAAGTGGGTCACTTCTGATTAGAAAGTAAAACTTCTGTATGCTATGTTTAATCAGCTGGAAGACCTGATTTATTGCTGTGGAAAGGCTGCCTTCTTTGTTCACAATACTATAAAAAGATTACTATATACAATAAAGGACTTTTTGTTTCTTCTGCTGCTTTGCTTGCACTGCTTCTTCTTTATTTCTCATGCTGACCTGCGATTGAATTACTGCAACAGGCTTTCATGTGGGGTTTATAGAAAACAGATTTGCAATATTGAAAAATAATTAAAAGGATGATTTTCTTATATCTTCAGGTGTTTAATCAAACTGCTGTTGGAAAAAAAATATTTTTTTAGTAGATCTTGTTCTCTTGCTTTCATATCAAGAGGCTGTTTCATGAAAAGAATGTCTAGATTTAGCCTAGGTTAAAAATCATAAGTAGACTATGAACACAAAACAAAAGGAACAAACTAAGTTGAAGGTATACTGGGCATTATGCATAGTTTTTACTATTTATTTCATGATGAGAAATAAAAATCATTTAGCTTTATTTTCAAAACATTGTCCAAATTAATTTACCCAAATTATTCCCTATTAAAAAACAAAACAAAACAAAACAAAACAAACAAACAAAAAAAAAAAACTTGAGTGTTCTTGAAAGTGTTTGAATAGTAAAAAGTAGTAAAGGATATGAAGCTGGAAAGAATTATGCTTCTATAACAGAGGAGTAATTCTTCAGTTACTAAATTCCTAGACAAGTTTTATAATTTTTTTGGGGGGTGCTGGGGATTCAACCTAGGGTCTTTTGCATTCACAGCAAGCACTATACCAATTTAACTATATCAAGAGCCCTAGAAAAGTTGCATGATTATTGTAGCCTAGGAAAATCTTTGAGTTTTTGAGGCAGGCAGTTGTGATTCTGAGTTCAAAACATGACTAGCCTCTTAGTATCTGTGGTATGATAAAATTTTATAAATTTAGAATAAACATATAAATATTCTCTGAAAGAAAAGAAAAAAAAGTATAAAATGCAAAGTATCTCCAGTTCCATATCCTTCCCTGTATCCCAGCAAATTGGCAATACTCTTTTATAGCGATTTTTATCAAGAGACAGTATCTCGTTGCCAATATATAAATAAAAAATGGCTATTATATTACAGCCAGTAAGAGAGAGAGAATATTGAAATGTACTGGTATTGTGCTTAGACCTAAAGTGTCTTGAATTCTTCCCGTTTTTATTTTTGTAAACCCCACCATCTTAAGAAGAAGAAGATCATATTAAGCTTATGAAGGAGAAGAGTCCTTGAGGATGAGAATGAAAACACAACAATGGACAGCCATCTCTCCTCCAGGAACAGGGTAACGATGTCAAATAGCAGAGCATATGCCTGTAAAAATTTCTGCTGAAATCACAAAAGCCCAGATTAACCCAGTCTACATTTGGCTTAGTCATAAACTGTTCATTTAAATCATGAATTTGTAAGTTTTCTGGTAGTTTGTAATACTTGATAGCTTGATAATACTTGATAACTTAAATAAATTTAATAGAAACATGAAGCCAGAATTCAAAACAGTAATTTCAAGTTAACTGCATAGATGTAGGCATGTTAGAAGCACTGAATTCACTTTTCTTGATTTAATGTTGAAAGTCCTATAAAATGATTTTCAGTAATGCCAAAATGCATGTAGACATGAAAGTGTTATTCATACTTTAACTCACAGTATACTCTACAACAAAAGATAAACCAGACAACCATAGCTGGATCATTAGGATGAAGGCCCAATGGTAAAATTAAAAAAAAATGTTTTAATATTTTTGTTTACAACTAACTTTTAATCTCAAGGTGTAGACAGAAATGAAGACACGGGGACACTTCCCCTCGGATTTGCATCATTCTTTGTTTGCTGTTTAATATATGAAAAGCCTACTGACCTTAACAATTATCAGTTTAGAAGAATGGCCCACCTTAGGCAACTCTCATCTTATAGCACACTCCTGGGTCTAAAAATATAATTTCTTTCTCATTTGGTTTAAAGGAGAAATATTGTTAAAAAAGACATTTTTTTTCTCACCTCTAATAATAAAGGAGGGTTTCAGTTATTCAATTTTCTACAGTCCAAGAAACCACACCACTCAGATATACGCTTGTGATGTGGCAGCCATTTGCCACATGTGGCTAATGAGTTTTTGGAATGTGGCTGATTTACATTGAGAAGTATTAGAAGTAGAAATAAGTATAAGGTTTGAAAGTTTAATGAAAAATAGATGTAGTTAGCTAACAATTTTTATTGTTTTTATATTAGAATAATAAAATTGTGGATATAGTGGGTTAAAAATAAAATAGTTTTCTTAGAAATTATAATCATAATTTTATTATGTAATAAAATTTTAAAATTATTTCATAATTTACATTATTGTAAAGTACCAATTATTTGTGATGACATAAATTATAAGAATTTATAGAAATTTATTTATAAATTATTATAATTATTAATTTTGTTTTACTTATGACCTCTAAAAGTTCAGTTGCACATATATTTATCATTTTATTTCTTTCAACCATGATGCTATAGAAGATTGTCTACTTTTTAAAAAAATCTAGCTACATCAAAATTTCAGAACATAAAATGGGTGTGTTGTTGTGTACTTTTAATGTTGGTGACTCAGGAAACTAAAGAAAGTTAATCACAAGCTTAGTGCCAGAATCAAAGTCTTAGTGAGATTCTGGGAAAAAAAATAAATTTTGAAGACAACTGGAGATGTTTCTCAGTAATGCATCACTGGTGTCTATCCCTGGAACCAACCAAACAAACAAGCCTCATTTAGCCAGAGTATGAAGGTTATGATAACAAAAAAAATGTAAAGTAATTCTCAGTATATTATTTGCATTTGTGAATCCGTCATTGGCATTATTGTTACCAATAATTGATATAACATTATATTCAACATTAAATACTTATGTCCCCTTATATATCCAGGTCTTCTTGCACATAGAAAGGTCTCTCTGAGAAGGAATATAATTAATATTTTGCTATTTTGAGGTACTATGGGCTGATTTAAAATTGGTTCACCTTATACTCAGAGGCAGAGGGGTCTGAGCTTGGAATTTTTTCTATTTAGGTAAAAATTATTAAATCAGAAGTGATTGGGGTGATAATTATTGAATTAGAGCAACAACCAAAGAATAGAGTGTAGGATTCAAAGTCTGTGAGACAAATCATCCTGGTCTCAGGCAAACTTTTTGATCCATCTCCAGTTTTTGTGATGCCTGGGTGGCTCTGTCACAGTCCTTCTTCCTATGACTTTCAGGGTCTAGAGTATTTTTAAAAATGATAAGTCTGCAGGGCTGGCCATTATTAAAACAGAAGAAATGAGCTGAGTAAAAGTAGTCAGAACTAATTGTGGGAACGTGAACTTTCCAGAGGTCACCTTTGTAATCTTCTAACCTTACTCGAAATTTGATAGAGCTCAATATACTCCCACCTCTGGCCCTCAGAATTGGGTTGACAGTCAGGATTCTACTTTTTGTCCTGTGCCAGATTGGTGACCTCTGCCTGGCCTGAAACCAACTCTGTACTTTCTTGCCTACACTGCTTCAGAGTGAAGGTTAAAGACAGGATCAGGACATGATAATTTTGACTAATGTCAAAATTATTTATAATTTATATTTGGAAGGAATTGTGGTCCAGGAGTTTTCAGTTTCTCTTTCCTTACCAGGTGGCACCGATTTTCAAGTGTGTTTTCCAAATGTGTGGTAAGCATGATTTTCCTAAATGTCATCTTTTTTCAGCTAATTCACTATATTATGAAGTATGGTTCCATGGAACATTTTAAATAGCACATAGTTTTAATTCATCTTTTCCTCTTAGTTTTGGATGAAATTTTAAAAAGTGTGTGTGTGTGTGTGTGTGTGTGTGTGTGCGCGCGCATGTGTGTGGTTGTACTTTTACATGAGAGGAACTTGTGGTTATAACATAAAACTCTTTAAAAAGTATTTGTACCTAATGCCAGATGAGAAGATGCATGTTCATAATCTCAGCATTTTAGCAGGCTGAAGTGAGAGGGTCAATGTATTGGGAATAAAAAATAACAAGGAGAGGGGGATGTTGCTCAGTGTGTAGACACTGCTGAGTTTAATCCTTAGTATTAAAATTAAAAGAATCTTTGAACCTTTTATTTATTTGTCTTTCATAAGCATAGATGGCAGGTTTAGGGTCCCCTTAAAAAACTTTAGAGTGTGATGTCTCCTCAGTATCTGCCATGTATTTGAGTGGCCATGGTGTAAAAATTACATGAAGCTGACCCAAGGTGCCCACAGGTCCCATGTTTGTTGAATTACCTCGTGAATACCAACCGGTGTGTAACCCTTTCTTCCTACAGAGCAGCTTGGCTCAGAGAATGGAGCACATTTTTAGACTAGCTGAATACTCTAGATACTCTAGAGATTACAGAAATATCCTTTATAGGTTTCATGTAAACAGATCAAATATTGGAATATTAATTATTTTTACCAAATGTTAGTTTCAGCTCCCCAGAAACACATTGCTTCTCAGATTCATTGATTTTGTAACTGAAAAGAAAGACAAATATTATTTTTGTCCTCCCTTTTACTCATCTAGAAAAGATTGATTAAAAGGTGCCAGAATTTGAAAGGAGAATAAACTATACCAAGGATTCAGAAAAAAAAATTTCAAATAAAATTGTATTCAAACTAAGGTAATTTTTTGAGCCTGTAAAAGAATATTATTGAAGGTTAAGTAAGATCTGAATTGTATCTGTGGCTATAATTTTCATTGCTGTGGAGCTATTTCTAGAATGTCAGGTTGCAAAAATTCAGAGATAGATAGGTAATAAGCAGCTTTTTGTTTTTCTAAATCTACATTGCAATACTTCAAATTCATCAAACATAAGATAGGAATGCATTCAAAATCTTAGGCTGTCAAGGGTTTCTTTTTAGAAGACATAGCAAATAAATAAGGTGAAATAAAAATGGACCAAAGGAGGTTAGAACATTCATATCTTTCTGGGCATATTAGGACATACCAACAATCACAACAACCTGGAGGTTGAGGAAGAAAGATCAAAGCTGAAGCTTAGTATAAAAAAAAGTTAAAAGGCCTAGAATATATCTTAGTTGTAGAATACCCCTGTACAAAAAAAAAAAAAAAAATCAAAATTCAAAATGAAGAATCCTTTACCCTGAATCCAATGAATACTTAGGAGTTTTAAGAAATTTGTTTGTATGTTGGTTTGGGCTGACATGAGATGGCTCAATATTCTAAGGGTTTCACATAAAGGAAATTACCTAGAGAATACCAACCTGCTTTTTTTTTTTTAATATTTGTTCTTACCCCTGAATGTAAAAGTGTTCAATTAAATATTTTTTTTAATGGAAAACAATGGGAATATTCAGAATGAGTATCTGAATCACCATATTTAAAACAGTGAGGATCTTCTAAATCATATCGGGAAAGGGGCACTTCTGTAGCAGAATATAAAAATTCAACCAGTTATTTCCTAAAATGGCTTATATAAGTGTCCCATTTTCCTCTCACATTTTTTATGTTCTTTGCAAGGTTTCAATTGTCAGCTTCCAGATTTATATAATTTATGAGAAACTGGCATACATAAGTGTGTTCCTTTTTATCAGAATAAGTAACTTGAGTGAGTAGATGTAGAGACCCCTAATTTATAGGAAATGAATCATAAATATAAATATTGTTCTATTCTGGGGATTGAAACTGGCACCTCAGTTAGTAAAATTTGATAGTAGTGAACACCAAACTTGTGGGATCTGTACTAGATGGTATCAGAATTATTGAACTACTAGTTGTTGAATTATTGGTTGTTGTGCAAGTTTGCACATTTGGTATCAAAAGGGGTTGCAGAGTCAGGAGTAGTGGCACAAACCTGTAATCATAGTGATGTGGAAACTGATGTAGGAGGAAAGTAAGTTTGAGTCCAGGCTCAGTAATTTAGAGACCCTAAGCAAATTTGTAAGCCCATTTATCACAATTTAAAAAAAAAAAAAAAAAAAACTTCGTGAAATGCATTTCAGGGGTAGAGTGCCCTGGATTAAATCTCTAATTTAAAAAAAAATGCTCTTTCAGAAGAAAGACATCACAGATCAGAATGTTAAATTAACTTCATGTATTTGTAGGTTCAGTAGTGAAAATTGAGACCCTGGAAAGAGGAGTATTTCCATGCTGTCAGAGAAGGTTTATGGTGCCAGAACCTTTCAGAATTTTTTCTTAACTGCTTAGTAATCTCTCTCTTTCTACTTTGAAATGAGCCAAGTGAGGGTACAGTTTCACAGTGAGAGTGGTTTTACAAATCTGGGAATGTTAAACCTGATGTGTCAGTTTCTTTATGAACTGAGAGATTAACAGTCTATTCACTTAATTTGCTTTTTTATTTTTATTTTTTTTTGTTATAACTTTGTGCCATGTAATTCAATTTGACCAAATTGTTTTGTAATAGTTTGATAGTTGAAAATTTTTTTTCTTTTGTTTTAGAAGTGAGTTGTGATGTTGTGGTCTGCAGGAGTAAAAGTACTTTTTTAAATACAGTATAGATTTATAGTAAATTTAATTAATGAGAAGATACACAACTTTGGAGGTAACCATTGAAATTAATATGTGGACTGTTGAAAGTTTGGTGTGTCTTTAGTGATCTCTTATGTCTTCTACACACTGTGGTGACCACAGTTGTATGAGGATAGTCATTACTTATAATTTTACTATGCATGTCTCAAGTATAATTGCTTTGTTTGGATGTGCTTCTTTTGAATATTCAATAACTAATTGCAACTATTATTTATCCTTTGGAATTATGTTGGTTTTTTCCCACTTTATTGCTTCAGTGTTTTGCTTCACATGGGCTACTCCCTGGGTTTCATTATATCAAAATTATACACCAATTTTTCGGCTTATAACAAATTATTGATGCTGGGGATATAGCTCAGTTGGTAAAGTGCTTGCCTTTCATGCTCAAGGCCTTGGGTTCAATCCCAAGTGCCACAAAAAAATGTATCTTATTGAATGGTTGACATCACTACTATATGTGAAAGCCACATCTTTTAACTCTCATTAAAATTTATATGAAATTAAATACTATGCCATTAATCATATAAATTATGTGATATGTATTTACTCATTTTTATTTCAGGAACCATTAACATTAAGGGATGTGGTCATTGATTTTTCAGAAGAGGAATGGAAATGCCTGGACCCTTCTCAGCAGATTTTATATAGAGATGTGATGTTAGAGATCTGTAGAAACCTGCTCTTTATTGGTGAGCCTAAATTTCATTCAGAACTTCTAATTCAAAACCAATATTTAATTTTTTATCTGTATAGAGTATCTTATGCAAGCTTCTATTTTGCTTGAAAAAGTGTTAGTTTGTTGTTTTTAGGACAAAGATTGGTCATTTGTTTATGTAGAAAAGAATGTTAAAGACTTTTCTTTATGTTTAACTTATCATTTCTAAGTAGTGCTCACAATGCAGAGAATAAAAATGGTTTCAAAGTATTTTAGTGTTTTTTCCTGAAAAAAAAAAAAAAAGATTGGGAAAATAATTGTGTAGAATCTTATAGGGTGTTTTCTCTTTATTTTTTTTTTCTACTGAGGACAACATTAAAAAGCCTTCTCTAGTTACCAAGAAAATAACAAAATGTGACATATTCCATTTTCCATCAAAAATGTCTTGCTGTCTGTAAGTTATCTTTGGTGACCTTTCTGTCCCCAAAGAAATAATCTTGGTATTTGAAGAGAAAACTGACAGTAGACATATATCAAAGTGGGTAGAAATCAATGAAGCAAAGAATATAGATGAGCGGATCAAATGTCAAAGAGGAATTTACATTTTAAAATGTGAATTGATAAGCTAATTTCTGACACAATTAATTTTTTCAAGCCTAGGTTTATTTCTGTTGCAATCATTAAAGAGCATTCCATATTCCATACTCTATGTTTACCATACATATCAATTATTTAAGCTCCTTCTTGTTCTCCAGTGATCTCCCTACATTCAAATTAACAAAGCATTGTAAAAAAAAAAAGACAGAGACAAGAGGCAGGGAAGGTGGCATAATGACAAGGAGGCCAAGATGCCAAGCTTATTCCTCAGTTATATACAAACTGTGTAATGTTAGGAGTTTTGTGTAGCTCTCAAGAATGTCCATTGTATAAACCTATTGTTATGTGGACATGTTTAGGCTCAGTGAAACACTGTGTTTATCTATAAAGAAAGTTCCTTTATTCCCAGGAGCTGTGTGCCAGAGATCATGTTTTAGGCTGATAACACTCTAGTACAGAGCCTTTTCAAGCAGGGAATTGCCATAACAGCTTGACATTGCACATGTATTTTATTATTTTAATAGTTCCTGGGGATATCGCAGGGCATTCTAAGGTAAGAGTGCCTGTAATCCCTGGGAGTTTGCTCGCCAGAGGAATGCTTCTCTGTATATTTCCACAATCAGAATCCCTACAGAGTATTCCAAAATGCCTGTGAGGATATTTACAACCTGACATTTATTGGTATTTGGGGGATCTCTAGAAAATTTGCTCATTTCGAAATATTTCTAGGTAAAACTATTGTAATATATTAATATTATAGGAGAGTTTCTTTAATATAATTTAAATATTTATTCATTCAAAATTTTCTCATCAGAGCTTTATATGAATGCTTATATTGGATATTCTGTGAAATTTTTCTGCCATGTAATGAATAGCAGTATTTCACAATACCTGCTCCTAGTGGTTAGGTAAGTATTGCTGATCAATGTGGTTTAAGGAAGAATTTTCAGAGCTGGGGCTGCAGTTTAGTGGCAGAGGGCTTTCCTCACATATGTGAGGTACTGTGTTTGATCCTTAGCACTACATAAAAATAAACACATATAATGAATGCATTCTGTTCACCTATCACTACAAAAAAGTTAAAAGAAATATTTCTATTATAATACAATTATCCAGAATTTTGTTGGTTACATTTTTTTGAATTCTTGTGGGTTTTTTTTTTTTTTTTTTTTTTTTTTTGAGTTTCACTCAATAGAGAGCTTCAGTGTTGTTCATTAGGTATTATCACATGAGTGATATTGTTTTTATTTCTATATCTATATAATTAAATAGAAATTATCATGATTTGTCACTTTAGGAAAACATTAGTTGAAGTTAAACTGCACGTGAACCATGTGCCAATTTTCAATGAATTTTTCTATGCTTTTACTTACATGTATAAATATTACCCTATTTTATATATGATTTTTATATAGTACCTTGATTGTTTATACTCAGTTCTTGTGCTTAATCATATAATGTATCTATGTGTGTACACACACACACACACACACACACACACACACACAATGCGAATTGAACTCAGGTTCTTATAATATTGAGCTACATCATTTCCCCCTTTTGAATTTTTAGTTTACAATAGACACTTGCTAAGTGGATGAAGCTGAAATTCTATTTCCATGCCTCAGCCTTTCTTTCAAGTAGCTAGAATTAATGGCATATTCATTCTCTCTATGTATGATTCTGTTCTTTTGTCTAGGAGTAAGACTTTATCATTTTTCAGGTACCATAAAGATGTTTACAATTCTGTTTATCTTTTCTGTATTTGTCAAATTTTTAATTGTGATCAAAACTGTACACTGTATAACTTTTCTGAAATCACTGTCTTATATATTTTGAATTTACTGGTCAATAGTGTTTATTTAAATTGTTTTGTAAGATTTTTTTTTTTTTTAGAAAGTATATATCACATAAAACATAGTTCATTTTTCCTCTAAACAAGTACTCCTTTGTCTCACCTTTTCATCCCTGATGCTATTCTTTTTGGTCTCTATATTTGGCTACAGTAGATATCTCTCATATGTAGAATTACCTTGTATTTGTGTGTGTGTGTGTGTGTGTGTGTGTGTGTGTGAATTACTATTTCACTTTATATACTATCTTAAAAGTTAAAATCTGATCATTGTAGATATTATATAATTTCTTATCTTTGTAAAGTCTTAAAACTTTTCATATTTCATTCCAAATCGCCTACATGTAATCATGTGAAATGTAATTTTATTGGCTTGCCACATTGGTCTCAATTGAATGTTGTTTTAATGAGAATGGGTCCCTAAATGTATTTTGATTTGACCATCAATTTGAGGGCTAATTGATGTACTTTCAGTTTTATTACTCATGGCTTTCTCATTTAATCTCAAGTTAACATAAATCTATTGAATATTGTAACTTTTATTATTTTTATATAAGGAAGCATTTTTTTTTTAATTTTAATATGTGTAGTTATGTATGCACCCAGGATATTACCTAGAATTGTTCAAATAACTTATTTTGTACATGTAAAAATAATATTGATTTTTTTGATTGGTATTACATGGACTTCATACATGACACTGGGTGCTATAGGCTTTTTTTCTGTAGAAGAGGTGTTTAACCACTGAGCCACATTCACACTCCTTTTTGGGGAAGGGTACTGGGGATTGACCCTCGGGGCACTTGCCCATTGAGATCCATCCCAAGCCCTATTTTATATTTAATTTAGAAACATGGTCTCCTTCAGTTGCTTAGTACCTTACTTTTGATGAGGCTAGATTTGATCTCAGAATCCTGCTGTCTCAGACTCCCAAGCTGCTTGAATTACAAGTGTGGGTTATCACACCTGGCTGGCAGCTATTTTTATATTTCATTTTGTTACAATGTCTAGATAAATTGCTTAGGGCCTTGCTTAATTGCTGAATTTAGCTTTAAATTCATATTTATAAATTTTAAATATCACTTTTGCTTTTGATTTCCAACTTATTATGTTATATTACAATGCAACTTCAATATGGTAATATCTGTTAACATTTGTTTTGTGCTTTTAACCTGATCTCTTTGGAATAATATTCCATAGACTATAGGGAATATTGCCTCTGTAAACCAAAATGGTTTTTAATGTTTTTGAAGGTTTTTTAATTCCTTGGGTAATAATGGAATGCTATTTTTTATTCTTTGCATTAATTGGGGATTGATGTCTCCTATTATTACTTTGTTGGTTTCTATGATGGTGAATTTGGTCTGTGTTTTCTTTCTGTATATGGAAAACATTATTTGAGTTACAAATACATTCACTATGATTGTATTCCAGGGATTTGCCATATTTATTTTTATATAATATTCTACTTTGTCTCTTATTTATATAAGTATTATCAACAATTTAGAATGAAATATTTGTTTTATCCTTTTGTTTTTAGTCTTTTTGTGACTTATGTTTAATGGGAATCTTTTGTAGATTTATATCTGACATAGTTAACATAGTTTTTAGGTTAGTCATATAGTGTTTTGATTAGTTTTTTTTTTTTTCAAAATAGTGTATTGATACTTAAATTACTGATGAGAAAAAACTTACTTCTATAGTTTTCAAGTTTTGTTGATTTCTTATAATTTTTTCTAGTATTAAAAACTGCCTTAATTTGTAGTTCATGCATTTTTATGGTTGTATTTTATTTTTTCCTATTTTTTATCTTTGATGTTTATTTTACATTACTTTGGAATTATTTAAGTGTTTAAAAACAGTAGAAAAAATTGGAAATAACATTCTTATATTCTTAAATGAATATACAACCAATGTAACTCCACATAATTTACCACCAAAACGATAGGTTGTTATAATTTATGAATCTATGATATGTAAAGATACATTCTACTGTAATGTATAACTAAAGAAAAAATAATTAAAAGAGTAAAGTTCTTAGTTTGCACTACATTTTAATCTGAATTAACTTTGGTTTCCTAAAACAATTAGTGTCTTTACATGTGTTACATGTGTTGCCATGATTTGTAATTGATGTCACACCTGCTTTTCTAATTTATACTAATTAACAAAAATTTATGATAATTTTTATGCTTTAATTTTCCACATTCTTTAGTAGAATGAAATATTTTCTGTAAAACAATGAAAGTAAAATAAAATATATATTTGTATATATTTTCCTTTTCCACCAAATCTATCCAAATTTTATATAATTTCTGTTGTGCAGATTTATTTTATTGGAAATATTCTACTGATTCTTTCTCTTACAGCAGGTCAAGCAGTAAAGCAATTTTTGAATATTTTCATATCTTGAAAGCATGTATTTTTGTTAAAGTTCAAAAAATGGTATTGGTAGATAAAATATTCTAGGTTTATATTTTCTTTTTTTTTTCAACATACATACGTATATATCCCAATTCTGGAAGTCTTCTGCAAAGCAATCAACTTTTAATCATTAAAGAATATCTTTGTAAATAAAATTTCTCTTTTTCTTAGTTATAACATTTTTTTCTTGAAAAGTTTTAAAAATTTGATTATAAATTTATTAGCTTTTTTCTTTTATTTATTTATTTATAGGGAACTTAACTCAGGGGCACTCAACCATTGAGTCACATCACCAGCACTATTGTGTATTTCATCTAGAGACAGGGTCTCACTGAGGTGCTTAGTGCCTCACCATTGCTAAGTCTGTCTTTGAACTTGTGATACTCCTGTCTCAGCCTCCTGATATTCTGGGATTAAAGTCATGCCCTACTATGTCCAGCACTACCTGTGTCTTTTAATTAATTCTAGCCTTTGATATATTTTCTTCTTCAAATTTTTAATTTATGAGCCTGTTTGTGTGTTGGCGGGGGTGCTAGGGATAAAGCCCAACATTTTGCATGTGAGGCAATCAATCTACCATCTAAAATGTATCCCCATCCTGAGACTTTTTTTTAAAGAATATTTCTAGGATATAATTTCTACTTTTTCTGTTGCTTTTTTTTCTGAATTTTTTTCAATTTTCTACATTGTTATTTAGTTTAATAAAGATCTTTCAAGTGGTTATTGGGCATTGCTTAGATAATTAACAACATCAATTTTCCATCTCTCAATTGTTTGTTTGCTTGAGTTGATTATACCCTTTATTGTGTGAGCTATTATTTACATTGGGATTTTTCTATTTAAAATCTGTTAAACTAGATCATTATAGTCATTTTGGAAAATATTTGGAAGTTACAATGTAAACAAAAATAGGTCATGTGCAATGATATATAAATGTAATTCCATATAATTGGAAATCTAAGGCAGTGAAATGCAGTTTGAAATAAATTTTAGCATTGTTGTAATAAACTGTCTCAAAAGAAAGTATAAACATAGAAAGGTCTATGAATGTAGTTTAGTGATAGAATATCACTGTATTTAATCATAAGAAATATTCCCCAAAAAGATTAAAAAAAAAAAACTTAATAAGAAATTTATTTCCTGCAAAATTTTAGTCACAGAAGGAGTTCAAATATATTGAAATGAAGGGCTGTGATTGTAATAACATCAGCCAGTTTGAATGTTGTCCTCATCTGTGGTGCTACAAATTCTTAAGATGATTTTCAAAGTTCTCACAGCTTTTGTCATCATATTGTAGTAAATTCTATATATTTCTTGAGTAATAATGGCCTTGAATCATACTGCTCTGTTGCTATATGCCCCCCACACTTTGATAAGGTTTTATACATTTGCAGAGTATATTCACCATAGTATTGTAAGTAGAATAACTTGCTATTTTAATTTTTTTCAGGTATGACTTCTAATCCAAACCAAGAATTTTCAGAAGAACAAAAAATAAAATATTTTTTGCAAAATTTGATAAAGAGCAGGTATGGATACCGAGACAGTTAATACTTAATTTTAAACAAGAAATAGAAATTAAAAGAGAGGGAAGTTCAGAAAAATTTTAATAAAGAGAAAAAATCATGAAAAATTATTTACACAGAAAATTACAAATTCATCAGGTTTTATTATTACAAACATCTAAGAAGACTGACTCCTCAACTTGTGCCAGCCACTTTTTGTTTGGTTAAAACTTTTAAGTACATTATTGTAATTGTAAAATATTTATTACTCAGTATTTTGTGTAAAAGTACTTACAATGTACAGTATTTTCAAATGCAAAAACATGTATCAAAGTACATATATACTCAAAGTTTACAGGCCATTATAAAGCTGAATCTTTAAAATACCTTCAGGAAAATAATGATTCAACCAATTTACTCAGCTTTACAAATAAAATTAGAATAGAAATGGGCATTTTATTGAAAAAAAATCTAAATAGTAATAAAATGCTTATTAATCAGTTTTATTTTAATTTTTAATAATCTCTATGTCATTGCACATTAGATAACAGTCTACAGATCACTAATACAAAATTGCAATATTTTCATCAGTTTTATGAAGTAATAAGGAAGTGATTTTCTACACAGTATAGACAAGTTGTCTCATTATTTAAACACATATGTAGTATTTTTACTTAGAGACAAGAAAAATACGCAGATTGAGGAGAAATGGAAATGCTACAATAAGCCTCACTAAAACTTTCTGTTGAAAAGAACTATTGGGTAATTAAATATGCTTAAGGTAAAAGTTTGGTAGGCATTGCTTTTTAAATGCAATAATAATTAATAAATGTGAAGAGAAGCAGTTAGGTCCTTCTAAAACACATCAAATGAGCATACATCTCATCTTTCATGTACAGCAATTGAAACAAAAGAAAGACTCAGGTCCTTCTAAAACAGTCTCCCAGAAAACCCAAAGCCCAAACGGCTTGCAGGGATGCATCAAACCCCAAAAGCAGACATGAGGAAATTATGAGAACAGTGTAAGGCTTCTGGCACTCTTCTGGGCTCATGCTGAGGAGTAGAAATATGCCTGTTGCATAAGCAATAAGGAAGGTGTGAAGCTAATGAAGAACACTGAAGGACTAAATCTTGTAATTGTAAAACTTTTAAGAAAATTAAAACAGCCACATTGGTGAGGTAAGACCACATTTGAATGGGGCATGTCTTACAATGAAATTTCTCCTCCTTAGGGAACTAAGATCTATAATGTCTTTGTCATTCCATGTTTCTGTCTACTGTTTCAGAATACAATTTTTGTTGACCCTTCTCCATGAAAATCGATGGTTTGAGTCAAGGGTGCTTGTAAATATTCATTTATAATTTTAATTCAACTTGAAGCAGTCTTTGTATAGTTACCTATCTATGTATGGCTCACAAGTTAGTGTGATCACTCCATGTAATGGGACCTCAAACATTCCACCTGAGTCATTTCCTTCTTGGAAAGTGATGAATAAAATGAATACATGAAATAAATAGTAAAGGAATATGAGACAGTATCATAACTTATGTGAAAAGAGGTAAAGTACCTTATAGATTCTCTAGAACACACAGGATCTAAAAAACAATGACTAGATAATTTTTCCATTTTTTTAAGGGAGTGTACATCAGAGGTTGGAATGAGATTTCAACAGGAAGAGTCTTTCTTCAGATTGGCATTCTCGCAAGTCTCACCCATATCTGTGATGCTATGTGGCTATGTGGCTCCAATGGATGAAAACATCTCCAGTGCCATGCTGAATTTAGATGAAACTAGGTAGCATACAATATGTACTGGATAGTGTCAAACCAGCTGAATTTCAACTGTGAGTTCCCAGATACCAGACTTTTTCCCTAATGGCTTTCATGCTTTTTTTTTTTTTTTAAATTCATGCACAGTTCATACATATCTTTCAGCAGCTCCATCTGAGATGCACTGCTTCATCTTTCATAGCAACAGGGATTTTTGACCAAACTCCAAGTGAATATCCCAAACGATCTATGCATTCTGTGGTTGTAGGTGGAATGGAAAAAACTTTCCAAGTGTGAGATCCAGAGACGTCCTTGATCCTATACATGTACCCAGTGAACTAAATCCTGTTGCCATTATATTTTTCTGAGGCCCTGGCACTACTCATCTATGCATCTCAAGGAATATTTTTTCAACAATTCAAAAGTATTCTCTAACTGATTTCAGCAAGCTAGTTACATCAACACCCTCAGTGATAGATATTTTTGCTGGAAAGTTGAACAGTTCAGATGCAGTTTGCTCTTTGGCATAATGAAAAATGCTCTGGCACATCAGGGCCATGATTTTGTCCCAGTGCCTGCAGGATTCCCCACAAATTAAAACCAGACAAGAGGGTTTTGGAGGCAAAGAGGAACGGTAGGGATATGGGGCATTGGCTAAGCTGGAGAGAGACAACAATACATGGCAGTCACATTTGAGGACACTTGTGTGCTTTTAAATATACTTGCATAGCATTTTGTAATTACACCCTTCCTCTAAAAAATGAAAAATTTTCTATGTAGTCTATTTCATGCTTTAGTTAGTCACTGGAATAATTTGAAATGCACCATTTTGTAAATACCCACAAATATTTTTGTAGACAAGATAGAATAAGAATGAGGAGGAGGAGAAAGAGAAGAAGAAATTTCTGAGTTTTAGTAGTCTAAAATGATGCAATGAACAGTTTCTCCTTGTGGCAATGCATGGAATTATAATGAATGTGGGAAATATTTGTACTTACCTACTATTGCTTAATTTAAAAGTAGATGTAGATACTTGGAGAGACCTCTACATTTATGATAGATCTTTCAGGACCTATAGACAATCTCTACCCTACGTAATTAGCAGTATATTAGATTTGGTGTAAAATAATGTAAATTCTGTGAAAGTCATTAAAATTTCCTTCTTTTTTAAATTCTAGAAGACACTCATGTGATCATTTAAAAGAGCTCTACAATGATAAAAGTGAAAAAGATTCTAATCCGTGCCCAAAACTTATTTATCCAAGCTTTCATAATCAAGAGGTGAATTACAGATATAAGGTATGTGAAAGCACTTTTAATAAAACTACACGAATTCCTGAACTCCAGAGAATTAATATTTGTGGGAAGCCCTACAAGATGAAAAAACATGTAAAAGCATTTAAACATTCCTCAATTGTTTATCAGAGCAGTGAAAAATCCTCCATTAGTGAAGAAAGTGAAAAATATTTTACTCAAATTCCATCCGTTACTAAAAACCATAGGCTTTACAATGGAGATACACCTTACAAATTGAAGAAATGTGAAAATGTTTTTAAGTGTTGCTTAAACCTTTTAAAACACTACAGTAATTATACTGGAGTGAAAATCTGGAAATGTAAAGAAAGTGTCAAAGCTCTTAAACAAAAATCACACCTTACAGAACACCAGAAAATTTATACTGGAGAAAAGCCATACAAATGTAAAGAATGTGGCAAATCTCTCAATCAAAAATCATGCCTTACTCAACACCAGAGAATTCATACAGGAAAAACTCCATACAAATGTAGAGAATGTGGCAAAGCTTTTAATCAAAGATCCCACCTTACTCAACACCAGAGAATTCATACTGGAGAAAAGCCATACAAATGCAAAGAATGTGGAAAAGCTTTTAATAAAAATTCACACCTTACTCAACACCAGAGAATTCATACAGTGAAAAAACCATACAAATGTAGAGAATGTGGCAAAGCTTTTAATCAAAGATCACACCTTACTCAACACCAGAGAATTCATACTGGAGAAAAGCCATACAAATGCAAAGAATGTGGAAAAGCTTTTAATCAAATATCCCACCTTACTCAACACCAGAGAATTCATACTGGAGAAAAGCCATACAAATGCAAAGAATGTGGAAAAACTTTCACTGGAAAATCATGCCTTACTCAACACCAGAGAATTCATACAGGAAAAACTCCATACAAATGTAGAGAATGTGGCAAAGCTTTTAATCAAAGATCACACCTTACTCAACACCAGAGAATTCATACTGGAGAAAAGCCATACAAATGCAAAGAATGTGGAAAAGCTTTTAATAAAAATTCACACCTTACTCAACACCAGAGAATTCATACTGGAGAAAAGCCATACAAATGCAAAGAATGTGGAAAAGCTTTTAATCAAATATCCCACCTTACTCAACACCAGAGAATTCATACTGGAGAAAAGCCATACAAATGCAAAGAATGTGGAAAAACTTTCACTGGAAAATCATGCCTTACTCAACACCAGAGAATTCATACTGGAGAAAAGCCATACAAATGTAGAGAATGTGGCAAAGCTTTTAATAAAAAATCACACCTTACTCAACACCAGAGAATTCATACTGGACAAAACCCATACAAATGCAAAGAATGTGGAAAAGCTTTTAATAAAAATTCACACCTTACTCAACACCAGAGAATTCATACTGGAGAAAAGCCATACAAATGTAAAGAATGTGGCAAAGCTTTCAATAAAAAATCACGTCTTACTCAACACCAGAGAATTCATACAGGGAAAAAACCATACAAATGTAGAGAATGTGGCAAAGCTTTTAATCAAAGATCACACCTTACTCAACACCAGAGAATTCATACTGGAGAAAAGCCATACAAATGCAAAGAATGTGGAAAAGCTTTTAATCAAATATCCCACCTTACTCAACACCAGAGAATTCATACTGGAGAAAAGCCATACAAATGCAAAGAATGTGGAAAAACTTTCACTGGAAAATCATGCCTTACTCAACACCAGAGAATTCATACTGGAGAAAAGCCATACAAATGTAGAGAATGTGGCAAAGCTTTTAATAAAAAATCACACCTTACTCAACACCAGAGAATTCATACTGGAGAAAAGCCATACAAATGCAAAGAATGTGGAAAAGCTTTTAATCAAATATCCCACCTTACTCAACACCAGAGAATTCATACTGGAGAAAAGCCATACAAATGCAAAGAATGTGGAAAAACTTTCACTGGAAAATCATGCCTTACTCAACACCAGAGAATTCATACTGGAGAAAAGCCATACAAATGTAAAGAATGTGGCAAAGCTTTTAATAAAATATTATGCCTTACTCAACACCAGAGAATTCATACTGGGGAGAAACCATACAAATATCAACAATGTGGCAAAGCTTCTAATTGAAGGTCACTCCTTAGTCGACACCAGAGATTTCATATGGGAGAAAAGCCATACAAATGCAAATAATGTGGCAAAGGTTTTAATCAAAGATAATGCCTTATTTGACACCAGAGAATTAATGCTGGGGAAAAGCCATAGAAGTGTAAAGAATATGGCAAGGCTCTTTATCAAAGATCACACATTTCTCAACACCAGAGAATTCATAGTGGAGAGAAACCATACAAATGCAAAGAATGTGGCAAAGCTTTCTATTATGAAAAGTATTGTTGTTTACAAATGTTAAGAATGTGGCAAAGTTTTAAGTATGCTTCAAGTGTTAACAAGAAGCAGATCATTCATACTTGAGACAATTCTCACAAATTTATAGACTGTAAATGTCATTTGTTGTAAAATCACACCTCATTAGTCACCAGAAATTTCATGCTGGAAAGAAAAATTACAATTGCCCAGAGATAGCTCCACAGTTCTGACTCCATGAAACCCCAACCCTTGCCCAACTGGCCATTACTCAGGGGCCCATGGAAGTGGGCAGGAAGCATGGTTGGATCCTTGGCCCTCTTTCCTTCTGTCGAACTCTCCATGTTCACTTGTCCTTGCCTCAATTTCTCTGTATTGATTGAATTTAATTCACCTTTTTTTTTTCTGAAGGTATCTCTGGACTTAAAGGCCTCTTTTTCACCAAATCAACATATTAATAAATATGCCTGAAGTCTAAGATCACATCAGTGTTTTCCCGATAACCTCTGATGAACAGCATGTTCCTTTGTCAATGTTTTATTTATTTTATTTTATTTGGGGGGTATACGGAGGTTTGAATTCAGGGGCACTTAACCACTAAGCCACATCCCAGAACTGTTTTGTATTTATTTAGAGACACAATTTCACTGAGTTGCTTAGGGCCTCAATTTTTCTACTAAGGCTGGATTTGAACTTGGGAATCTCCTGTTTCAGCCTCCTGCACTGCTTGGATGACAGGCATGCATCACTGCATCCAGAAGTCAATGTTTTTTGCCCTGTAGTTAGTTATCAAATTTTACTCAGGTTTTCATATCTATAAAAAGCCTTCAAATATATTTTTTGTCACACTTCAGGGATCAGATTCTTGCTTTTAAAATGTCCTGCATGATACATCTTAGCTTTCTATACCAAATGCAGAGTTTTCAAGATCAAAACCAGGTGGCTGAGAAACAAAGATATTGAACAGCGTAATGCAACACATGTTGTGGTTAAATCCACACTTGTAATTGGTGTGAATGCTCACACTAAATAGACAGCAGGAGGCCTGTCCATAATCCGTGAGGGCCCTGAGCCTCCATTCATGATTTTGAGCCCCTGAGCCTCCAGATGGTTTGCACAAAAGAGAAAGAAGCATACTACTTTTTCCCACCCCTAAACATACTATAGCATTTATTAGATAGACCAGAGGAAGCACTGTGTGTCTTTGTACCAATGTGTGGCTCCGCTTGCATATATATGACATCTGTTTTGGAGAACTTTGAGAGAGTACCTGCTGAAACATAGTTGCATTTTTTTTTCTCCTAAAAGAAAACCACAGACCTGCACAATTTTTAAATCAATAATTTTGTTACATTTGCAAATAAAAAAGATTGGTTAAAAAATGGTGTCAATGAAAAGTATTTGAACTGATGAGTGTATCCTTCCAGTAACACTTGCAAGGATACAGTTGTGTCACCCAGGAAATGGCAGGTCTGTCCCAAGCCACACTGTGAAAGCTCAGAAAGTTACATCTTTACGTCTTTACCTGGACCCATCCTCAGCTCCTCAAGGTGCCTCTTCACAGGGAATGATGCTTTTAACAGTCAATAAAGTATGAGGAAATCTCTTCCACTGCAGTACTTCAGTTGCTCTCAGGAATCTGGAAGACTCAGACTTCAGCTGGACACAGAGGTACACACTTTTCATCCAAGCAGCAAGGGAGGCTGAGAAAGGAGGATCACAGTTTCAAAACCAGCCTCAGCAATTTCACAAGAATCTAAGTTACTTAGGAATATTTTAACTCTAAATAAAAAAAAATAAAAAGATTTGGGGATGTGGCTTAGTGGTAGAGAGAATTTTTGTTTGATTCCAGGTACAAAAAAAAAAAAAAAGAGACTCAGGTTTTGTGTTCATCAGACTCAGTTTTTCCTGTGGATAAATATGAAAAATTGCATTATTTAAAAAGCCTTTTTTTTTAAAAAAAATGATAATAGCTATAGTTAGTTAGTGATCACCATAGTGCTATAAAGCACAGATACCTCCACTGACTTTTGCTGTCACAGAAATACCTCCATGAAAATCCCATAATTTAAGATGGTTACTCTGTTGTTGGGGGTTTCATTTGGTAGCCTGTGATCAATTATTATCTCACAACAGGTGTATACTAAACCCCCGAAAATTACAGTAATTTAGACTCAAAAATCATGCCTTACTCAACACCAGAGAATTCATACTGGAGAAAACCCATACAAATGTAGAGAAGGTGGTAAAGCTTTTAATAAAAGATTATGCCTTACTCAACACCAGAGAATTCATACTGGGGAGAAACCATATAAATATCAATAATGTGGCAAAGCTTAGGAACTTAGGTAGACCCTACTCCAATTTAAACACACCCCAAGAAGGCACAGAGATATTCATGCAAACTCCACTGCAGGTGTGAACTTAGCTTTGTCTCTCAGTGCTCAGTAGTTTTCAGCCATGGCAGTGGTTACACCAAGTGGATATTGGTCCTTCTAGAGGCATTTTTTTATTGTTAAGGTAGGGAATAGGATTACTAAACATCATCATAATGGGCAAGCCCCTTACCAAAAACAAGTCTTAGGTCTCTAAGTTTAACCATGCTGAGTCTCAGGAACCGTGGGCAGATCATACTGAAAAAAAAAATGTTTTTTTTTAATTTATTATTTTCTCCCCAGCGTTTTGAGCACAATGATTGTCTCCCAGTAGTGAGGAAGGGAGGAAAGAATCAAAAGAATGAGTAGAAGTATATACACAGAATATTATCAGAATAAACCCAAAGCCTGCAGGTAGGAGAATTATTAATTTGGGCCTGATTGTGGTGCTACTGACTCTCTGTCAAAGGGTTCTACCATCCTTCCCAGACATTACCAGTCTCAGATCAGTTGTCAATATCGAGCCAGAGGCCCCTACTTGAACAGCAGGCAAGATACTTCCTTAGCAGAAACCCCATTGAGGAAGTAGTCTTTCCACCTCTTCTATTCCAAGAATGCATAGTGAATCATTGAGGACTTCACCTGCATTCATGTGCACACACAAACACATACACACACACACACACACACATGCACACACACACAAAAAAAATTAATATTCAGGCCATCAGAATCTGAAGCCCCATGCTGGAGCTGGTGCCTGGAACATTATCTTGCCATCTACAAGAAAAACCTTTGACTTCTGATCCTGCATATTCCAGAGTTTTCTGTGCAGTGTTTCACTTTCCCCTTCCAAGGTGCCATCCCAGAGAATAAAAGCTCCAGTAAGTTTCAAAGCCAGAGCACTCTCCTCTTCTCTCTTGTCCCAAACATCTTGAGCTATACCCAGGCTGATATCATCTGGTAAAAAATTGAGGATCAAAGGACAGAGGAGAGACTGTTGACAGGCTTCAGAATTCTCTGCTCTGCTGGCCAAGCTTTATGCCTCACTGGAAGATACTCTATTAAAACAAAGAGTCCGGGCTGGGGATGTGGCTTAAGCGGTAGCGCGCTTGCCTGGCATGCACGTGGCCCAGGTTCTATCCTCAGCACCACATACAAACAAAGATGTTGTGTCTGCCGAAAACTAAAAAAATAAATATTAAAAAATTAAAAAAAAAAAAAAAAAAAAAAAACAAGTCCTGCTGTTCTGCAGTCACCCACAAGGCTGCATAGGACCCATTAAGTAAAAAAAAAATAATAATGATTACAAACACAGGCCCTTGCCTGAGGGAGCAGAGAAAAAGCCCTAAAGCACCTACACAGTCGTTTCCTTTTTTTCTGAAACAGAAAGTATTTATGTTACCACAGTCTTTCACATTTGGGACTCCCTTGCTTTGATAATGGGGCTTTGCTGACCATGAAGGGGATAAATTCTTAGACTGTGTATGTGTGTGTGTGGGTGGGTGTGTGTATGTTGGGGTAAGAGGAAGGTAATAGGGATTTAACTCAAGAGCATTCAACATGTGTTCTACTATGCCTGAAGAAGATCCCTAGATGTGTTTTTTTTTTTTTTTTAATTTTACTGTGAGTCAGGGTCTCATTAATTGTTCAGGCTGACCTTGAACTTACAATCCACCAGCTTCAGTCCCCCGAATCACTTGATTTATAGGCATGGACCACCTTACCCAGGCATGGACCACTTCACCCAGTCATGACTTTCTGGAGAGAGCTAATTCTTAGAGATAGTCAGCATCTTCCCAAGTTGTTCATGTGCAATTTAAGTAATATAATTTCCATACCACCAATATCCTTCCTATTGGGCTCCCAGCATCCAAGGTCAGTCTTTGTCTGATTTAATCATGGCATGTCCAGGTACCAGAATACCAGAGATGGCTCATGCCCCCTAAATCTCACTGAAATTTTAATAACATACTAATCCTAAATCCACTTATGCTTTCTCATCTTTTCATCCTGCACAAATAGAAGAAAGTCTCTTTCCCATGTTCTCCATCTCCTCCCAAACCCTCATCTCCTGACCAATCCTGGAGCTTCTCAAATGGCTCTGCACTACTGCTTATACAAAACTGTATCTATGACAGTGCATGTGTTTATGTGCATCTCCCTTACATGATTAAATCAAACCCAAAGCACTATTACAACAATGCCAAATCTATAAAGCTCCTTAAAATGGCCAGGACAACTACATCTGTAACTTGTTCCACTGGGTCTTGGTCATGGGGAGGCTCCCACGACCCTGCTTTCTGTTAGGCCCTCCCCATCTTAGAGCTGGGGAACACAAAGGGCTGCCAGAGGTGGGAGGGAAGAAGAGGTACTGCACCTGGGATGTGGGAATTTTGTAGTCACTCTTCCTGTTGCATGCAGTCTCTTCTGCCATTGTTGCAAACTTGAGTTGCAGAAGAGGTACATTAGCAGATATAGCCCACAATTGTCTGGAGTAGAGCTAGGCTTGGACCCAAGATTCACATTCGAGGTAACTTCCCACCTTCTCAGTTACTTTACTTATAAACACTTTAAAGCATCAAAAAAAGGCAGGTCATATATTCTGAGTGTTCATAAAACCAGAGTATACTTTTCAGGAGAAGAAAATATTATGGTGCTGAGTATCAAACCCAGTGCCTCATGCATGCTATGAGAACACTCTTCCACTGAGTCACAAATGCAGTCCTCTTTAGAGTTTTAAAACAAGAGATTGGATATTGCTTTAATCTGTGGAAGAGAAATAAAGATTAAAACGTTTACAGGGATTTGAATATTAGCTGTGGGTTTTGTGGTTGAAGTTCCTAATGGGATCATTGCAACAGGATACCCTGAACATCTCAGCAGTAGAGATCCATGTGTCCAGCCCCTTGGATTTCAGAGTCTGTCCACCAGGGCTGAAACTAGACAAATTTGGATGCAGGTGTAAGTTAGTGAGGTCATAATAACTTTTTTTTTTTAAAGTCGTGAAAAAAAAAAAATGTTCTTGGAGGAGAGACCAAATCAGGGCACAGGTTGTAAGCCCCAACCATTCAAATGAATAGATCATAAAAATTAAGATTTGTGAGCCACTCTGAGTCTCATATAAGGATCAGGTGCAACATAAGAATCTACATTTCTATCCAGTTCTCTAGTAAAACTGATGTTTGTCTGGAGCCCAGCCTTTGGGACCCAGGATCAACAATAGTATGACTTAGGCTAAACTACTTTTTGCTAAATGATAGGGGACAGATGTGAGGGGTGAGAGCATGAGGTTCAAGGAATAATTCTATAAAGTGGGGGTCACTGTGCTGACCCCTACATGCTTTCCTTTTCATGAAAAAAATTAACCTGCAACCCTGCCTGCCTTAAGTGGACAGAGTATATCACATTTCTCAGTAAACTCTGTTATATTCAGGAGAAAATCTGGTATAAATTATTGTCCATAAGTGGAATCCATGTTACCCTTAAGAAGGGGATTTTTATGAGTCTTTCCACATACCAGATTCTGAAATACAGAGAGATAAAAATATTTTTTCCTAGCTCTAAAATCTGCAACAATTTATTGTTAAGAATACAATGAGAATCAGTTGCATTGGCCAAGGTGACCTAAAGTTATCATAGCAGTGGGGAATTGACAGTCGGATGTCATCCAGCTGTCAGTTCAAAGTCAAGTAGTAGACCTGGATGGGACTCTTTGGAAAATTTTCTGGGATACCCAACAAAAGTGGATTGCATGAAAGGCATACTGTCTTTCTCCCCTCTTAGATTACCCATTATCTACTATGAGAGTGTCCCTTTTCCTTGTTTATCCCTTCAATAAAGTCATGCCTGTTTTTTAGAGTGAAATCTCTGAAATCTTTCTGACTTAGTTACAAGAATTAGAATTTGAAGGGGGGCCTTCTTACTGTCTCAGTTTACATGAAGTCACCAACCTTGTATCATTAAACATTCAAAAAGTTCTCTTGATCTACATTAAGCTTGCTCCAACTACACTTTCAAGATTTTCAGAGCTGTCATCTCCAGCTCCTTCAGGAAAAGCCAAAAGATAGAGCTAAGATCAGCTAAGATAAAGCTAAGTGGTTTGACTGTATATTTACTCACACTCTAGTGGTTAGGACCACCAGAAGATAAGGTTGAGCCCAGTTTCTGTGTAGCAAATACCTTTGGTTCCCACTGCTGCATCCAAATAACCAATGAGGTTAGGATGGTCATCATCCACATTATGTGAGGCAAGGTATGAAATGTCTCCACAAGATACATCTGCATTTTCATCACTTTCTCATAAAGATTTGCATGTGAGGTGTTTTATGTTTAGAAACTCACCAAAACAAATGGTAAGTCTGTGCACTGGACAACCAGAAGAATTTCATCAGAGAATCAGTTCCATCCTGCATCTCCAGCATAAGGGGCTCTGGTAAATGCTTGGCTCAATAAACCACTCTTAGTTTAGAAATAAGCAGTTATCTGATGTCCACCCACAAATTCTTTTCAGCCTATTCAAACCACTAGTACATGGAGCCAATCAGAATTTATACCTGCTCAAGGGACACTCAAGAAACTGGAATTAATAACCTGACTCTACCTGTTCTACTCACTCAAGAATTGTATCTCAGTTGATGTGGTTTTTAATATGCATTTAAGACCTAAAAAAATAATTTGCCTGAAACTAGAAACAAATTATTGGTTATAAATGTATGCCCACTTATAAACATGTATACATAATACAGTAAAACAAACAAACAAACACTTTCAGAGTTAATTTATCCACTGAGCAACATCCCCAGCCCTATTTTGTATTTTATTTAGAGACAGAGTTGCTTAATACCATGTTATTTCTGAAGCTGGCTTTGAACTCAGGATGCTCCTTCCTCAGCCTCCAGAGCCACTTGGATTACAGGCATGTGCTACTACACCTGGCCCCAAATTTGTCTTCTTTTATAAGTAAAATATCTGTGGGTAGTTCTGACTGAGGCACAGTTGATTTCAGGAATCAGTTTGTTTCATCTCTCACTTCCCATTTCATTTTCTGGCCTCCCTTGTAGCCTTAGTTGATGATAAGCTTTCCATGCTCACTTTCTACAGTTATTTTTGGCCCTCTGGAACAGTATGTACAGACCAGCTCAAACCAAGTTGGCAGGTTAAGAGCCTCTTGTTCATGGGGCTTTGTGCTATGACTTCCTGGTCTGGATAACCTGTCTGACTCACCCCAAATGGAATGGAATGGTAAAGCAGATTCGCAGGAAAAAAAAAAAAAAACAAAAAACAAAAAAAAAAAACAAGCAATTTCTGGAAGAAGATAAACAGACACTACAGACAAATAACACATCAGACTCCCTTCTGATCTCCAGGGAAGCCATTGTCTATACTGTGGAGCTGAGAATCTATGTTAGTTCATCACACGTTCAAGCACTCAGGGCTCAGAATATCCCCACTTCATAGATAAGGAAACCAGAGGTGAGAAGGGTTAAACTTCCTGTTGAAGGACACTGGCCTTGAAAGTGGTAGATCTGAATATGAAGACAAATCAAGACAGTTTTGAATCAGTCTTGACCTCCCAGTTCAAGGCTAGTCTCCATCAAGTACAAGAAGATTATCATTGACATAGAGGAGGAAGAGGAGAAGCAGGAATGATAAAGATTCCCTGATAGAACTTCACATAGGCCCTGTACTGGTAAGTTTGTTCCTGAGTTTGGGAGGTTTCCTGCCAAGCAATATCTTCTAGTGGTTGATACACACACACACACACACACACACACAAACACACACACACACACACACACACATATATATATATATATATATATATATATATATATATATATATATATATCTCCATATCACCTTTTCAATTTTTGCATTATATTGTTTTTGTCCACTTATTTTTCTTAAGTCAACTTGCCTGTTATACTTACAGAAATGTCCTCAAAACCTTAAGTGTTTGTGGCAGTTTTAAATAGTAATGCTTGCCTCAAAGAAAAAATAGCTTTAAAATTCGATAAAATAATTAAATGAAAGGCGAGTCATCTGTTCACCATTCAATATCATCCCACATCTGAGGTGGGGTCTTCAGAATCAATTTGGAAAATTAGAGCTACCACGTCACACCAGAACACAAATGACCCCTATGCTCCTCCTTCACATGCAGTTTTCCATTCCTGCAATTTTCTCTCACTCTAAGAACAAGGCTAAGTAAGTACCAGGTCCTCTAAACCAGGATGCCAGGTTATCCTACCCCAAATATGGCCAAGTCTCCACACCTCATCCTCAGGCCCTCGATTCTGGCCACTGCAACCCTAGTTTCTGAACACATACATTTATAGCTGTATAAATTTATTCAGAGGCCTTGGTTTCTTCCAGCAGTCTTTTGCGTGAACATTGTATCATATTATAACTCCCATTTTACCTTTAGTGTGATTATTTCTTTAAGTGCCCTTGGAAGAAGTCACCAGGTTTGCATGGTGTATCCAGGAAGCCAGGCAGTGCTAGGCCATGCACATCTTTTCCCACTTTTCTTCTGCCTACCTGATGCACAAATGTCTGTCTTAGACCAGTTTTCAGGGGAAGACACAGAGGTCACTAACCCCCAAACCAAGAAGGGCCTTTGAGAGTAAGAACAAAAACCAGTCATTGTTAAGAGAAAAAAGTTAGTCCTCAGAGACCTGGTCTAACGATCTTGCACAAACAGCTGTATTTGATCAATATCCCCTGATTCCTTGCACAAGGTTTTCTTTTATTCAACTGAGATTATTTCTATCCCAAATGACATTGACTTCCTTTCTCTAAGAACAGAGTGTGCAAACTACTATTTCTAATTGTTCAGTCTCTGTGGAACAGCCATGTAGTCATAATGACTTTCTCTCACCTAACTGATGAAGCACATGACCTCCTAGAAGCTAATGATCCTATAGAAATAGAAAAAAAAAAAAAAAAAAAAAAAAAAAAAAAAAAAAAAAAAAAAAACTTGGGAAAACAAAAGGATCTAGAGAGCCCCACCACACCTTGCCCTCATCCTGAAGACTCCAAGACTTTTCATCCTGTGGGTGGAGAAGGCTTCATGTGACTTCTTAAACCAGAAGGCTGCACATAAAGTACATTTCCTCTGTCTCAGAAAGCAATATGAAGTTATTGTGTCTTCAAGAAGGCAAGTTGTGGCTTGAATTCTTTTCTTTCACAGTTGGCCACTCAGCGCTCTTCTGCTCAGCCCTGTTTCATAACTGGGTTTCAGTCTGGCTCCTCTGTCAGGCCTGGTAAGGGTCATCCTTAGGGGGTTAATGCATCCCGCATGCTGAAACTCAGTACAGCTACACCAGAAAGACAGCTGAATATGGGTGAGAGACACAAAGAGTCTAAGGAGCAGAGGTCCAAACAATTTAAGGACACATATTCTCACAAAAACCTAGAATTCCAAAAAAGTGTGGTCTTGTTAAAAAGGGATGGGAGAGAACAGAAATGATTCCCCAACCAAAAATACTTCCTCTATACTCACTTCTTGTTTTATTATTTTGGGTAAGATGTTTATATTTTACAGATTATTTTAAGAATAGCTAAAAACTCTAAGGAAACCAAACATCCAAGATAGCAATATGGCTGGGTATCTATGGTGCAACGCTTCTACAAGCTCTCATGCAGACCTGAGAATGGTGGTTTAAAAATACTGATGGTTTAATTCAGATAATGTTATGTTAAAAAAATAGTTAATTGCATATGTGATGAGATTACTATGATGCTAGTTGATGCTGCATTTCTTGAGCAATATGTTTCAACACATATACAACTATAGTGGCCCTAGTGAACTTCTGGGCTAGTGCATACAAATATAGAAATATATGACTGAAGTATAACCCCTGTTTCAAATAAGTGCCTCAGAGTGGCCTGGGGTACCCAACTCTGGCCTGCATGCCCTATACAGCTGTCCCTAAGAATTTATGCTAGGAAGCTCATCCAGGTGCCAAACCTGTCCTGCTTTCATAGGAGGTGCCACACCAAGAAGAATGACACTGTATTTTGCCGAGTGCATGTGGACTTGAGGATTTTTTTATTTTTATTTTTAAGGATTGGAATGGAAATTCCTATGAGAATGAATGTGTCAGTGTTGCTTGGGGTTGAGCCCTGACCCTGAACTCAGGGGGTTTACAATTCAGGATGACTATTCACAGGTTAACCTTTTACATCTTTCTCCTTCTCCAGTATTGTAAGAGAACTCAAGGCCACTTGTGCCTGCCAAGTGCCATGGCCACAGTTCCCTGTGTCTGTTTCTCTGTCTCTCTTCTTGCTTCCCACCTTTTTCAGCAGGATCCCACAGGGAGTTCCTTCATCAGCACTGTGTAAGGCCATATTTTGACATGCTGCTTGTTAACACTGGGATGAAACTAGAGCTGTGGTCCCCTTCCTTGTTGGGGCTGTTACCTCTACTGGCCAGAAAATACAAGGGGAGTGTGGGTCATGTCTGCCATGACCAATAGTCTGTGCCAGCATGAAGCTCAGCTCCTGGACCAATGTGCCCCAATGGGGTGGCTGCTTTAATTTAACCTTGAAAATTCAAGAGGATACTTACCTTAAGTTGTAACTTCCAGAGATACATGGCACACCATAGCTGGGAGCATCTTGGGCACATTGCTACCAGTCTCAGCATGGCTTAGCTAAGAAACTGGTCTGTGGAGAAATGGCCCATCCCTCTTCTAAACATCTGAGGACCAGGCCTGGTTTGGATTCACTTACACTTAATTGAGGAAGGTGTATTTTTTGGCCCCAAAATATTTCATTTCTTTCTTGCTCCCTCTTCTTTTCCCTCTTCTCACCCTATATTCATTTTTTTCCATAATCATGATTATGACAACAGTGTAAAAGTCATCCATGGACTCATGGTCATGTGTCTTAAACTTCCCAGTCAAAACTTCAAGTGAAATCTTGACCCCACTTTTATGGGTTGGGCTCAACTAACTCTGCCTGACTCTGCCTCACCAGCTCTGCCCAACACTTAAGCCCCACTAGGTCCTCTCCACTTTCTTTCATAGGCTCCACCCAACATCTGGTCTCTTACGTGCACTGTTCTGCAGAGCCACGCCCACTCCCCCCACTTGATCCTCTGCATTCTGTCCACTTGACTCATCCTCCACTGACCTATTTAACACTCTGGGATTGCAGATTTTCCCTCTAGCTCTGGATCCTTTCACAGTCTGGCTTGTCCCAATTCCACCAACATCCACCCTAGCATAGCAAATGGTTCTGCTCTTCATTATCCATGCTTTTCCACCAAGTTCACTCCTAAACCAGCCAACCTGTGTCTCCTGGCCTCTCCATGGCTCCTTAAAAACTCTGTCTGAAATGAATGAAAGGAATATTGCAGAGATGCCCATGGTTGTGACATCACTGAGTCTAAGGGACAATTAACTTTGGGCTCTGATCACGTTTGGATCCCCACATCTTCAATGTTTGACCTTGAATCACTTTGGTAACCTGAGTCAGAGTATCTCCATTTACAAAATTCCGATGATGATAATATTTTATTTGCATAAAGGTGAGCAGGTTTTTAGCACTGTCTGAGTATTATGGATGCAGAAGAGGCATTGGCAAGCAACTAGCAAGGTCCCTGCCCTATATGTGTAAGAGCCCAACCAGAATTAAAAGAGCATGTTTTCAAAGGACATGACCTTCTGCTTTTCTTTAGATCTATGGCCTTCAGCACCTTCTCTTACCTTTCACTTCAGGATGGGTACAGCTACTTGGCAAACAGGAGTCATCATGATCTCTTCTCCAGCCAGCCTGGGGCATCTCAGAATGAGAAAGTACATGAAGTCTGACCATGGCCATCTTTCTCAAGGTTCAGTCTCAGAAGAAAAAGCCTCTTTATAGTGACTTCTGTATAATTATAGTTTATTCTGACAGCCTGACTCAATGTTGTAGAGCTAGGGCAGCAGTTGGGGAATTGGGCTTCAAAGTGCAGAAACTGAACTGGCTGCTTTAATTCTTTTAAAAATGCAGAAATTTAACTGGGTGCTTTAGTAAAAAAAATGCACTAGATGACATTGGGTAGGTCAAGGGAACCTGATGGCAAAGTTCAATAAAACAAGGAGCTGGATTTTGCCAGGTGATCTCAGTGTCCAAAAACCCCTTTATAGTTCTCTCTGGCCCTGTGGCTATATGAACACACTGTAAATCTTTCTGCTGTTGCTTTGTCACTGCTTAGATTCTACGTCTTCAGAGAAGGGGTCTGGTTGGCTGGGTATAGGTATTGGCTGGGAGTTCAAATTTTTCACATTCAACTAGGTATTGAAGGATGAGTACAAATTTGCTAAAGAGCAAATGGAAGAACATTCTAGGTAAGAACATCATGTGTAACCTTACAAAAAAATTTGTGTTCTCTCAGAATCACACAATCACACTATGACCAGTGCTTTTCTCATCTCGCCAATCAATCATGTTATTCAATTTCCCCCAAACTTGAAAAAATAGTGTCATATTTTGGGAAACTGATTGCATTGTTCTACAAAAATGTTAAAGGCTCTTATAAAGAAATTAAATATACAGCAGAATACTGCAAAACTGAGCAAGGGGTAGGAATCTTGCCAAAACCCAGTGCCTCAAACACAGAATTACCCTTAGGCAGTATCATTTCCCAGGCCTTTATACTCACATAGATGGGAGGGTGAATAAAAAAAGGAAGTATGGGTAGAAAGAAAGAAAAGAATTTGATTAAAATGAGATTAAATTGTGGCTCAGTAGGAGAGTGCTTGCCTAGCACATGTGAGGCACTGGGTTATACCGTTAACACCATATAAAAATAAATAAATAAAATAATAGATTAAAAATCATAAAAAAGGTGATTAAATGTGAAAATAAAGCATTTTCACTTGAATGTAAGAAAAAAATGGTAAAAGAGAAGTAGTTGCTAACATAACATATTTATTTTGTTACCAAAGTGCTTGTTTGATATGATCACCCCAAATTGTGGTTAACAATGTGTCTCAAAAGTTAAAAAAAAAAAAAAAAACCATTAAAAATAAAAGGTGAGGGTGAGGCTCAGTGGTTATGTGCCCCTAGGTTCAAATCCTGTACAAAAAAAAAAAGAGAGAAAAGAAAAAATTTAAAAAGAAAAAGAAAATTGTGGTTCTTTATTCTTATATTGCATAGTACAATTTTAGCATTTACTTTTACCTGTTGTGGAGGCTGTGAAAAGGAGTCAATGTCTCATACATATGTCCATGCCCACACCTGACATTTTGCTGTCAGGCTAATGTTTTGTCAAGGTCAATACTTTACCTGCCACCTCACTTTAATTGGAAAATTTTTTTTCAAATCCTAGGTTTATCTGGAGGCATGGTCCATCTTCAGACCTTGGATCTTGGATTCTTCCTTCTGTGTTCATTTATATTTTAGTGTTTTTTGGAGCAGACTCACTTCAAAAATGGGAACAGTAAAGCTTGCTAAAAGTCACTTTCCCAGTGGCCTATCAGTGCAGGAATTGAGATTGGGACCAGTGTTTGCCTGTTGTGGAGACAGTTCTCAGGATCCCTGAGATTTTGAACTTGAGTGTTGGCATCAAGAGAAAAAATACTCACTCTCTGTGAACATTCTGGGGCAGGTGAGGGATCCTGGAGATCCAGGCCTAACTCTGCTCCAAGGGCTCAGATTAGGTACTGTGGAGGTTTTGTGTTGTAATTCTATTCCATCTCCAGAGACATGAAAAAGAATTGGTGACAAAGATGTCTGGTTCTCTTGGCCTATATTGTTCCTGAACCTGAGAACAGTAAATAGAAAGTAGAACTAGGAGGAAAATCAGTGCATCTTTCTTTCTACTACTAGAAAAATATACCCATCAAATACTGAAATAAAAATCCTTTTACATGAAAATCAAAAAGTCCAGTTGTTAATAGTCTGGGCTTTTATGACTATCCAGCCATGTCATTGTGCCCGAGGACCCTTTCTGTTTTTCAATCTGCCATCATTTAAATACAGCTATCAGGGGAAAAAGAAGAAAAAAAAGAAAGAGCTAGAGGCTCAGTTGCTTCCAATGATATCTCATTGGCCAGCAGAGAATCATAGAGACTCCTACCTGAAAGGATATTGCTGAATGCAGTTTGTTTTCTACTTTTAGTTTGGGTTTAATTTTGGTTTTGGTTGTTTTGACTGAATCTAGGATTGCTTAAACACTGAGCAACCATCCCCAACACCTTTTATTTTTTATAGACAGTGTCTCTCTAAGATTTTTTAGGGCTCACTACATTGCTGAAGCTGTCTTGGACTTGTGAGCCTCCTGCCTCAACCTCCATAGCTACCAGAATTATAGGCATGTGCCACCAGGCCTACATGGCTTTTTTTTTTTCCTTTTTCTTTCTTAGGTGCTGAGGTTAAAACCCAGAGCCAGGCACATGTGAAACACTTGTTTTACTACTGAGCTGTACCTTGAGCCCTAAACCTGTCATTTTGAAATGTTAGCAACCCATTTAAAAAAAAAAAATAAATAAATAAATATATATATATATATATATATATATATATATATATATATATATATACATATATATATATATATATACATATATATATATATATATATATATATATATATATATATATATATATATATATATATATATAAGTTTCCAGTGGAATGAATGAAGGATACCTGCACCTGGCCATTAGCAACCAGTTATGCTGGGGTGGCGATGTGCAGAGCCAGTGCAGGGTTTCATAGTGGTATGGAAGAATGGGCATCAAGTGAGGAATGGGTTCTTATGGGATGTTAAAAGAGAACTGCTGGATAGGTGGCCAGGCTGATATATTGTTCTTTCATATGTGTTGGGTTGGGCATTCCAGGTGGAGAAGGGGTAGAGGGTGAGTGCATTTGGGTGGTTACCCACTGAGATACATCACCAGTCTTTTTTAAAAATATTTTTTCTTTGTTGAGAGATTTTTATTTTGTTTATTTATATGTAGTTCTGAGAATCAAACCCAGTACCTCACATATGCCAGGCAATTGTGCTACCACTGAACCACAGTCCATGCCTCATCCCCAGCACTTTTTATTTATTTATTTGATTTGGCCCTACTGGGATTGAACACTTGGATACTCTCCCACTAAGCAACATCACCAGCCCCATTTTGTATTTTGTTTAGAGACAGAGTCTCACTAATTTGCTTAGTTATCATTATTGTTGAGGCTGACTTTCAATTCATGATTCTCTTGCCTCAAGCTCCTGAGCCACTGGGATTACAGGTGTGTGCCTCTGTGCCTCAGTCCCCCCTTTTTTTCTTTCTCGTTTTTTATTATTTTGAGAAAGGGTTAAAGAGTTTCTCAGGACCTCACTAAGTAAATGAGGCTGGCTTTTAACTTCCAATACTCTGGCCTTAGTCTCCACATCCACTGGGAGGACAGACCTATGGCACTGTGCCAATACTAATATAATTTTAAAAGTTGTTTATTCCATGGTGATATGGATCTATTTAAACTTTATATATATATATATATATATATATATATATATATATATATATATATATATATATAATATTCACTTATAAATAAATTTATAAGAATTAGCATATGCCATTTATATAAACATAGATGTAACAAAACATACTCCTAGAAACCAAATATGACCCATAAAATCTTGAACACATATGGACATTTGATTTATATCTTTCTATTCTTTTCCCACACTTATTGTGTAGACAAGTTCAAATCACTGAATGAGTGAATGCAGAGAATTGTGCCAATTTCCATAATTATTAATTGAGGATAATATTTTATTTTCCTACTAGTGGCATTTATTTCCCCAAAATAAATATTGAGTTATAATAATGGGACTCATATCCAAATACAAACAGTAGATTCCAGTTAAAAATTAAGATAAACAGAAACCAACCTTTCGAAGTTTTAACCAGATATCTACATCACCTAGGATTTTTAAATGGTATCCTCTGTTTATGAATGTTTCATTTTTCTGGTCTCTCTTACTTTCATGTCTTTTAGATCTACATGGCCTAAAGAGTCTTAGAATGATTTAATCTCATCCACATGATTTTTTGATGACTGTTTTTTTCCAAACTTGTTTATACTTTATTTTATTATTTTATTTTGATTTGGTGCTTATGATTTAACACAGTGCCTCACATGTGCTAGGCAAACATTCTACCACTGGGCCAGAATTCTAGCCACGATGACTGCTATTTTTCAATATGTGGTTGGAAACAATTTAAAATACACACATACTCTTTAAGACACTTTACTTAAAACACAACATGCCTCTTATAAAAATATTCCATCAGATAAACATCAAATTTTCTGTATCAAGTTTATGCGTGGGTCTCTTTAGTGAAGAAATACATTGCTTACTTCAAGCAGATGAATATTGGGACTCTTATGGAGATTCATCTTTTAGGCTTGGGTCAAATTCTTATTATTTAATTAAAAATCTTACAATGGAATAACTTTGAGTCTATCTGAACTCTGACTTTAATTACCACCTTTATTCCAGATGTCTGAGGAGAAAACAATAATAATATATTTATACTGATATTTGATAGCTGGACTTTGGTCACTTAAGGTAATTTTTCTGGTCATGATTATAACATATGTGCAAGGTGAATATATACTATTTACCTGGAATGTTTAAAAAGATTAAAAAGACCAACAAATCATACCCACTATTTTATTTGTATAAGAAAGTTCATCTTAAGATTTCAGCTAACACCATCATTTTGTTTTACAACTTCACATTCTTTTTCTAGCACAAGATCTAGCCCATAAGCTTTACCATTGGTATCTTGGCCCTAATGCACCTATGGATGCTGATAATTATGGGGTTCATAGTTACAGATATTTGTGTCTCAGAATTTTGGAGATGACATAAATTATCAATTAATAATCTACTCTCACGGGTTTTGGGGGGGCTTCTCCATGTGTACCACCCGCCTGCTGAGTGTTCTCATCACCCTCAGCCCCAGAAACTCCTGCTTGGCAAAGTTCAACCATATATTCTCACATCAGAGCCTGTGATTCCTTGTGACTTGTGAGTATTCTACATGTTCTTGAAGGCTTGCTTCTCATTCTCTTCTACTGTCATAGTCAATGTGACCTCACATGATCTTATATTTGTTACTGTATTCTGAACAATTGTAACAATGTATTACTTTATAAGGCATTTATTTTCAATATTGGGGGTGTTCCAGGAAGTCTTTCTTCTAGGGCTCATGTCCTCAGTTCTTTCTAAAAGTCAATAAATAGATGAACCTCTAACTAAAAAATAAATGATGTTATCACTATTAATACCTGAACATTAAAATAAATAAACAATGTTTAAAACTCTGAACCCATAGGTATAAGGACTTAGATTACATAGAATAATTTGTTGGAAGACACAAACTACCAAAATGCATTGTGTTCTTGGTGATCATCATACTAGGAAGAAATTATTGGTTTCAGCATTGGATTCTCATCAAGCTATGGGTTTATTAAGGGTAGGACACTGCTGTTTTCTTCTGTAACCATGACATGGCATCAATCATAAGTAAAAAGGAAAAAAAATAACAGAAATAGGAAATGGTTCCCTCTGGAAAAGACAGAAAAAATTACAAGCACACTGTGATAGTGCACAGAATATCCAAAATGTGGCCTCTGTCTACTGGGGCATCTACAGAAAACAGGAACTCATATACCTGCTGGGAGAAAGAAAAATGTTGCAATCCTCCAGCTAATTGGGCTTTATTATTTGAAATTATAGAAAAATTAGGCATTGATAAATCAATATTTCTTGTAGGGCTGAAAGCTGAAGGTACATTTGCAAGAATATAAAATAGATGCCCAGATCTATTCAGTACAGAAATATTGTTAGGAAATTAAGTTCAGAAGTAGCCCAAATGTCCATCATTTGGTTAGTTCCAACTTTGGTCCATCTACACCATGGAAAGTTAAGATTTTTGCATATGTGGAGTGTTTTCCAGGTTGTTTCATTGAGTGAAAAATAAAGTGCAGACAGGATATAGAGGAGCACTCTCTTTTGGGTAAGAAAGAAATTTACATAATAACATATTATTATTATTGTCTCCTACCAGAAAAAGAAACAGTAAGAATATATACTAGAAATAAATTAAAACATATGTTCATGAGGGGCAATGGAAAAAAAGATTAGTGGGGATGGAGTATAGGTGATATTTCAGTGTATTTTAACATGGGTTTATATTTGAGTCACATAAACAACAACCATGTTCAAAACATAGAATTAAATTAAAGAACAAAAATCAAGCCCGACAGACAGGCAAGAGTCTGACCACCCAAACATGAACCATATTATTCTGTGAATAATTAATTTCTTAAGCTTGAATGATTTCCAGAACCTTTTTCTGTAATGTGAACAAAATTTTTACCTAAAGTAGCAACTCTTGTTGTGGTGTAAACTTTACTGGTCAGTAATTGGCAATAAAGGATGCCAGGATTCATATGCAATGTTTAGTGTCAGCACAGCAATGGACCACATGGGTTTTATGCTTTCTCCATTAGGCTGGAGTTTACAAGGGCAGGGGCCACTTCTTATCTATAATGAGCAGCCTGCTGGATACACAGATATGACTATTAATACACACTGAAGAATTCTTTGACAGTTTAATGCCAAGAACACAGAGAGAACTTGAGACTTACTTTCAGGTCCAGATTTCAGAAGCTTGGCTATACACACTTGGGGAAAAGTGACCAGTCCTAGACCCTGTGTGAGTACATATTTGAATGTTATGGTAGCCTAGGCAGACAAAGGTGGGGTCTTCCAAGTTATTAAGTCATGTGGATAGAATCATGGAATAAAATTATTGTCCTTTATTAAAATGAGCCACAAAGAAACTTCTCACCTCATCCTGTGAGGACACAGATGGTGCACTTCCTTACTCTCATCAAGCTGGTATAATAAATTATGGTAGCCTGGGTGGTTTATCAGCCACAGACAGTCATTTTTCACAGTTTGTAAGATCAAGAACCAAGGCAATTCAATGGCTTGTGAGAACATTCCTAATGGATGGAAGCTTCTGGCTGTGTCCTCATGTGGTGGAAGAAGCCAGCTAGCCTGTTGCACCTGTTCATAAGAACATTCATTTCATTGATGAAGTCTCCATCCCCAGGACCTCATCACCTCCCCAAAGACTCAATTCCTAATAGCATCACCTTAATGAGAGGAGTTCAACCAAGGTACTCGAGGGGACATAAACCTTCCAACTAGAGCTGTCTATAAAAAAAGCAGGTTCTCAATAGTCTATAAACATGTGAAAACTTGATCTTGGGCATCTGAGCTTTCAGAAGTTCACAGATAAAATTCTTTTGCTTGTAAGGTATGTAGTTTCTAGTACTTTCTTAGAGCAATTCAAACAGACTAAATATATATTTCAAGTGATAATGCTCTTTTCAATGGTTTCTCCAATATGAACACTTCTCTGAATTTTACACAGGTTATCAACTCTCTGGACATCCCTCCATGTGTGCGTCTATGTACAGGTACATACAACAGCAAAGAGCTTGAGGTTTTCCACCAAGCCCCCTCCTCATATTCTGCATTTCTACATGTCAAATTTGGAAACCACATACTTGGCTTCATTTCTACAAGTGAGCAGTCAGGTAGGCCCCGGCATCCTGTGGTGTTACTCGCTGAGCCATCTCTTTAATATAGGAGAGAAGCCTGCTTCTACCCTGTACTCTAGCCTCTGCTCTCACCTCCTCAGGGGCCCTGCCTGTATCCTGGTTATAGCCAGGCCTTCCATTACACCTGCACCTCCTCTTCCTGCTCTATGACCTGAACATTACTTGCTATCACTTTATGATGCTCATTTATGCATTTTCCCCTCTGTTCCCACAGCTATAATGAAGCTACCATTTGCTAGCTGTGTGACCTTAAGCAAGTTAACTCTACACAGCTCAGTATCCCTATCCTGCAAGGTGGGTGTAAACATGGCTTCTGCTCATGGAGTTCTTATTGCCAGTGAAGGGAGAAGATATAAAAGTCCCAAACACAATAGTCCAGTATATGGTCATCAATGGCTCTTGATGCCATTAAGTGTCACCAATATAGCTGTCAAACCCACTTCACAACATGGGAAACATGAATCCCTGAAAGTAAAGAAAAAAAAATAATGAAATTTACCTGGCCAGTGGTCTCAGGTCTGCTCTGACTCCAGATTACCTGCCCTCAACCAGAGCTCAGGGCCAGGATGAATACAAAGGTGCCACATGAAGAGAGGACTAAGCTGATAAAGACAGTTTCATGAATAGACAAAAGGGAAAGAATTATGGAAAGGAGCCGTATCCTATATCTGACCTGGAGAATCAGGAGATTTTACCTTCACATCAACTCACTTCTCTTGAGAATAATATTGTACTGAAAATAGACCACTGATATAGATTCATCATCAATTCAGACAATGAAGGACATGCTGGAAGTTACCAAGCTGGTTAGGGCATGTACAAGCAGTCAAAGCCAGAGATAGGAGGTCCTCAAATGGTTCACATGAGACCTTTTGCTTCCTGCATCTTCATTCTCTGGCTGACACCATGGCAGTCTGAGCTTGGACATGGAAGGTCCTGTGTGCTGGCAGGTGACATCCCCTGAAAATAGCATCTATACATCTTTTCACAAGTTTACTCACTCTACTCAGCCACCAACAAGAATGGAATTATATCATTTGTGAGAAATGAATGAACTTGGAGAACATCACACTAAATAAAATAAATTAGACTCTGAAAGTCCACTGTCAAGTGTATTCTCTCATATGTGAAAGGTAAAAGGAAAAATGAAATGAAAAAAAAGTGGATCTTACAAAAATTGAAGGGAGAATAGTTGAGTTTAGACTGATGGAAGAGAGGATAAGATAGATAATTCAGGAACTGAGAAAAGAGACTGATCGATGATGTTATGCCCATACATGTATGTGTCACTATGAATATACTATTAAAATAATTATAATGTCCTAATAAAAATGACTTGTTTTGGTATCAGTGACTGAAATTCAGCATGCTTCAACATTAAGCCATATCTTCATCACCAGTCCTTTTTTTTTTTTTAAACAGGGTTTTGGTAAGTTGTTCAGGGCTTTGCCAAAAAAGCTAAAGCTGGGTGCCCACAAAGCAAAAGATACAAAGTCCTGTACTCCCCCTGACTTATGGAGCACTCACTATGCACCAAGTGCCAACTATCTATGACTTCATTTATTTATTATCATAGTCTTGGGAAACAAGTGGCATCAACCCCATCTTACAGATAAATAAATAGATGTTGTGAGAAGTTAAAAATATATTCAAGCTGGGTGCATTGGCAAATGTCTGCAATCCCATCAGCTTAGGAGACTGAAGCAGAAGGATTGTGAGTTCAAAGCCAACCTCAGCAAAAGTGAGGTGCTGGTAAAGATGGGGGCAGGCCTAGGGGATAAAATTTTCCACAGCACATGAAGTCCTGGGCTTCCTCCTCCCCCAAATGAGTCTTGCCTTATCACACATATGCTTGTTCAACTATTTATGATTTTCTCCTATTTTATATTTATTTTGCACATGGCTTTGGAGGTCTTATGCTTTGGCATTCCATATAATTTTTTTTCTGCAGCTTTCAAACTACCCCAGAGCCAACCATGTGAAATATTACCTGTAAAGGTTACAGTTTTTATTAAGAGATAGCTAACATGTTCCACTGGGAAAGCCACAGTTCTGTGTTTTCCAGGGGGATATTTGTCATCTTTTATAGACATTAAAATTACAGGCCTGCAGAGACAGAATTTAAAGATGTCCTTTCCTTAAAACCTGCAACTCTTTACGCTATTACTTGCACCACATCTTCCCTGGCCTCATCCATCTGGATGAGTGCCTCTCCATTCTCAGATTCAGAAGTAATGTGCAGTTGTGTCATGGAAAGGCTGTGGAAGGAGGAAATTTTAGCATACTAGTGAGGTTACTTGTAGCTGCAGAAGAGAGACATCAGCTCCAACAGTTCTACTTAGCCCTGAGGACTGTGTTCTGTATGGTACAATGATGATAATTTCTTTTAACAATGTTTGCTTCTTTAAGTTGTATCCTCAAAAGATAAGTCATTTTTTAAAAATAGGGAATGTTGATTAATTTTAGTTTCCCATTTGTTCTAAGTTTAATGACTTCTAATGATATAAATTATATATGGAATGTCATCTAGAGATTTCAAACATTACTTATTTGTATATATATATACAAATATATATATTGTTTATATATATATATATATATGTATATATATATATATATATATATATATATATATATATATATATATATTGTTTATATATTTTATATATATATAAAATAAAGGAGAACATGAGTTTTAACTTAATATTTTATAAACCTGTATTTTATTTATTTTCATGTGGTGTTGAGGATTGAACGCAGGACCTCACACATGCTAGGCAAGTGCGCTACCACTGAGCCATAACCCCAGCTCTAATTTAGCAATTTTTTACTTATAAATTTGCTTCTGTGATATTCATAAATGAAACAGAAATATTATTGAGGTGAATTCTATAACTTAATTAATTATAAGAATTTAAATTTTTAGAAGGAAATAAGATTCTATGTTCAAAACTTCATTTTATAGAGAGCAATGTCACAATGCTATAAACTACTTAAATTTCTCATGAAGTGTTTGGATCAAATTTAACTCAAAAAATTAAAAATTACATGATCCTGAACTCTCTCGGTTAGAAAATGATAAAAGAGAGAATCATGATTAAAAGATTTGGAAGCACACTGAACATTTTTGAAAATCAAATGATCATGCTAGTAGTTTCCTATTTCTGGATTAGAAATACCCAAGAATACAATTTCCAAGCTTGGAGGAAGAATAGTGTTCATTAGTTCTTTATGTATTAGTTTCATATGTGTATGTATGTGTATATATATATATATATATATATATATATATATATATGAATATATATATATATATATATATATATATTTGAATATACATATATTTGAATTTATATATACTTGAATATATATATATATATACTTGAATATATATATATATATATATACTTGAATATATATATATATATATATATATATATACTTGAATATATATACTTGAATATATATATATATATATATATATATATATATATATATATATCTGAATATATATATATACCTGAATTATATATATATATATATATATATATATATATATATATATATATATATATATATACCCTTTCCAATTTCTGTCACAGTGAAAATGTCTGAATCTGATTTTGTTTAAAGGTACATTTTGGTCAGTGGAATCCCATCCTACCCTGATCATTGTACTTAAATTTCTGAAGTTTTCAAAAACTCAGTTGTTGTTTGTTTGATTTGTTTTGTTTCTTTTTTGTCTTTAGCATAAACATATCACTGTGAACCTATCTTCTTCTCTAGTCACTGAAACACACAAAAAAGATGACACAGAAAAGCCAAAGTTTTGGGGAAGGGAAGCAGGACTTGAATTTTAAATAACTACATCAACTAGGGGGACAGACTGCCCTGTAATTCTCCTTGGGTTTCCCAGTAATGACATCTTGGCATCTGTGAAGAAGCACTTCTGTGTCTTCTTATTTCTTTACAAAAAAAAAAAAAAAAAAAAAAAAAAAAAAAACCTTTTCTCTTCTAGTGGCTTTTCTCATGAGAAACTTTAAATAGCATAATATGAATAGCACAAGTATAAGTGAATGCTAAGCTGTATTTACTACTCTGCCAATATACAAAAGCAACTGATAAATCTCACGTCTATTTCTGAAAAATAGCTGCCATTCATTTGTCCAAATATTGTCCAGAGTTTTGCTCATCATGTTGCTGGAATTAAGGAGATTCAAGGCAGATGTGCACACAGGACTGATATCTGTTGAGTGATTGGTTTTTCCTTCCTTGAGGTGCCAGCCATTCTCTCTAGTGTTCTTCATAGATTTTCAGCACAAATAGTGCCATAAGTAGAGGGTGCTACCTACATGAACCTCAGTCCCAAACCCTTTGCTTGATTTTAAAGCAATCTCCCCTCCCTGTTTCCCTTTTTCCATATTTACCTTAATAAATAGAAGGGGAGGATGGGGAGGGTTGGCTATAGTGGTGAAGTTGAGCTGTGTGACAATGACAAAACAAAGCATGTGAGTCTGGTGAAATGATTATGTTCTTTCCTCTGATTTCCTAGACTGTGCTGTGCTAGGAGTGAGCTCAATGTGCACATGCTGGGGAGGGACATGCCACAGGATTTATCTTAGCTTATCTTTATCTATGTTATACATTCCCTAGGATGCTTTCTCACAACAATGGTTCAGCAGTACAGCTGGAAAGAGAGAGTAGTGTTTCCGTTTTCTTTACAATATCATTATAATATATTTAAAATATATAATATATTTAAATATAATATATTTAAATTATAATATATTTAATAATATATATTTGATGTGTATTATTTAGTAATAGGATTGTTTGTGGTTACAAACTTTAGATAGCAGGATAACTAAAAAACATATTTTTTCTGTGGTTTCTCCTATCACTAAATGGAGGAAATTACTTGTGGATTACATAAAATTTTGTCCCCTTCTTTAATGCACACTATCAGAAAATAGTCTAAGTTTTACTGAGAGTAATAGTAATTTACTTTCAGAAAACAGTTTTCCAATTACTTTAAGGCAATGAAAAAACAAATCTATGAGTTTCTAAATATTATTGCAAATTCACAGCAGCATCTATATACTCCTGCTTTTCATTACCCCAGTTTCTAGAATAGCATATTTCTCAGTCACACTGAACTTAACATTGTCATCCAACAGCCTTGAGCTACAGGTGAGTGAAACATGTTATTCAGTGAGTTATATAATGCTTGGTTTTGTAAGGCTCAAATATATAAAATGAATTAAAGCAGATCCTAATATATCATAGAAATGTTGTGAGTGAATGGAAAATTTGTTTTGCTCTCTTCCATAATATACTTTTTTCATTGAGAATAGACAATTTGGAAAAAAAAAAATTGAATCCAGGTGCTTAATCACTGAGCAACATCCCCAGCAATTTTATATTTTATTTTGAGTCAAGGTCTCAATACATTGTTTAAACCCTTTCTAAGTTACTGAGGCTGACTTTGAACTTGTGATCCTCATCTCTCAGACTCTGGAGCCAGTGGAATATCAAGTATGTGCCACTGCAACTGTTCTAAAACAATTTTTAAAATACCAAAGCAGAAAAGCTTCCTAGATTGTAAAAGGGACAATGAAACAGAGAGTGGGTGATGAGTGCCAAAAACAGAAAAGAGGAAAAAGTAAATGTACCTCAGGTTTTATAGCACATAGGGTGATTACGGTCTATTATAATTACTTATACAATTCAATATAACCAGAGAAAATGTTCCCAGCTTCAAACAAAAAAAATGATAATATTTGAGAAGATGGAAATTGCCCTGATTAGAAAACTACACATTGTTTACAGATGTTGAACTGTAGTGCTGGATCCCATATCCAAGAACAAATACTAGGTTCCAATTAAAAATTAAAATTGACAAAAATCAAGCCTTCAATGTTTTAACCAAGAAGCTATATCACCTTGGATTTTTAAATAGTAATCCATATTCATAAACATTTAACTTTTCAATTTCTCTTAATATCTTGCCTTATGGATCTACATATTCTAAAGTGTCATGAAATGATTTAGCCTCACATTCATGATTTTAAGATGACTAAATTTTTGAAGCTATAAGTGATTTTAAACACATACCTTTTATTTCAGATATTTGAATTAAAGCATAAATATGGCTTGAATAGAAAATATTCCATGACTTGGTCAACATCAAATTTTCTGTATCAACTTATTCTTAGGTATCTGAACTGAAGAACTGCTTACTTCTTGAAGAAGAAAATTGAAAATCTTGTGGTGGTCCATGTTTCAGGCTAGGATCAAATGTTTTTTCTTTAATAAAAATGCATTACATTACAATAGAATTACTGTGAATCTGTTTTAACTATGACTTTAATAACTACTCTAATTCCAGATCACTGAGTATAAAACATTATAGTATATTTCTACTAATATTTGATAACTGGACATAACTAATATAGGGTAGTTATTCAGGTAATGATAATAGCATGTAGGTAAGATGAATATCTACACCAGAGATTCAGACCCAGTCCTAAAATACCACCAAATAACTTTCTACTCATATCGATCACAAATTCTAATATAATATTTTTTTGAGCCAACAACAGATGTAGTCATTATAAAAAATAACTGAATTAAATCTCCCACGTCACAAATATGGGGAACTACAAAATTAAAACATAATGACCAAAATTTCTATAGAGGTCATTATATGTCAGAAACACTTCCATATTTGATATTTTATTTTTTTCACAGATATTATCTCTAGAATTAAGGTAATCTGATGGCCCACATTTATAGATGAGATGATTGAAATTCATCATCATAGACTGTCCAAGGTCATATTTGAACTCTATGAAAGAACATGGATGAAAATTCAAACAATATTTCATAGTGTATTGTTCAATGTTTTTTCAGTTGATGCATTAAAGATATTAGGACTAGTAATAATCCAGAATGAAGACAGCACTAAAATAATATACCTAGCTGTACACCTTCTTTGTTGAGATTCAATTCTTGAGGGAGTTAAAATTCTCTACTATTATGCAATCTTCCCAATTTAATACACCAAAAATTGTGAAGTTTCCAATATGTACTTTGGGCTTAGTCAGGAAGAGAAAGATGAAAACTAATAAGGCACTACTCTAAAAACACCTCAGGATGTGGAACATAATCAAAAACTCTTTTCAATAATATATGGTAATTCTGAACATATAGGAAATATAATGCACAGTGGGAAACCTTCAATCATTACATAATCTGGATCTTTTTTTAAGAAATGATATGAAAATGACATCTGAAGTGTGTCAAAGGGACTTGGGTGCTAAAGTGGAAAAATGATGTATTGGGGTTAATCCTCACATTTCCTGATGGTAATCATATAGGCTGAAATCAACAAATGTGATAGATACTACTTGAAATAAAGACTTTTTCTTTATTTTCTCCTAAGATGTACACTATGCGATTCCTTGACCAAAAGATGAAAAAGACCAACAAACTATATGATTATATTACCATAAAAAAATGCATTCTTCTCTGAAGTTGGCCTTGGGATCTCAGCCAACACCATCCTTCTTCTTTTCCACATCTTCACAATCCTTTTCCAGCACACGCTAAAGACCACCGACCTCATCATTGCTCTCTTGGCCTTAAGTCACTTAGGTATGAGGATAATTATGGGTTCATAGCTTCAAATGTGTATTTGTCTCCAGATTTTGGGGATGAAACCAAATGTAAACCACCTATCTACTTACACAGATTTTTGAGGGACTTCTCCATTTGTGTGACTTGCCTTCTCAGTGTTTTCTAGGCCATTACTCTCAGCTCAAGAAGCTCCTGCTTGGCGAAGTTTAAACATAAATCTTCACATCATATTCTGTGTTCCCTTTTGTTCCTGTGGCTCTTGTACGTGTCCTTGAGTGCTCATTTCTCATTTTTTTACTGCATTCACGAATGTGACTTCAGGTGGTCTTGTATTTATTACTGAATCTTGCACAATTTTACCAATGAATTACTTCCTCTGGCATTTATTTTCCATATTGTGTGTATTCAGGGATGTCTTCCTTATAGGGCTCAGGTCCCTCTCAAGTGGGTACATGGTGGATCTCTTTTGCAGGCATAAGAGGAACTTCCAACACCTTCACAACCTGTTTCCAAAGGCATCCCATGCAGAGATGGCCACATGGACCATCCTGCTGCTAATGGCCATTTTCATACTCATGTACTGTTTGGACTGCATCTTCTCTTCCTCAAGAACTTTGTGGTACAATGACCATATTTTTCATTCTATACAGATGATGTTGTCCAATGCCTGTGTCACAAATAGTCCTTTCTTAATCTTCTGAACTGAAGAATGAATCATTAACTTCTTGAAATCCTTTTTGGGGAAGAGAGCACATATTTAACAACCGAGGAAAGAATAAGTTACCTTAATGTTTCAATATACTGGCTTCTTTTAAAAAAAAATATTTATTTTTTAGTTGTAGTTGGACACAATACCTTTATTTTATTCATTTATTTTTAGGTGGTGCTGAGGATTAAACCCAGGGATTTGCATGTGTGAGGTGAGTGCTCTACCACTGAGACACAACCCCAGCCCAATATACTGGCCTCTTAACAATAATCATGGCATAGAAATATATAGTCTGTGTTAAGTAAATGTGAAGATATGCATATTTTGTTAATCTATTTAGTTTGAGACAGATGAATAACAAATATATCATAGAAATGCCAATCATGAACCTTTTTTTCAGATAACACAAGGGCCCAATATATCTGCTTTGCATTAGCAAGTGATTTTTATGAAGTGTATCTCACCTTCATGGCCTGAGTTAGCCTCTTATTAACACATTGAAACTTTACAGCACTTTTTAATAAGTGTTTCAATGAACTGAATTTTGCCAAATTAAATTTGTGAACATGTATTGCCCTGAATTGCCACCTGATCCATTGATTGCCTTTTTATTGATTTACTAAAACATTGATTGGAGGAACTCAAGTAATCATAGGTACAACAGTGCTCAGAGTAGCATTATTAATGATAGCCCATGGTGGAAATAAGTCAATGTCCAAAAAACATATAAATGTATAAACAAAGCATGGTCTGGGAATAAAATGAAATGTATGTCAAACTGGAATAGAAAACTAAGTCTTTGAGGAAGTACTTTGTGAACATTTAAGTCATTATTCCAAGTGAACAGTCAGTCACAAAAGAACTAATGCTATGACTGCTGTTGAGGCTCAGTGATAGCATGCTTGCCTGGCACTTGTGAGGCTCTCAGTTTCATCATCAGCACCACATATAAATAAATATATAAATAAAATGTAGTTATTGTGTGTGTGTATATATATAAATATATATATATATATATATATATATATATATATATATATATATATATAGAGAGAGAGAGAGAGAGAGAGAGAGAGAATTATATATATATATAGACACAATTGGATATATATATATATATATATATATATATATATATATATATATATCCAATGCTATAAGACTCTAATATAGAAGGGGGAACTTAGAGAAGAAACTTATATATACAGAAAGGAATAGCAGTCACCAGGGACTGAGAAAGAGGATTAGTGAGAAATTCACATTTAAGAGATACACATGACAGTGTAGGACAATTAAAAAGTGCTGTAGATGGATGGTGACTGTTCTCACAATAGTATTATTGTGCTTGCTGACTTTGACCTGTACTCTTGGAAAGCATCAGAGTAGTTTTTTTTTTTTTTTTTTTTTTTTTTTTTTTAATGTAACCTTACCATAATAAAAAGTGCCCAATGGCCTTCATTATGTTAAGTGAAATATACTGGATACAGGAGAACAAACACCACATGTTCTCACTCATTTATACAAAGCAATAGGTAAATAGAGTAGAAAATAATAAAAAGTGGTCACCAGAGAATTGGAAGAGAAGGGAGGGTACAGATAGCACGGGTTCAGTAAGGGACACCAAGATTAGAGTGGAGGAGTCACTTTTGGTACTTCTTTGGCACAGTAGGGTAATTATTGGTTAAAATGACCTGAAATTGTGCTTCAAAATAAAATCCTGACACATAAAAATGATTAATATTTGGAGAGATGAAAATATTAATTACTATGATCTCATTACTATGATTTATGTACATGTATTGAATAACCAAAAAGTACCCCATAAAAATTGACATTTAAATAACATCTTTAAAAAGCATTTTAGTGACTTTAAAAAGAGTTGTATAAAATTCTATAAAACATAAAAAAAATCTACATATCAAAATTCTCAAAATGTCAAAATACATCTTTCTAAATGTTTTAAGGCATTTTATTGAATTGGGTCCAAATTATTGATTTCTTTCTCCACCCTGCAAAGATTGAACCCAGCATTGATTAACCACTGAGCTACATCCCCAGCCCTATTTATTTATTTATTTATATTTGTTTTGCGACAGGGTTTGAATAATTGTGTGGACCCTTACTAAGTTGTTCAAGGCTTGCCTCAAATTTATAATTTTTTTTGGATCATCCACTCAAGTTGCTGGGATTACATGTGTGGGCTACCTTGTAATCTATTCAAAAAGGTGATAAAAAGTTATGGATTCAGCTAAGCAGCCATCTGTTCTGCTCAGCCTTTCAAGAGTATGTTGCCTTAAGTAGAAACAGTCTCTTTATTTTCTGGAAATAGTGTTTCACATGACTTCAAAATTTCAAATTCAAATTGTAGGAAATACATAGAAAATGCTAGCTTTTATAAAATACTATTATTAAAATTATAGATTTATATTATCATTTTAATTTAAAAATAAAATAAATTATAGTTGCATTTCTAAATAGATGACAGTACTATATGTCACTGAATATTTTAACAGATGAATTATGGAAATTGTTACAATGTCATGTATCTTCTATCCTGTTAACTTATAATGTCACTGCTCCTATCTGATAATTTTGCCTTAAAATTATAACATAGAGAAGCCACAGAAAATTGAGTACTGAAGCATATAACCTTTAGGAGGGTATATCTTCTACATGATGAAATCATCAAAATGCACAATAGCAGAGCCTAGATTAATGATCATGTCCAACTAGTTGAGAGGATACAATACTGGCCGGAGGAGTGGTAGAATGTTACAAGAATGCAGGGAAGATATGAACATGTGAAGAGACCATTCACAAAATAAGCTGTATAGATAGCATGTAGACATCTGAAAAGATGCTCAACAGCACATGTCACAGGGGGGGATAGAATTAAAAGTACTAAAATATCCCACCAACCATTCATAAATGGCACATTCACATAAAATTCCAAAGTAAAATAAAGAGAATTCTACATGTCAAAATTATAAAGATATCAACATATATATTTTTAAAAATGTTTTAAGGCATTTTAGTGAATTGGATCCAAATTATTTTGGATTATTTGGATGATTCTGGTTGGTGGCAGAGCACAGAAAGTCTCTTTGATTTTTGCTGGGATATCAAATACAGTTCTTTGGGGAAGAAACAGTGTATATTTTATTTTATTTCTTAAAGTTACCATAGGATCCAGCAATCACAATTCCAGGTTTTACCCAGATTATTTGTGGGCTGGGGATGTGGCTCAAGAGGTAACACATTCACCTGGTATGCACGGGGTACAGGGTTTGATCCTCAGCACCACATAAAGTAAAAATAAAAATGTTGTGTCCGCCGAAAACTGAAAAAATATATATTAAAAAATTTTCTCTCTCTCTCTCTCTCTCTCTCTCTTAAAAAAAGAAGCCTCAGTCAGAGCAGCCAGGGCTATATTCAAAGCATATAATGGATTACTGCTACAAATGTGTTTATGGCAGCTTTCTTCCCTAACACTAAATTGAAAGAAAAAGAGACACTCTTATGCAAATTAATGGGGAAGCAAATACTGTACATCCAGGAAAATTTTATTCAACAAAAAAGAGTAGTCTATTGATTACCTCAACAGGAATAAAACTTAAATGCATTTTACTACATGAAAGAAGTCAGGATAGAAAGGGTACTTCTTTTTTAATATGTATTTTTTAGTTGTACACAATACCTTATTTTTTTAATTTATTTTTATGTGTGCTGAGGATCAAACCCAGGTCTATATGCACGTGCTAGACAAGCACATTACTGCTGAGCCACAACCCCAGCCTGAGTACTTCTTTTACTACATTTATATGGCATTGCTGAAAAGTAGATAATATAGAATAGACATGAGACCACTGCTTTCAGGGTAAGATAAAAATGTAACCATTGTGAATGTGGCCTGGCATCCTGTGCTTGCAGTCCCAGCTGCTCAGGAAGCTGACACAAGAGAGAATATAAAACACCTAGGTAACGATTTAACGTGGAGGAACTTTTCTGTACTCTGCTATGGTGACACATAAATAAATGTCTGGCATGTTTCAAAACTATAGAATTCAGTTTACATAGAGTGAAATTTAATGTTGGAAAAGTATATATATATATATATAATCTGGTAACAGTGGTCCACTTTACCTTTGGAACATAGCCCTTGCTGCTTTTTTTAAGAGGGACATATTTTTTTTCTCTCTTCTCACTCTCCCCCTCAGGAACCTGGGGGCAGGGTACAAGATGCCTTTGAGTTTTCTGTTCTGCATGGGAAAGATATGTTACCAGAAGAACTAAGAAGTGTCTATCTCTCAAATTAAAATGGGAATTTCAATACACCATTAGGGAGCATCTGAGACCCTCTTCCAGGGAATACCTGGAATGCAGCCTTTGGATAGCTTCTTTAAAAAGCCTTCTGTTTTGTATAATGGGAAGAATTGCAGCCACTGGGACCAAAGTCCCTATGTTTCTCCTTTGCAGACAAATAAATAAAACTTCTTCTTCTTATTATTTTTTTTTCTAAATCATATCCTTGCCATTGGATTGGCATTTTGAAAAATTACCAAGATTTCAGTAACTAAATTGGAGACCAAGATGAGACCCAAGAGCAGCCACTGCTTTGGCTTTCTTTGGCAGGCTGAGAATGTAAGGCAATTTTTTTGAGAGCTGAGTGCTGGAAAGCTAGGAGACCTAGTATGCCTGGCTCAAACCACAGGAGCTATTCCTGTGAATAAATGAGGAACCATTCAAGCAGATGCCAAAGATCCCTCCCATCTTCTTCCCTGAACAGTGTAGATTGCTCCAGCAAGGTATATTTTAAGAAAAATGAAACTGAATGCAGTAAAGTCGTAAAATATGAGCAATTTGCTGAGATCCTCCCATGTAAACACCATTTGGCTCCACTTCCATTTCCATTTTTTTGCCATTCCAGAACAAGGAGTGAACTAGAGTGCTCAAATTCACAGTACTGTTCTTACATTAAAACCAAACAAACACTTTTTTTATATCCATTACACTCATTGTCTGACAGTTAACTAGACTAGTTTAATGCAAGTGGGAGATGAAAGCTGTCAGTCACAATGACCATAAAAATGGGTTCCAGTACTATTAACATATAACCTGGAAACAAAATCGTCTTCCCTTTTATGGCTATTACCTATTGGGATAGGAGATATATCTAGGTGTAGCTCTGCCTACTGCCTACAGAGCTAAAGTACAAGGGACTCCCCAAATCTCCATGTATGCAAGCATCTGTGTATTTGTTCTGCTGATTGTTGCACAGGAAGGTCCCTACCAATCCCTGTATTGTCAATATGACATTCATTGGACAGAGTGCAATATATATATATATATATATATATATATATATATATATATATATATATATATATAGAGAGAGAGAGAGAGAGAGAGAGAGAGAGTTTCTTGGTACAACTGACAGTGGAGAACTCACTTGTTAAAGGCATTATGATGATGGTAAGGGAGGAGACAGGTCAAACAAAAGTACCCTGTGTGTGACCCCATGAGTGCAAACTGGAAGGAAGAAAAATCAAGACACAGTTATATATATATATATATATATATATATATATATATATATATATATATATATATATATATATATATATATATATACACACACATACACATATATATACCAGATAGTTTGAGCCCTCTCTTGGGGAAAAAATGATGTGTAAATTAAATGTACTGATAACATACCCCGAAAGCAACAATTTTATTTGTATGTGCCACCCAGGGAAAGAAAACAGAGCCTAATTTGCTTGAGATCTGCTAAAAATAAAGCCTTTTTTGAAAAAAGGGACATAGAGTAAGATGATCAATGTTATTTTAAGCAAGATTTTGTTTTAGAAGAAAATGACTTACACCAGGAGAAACAAATAACCTTTTAAGAATGAGGCTTTAATGGGTTTCGTTCTCTTCTGGACAATTTTTTAAGATGTAAATTGAGTGAGGTTTGCCAAATATCCTAATCTGCCTCTTCTGCCTGATAAAATACTTCACCCTGATGAGTTACAATTTGTATGAGATTTGAGAGCAATAAAATATCTATTAAAGTGTAATAGTCAGGGCTAGTGTTGTGGCTCATTGGTACAACCCTTCTTTAGCATGTGTGAGGCACTGCGTTTGATTCTCAGCACCACATACCAATAAATAAATAAAATGTAAAACTACATCAACAATGAATAAAAATTTTAAAATTGTGATGTTCATTGTTTTTAGAATATTTTTACAGAGAAACAAATGACATAAAATTTTCACTGAGTTTGATTTGCATGAAAAACCTAAATATTATGTGACCAGAGATATGTCTACATCAAAAACTAAATATGTTTTTCTGAGTCTCATCTAAATATTCTGTATAGCTTATGAAATAAAATTCCATAAAGATTCATCCAATAAGTGCTCTCTTTTATACATTGAATCTGGCTTAAATGGGCCAAACTCCCTTTGGAAAAAAATTGCTTATATCTGTCTGCTTTGACTAAGTCTAGTTCCGATAATTAAATAATAAGGGCATCCTTGACTTTTGCTAGTATTTCTAACCCATACAAACCTGTAATTATCTGTGGATTTTTCACTTTACTGTGAATGTTAAATTTAGTTAATTTAAGGATATCTGTGTAGTATTAAATCAAATAAGTAGGTTTTCTTTGTATATTAAATACATTCATGTTCTTCTAGTATACAAGTTTTAAAATATAAAGCTCAGAAGAGCATATTATCAAGTTGGTTTTCTCTAAACAAACTAAAGTTGTCTGCAATGATAATATTAGGTTTGTTGAAATAGCAAATTTAATTGGGGATTTATTTATGTAATTTAATATTTTGTAACTAGACCTGTTATTTATAAGATGTGTGTATAATTTTGTACTACTTTTTACACTGGGGTGGAAATTTAAATGTATTTTTGAAAGATAATAGGATGATCTGTTTAAAGATTAATATTGTGAAACATGAAAACATTTTGCCACTTGCCCACCAAAAGGAGTTAAACCCTCTATCAGCATTTGTTTGATTCACTTCAAGATGTAATGTCATATTGTGTTAAATAACATTTATGTAGACTCAGAAAAGAGTCTATATAAAAAGCATAAAATGACATTTAAGAAAGAGGAAGAGAATATCTTCAGAAATGAAACACATTACCTAAGATTTCTCAAGATCCCCACCTCACATGAGTTCAGACTCTGCCTCTAATCTTATTCCGTGGTAAATAAATTATTGTTACAAAAAGTACTGTGAATTAAAAATAAACAGGAGATATAATATTTAACTCTTTGTGATTTGAGATTATAAAAATCATGTTTCTTGATCATAGATATTATATAAACTTGATATGATTATGCTATTGTTAATATCATTTTGTATATTTAAAAATGTATTTATTTTTTAGTTGGAGTTGGACACAATACTTTTATTTTGTTTATTTTTATGTGGTACAGAGGATCAAACCCAGTGCCTCAAATGTGTTAGGGGTGTTCTCTACTGCTGAGCCACAATCCAGCCCTTATTTTGTATATTTCTTTAAACTTTAAAACATTGCCTTTTAGTGATTTGCAGAAGTACTCTTGCTAATGGGCCAATCTGAGTTAATTTGAGATAATAAGCCATCACCTACGTGACAGACAGAATAAAAGCCTACTTTCTAGTGCTAATAGTGACACCAATTAAATAGAAGGGGTAACTGTAAAATTAAAACACATTACTACCCTTAAGTTTGGGAAAATTGGCCTGCTGGATGTTTAAAACCAAAAACATGGAGGCTAAAATCAAGGAAGTAAAAGAGACAAAGAGTAAACTGTCAATATTTGGCCCTTGCACTTTAAGGTCAGCCAAAACCCAGAGATGGATAGGAACAGTCTTAGTGCTCTCAAACTTCAGTAACTTACCTAAATGGCTAAACAGAGAGAAAAAGAGGACCTCAGAGAACAGGAAGTCAACCTGTGCACATTCTGCAAAGAGGAGCAACTAAAGAGGGGAATGTCCCTGATAGTTTCAAGAGAAACCCCATATGTTCAGTAAGACAATGACCCATTTCGGAAGATGGCATCCCTGGGAAAGGAAAGTTAAAGGAGCCAAGAGGCTTCACCCACATTCCAAAGAGTGATCTCTGGGAAATCTCTGCTGACTCTCAACAGTAAATAAAAACAAGGTTGGTTTTGACCAACTTAGTCTTAAAAACCTGGCAGGAGGGTACAGTGAAATTGCAGTACTACATGGATAGTTAAAAGGAAAAAAAAAATAATATTTTTAATGTAAGTTAAGATGAACCCTTGTGACAGCTCTCCCATCATTAAGCAAACCTGAAGGCTGTAGAGAAAAAAAAAAGTTTTCTTTTTTTATGTTGGTATGTCCAATATTTAATAAGAACTGTTCTTCATTTCAGAGACTGGATGAAATACTAATAGCTTTTGTATTAAATGTTTACAATTAAAGTAAAATTTTGCTGTCATGTTTATTGTTGTACCAGCATAAAACTCCCCAATGTATGCATTGTCCCATCACCTGAAAACTGGCACCATTAACCTATTGACTAACGTGATGCTCAATATCCTGAAGTATCCATGCTCCATCTGAAAGAAAGGAAAGATTTTGGGTCACTTCTCCCTCTCTCAGGAGGAAGACACTCAGAAATATCTCACTCATTTTTCCATAGAAATGTAGTACAGAAATTTACAAGAATTATCTAAGGTGTGGGTGTAGGTGTCTTGAAGTGTGTGGGAATGGCTCTCTGGGTTTGGAGGAAGGGCTTCCTGAGGTGTATAGGAAGGACTTTCAGAGGTGCATAGAGCCCTTTCTACTCATATAAGATCATGATAAATATACACCTTACTGAGTCCTCACTAATAACCTCAGTGGTTCTTTTCACATACTTCATAGAGCCCTCTGACACATTTCATAGAACCCTCCTACACACATAATAAAGCCCTCCCTACACACTTCAGAGTGCCCTCCTTAACAAATCTCAGAAAGCCCTCACTTCTCATCTAAGTAGCTGTTCCCACACAATTCATAAATACATCCTACCAACTTCAGTGGGTCCCCACTCTACTCTTTGGCAAGCCCTTCATCAACTCCTCAGAGTGTCCTCTGCTCAACTCTAAGAACCCTCACTATATTTTAGAAATCCCTTTCTACTCACCACAGAGATCTTCCCTAAATTTCAAATAGCCCTCTTTACTCACCTTAGGGAGCACCCTAGATCATGTCAAGGAGACCTCCTATACACCTCATAAAGCCCTCCTAGAAACCTTGAAGACAACTCCATAGACACCTCAGAAAGACTTCCCTACTCACATACTCACATCAATTACCCTTCTTACACACCTCAGGATCCCTTTATTTGTACCTCAGTCACCAATATCCACCCAGATCAAAGCACATAATTACAAAACTCAGAGAGCCCACATTACTCATCTGAAAATGTTATACCTAGACACTACAGAGCACCACTTACACATCTCAGAGAGCCTTCCTACACACTGCACAAGGCCATCCTACACACTCTAGAGATGTCTTCTCCACATCTCTTTCAGTGATTTTTACATACCTTAGAAAGTCTTTTCTACACATGTCCAAAAGCTCTCTCTACACACCACACACTGCTTCTCTACAAATGTCAGCCCTTCTTTCACACTTCAAAGAGCCTGATTCACACCTCATAAAGCCCTCATTTTACAGCTCAGTATATCCTCTTTACTCATCTCAGAGATCTCTCATTGGTAACATTAGAGGATAGTCCCTAAGTTCATAAGTCCATCCTTTCTACTCACCCCAGAATGCCTCCCTATAACCCTCAGAGAGTCCTCCCTACACACCCCAGAGCCCTAACTATATTTCTGTGTACACCCTACTTGCATTCCACATAGAGCCCTTTTTACTCACCTCAGAACATTGTCCATATACACCTCATTGAACCCTTAATAATAACCTCAGGTGGGATTTTCACATACATCATAGAGCCCTCTGACATACCTCATGGAGTCCCCTACAGACATCACAATTTTCTCTCTACATAGCTCACAGGCCCCTCTTTATCAACTTCAGAGAGCCCTGTCTACATAACTCAGAATTCCCTCCCTACAACCAGAAACCCTAGATACTTACCTCAAAGCAGTCCCTACACAACTCAGTGAGTCCTCACTCTACTCCTTTTCAAGCTCTCACTAAACACCTTAGAGGGCCCCTTTTCTCATCTCAGAAAATTCTCACTACTTTTCAGAAAGCCCTTTCCAATCACCACAGAGGACTTCCATAGACACCTTATATACCCATTTTTACTCACCTCAGGGACCTATCTCACTCATGTAAAATAGACCTTCTACACACCTCATACAGCCCTCCTCAACACTTCACAGGGTCCTCTCTACATACCTCAGTGAGCCCTATCAACACAATTCAGAGAATCCCCTCTTCACACCACAGACAGACTTACATCAGAGACACATCCCTACCCACCTAAAAAGCCTTCTCTACTCACGTTAATCACCATCCCTACACAACTCTGGAGTCCTCTCTACACACCTCAAAGAACCAACAATACAAAGCTGAGAGACCTCTCTGTACTCAGAGATTCTTACCTAAACAACACAGAGTCCTCCCTTCATACCTCTGAGAGTCCCTTATATAATCCTTATAGTGCCACCAATACACACTGGAGAGATGCTTCCTCTGTATGTCATTGAGAAATCCTTACACTCCTAAGAAGTCCTTGGTACACACTTTAGAAATCCCTAATTACACACCACATATAGCATCGTTACACACTTCAGAAAGCCCTCTGTTTATACCTCAGTTTCTCCTCTTTACTCATCTCAGAAATCTCTCACTGTTCAAATGAGAGGGAAGTCTGTACACAACTAGGTGAGCACTTTCTACTCACCTCAGAGTGCCATTGCTGTACATATTTGGTAGTCCTCCCTACAATCTCTATGGTCCTTATTATATTTCTATGCAAGCCCTCCCTACACACGTAAGAGAGCCCTTTCTACTCACTACTGATGCCTTCCCTCTACACCTCAAATAGCACTCCTTACTTACCTAAGGGAGTACTCCCACTCATTCCAAGAGGCCCTCCAATACACCTCATGAAGTCCTTCTGCACACTAGAGTGTGCCCTCCCTAAATACCTCAGAGGCCCTTTCTCCACACCTTAAAGAGCCCTACCTTCACATCTCAGAGAGTCATTCCTACCTCTCACAAATTCACCTCCCTATACACCTCAGGAAACCCTCGTTACTCAAATCAAAACCCCTCCTACACACCTCAGAGAACTGTCCATGCATACATGCCTTAGAGATGCCTCCTCCACAACTCATTGAGCAATCTCTACACACCTCAGAAACCTAATTATGCACACCTCAGGATCTCTCACTACATACAACATTTAGCCTCTGTTCACACTTCAGGAAGTCCTCTCTTCATACTTCAGACAGCCCTCTTACACACCTCCAAGGGCCCTCCTTTTACACTTTTGTGTGTCCTCTTTATAATCCTAGATATCTCTCAGGGCTCACAATTTATGGCTGTCCCTACACACCTTGGTGATCTCTTTCTACTCATCTGAGAACTCCATCCCTATTGACCAAAAAGAATCCTCCCTACACACCTCAGAAGCTCTTTCTATCACACCTCAGAGAGCCCTCTCTTCTCCATCAGTGTGTTCTACATACTCATCTCAGAGAGCTCACAATATACTCACTTCCATAGTCCCCCCATTACACAATTAACTGAGCCCATTCTTCTCAGCTCAGAGGCCTTCCCTATGCACCTTAAATAATCCTTCTTACTCACCTAAGGGAGCACACCAATTAAAATTGAGGAGCCCTCCTACATATGTCATACATTCCTACAAACCTCAGAGAGCCCTACCTTTACCCTTTAGACTGTTCTTCCTATAAAACTCATACTTTCCTTACTGCACACTTGAGAAAAACCTCCTGACTCGCATCTAAAGCTCTTTCTTCACACATCAAAAGGCCATTATATACAACGTTTATATGTTTTCTCCACACCTCATTGAGAAATTCCTAAAAACATCAGAAAGCCCTACATATGCGCCCCATAGTGTCCTTCCTACAGCCTGAGATTCCTTCCTACACACCTCAGAGAGCTGTCAATTCAAACCTCAATAAGTTCATGATACACACCTCAGAAAACCCTATCTACACATTCAATAGCCCTTTCTACACACAGCAAAATCTGTCCCCACAAACCTCCAATGGTCTTACCTACACACCTCAGAGAGCCCTCATGATCCTTCTTTAAGTGCCCTCCCTAAACGCCATAGAGATTTCTTCTCCTCTTCTCAAAGAACACTCCTATCATAACTCAGTGGCTTCCCTACTTACCTCAGAAAGATCTCACTAATCATTTTAAGGGCCCCTCCCTAGACAGTTGAGAAAGCTTTACTACCCATTCCAAGATCCCTCCTACACCCTTCATATATTCCTCTTGCACACCTAACTGAGACCTCCCTACACACCCCAGAAAGCCCTCTTACACACTTCACAGAACCTAGACTACAAAACTCAGAGAGCCCTTCCAACTCATAGAGTCCTATCTACACAATGCATATAAAATTCCCTTAAAAATTATTGGTTAATCTCTACTCAGAAAACTCTCACTACTCAACTCAGAAGGTCCTTCTTACATAACTCAATGAACATTTTCTACTCACGTCAGAATGTCCTCTATATTACCACAAGGGACAACCCCACACACGTCAAGGAGCCCTCTGACAACACCTCACAGAGCACTTTTACATGACTTATGGAGACCTCCCTAGATAGCTCAGAGGCCTCTGCATTTATACCTCAGAGAGTGAGTTCTTCTCAGTGAGACCTCTCTATACACCTCACAGTGTCATATTGCACAACTCAGAGAGCCCTCCTTATACAACTCAGACAGCCCTCTCTATACACATAGAGAGCATTTTGTGATCTTAGTGAGTACTTACACACCTCAGAGAGGTCTAATACACACTTAAGCCTGCCCTTCTTACAAACCTCAAAGTTTCCTTCCTACACACCAGAGAAATCCCTCCCACACACAACATGCAACACTCCTACAGACTTCAAAAATCTCCAGCACAACTTTTTAGACCCCTTTCTACATACCTCAGATAGCCTTCCCTACAACCCTCAGGGAGACCTCCCAACACGTCAGAGAGGACACTCTTTACATCCCTCAGAAAGATCTGCCTACACACTTTGGATTGCCATTCTTGACAACCCACCTTACACATCTCAGATATTCCACCATACTCACCCCACATAATTTCAACACACCTTAGAGCCTTCCCAATGTACATTAGGAAGCCCACATGACACCCCTCAGAGACACATCGATACATACCTCAGTGTGCTCTACCTACACAACTCAAATGACCTTTCTTATCAAACTCAGGCAACACTCTCTACACACTTCAGGTATCACTCTCTAATCACTTTAGAGAGATCTCCCTGCACACATCAGTGAGCCCTCCAAACACACTTAATAGAGCCCTACTTTGAACCTCAGTGAGACCTCTCTGCACAGATCAGAGAGCCCTCCTTTCATACCTCAGTGTGTTCTCCTTACTCATCTCAAAAAGCCCCCTTACAACATACAGTAGAAGGTCCTCTTTACACAAATCATTGAGCACTTTCTTCTAACCTCAGAAAACACTCCTTATACACCTCAGTGATCCTTCACTCTTCACCTCTGTAGGCCTATCCTACATACATCAGGCGCCCTCCCTACACACCTCAGAAAGCCCTCACTATTCACCACAAGAGTACTCATTAAACACCTCAGAGTGTTGTCCCTACACACCTAAGTGAGTCCCCACTGTACTCCTTTGTGAGCCCTCACAAAATACCTCAGAGATTTTGGCTACGCAACTCAGAGAGCACTTTCTACTAACCATAGGGCACACTCCATGTAAGAAGCCTCTTTCTGCACCTCAAAAAAACCCTTTCTACACAACCCAAAGTAGATACCTTTCTTTTGGTATCAGGGATTAAACTCAGGGGCACTTGACCACTGACCCACATCCCCAGGCATAATTTCTATTGTATTTAGAGACAGGGCCTCACTGAGTTGCTTACCACCTCCCTTTTTTGATGCTAGCTTTGAACATGGCAATCCTTCTGCCTCAGTCTTCCAAGCCAATAGAATTAAAGGCATTTGCTCCTACACTTGGCCAGAAGCCCTTCTTAATCACCCCACAGAGCCCTTTTACAAAATTCAGAGATCCCCAACTTCATATTTCAGAAGCTTTCCTACATACCTCAGAGAGCCCAACTTACTCACCAAAGGAAGCCCTTTCACACAAATCATGGAGACCCCAAACACCCCTCATAGAGCCTTCCTGCACACCTCTTAGAGCCCTTCATTCATAATTCAGTATGTCCTCCCTACTCATCTTAGTGAGATCTCACTACTTGCCTCATAAGGCCATCCTTACACAACCCAGGAAGCCCTTTGAATTTACCTCAGAATACCCTCCTTACACACCCTACATTTTCCTCCACGCACACTTATGTAATCACTGACCAAACAACCCAGAAGGTCATCTTGACATACCTCAGAAATTCATTCAAACACACCTCAGAGAACACTCACTACACACATAAGAGTGCAGTACCTACTGACCTCAGAAAGCCCTTCCTACAAATCTCACAGACTACTCCCTATAGAACTCAGAAAGTGGTCTATACACACTTCAGAGTTTCTTACATAAACACCTCAGAAAACCTTTCTACACACCTTAAAAATTCATTCCTACAAACCTCAGAGACCCTTACTTTATTCCTAAAAGAATTCTCCTTGAGAGGCCGTCCTTCTATATACCTCAGAGATCTCTCTTTACAACCTCAGAGAACCCTCACTATGTACTTCAGACAACTTGACATACACACTTCAGATCAACCTCATTTCGCACCTCAGATATAGCTTTCCACAAACCTCAGAGCCCTTGTAATAACTCAGTGAGCCTTCATGATGCACTTTAGAGTGCCCACCTACACATGAGAATACCTCTCAACATATCTCAGAGAACCCTCCCCTCACAGCTCCCTCAGTGTGTCCACACTACTCACCTCAGTGAACACTCCATACACAACCCAGTGAACCCTCCTACTCACCTCAAAATGCACTTCAAATACAGCTTAGGGAGCTCTAAATACTCACCTTAGAAAACCTCCCACAAACATCAGAGTTCTCTTTACACTTCAGTAAGGCATCCTCCATACGTATGTCAATGAGCACTTTCTACACAATAGAGATCCTCAGAAAGTCCTCACTACACATCACAGGGATTCTTCTCTACATACTTCAGAGAGCCCTTCACCCTCACTAAAAGGGAACCCACCCACCCACATTATGTAGCCTTCCCACACATCTCATGAAGTCCTTATGCATACCTCATAAACACCACCCTGTACACCACAGAAATTTCTCCATACATAACTCTGTGTACTCTGCTGCACACCAGACTGCCCTCTCTTCTCACCTCAGAGTGTTTGAACTAGACACCTCAAAAGCACAACCTAAAGTCATACAGAGCCATGACTACTCACCCCATATAGCCATCTACACAGTTCATACCACCCTCCCTCATTGCACAGAGGCCCTATCCCTACATACTTCAGAAAGACCACATTACACACCTTAGAGTGCCTTCACTACGAATCTCAAAAATTTCCACTATTCACATCAAGAGTACTCCCTACACACTACAGAAATCTGTTCCTACACCCTTGAATAAACCTCACAACATTCCTTTGTGGTCTCTAAGTATACACCTGAGAGGGTCATTCTCAAATTAGTGAGCCCTCACTACACACTGCAAAAATCCCTCTAAAACACCTCAGAGTGCACTCCCACTTACATAAAATAGCTCTACTGAACACCTCAAAGAATTATCTAATGTACATCAGAGGGCCTCCTTATTTACATCAGAGAGTCCTACCTACACACCTCAGTGAGCCACAATTGCACACCTCATCAAACACTCTTTTAACCCGTGAATCCGACCATGCAAAGTTCAGAAATACCTCCCTCATACACACCTCAGAGAACCTTCCCTACTCATCTCATGAAGCATTGTGGAGTCCCGCTACACACCTCATAGAGCCCTATGGGACACCTCATACAAAGATCCCTACACACCATAGTGAGTCCTCCTCCTACAACTCAAAGAACCATATTGCACATCACAAAGAATCTCTCTTACTCAGCTCTAAAATTCCTACCTATACCTAAAACAGCCCTCCCTACACACCTCAGAGGGCCCTTCATACACAGCATAGAGAGCCATTCTACACAGCTCAGTGAGCCCTCCCTTCACTCCTCTGAGAGACCCCCTGCTCACCTCATAAAGAACTCCCTATATACCTCATAGAGTCCTCCATACTCACCTATACTGCCCTTCCTATATGCCTCAGGAAATCCTGTCTACACACCTCAGAATACCATCTATATGCACCTCAGAGAGCCCTCACTGTATTCCTTTGAGAGATTTCCCAAAACACCTTTCAGAGGCATTCAAGTTACTTCAGAGATGCCTCCCTAATCACCTCAAACTGCAGTGTCTACATACCTCAAACAACACTCCATACAAACCTCTCATAACCTTCCTCACTAAACTCTGAGAAACTGTCCTACACTCCTTAGAGAGACCTCCCAACATAACTCAGTTAGCTCTCACTTTACACCTCAGAGTGCCCTTTCTACACACCTCAGAAAACCATCCCTATTCACCTAAGTGCCATCCCTACCCACCTCAATTGGACTTCACTACACATCTCAGAGAGCACTACCTGCCCATATGAGAGAGCCCTCCATAAACACTTCAAAGAGACCTCCCTACACACTTCAGGAAGACCTCAATACACACCTCACAGAACTCTCCATAGATGCCTCAGTAAGTTCTCCTATACAACTCAGATAGTCATCCTATACATTCAGAGAACCCACACTACAAAACTCACACAGCCAATCCTATATACCTCAGAAAGCCCTAACTACCCACATCAGAGAGACCTCTCTATTCACCTTGTGAAGCATCCCCAATAGACCTAAGTAAGTCTTTCCAGCAAAATTTAGAGAGGCCTCTCTATACATCTTGGAAAGCCCTCCTAATGCACCTAAAGGAATCTTTCAAACACAGTTCAGAGGGCCCATCCTAAACTACTCAGAAGCCATTCTTATATACCTCAGATAATAGCCACATCAATGTTTAAAGTGGTTCAATTCACAATAGATAAACTATGGAACCTACTTAGGTGCCTTGCCACTTACTATATATGCTAGAAATAAAGTCACACATACATAATAAAATATTACTCAGCCTTAAAGAAGAATAGAGTTATTTGCTGGTAAATGGATGGAACTGGAAAACATCATGCTAAATGAAAAAAAGAGAATCTCAAAGGACCAAAGGCTAACTGTTTTCACTGATATGCAGATGCTAACTCACAATAAGATTAAGGGTGTAAGAAATAATAGAGGTACTTTGGACTAGACAAAAGAAAGTGAAGTGAGGGGAGAGGGTCTGGAGGTATGAATGATAATAAAATGTATCAGACATTGCTACCATATATGCACATATGAAAACATGACCTGTGTAACTCTATATCATGTACAACCAGAAGAATAAGAAGTTATACTCCATTTATGTATGATGTATCAAAACAATTCTACTGTCATATATAATGAATTAGAAAAAAACAATTTTAAATAAATTTTAAAAATGTCCAGAGAGAGAAAAAATGATGGAGGGAGATTTCAGTGACCTTTGGCTGAATAGTGATGTTTCACACACTCTCTGGCACTCCTGTGCCTGTCCTGAGGATTGGCGATGCATCCTCCCTCTGTGAAAGCACTCTCTCTCAGCTATGCACTCTGCATCCTGCTCTCACCTTGCCTTCCATTATTGTCACCACATGAGGCAGGCTACAATTGCCTTGCCACAATCTACAACAGAAAGAAACTGGTTTGAAAAGGAACTGACAACACATTCCCTGGCACTATATGGCACCAAAGTGGAAATGGGAAGAGGCATGTGCTCCCCTATTAGGGGACAGAAAAGAGATATATCCGTGGTGAGAAAGAAACTAAAGGCTATAGGCAAGCAGACCAACATAGCAAGCTTTATTTAGGGGGTAGGCAACATGCTGCAGAAGAATTGTGGGATGTGTACCAGAGGGTGACAGAAGTGTGCAACCTCATGACTCAGACAGGAAGGAAGGGGTCCCAGGATGGGGAGCAGGAAAAATTTGCCAGGGCAGGAGGAAGACAGGAAGGAGAAAGACCCAGGTTAAGAAGAGCAAGTCTATAATGACCCTGGAGCTGCACATGAGAAGTCTGAATTGGGTCAGGAATGCTTGCTACTTATTATCTGATACACCAAATTAATCTTGGAAAATATGCACCCTTTGACACCCAAGGCAATGCAGCATCCTGTTTTTATCCCAAATATACTTACTTTACTCTATGTACTTTTCAAATTTACTTAAATTCCAAATCTATTTACTTTTCAAATGCACTTACTTTTTTTAAGGCCATACCCCTAAACACCAGAGGGAGAAAATAAAGAGAGAACTGAGATGTGATGCTATCAAGAAAGTACCACACAGAAACAGTAACATCCCCTTATGTGTATTCTACAACAGGTTTTTAAACTTGACTAAGGGACTAGTACCAGTGATTCCTTCCAAAGCAGCATGAGTTCTATGCCACATTTGTGAGGCTATTCATAGACTATAGACTATTCCTAAAAGTAACAGTGAGGGGATAAGTGAAAGATTTACAGAAATCACAGTCATGGGCACAGGGAAACAAACTCTCAGAGCAACAGAGGCACTTAGATACAGGTCTCATTCTCTCATAACTAGCTGCAGGAAGCCAAGGCCACAACAATTTGGCCAGGTTGGGTTTCTACTTAGAACTTGTCCTGGAACTCATGGTGAGTCTTATCACCCATTGTGAGAGCTGATAACTGGGATCAGCTGCCAAAAAAACATCTCTAGTGTTCTCACCAGGTGGCTTTTTCATCTGCCACACTCCTTTCACAAATGTGGCCAAACCCACAACAAAACATGGTTCTGATTGGTTCTGATGTGCTCCCTGAGACAGACTTAGCCCTTGCAGGGAACACTCACAGTGTGGGATCACAAAACCATGATTCACAAAAGGAGAGCACCCATGTATAGGAGGCCAGGTGAGGAGAGAGGAGCTAAGAGATTTCATGGAAAGCCACTTCCAGCAGGGTTCTAATGGTACCAGGCAAGAGTATATGAGTATGGACAACAGAATCCACTGCAGAAGGAAGAACAGGAGGACTGTAGGGGATCTGAGGTTCCACTCTCATCTTGGAAAACTGGCTCCAGATATAGGACAGGCCTCTGAAACTTTGCATAACACAGATGAGGTTGCACACACCTCACATGGCTAATAGAAGCTCAGTGTACCGGGTCCACTGTTTAGCACAGAGTGGTCATTTAATCCACATTAAACATCTCCATTTCTTTTATTAGTGCCCCACACCAGGAAGGGTGTGGCAATTTTATTAGACAATCCCTTTGGAATTTCTATGGAGTTGGCATATTCAGCAGGTGGCCCATCAAAACCTTATTAAGGACATCCAGGCCTCATGGCTCTGAAATTGTTTTCTTCCTATTGTTGCTACCTAATAGCTCTTTTAGTAGCCAAGTTGAGCATCTACTTTTAATAGCCAGGAATGGCATCTCAGTGATGTACTATAACCACAGAACATAGTTCAATTTGTGGTCCAAAAGCTATATTTTGGTTTTAAAGTGCTAAATAAAAGTCCCTGCTTTATTGTATAAGAAATCCTATTTGGAGTAGAGCAAATAAAATAACACCACATTAATAAGTGGGAAATTTGCAATTATTGCTGCTTCTCTCTGTGTATCTAGTGACTATTGGATGGTACATGACAATGGGTCACATATGTGCACTGTGCCCTTGTCTGTCTGTAAGCAACACTCTCATGAGGCTCACCACTACTCAAGAGAGCCTGGTAGCAAATGCATATTAATATTCAATCCCTGCCCTTCATTGACAAGTTACATGAGCTTGAACAAAATGACAGATTTTTCTCACTAGACCTAAAATTCCTCATCTTTAAAATGAGGTCACCAATGTACAAGTCTTATTACCTCTGGAAGCATCACATGAAATGACATGTCAGGTGTTGGGCACAAGTGCCTGTGGGCTAGTACTGATGTCACACATCCACACCACTGAACATGCTCATGCATGGTGTGTATGGGTGTGTGTGATCTCTGAAGCCCCAGACCCAGCACAATGCACACCCCTTGGATGATCCAGATAAATCTAAATGTGTGCAACCTCTCACAGGCATTGATACACCACACTAGACATACCACAGCTGGATGCAGGAAATAAGTTGCATCTGTGTATAGTTTTCCATGAGACATACTGCCATATAGAAAGAACCACAGGAGGCTTGGGTGCTGGAGGCAGGAGTATTGCAAGTTCAAAGCTAGCCTCAGCAACTTAACAAGACCCCAAGCAACTTAGCAAGACCCCATTCTCAAAATATAAATAATAAATAAATAAATAAATGGATGAATGATAAATAAATAATTGAATAAATAAACAAATAGATGATAGATAGATAGATAGATAGATAGATAGATAGATAGATAGATAGATAGATAGATAGATATCCAGGCTGGGAATGTGGCTCAGTGTTTAAGCATCCCTGCATTCAATTTCTGGTATAAAATTTTAAAAAAAGAAGTAACCACAGAAAAAGGATGATGAATCCTGGGTTGCAGGGGGAGTTCATTCAGCTGGAAACAGATTCACAGTCTTAACAAGTAAGTCCTCTAATTAAGTATATCAAAAAAGCATACCCTCCTGTTATTCCCTTGACTCCAATACACAATGCTACCAAAATTTTCAATAAAGATCTGTACAGAGTCTACTCAGTGCTGGTTTTCACATTCAAAACCACAGAGGCACCCATGCCAAAGACAGAGGCAACATGCTCTGAGGGCAGTACTGTTTTGTTTCTAGGTGTAGCATTGAAGACAAAGGGATTGTGTGCCAAATATTCAATAGAAAAACATAAGAACATATAACCTGGGCTGTGGATGTGGCTCAAGTGGTAGTGTGCTTGCCTTGGCAGGTGTGTGAGGCATTGGGTTTGATCCTCAGCACCACATAAAAAGAAAAAAATAAAGATGTTGTGTCCACCTAAAACTAAAAAAATAAAAAATATTTTTTTTTTCAAAAAAAACCACATGTAACCTTTTAAACTATGATTTGTACACACATAAACCCACATAGACAAAATAATGTTTTTTAAAATAAAATATTCATAACCACAGTTTCTTTTTTGAAATCCCAATTAGGCATATTCATTCTCTAAAGTCATAGCATGGACACCCAGGACAGTCAATGAGAGCATGAGATTGGGACACTCTAGAAACACAGTGCGCAGACATTGTCCTCTGGCCTTGGGTTAGCAGGGGCAGTAAGGCAGCACTGGCTCCATTTGCCCCTCCTCAGGTCCCAGCATCTACAGCTGTCTGTTCAGGGGATGGTGATACTGACACAGAGACCCTAGGATTTAGGTGCCACTTGGCTTATCTCAAGAGCAAGCTTGCAGCTCATAACTTAAACATCAAACCCCAGGTGGCAGGGAACTCTGTGTAAGGCTAAAAAATAGCTCCAGGAAGTTTTGTTATAGTGACAGGGCCCACCTAGAGAATAGAACAGATACCATGCTGCTCACATGGCTTGATCCTCTTACATCTGCACTAATTCAGTTATTGGGCATGTTTCAGCCCTGATGTTTCTATGGAACCTTCTGAGAACTTGCACCCTGGCTTCCAGGTGATGCTCTATCTTCCCTCTCTTCTCACTCCCAAGTGAGGCACACAAGGAGCAGCCCTGAACATGAGAAAACTCCCTAACACCTGCTGTAAATATTTCTTCTTCATTGCAGTCCCTCCAGACAGCCATCTTGTCCCCCACCCTAGACCAGGGATATCATGATGGGTCAGAACTGAAGTCATTAGAATCTGGGCAATGTTGTGGAACTGGCGACGGAGCTCCAACCTAGCCATGAGCCTGGGCCACAGATGCTGTCCACATACTAACTTGTGGTACCAATTGACCTTAATTTTCACTGGGAAGTACTTCATGAAGCACTGAGGCTGAATCCCTCTGGGATGCACAGTACTATCTATGAAAGTGTGGATGCTCTTGTAGAAGACAGAACCACTCAGATCTCAGAGAAGCAATGTGAGCCATCTATAGTGGCATACTAGTGATATTTTATGTAGAATATTGTAAATGTTTATTTTTTATTTTTAAATTTATTCTAATTAGTTGTACATGAGAACAGAATACATCCTGATTCACTGTACACAAATGGGGCACAACTTTTCATTTCTTTGGTTTTACAATGTAGAGTCATACATATTTTCAGTCACACATGTACCTATAGTAAAAATGTCCATCTCATTCCACCATTTTTCTACCCTCATGCCTCCTCCACTCCCCTCCTTCCTCTTTGCCCAATAAAAGTTTCTCCATTGTTCCCATGCCTTCCTCCATTGTGGATCAGCATCTATTTATAAGAGTGAACATTCATACTTTGTTTTTGGGGGGGATTGGTTTACTTCATCTAGCATGATATTCTTCAACTCCATCCATTTACTTGCAAATGCCATGATTTTATTCTCTTATAATGCTGAGTAATTAGTCCATTGTGTATAAGAACCACAGTTTATCCATTCATCTATTGAAGGGAATCTAGGTTGGTTTCACAGTTTAGCTACTGTGAATTGAACTTCTATGAACAGTGATGTGGAAGCATCACTATAGTATGCTGATTTTAAGTTCTTTGGGTTTAGACCAAGGATTGGAATAGCTGGGTCAAATGGTGGTTCCATTCTAAGTTTTCTTAGGAATCTCCATCATGCTTTCCATAGTGGTAGCAACAATTTGCAATGCCACCAGCAATGCATAAGTGTACCTTTTGTTACATATCCTCATTAACACATATCATTTCTTGTATTCTTAATAATTGTCATTCTGACTAGAATGAGATGATCTTTTAGAGTAGTTTTTATTTGCATTTCTCTAATTACTAGAGAAGTTGAACATTTTTTCACATATTTGTAGATCAATTGTATCTTCTGAGAAGTACCTGTTCAGTTCCTTAGCCCATTTATTGTTTTTTTTTTTTTTTTTTTTTTTTTTTTTCCCCTTGGGGGGTGTATTGTTTTTCCAGTTACATTATGTATCTAGAAATCTATGCTCTATTTTATGTGTGTGTAGTAAAGACATTCTCCCACTCTATGGGCTCTCTCTTCACATTATTGATATTTCCTTTGCTGAAAATAAGTGTTTTAGCTTGAATCCATCCTATTTATTAATTTTTAATTTTATTTCTTGTGTTCTAGGAGTCTTGTTAGGGAAGTCAGGACCTAATCTGACATGACAAAGATTTGGGCCTACAATTTTTTCCTATTAGGTGCCAGGTCTCTGGTCTAATTTTTAGATTCTTGATTCACTTTGAGTAGAGTTTTGTGCATGGTGAAAGATAGTGGTTTAATTTCATTTTGCTGTATATGGATTTCCAGTTTTACCAGTACCCTTTGTTGAAGAGGCTATCTTTTTGACAGTGTATATTTTCAGCATACATTTGTTCATTTGTTTCTGTGTCTTCTACTCTGTATCATTGGTTCATATGTCTGTTTTGGTGTCAATACCATGCTGGTGTTTTGTTGTTTTTCTTTACAAAACTTTGTACTATAGTTTAAGATCTGTAATTGTGATGCCTCCTGCTTCACTCTTCATGCTAAGGATTGATTTAGTATTGTGGTTTCTTATTTTTCCAAATAAATTTCATTATTGCTTTTTCTATTTCTATGAGAAATGTTGTTGGGATTTTAATTGGGATTCCATTAAATCTGCATACTGCTTCATTAAAGAGCATGGGTGAGGGACTGGGGTTGTGGCTCAGCATGTACAGGGCATTGGATTCAATCCTCAGCACCCCATAAAAGTAAATAAATAAAATAAAAATATTGTGTCTAACTACAACTGAAATAAATAAATAAATATTAAAGAACAGGGGAGGTCTTTCCATCTTCTGAAATCTTTCTCAATTTCTTTCTTTAGTATTCTGTAGTTTTCATTGTAGAGGAATTTTTCCTCTTTTGTTATATTGGTTTCCAAGTTTTGTTGTTTATTTGTTTGTGTTTTTGTTTTTTGAGGCTATTGTGAATGAGGTAGTTTCCCTAATTTCTATTTCAGAGGGTTCATAACTTATGAATAGAAATGCACTTGATTTAGGTGTATTGATTTTGTATCCTGCTACTTTGCTGAACTAATTTATTAATTCTAGAAGTTTTCTGATTTATTTTTTTTTTGGATATTTATTTGTATAGAATCATGTCGTTAGCAAGTAGTGATAGTTGAGTTCTTCTTAATATATATATATATATATATATATATATATATATATATATATATATATATATATATATATATAGTCTTTTTTTCCCTCTCTTATTGATCTGGCTTGCCTTTAAAGAACTATGTTGAATAGGAGTGGTGAGAGAAAGCATATTTGTCTTGTTCCAATTCATAGAGGGAATACTTCCAATTTTTGTCCATTTAGAATATTGTTGGCCTTGGGCTTAGCATATATAGCTTTTACAATGTTACGATACATTCCTGCTACCCCTAGTTTTTCTACTGTTTTAAACATGAAAGGGTATTGTACTATTTTGAATGCTTTTTTCTGCATCTATTGAGAGGATCATATGTTTTTTTTATTATTTTTAAGTCTATTTATGGGATTAATTACATTTATTATTTTTTTGTATGTTGAAAAAACCTTGCATCCCTGGGATGAATCTCGCATGATCAAACTGCACTATTATTTTAATATTTTTGGTATGCTACTTGGCAGAATTTTATTGAGTAGTTTTCCACCTATGTTCGTTATAGATATTGGTCTGAAGTTATCTTTCTTTGATGTGTCTTTTTCTGGCTTAGGTATCAGAATGATACTATCCTGACAGAATAAGTATGAAAAGATTCCCTTCTTTTTTATTTCATGGAATAATTTGAGAGGGAATGATGGTAATTTTTTGTTTTTTAAATTGATTTTAATTTTTTAAATCCACAACAGCAGAATGTATTACAATTCTTATTACACATATAGAGCACAATTTTTCATATTTTTGTATAATGTATGTTCATGCCAATTCATTTCTTTATACATGTACTTTTTTGTATTACAATTCTTATTACACATATATTTTTTTATATCTCTTTTAGTATATAAAGTAGGTTGACACCCAATTTGTGTCTTCATACATGGACTTTGGATAATGATGTCCACCACATTCCACCATCCTTGCTAATCTCCTGCCTCACCACTTTTCCTCCCTCCCCTTTTCCCTATCTAAAATTCATCTATTCATCCCATTTTCCCCTCCCTACCCCACTATGAGTCAGCCTACTTATATCACAGAAAACATTTGGCATTTGCTTTTTTCGGATTGGCTAAGTTCACTTAGTATTATCTTCTCCAATGCCATCCATTTACATGCAAATGCCATGATTTTATTCTATTTTGTTGCTGAGTAAATTTCCATATGTGCATATATGCCATTTTTATCCATTCATCCACTGAAGAGAACATAGCTTGGCTCTACAGTTTAGCTATTGTTAATTGTGCAGCTATAAACATGGATGTGGCTGAGTTCCTGTAATATGCTGTTTTTACATCCTTTGGGTATATTCTGAGGAGAGGGATCGCTAGGTTAATTGGTGGTTCCATTCCCAAATTTCCAAGGAATCTTCATCCTGATTTCCTTATTGGCTGCACCAATTTGCAGTCCCACCAACAATATATGAGTGTACCTTTTCTCACCATATAATTTCCAACACTTATTGTTGTTTGTCTTCATAATACCTACCATTCTGACTGGAGTGAGATGATATCTTAGAATATTTTTATTTGCATTTCTCTGATTGCCGAAGATGATGAGCATTTTTTGATATATTTATTGATTGATTGTATATCCTCTTCTGAGAAGTGTCTGTCCAGGTCCTTGGCACATTTGTTGATTGGCTTATTTGTGTTCTCGGTGCTTAGAATTTTGGGTTCTTTAAATACCCTAGAGATTAGTGCTCTATCTGATGTGTGAGGGTTAAAGATTTGCTTGCAGGCTGTAGGCTCTCTGTTCACCTCACAGATTTTTTTCTCTTGCTGAGAAAAAAAAAGAGTTTTAGTTTGATTCCATCCCACTTATTCTTGATTTTAAATCTTGCACTATAGGAGTCTTATTAAGTAAGTTGGGGCTTAATTCCACATGGTGAAGATTAAGGCCTATTTTTTTTTTTTCTATTAGATGCAGATTCTCGGGTTTAATCCCTAGATTTTTGATCCATTTTGAGTTAAGTTTTGTGCATTTATGATAGTTATGTCTTATTGGTGTGTGGTTCCCTTGAGAAATATGTAATGCCCATCTTTATTTTTTTTATATTAACCTTGGCTTGAAGTCTACTGTATTTAATATAAGTATAGAAACCCCTGCTAGCTTCTGTAGTCCATGTGAGTGGTATGATTTTTCACAACCATTCACCTTCAGTCTGTGTATGTCTTTTCCTATCAGATGAGTCTCCTGGAGGCAGCATATTTTTGGGTCTTTTATTTAAATCCAATCTGATAGCCCATGTCTTTTGATTGTTGAGTTTAAATCATTAATATTTAGGGTTACTATGGAGACATGGTTGGTATTTTCAGCCACACTTTTTTATTTTTGTTATTTTACTTTAATTGGGTTTCCTCTTTGTTTAGTTTTTCTTTTAGTGTACTACCTCCCTCTGCTGATTTTTATTGCTGTTTTTTATTTCCCATCATGGAATATTTTGCCAAGGATGCTTTGTAGTGCCAGTTTTCTAGCTATAATTTTTTTTGACTTTTGTTTTCATGGAAGGTTTTTATTTCATCTTCAAATCTAAAGCTTAATTTTGCTGGATACAAGATTATTTGTTGGCACCCACTATCTTTCAGAGCTTGATATATGTTGTTCCAGGATCTTCTAGTTTTCAGAGTCTGTTGGAAAATCTGCCATTATCCTAATTGATTTTCCATTATATGTAGCTTTATTCCTTTCTCTTGTGGCTTGTAAAATTCTCTCCTTATTCTGCATGTTTGGAATTTTCATTATAATGTGCATTGGTGTGGGTCTTCTGTGATTTTGTACATTCGGTGTCCTGTAGGCTTCTTGAATTTGGATTTCCAATTCATTCTTCATGTTTGGAAAGTTTTCTGATATTATTTCATTGAATAGAGTGTTCATTCCTTTGGTTTGGACCTCGATGCCTCCCTCAATTCCAATAACTATTAGATTTGGTCTTTTTATGCTATCCCATAGGTATTGGATGTTCTGCTAGTGGTTTCTTAGCATTTTTGCTGTATGGTCTGTGTTCTTTTCAAGATGATTTATTTGATCTTCATTGTCTGATATCCTATCTTCTAAGTGGTTCACTCTGTTGGTGATGCTTTTACTTGAGTTTTTAATTTTGTTTATTATTTCCTTAATTTCATAGATTTCTGTGTTTTTTATTTTTGTATAACCTCTATCTCTCTGTTGAGGTGACCTTTTAATTCTTACATTTGTTTATGTAGCTCATTGTCAAAGTGATCTTTTACTGCCTGTATTTGTTCTCTTCTGTCTTCTTTGAGATCTCAAAACATTTTAACCATGTATTTCCTGAAATTTTTATCTGTCATTTTTTTCTGCTCTAGCTGCCAATTCTTCTAATGATGTGTTATCTTGATTTGTTTGTGGTAATTTCTTCTCTTGTCTTTTAATGTTGCTCTTGTGTCTTCCTTTCCTGCTCTATGGATCTGGTGTATTATTGTTTTACCCTATAGATTTGTAGTGCTTTTGTAGGGTTCCAAGATCTCCCTTTGTGGGGAAGGACAATGTTAATAGATCCCAATATCAACAATACATCACATATGGACAAATTTTTCCTATTAAGACATTTACAGTTTCATCTCAATGTCCAGAAATGTTGGATTCAATTATTATTTAAAATATAATCAGTAGTTTTATAAAAAGGTTTATAGTTTCCAGTGGTGGAAAATGAACTGGGGGTCAGGTGTAGGACGATATGTTGAGGGGAGTAGATGTGAGAGTATATAGTTAATATTTCTTGGGAAATATGAAGGAGAAAACTACTGAAGATGGTTAGTAGCAGAAGAATAGATATGAAGTAGTTTGGGGTAGACAGTTATGTGTAAAGACAGTAGAGTATATAAGACAAACACATATGTTTTTAGAAAAATACAGGATATTAAAATAGTATAGTTTAGAGGCTAATGGAAGAAGAATGAGAAAAAAGGGAAAGAAAGAAAGAAAAAAGACAGAAGAAAAAATGAGAAAAAAAGAAAATAGAAGAAAGAAAGGAAAAAAAACAGAGAAAAGGGGGGCTTATGCAATTCCTCTATATTATATTATTCAGGTGATTCAAGTTCTGAAAGTCTTATTTCTTGCAAAATTCTTGGTTTTACAAATGTTGTGGATGTAAGGACCAGAGGATAGAAGGGTGTAAGAGAAGAAGAGAAAAAACAATACTCTTAACAGATCCATTTCTATCTCTTCTCATCCAGTAGATGGGGTTTTCTCATCCAGTAGGTGTCTCTGCCCTCAGGATGATGTAGGTAACCAGAGTGTGAAGACTGGACCTTGTGTGGAGCATTTGGAAGCAGGGAGTGCTGCCTAACAGTATCAGAAGGGAAATAGCACCTCACATGCCTTTTTTTGTGACCACTTTTCTTACTTGAGCCCAGGTATCATCTCCCTCTCTTGCCTGGACATTTCCCAAATCCTGATCTCTCTGCTATGCTCCAGATTTTAGTCTCCTTCCCTCTCTCATTTATCAGGTCGTAACTGTGGGATCTCTCACCCCCAGGCTCACACCAGGTGGGTGGCACCCTGTTTGCACTGCACTCCTGTCCAACTGAGAGCTGTTCTTGTGTTGGGTGGTCACTGTCCCAAGTTAACGTTGTGGAGAATGGGGGGGGGGAATGTAAATAAAGTACCTGCTCAAATGAAGATCCCCTCTGATAGCCATGCCCACCAGAAAATGGCAAAAAAAGTTTTTCCAAGATGAAGTTGGTCTGCTTCCAGCACCAGAATGTCTGGTGATTTGAGAGGAGCTGAGCAATGGCCTTGTGCTGTGGATAGGTATTGCCAAGTGATCTGTGTGGGAGTGGAGTGCAGTCTGGAGTTCTGCAGAAGTGCTGATAGGTGTTTCTGCTAAGCCACTTGTGAGCTGGGCATGAGCTATAAATTCAGGCTTTGGGTCTGGAGTCCAAAGACTTACTGGAGCCCAGAGGCTCTTATTTATGCATGGATGGTCGCAGCACTGGTGATTTCTGTGAAAATCCACTGCCCCTGGAGATCTGATATGGAAACTGCTCCCACCTAACATGGCGAGAATATTGAGCCAAGATGGTGGCAGTCTGCTTTCAGTGCCTGCACGTCTGGTGAGGTGGAGGGAGCTAGGCAATGGTGTTGTGCTGTTGGTAGGTAGCAACTGAGTGACCTGCATGGGAGATGAGTGAAGTCTTGGTGGTCTGAAGATATGTTGATAGGTGATTCTACTAAGGGGCTCTTGCATGAGCTAGAACTTCAGGCTTTGAGTCCTGCTCAAACACTGAGGCCCAGAACCCTGCTGGGGTCACAGCAGTGGAGATTTCTCAGTAATTGTTCTTGAAGTTGTTGTATAACACATTTGAGAACCCATCTGGTCCTGCCTTTTCTTGGTTGGTGGGCTTTTGATGGTGTCTTCTCTTTCATTGCTTGAAATTGATAGTTTAAAGTGTGTATATCCTTCCAATTCAGTTAGGGAAGAACATATTTCTCTATAAATTTGTCGGTGTCTTTTAGATTTTCTATTTTATAAAAATATAAATTTTCAAAATAATTTTAAAATATCTGTTATATTTCAATAGTATCTATTGCAATATTTCCTTTTTCATCATGAATTTTATTCATTTAATTTTTCTCTCTCATTTTTGTTAGGGTAAATAGGGGTTTATCAATTTTACTTATTTATTCAAAGAACCATCTTTTTTATTTGTCAATTGTTTCTTTTGCTTCAATCTCATTGATATCTGCCCTGGTTTTAATTATTTCCTGTTTTCTATTTTTCATGCTGATTTGTTCTTTTTCTAGAACTTTGAGGTGTAATGTCTGGTCATTTATTAGCTGATTTTTTTCTCCTTTTAATAAATGAGCTCAAGGCAATGAACTTTCCTCTTAGCAGTGCCTTCATAGTGTCCAAGAAATTTTGGTATATTGTATCGAAGTTCTTATTTACCTCTAAGAAGAGTTTTTTTTTTTTTTTTTTTTTTTTTCCTATTCTCTTCCTTGACATCTTCTGCTATTCATTAATTATTTAATTGTGTATTATATAGTCTCTTGATGTTGGAGTATCTTCTATTTTTCATTTTATTATCAATTTCTAATTTTATTCCATTATGGTCTGATAGAATATAAGGTAGTATCACTTTTTTTCTTTGTATTTGATATTTGGGGTTTAACGTGGTTCATTTTAGAGAAGAATCCATGTGCTGCTGATAAAAAAGTGTGTTCACTCATTGATGGATAAATTTTTCTATATATGTCTATTAAGTCTAACTTTTTTATTGTAGTATTGAGTTCTATAGTTTCTTTGTTTAGGTTTTGTTTGAAAAAAATATCCAGTGGTGATAGAGTTGTGTTAAAGTCTTCCATATTGTTGTGTTGCAGTGTGTTTAATTCTTGAAATTTAGAAGGTTTTTTTTTTCTTTTTGTTTTTGACATACATAGATATTCCATGGTTTGGGGTATAAATATTAACAGTTTTTATGTGTTGTTGATGTATGATTTTTTTCAAGCAGTATAGAATATCCTTCTTTATTCCTTCAGACTAACTTTGGCTTGAAATCCACTTTACCTGATATGAAGTTAGAAATCCCTGCTTGTTCATGCTGAACATGTGAGTGGTATATTTTTTTGCATTATTTCTCCTTCAGTCTGTGGATGTCTTTTCCAATCAGATGAGTCTCTTGGAGGCAGCACATTGTTTGGTCTCTTTTCTTAATTTAATCTTCCAGTCTATGTCTTTTAATTTATGAGTTTAGGCCATTAACATCCAGGGTAATTACTGAAATATGGTTTGTATTATCAGTCATCCTTTTTTTTACTTGATTTGATTTATCTTTTGATTGGTTTTCCTCTTAGTGTAGTTCCTCCCTTTGCTGATTTTCATTGTTGTTTTTCATTTTATCCCCATGGAATATTTTGCTGTATATGTATAGAAGAGCAGGTTTATCATTGTAAATTATTTTAACTTTTGTTTTTCATGGAAGGTTTTGATTTCATCATAAATTCTGAAGTTTAATTTTGCCAGATATAAAGTTCTTGGTTGGCATTCATTTTCTTTTAGAGCTTGGTATGTGTTGTTCTAGCGATTTTTAGCTTTGAGTGTCTGGGTTGATAAATATGCTGGCACTGTCTTCACTTGTTTTTGTTTTTATGCTTTCCATGTGTCTTCCCTCTAGCAGTGATCATCTTAGGTCTTATAGTTTCTACCATATAATCTTATACTGCCCCTGGAGGTTTCTGGTATCTCACTTTTGGGGGGAAATCAATAATAGCAGTAACCAATACAAATGATATACAGCTTGTTTTTTCCCTGTATGTATCCTGAACTTTTTCTCTTGTTCCTTTCAAATTCTCTTCTAATTGTACATGCTAAGCATTTTCATTATAATGTGGCTTGATGTAGATCTGTTGTAGCTTTAGACATTTGTTATCCTGTAAGCCTCTTGTTTTGACTTTCCAATTTGTTATTTATATTTGGGAAATATTTTGATATTATTTCATTGAAGAGTTTGTGCATTCCTTTGATTTGATTCTGTGTACCTTCCACTATTCTGATATATATTAGATTTGGTCTTTTTATGTTATCCCATATATTTTGGAAATTCTGTTCATGGTTTTTTTTATTATTTTCATTATGTTGTCAACTTTATTATCAAAATTCTGTATTTTGCTTTTATTGTCTGAGATTCTTTCTTCCAAGTAATCTTTCTATTGGTTGTTGATGCTTTTAATTATTATTTTTTGGTTTATTGTTTCCTTTATTTTAAGAATTTCTGTTTGTTTTTATTTTTCAGAATCTCTACCTCTTTCTTAAAGTAATCTTTTGCTATCTGTATTTGCTCTCTTATCTCTTTGTTGGAGTTATATTTTTTATCTACTTTCTTTCTTATGTCATTATTTATTTGCAGATTATTTTAATTATGTATGTTCTGAATTGTTTCTCTGACATTTCATCTACAGTGCTTTCAATTAATTATATTATTGTAACATTTTGGTTTGTTTGGGGCAATTTATTTACTTGTTTTTTATGCTTTTAATGTGTGTTTCCTCTAGCAATGATGGTCTAAGGACTTATAGTTTCTACCACAAAATTTAATACTATCCCTGGAGGTTTCTGGTGTCTCACCTTTTAGAGGAAAATCAATAATAGCAGTAACCAATACAAATGATATACAGCTTTAAACCAAATATTTCCTGTTTAGATGAATAGAGTTTTGTCACAATAAACACAAATGATGTGTTCAATTATTATCTGCAATATAAATCATAGGTTTCAAAAGGGTCTAGAGTTTCTACTCATAGAGAAATAGTGGTGTAGGATTTGATGTTTATAAAGTAGGAGGTGAGAATATAGATATTAGATTATAGAAAGTGTGAAAGGTGAATCAAAAGACATTGGCTATTAACAGGAGAAAAGAGAGAAAGAGGTGACCACATGCAAAACTTTCTCCAGTGTCTGCAAAAAGATTGTAGCTATTAGCACACCTATCTCTGGTGTAACCAATCTTGCAGGAACTTTGGTGATGATTTTGTGGGTTCTGCATGTTGTTCCTAAATGGAAACAGCCATGTCCCTATTTGGTGGCTGTTGTAGCATCAAACCTGTAAGTACCTTGGTGTTGGGCTTCCAGTCCCTGGACTTTGAAGACAGAATCTGCTGCAATTAAAGATGGTGGTGGTGACAGCAGAACTAACCAAAGACTGTGTGGAGGAGTCCCAAGATGGAGGTAACTACTTTTATATATGAAACTGAGAAGGTGCAGTGTTTGATGGCTTTGGACAGCCTATTAAAGAAATGCATCACCCTGGTTTGTGGTGCTCTGGTGAACAACTGCCTCCAGGCCTTGTTTTGTCTCAAGTTGGAGGCTACTATGTGAAGAGGGTTATAGCAATGGCTGAAGTGTTACAAGATGGAAATGAGCTGGGGGAGTCACATATTGGTAAATAAGGTCCTCCACTAGGGCTCCATGTATTGTGTGTTTCTGAGTTCCAGTGTGAATCAGTGGGTCAGTGGGCCTGGGCTCTGGCACAGGTCAGCAGGCCAGCAAGGGTAGGCCTGGATACGGGCTGGGTTTTATCATGAATTGGCCCATAGTGAATATTTTTAAGACTTGTCTTACAAATTGTGTTTTCTTGTCAATAGTGAGAGAGAGAGGGATAAAAACATGTTGCCATAACATATTCACTCATGGTTTTAATGATTGTATTTTATCTTTGGTAATTATAGACTACATTTTCTAGTGAGACAGTGCTATACAAGTAGCATTCAAGTTCAAATAAAACCTATTATCCATGATAATTTTTCAAAAAGTGTGGAGTTCCACAAGTGTTTGCAAACTATATGGAGTGAAGTGAATGTAGTTTCAAAATAAAACTCCTACAACTCATAATAGTCCATAAATAAAATTTGAAAGAAACATAAAAATATTTCAGAAGAAAACATAAACTTATAAACAGTGTGTGTGTGTGTGTGTGTGTGTGTGTGTGTTCTGGTACTGAGGATCAAACACTGAGCCTCACATATGATGGACAATCTCTCTAAGACTTAGCCACATCCCCAGCCCTTGGTGATGAAGTTTAACACAGGCAACACAAACCCAACTGACAGAAGAAAAATATTAATAAAATGGACTTATAAAATTAACTTTTTACTAAGGGTAGTAATGCATGTCTATGATCCTTATTGCTTAAAATATGAGAAAGAATAATTGTAAACTTGAGGCCAGTCTTTATAAGTCTATAAATATATATAGAACTGGGGGTGTCTTAGTGTTGAATTACTCCTGCGTTTAATCCCCATGCCAATGAAGTACATAACTGAGCAGATACTCAAACAGGAATATATAAAGATGGCAAATAATTATACTAAATGATGCTCACTATTATATCATATTTAAAAAAATCACAAATTAAAACAATAGTGAGGTAGTAAGGAAATGCTTTCACTGATAAACTCTAACAGGAGGCAGTACACCAAGAGCTGTAGGATGTGGGAAACCAGCACTATCATGCTTTGTGGAAAAGACCTTTGGCACAGCCACATTGAAAGATGTTGTACTACTCCTTTCCAAGGCAAAACAAATGTAGTCTCTAACCCAAAAAAATTCCTATAATTTATCTGCATTTAGACAAGTGCTCTAAAAATAAACATGTCCAACCAAAACTACAATACAATTATAGACATCAGACATATTGACGATGATTGGATTAAGAAATGAGAATATCTTTTCATATCTGAATGCCCAACCAACACAGAATAGAAAGATATGAAGCACAAAATACACAGAGACACTGATGCATCCTAACTGTTCTGCTATTAAGTGCAATAAGCCAGACTGAAGAGGCAACAGTCTTTATGACCCACGTCTCATGATGTTCTAGGAAAGATAAAATTAAAATCAGATTAGGAGATGCACAGGATGAGGCCCATGAGGCTCTCCAGTGCAGAATCCTCTGTCAACATGGAGTTGGGGTACACCATCCTCCCTTTGCATGGTGTGTTAAACAATTCAGAAACACCTTGAACCACTTCCTCTTCAGATATTTGTGAAGACTTAATCACTTAGACCTGCTGGATTTTTAATTCAATCTCCAGCTTCTTTCCCAAGGGGAGGTGGGAAACTGAAAGTTGTAAAATTCTAGTTAGTGTTTGGTCTTCCTCATGACTATCCCTAATCCTGAAGCTGCCCTAGAGACCCAACAATAGTCTTTATTAGAGCAAAAGATTTTCCTATCACTCCAAACTTTCTGTATCATATAGAAGCCTCATGCAAAGATCGATGGTTAAAGAACAACTAGCATAAAAGATGCACTTACCGTTGCTATCACTAAATGAGGATTTGAGAAACTCTGCACAAGGAACTGGAGACAGAGTCTTATTTTTTTTATTTTTTTTTAAATTAAGTCACAACCTGCAATCTGGAGCAGTAATAAATTTATTCCTTATAATAGAAAAATGAATTAATTGCATGACAGAAGCTAGGACCCAGTTTTCTAATTGTGAGGAAGAGAAATTAATTTTCAGTAAAAGGTGAAGTCAGAGTAATCTATGACATAATATATCAGAATCCACTGACTGCAGACCAGTATAATCTCATATTTACCTTCATACATGCACAGATGTTTCCACATAAATATTGTTAAAATGGGGGGGGGTGTAGATGAGAACAGACATAAAATTTTTACATTGTAAGTTCAGTTTGAGGGTCAAGAAGCAATGAGCATAATCGGCTGTAAGATAAAAGATTTTAATATAACTTTTTAGATTTTAATATAACACTTTAGATGCACTAGTACAAATCCCATGACAGAACTGAAGTCAAAAGAAGAACTCTTATGTCAGTTTTGGATGCTGTGAATATTACATTAGTATTAATGGCCAAGGGCAGATATTGCATTAGCTTGAAATGTTTTAACATGAATATTATTTTTTATAAAGAATGTTTTGGCACATGCCTGTAATTCCAGCAGTTCAGGAGGCTGAGGCAGCAGGATAATGAGTTCAAAACCAGCCTCAGCAATGGTGAGGCAATAAGCAATTCAGTGATACCCTGTCTCTAAATAAAATACAAAAAATTGCTGGTGATGTGGCTCAGTTTTCAGTGCCCCTAAGTTCAATTCCTGGTAGAAAAATAATAATAATAATAAAAGACTACAGGTAGCTATTATATTTGTTTTGGATTCTATAGGATGCATTATTACATGAATATATTCAAGTTGCTATTATATTAATTTCAAAATCTGTATTATGGATAATATAATAGTATTAAAATATCAAGGAAGCTACTATATTATTTGCCCTTGCTATAATATTTATTATTAAATGACACAGAGAAGCTAAGCTATTAGTTTTAGATGTTATAGTATGGATATTATATAGTATTAAAGGCTGAAGGTCAATAATTATGTCACTTTTAGAAACTCAAGAACACATATTAGGATTAAAGTCAACATGATAGGGAATACATTAATTTTAATGATATCTCCTGAATATTATATTAGCTTGATGGCCACAAAGTAGCTATTTTATTAGCTTAAGGTGGTATGAAGTGAACATCACCCTAATATTAAAGGCTACAGAGCCCCTATTTATCAATTTTAGATGTTCTCTTATGGACATTAAATGGATATTAAAATTCACCATTAAGTTATTATTGTGGTTCAGGGGTTATGTAAAAGATGTTATTGTAAAATTAAAAACCATAATACATATATTTTGTCAGTTTTTGAGGACATAATGTGGGTATAATATTAGTATTTAAATGTACCAGGGAGCTCATACCCCATTTTAGATGCTAAGGCAGTTATAACACTGTAGATTTAAAAGGCACAGCAAACCTAGTATATTCATATTAGAGACTATGTTTTGGAAATCACATATCATTAAAGCACTCTGAGTGCCTCTAATAATGATGTTTGATGTTGTGGTAGGCAAATCCTATTAATATTAAAGGCCACAGAGCATCTCTTTTATCAGTTTTCTTTTGTTATTGCATGGATATATCAGTAAAAAAAAAATGTTACAGCTACCTGATAGATTTAGGGGCCTCAGTATGGATATTGTATTAATATTAAAGTCTACAGGGAAGCTATCACATGAGCTTTAGATGTTGACTATGTATATTATATTTATATTAATGGGCACAATGGATTTATTTAATTAGTTTATCATGATATCTTAGAAATAGTTATTTAGCACAGAAGACCTATGGCAGCCATTAGTTTATAAGGGCACATCATGTTTATCATATTTATATCAAATGTCCCATGCCAGGCAGATATTATGTTATGTTTAGATGTTATAGTATGGATAGAAAATTACCATGAAAAGCCACAGAGCAGCAAATATAGCAGATTTTGTTACTATAGTATGGGTAAATATCAGTATTCAGAGACCAAAGGACTGGTTTTATATTAGTTGTAGAGGCTATGTTTTTCATATTATATTAATGTAAAAGGACTTGGGAAAGATATTATATTAATTTTGGAGGCAAAATAATGAATGATATGTTAATACAAAAGGCCACATGGCATCTTCTATATTAGTTTTAAATGCTAAAGTATAGATATTTTGTTAAAATTAAAGGCCACAGGGAATACTGAGGATATTATATGAGTGTCAGTGACCACAGTGAGTTTATTATATGAGTTTCTACAATCACAGTGAAGGTTTTATGTAAGTGTCAGGGGACACAGTGAGGGTATTATGTGAGTATCAGAGGCCACAGTGAGGATATTATGTGTCAGAGGTCAAGTAAGGATATTCTTTAAAAGGGACAAGGGTGAGGATATTTTGTGTCAGAGACCTAAGTATATAGGATGAGTTTTATCAGCCACAGTGAGGTTACTACGTGAGTGTCAGAGGCAACATGAGGGTATTATGTGAGTGTGAATAGTCAGATTAATGTCATAAGCATGTCAGAAATCACAGTGAGCATATCATATGAGTGTCAGAGGCCTTAGTGAGGATGTTGTGTGAATGTCAGAGGCCATATTAAGTTTATTATATGAATGTCATAGGTCAAGTGAGAATAGTATATAAATGTCAGAGGAAACCAGTGTGGGTATTATGTGAGTGTCATAGGCCACATGAGATTATTATGTCAGTGACCTAGGACATGAGGATATTATATAAATGTCAGGGGCCATGTGAAAATATTAAGCCAATGTCAGAGGACAAGGGAGGATAATACATGAGTGTCAGAGGCAATAGTGAAAATAGTGTATGAATTTTAGACCCCATACTGGGGATATTGTGTGAGTATCAGAAGACAAAGTGTGAGTAATATGTGACAATCCATAAAGGCCACAGTGAGGGCACTGTGTGAGTGTCAGAGGCTACAGTGCGAATATTATGAGAATATCAGAGGTCACATTGACGGTATTATGGGAGTTTCAGAGGCTACAGTGTGGGTATTATGTGAGTGTCAATGGTCACAGTGTGGATATCGTATCTCAGAGGCCAAGTAAGGGTATCATGTAATAGGGGCCATGATGAGAATAATGTGTGAGTTTCAGAGGTCATGGTAAGTGCCTTATGTAAGCATAAGTGGTCAGAGTAGAGTATTATGTGAGTTTAAGAGATGACAGTGAGAGTATTATTTGAATTTAAAAGAATCATGTTGAGTTTATTAAATGAATGTCAGAAGGCATGTGATAATATTACTTAAGTGTCAGAGGCCACAGTGACAAAATTGTGTAAATGTCAGAGGTAACACTGAAGCTCATTATGTGAGTGTAAAGGACCACAGTGCATACATTATTTGAATGTCATATGAGGGAAATATGTGAGTTTGAGAGATTCAGACTGAGAATATAATGTAAACATCAGAAGTCTGTGAGGTATTATGTGTGTTTCAGTGGCTATAATTAAGACATTATGTGAATATAAGAAGCCATAATGAGGGTATTATATGGGTATCAAAGTCCTTAGTAAAGATATTCAGTGAATGACAGAGGTCAGAGTTAGGATATTAAGTGAGTTCCTGCAGTCACAATGAGGGTATTATGTAAGTGTCAGAGGCCACAGTGATGATATAATGTTAGTGTCAGAGCTATGGCGAGGGTATAATGTGAGGGGCAGATGCCAACTGCAAATACTATGTCAGCATCAGAAGCCAAGTAAAGATATAGTGTGAGTGTAAAAGGCAACAGTAAAGGTATTATGTCAGAGGTCTCAGTGAGGATATTATTTGACTAATGCAGGCCACATGAGAACATTATGTAACTGTCAGAAGCCACTATGATGGTAATATGTGTGTGGGCTCTCTGTTGTTCCTCAAGGAGGTCCAAAGAACAGGGTAGAATGTGCCTGTGGAGTCACGAATCAAGACCTTCAGAGACCATGCTGGAAGCAGGTCTGATTTTATTGTATAGTTACCATGTATATACTTGGGCAGTAGCTAAACAGATTATAGGCAGCCATCAATACAATTTATGACCAACTGTCCTTGTGAAAACCAATTGAGAAGCAGGCTATGGAGCAAGCACTGGGACCTCAAAAAGTGGCCTCATGATCAGGGCATTGTTCCTACAGGGTAAGAATCCTGCTGCTCACAAGTCTAGCACAAGGTCAGTGAACTGCTACTTAGGTGCCCTTAACATATGCCATGTAGGCTGTACTCCATGCACTCATCGCCACAAATGTGAGAGGCCACAGTTAGAATATTTTGTCAATCTTGGGGGCCATATTGAATATATTATGTGAGAATCAGAGGTCATAGTGAAGGTATTATATAAGTGTCACAGTATCAACATCAAGATCTATAGTGAGAATAGAACGTGCGTGTCACAGGTCACAGTGAGCATATTCTGTTGGTGTTAGAGACCACAGTGAAGATATATTGTGACTGTTAGAGGTCACAAGTAGGGTACTATTTTAGTTACAGAGGCCACAGTGAGGATAGTTTTTGAGTGTGAGATGTCCTAGTGAGGAAAACATGTGGTGTCAGCACTCACAGTGAGGAAATCGTGTGAGTGTCAGTGGTCATATTGAGGGTATTTTGTGAATGTCAGAGGCCAGAGTGAGGGTATTACAGGAATTTCAGAGGACACAGTGAGAATATTATGTGAGTATGAGTGGACAGAGTAGGATATTACAACAGTGTCAGAAGTCACAGTGAGGGTAATATGTGAGTTTTAGAGACAACAGTGGGTTTATTATATGATTGCCAAAGGCCTCAGTGAAGATAATAAGTAAGTGTCAGTGCTTACAATATGGATACTGTGTGAATGTCAGAAGTCAAAGAAAACAGTGAGGGCATTATATAAACATCAGAGGCCAAGTGAGGATATGATGTGAGTGTCAAATTTCACAGTGAGGGTGTTATGCAAGTTTTAGAAACCAAGTGAGTGTATTATATGAGTTTCAGAGCCTATATGGAGGATACTATGTGTGAGAAGCCAAGGGAGTGTATTATGTGAGTGTAATAGGTCACAGTGTGGGGAGAATTCACACTAAGGTTATTATGTGAGTGTCAGAGTCCAAAATGAGGATATTATGTTGATGTCAGAGACCACAGTTAGGATATTGTGTGAGTTTCAGAGGTAAAAGTTAGGGAATTATATGAGTGTAAAGGCCACAGTTAGAGTATTATGTGAGTATCAAGGTATTAGTGAGGATATTTTGTGAGGGTCTGTGGCCAAGTGAGAATATTATGTGATATATTATGTGAATATTATGTGAAACAGTGTATATATTATGTGACAGAGGCCACCGTGAGGATATAATGCGAATATAACAGACCATATTGAATTTATTATATAAACGTCAGAGACCCAGTGAGGATGTCATGTGAGTTTCAGAGGCCACATTGTGACTATTATGCGAGTGTCTCAGGTCATATTGCAAGTATTTTATGTGACTGACAGCATCCCACGGGTATTATGTGACTGACAGAGGTCACAGTGAGCATAATATTAGAGTGTCAGAGCCAATTATGAGGACACTATATGAGTGCCAGAGGCAACATGTCAGGTATTTTGTGAGTGTTGGAAAACATTATGAGGATATCATGTGATTCTAAGAAGTCACAGTGAAGATATCGTGTGAGTATCAATACCACAGTGAGTATAGTTTTTGAATGTCAGAGACCACAGTGATGATATTATGTGAATGCTAGTGACCACATGGATGTTTTTATATGAGTGTCAGGGGCCAACATGAGGGTATTATGTCTATTTCAGATGGCACAGTGAGGATATTATGTGAATGTCAGATGCCACAATGAGGTTTTTATGGGACTTTTAGCAGTCACATTGATGTGTATGTGAGTGTCAGAGCCTAGAGTGATATTATGTGAGTGTTAGAAGCCAAGTTAAAATATTATTTTACTACCAAAGGCCATATGAGTATATTATGTGAGTGTCAAAGACCACAGTGAGTGTATTATTTGATGTGACCACTCTGGAAAGCAGTGTGGATATTCCTTAGAAAATTCAGTTTGGAACAATCATTTTACCCAGTTAACCCACTCCTTGTCCTACACACAGAAGATTTAAAATCTGCAACTATAGTGATGTTTATAAGCAGTAGAATTCACAATGGCTAGACTATGGATCCAACTTAGTTACCCTTCAGCAAATGAACAGATAAGCAAAATGTGGTACATATATACAATGGCATATTACTCAGATATAAAGAAGAGTAAAATTATGACATTTGCCAGTAAATGGAGAGAACTGGAGGTTATTATGATAAGTGAAATAAGCCAACCCCCACACCACTAAAAAATAATAAAGGGACAAATGGTGTCTCTGAAATCTCTGATAGGCAGAGGGTGAGGGGGATTGGAGGCAGCAGTTCATCAGATTGTAAAAGGACAACTGGGAAGAAGGGAGAAAATATGGGAATGGGAAATACAGTAGAGTGAATTGCACATAAATTTCCTATGTTCATTCATGAATGTATGACCAGTGTAAGTCCACAAAATGTATATACAACCACAAAAATGGGTAGTTATACTTTGTGTTTTATGATATGTCAAAATACATTTAGTAGTCATGCATAACTGAAAAGAACAAATAATAAAAGTAAAAGAATAAAGAAGTCACATTGTCACATTAAGGTTATTATATGAATGTCAGGCCAAATGAGGATATATGTTAATGTCAGAGGCCACAATCAGGATATTATATGAGAGTCACAGGCCACAGTGATGATATTATAAGATATTACCAGACTCACCAGTGAGGGTACTATGTGATATCACTGATACTGTAAACTGTGTATTAGGTGATTGTCAGAGGCCAGAATGATGCTATTATGTAAGTGTATGAGGTCACATTGCATATATTATGTGAGGGTAAGAGGCCACTGTGAAGGTATTATGTGAGTGTCAGAGGTCACATTGAGGGTATAATGAGAGGTTTCAGAAGACACAATGAAGGTATTAAGTGGATGCCAGAGGTTATATTCTTTATATTATGTGAGTGTCACAGTCCACAGTGAGGATATTATGTGAATGTTGGAGGTCATAGTGAGGTTATTATGTGAGAGTCAGAGGTAAAGTGAGAATATTCTGTGAGTGTCAGAAGCCACAGTGATGGATTATGTGTCAGAATTAACATTGTGGATATGATGTAAGTGTCTCAGGTTATGTGGAAGAATTTATATAGGTGACAGAGGTCACAGTGAGGTTAATATATGAATGTTAGAGACTACTTTGAGGGTACTATGTGAGCAAGAGAGGCCACAGTGAGGATATTATATAATTTTCAAGGGTCTCAATGTGTATATTATCTCAGTGTCAGAGGGCCAGAGAGGATATTATTTTAATGCCAATGGTAACAGAGAAGGTATTATAAACGTGTCAAAGGCAATGGTGAAAGTATGATGTCAGTGTCAGAGGCAAGAGTCATACTATGATGTCAGCATCAGAGGTCATAGCAAGGGTATTATGGGAGTTTCAGAGGTCATAGTGAGGATGTTATGTATGTCAGAGGTCAAAGTAAGAATTTTCTTTTGAGTTTCTGAAGACACAGTGAGGATATTTTATGTTCTCAGAGGAAACAATGAGGATATTATGTGAGTATCAGATGTCACAGTAAAGATATATGTAAGTGGTGTCAGAGGTAAGAGTATGAATATTTTTGAGTGACAGAGGCCACAGTAGGGTGTTATGTGAATATCTGAGGTCACAGTGAGCATAATATGTTAGTATCAGAGGCCACAGTGAGGGTATTATGTGAGGGTCAGATGCCATAATGAGGTTATTAATTGACTGTCAGAGACCAGAATCAGTGCATTAGGTGAGTGTCAGATGTTAGTTGAGGATATATTGTGACAGAGAACATGGTGAGGATATGGGCATGTTAGAGGCCAGAGTGGGGGTACACAGTGAGGATATTTTATGTGTGTCTGAGGAAAGAGTGAATATATGTGAATTTCAGATGTCACAGTTTCAGAAGACAAGTGGGTGTCAGAGGTCCCAGTGAGAATGTTATAAGTATTTGAGGTCACAGTGAGGATATTATGTCAGTGTCTAAGGCCACAGTGAGTGTATTATATGAGAGTCAGAGGCCACAGTGAGGACATTTTGTGACTGTGGGCAGACATAGTGAGAGTAAGAGTATTATGTGTGAGTGGTCACAGAAAATTATGTGAGTGTCATAGGACAAATAAAGGTATTGGGTGAGTTTCAAAAGTCACAGTGAGGACATTATAAAGTGTCAGCAGCCAAGTAACCATATCTTGTGAATGACAGAACCCAAACTGAGGGTATGCTGTGAGTCAGAGGTCACAGTGAGGATATTATGTGAGTGTAAAAGGCCAAAGTGAGGATATTATGAAAGTGTCAGTGGCCATATCAAGGTATTATGTGAGAGTCAGAGATCAAAATGAGGATGTATTGTGTTTTCGAGTCCAAGGTGTTGATGATATTTTGTGATTATCAGAGGTCACAATGAGGTTATTTGAGTCAGAAGCCATGGGAGTAAATTTCATGAATGGTAGTGACAACATTTAATGTATTACGTAAATGTCATAGATCAACTTAGAGTATTGTGTGAGTGTCAGAAACCAGAGTGAGGGGATTATGTGAGTGTCTGAGACCACATTGTTGGTCCTATTTGAGTGTCTCATGTTATCCTGAGGAAAACATGTAGGTGACAGAGGTCACAGTCAGTGAAATAGGTGAATATCAGATATTACTTTGAGGGTATTATGTGAGTGACAGAGGCCACAGTGAGGGTATTATATGAGTATCAAAGGTCATAATGAGGATAGTGTATTACTGTCAGAAGTCACAAGATATCATGTCAGTGTCACAGGCTCTGGAGGATATTATATAAGTGTCAGTGGTCACAGAGAGGGTATAATGTGAGGGTCAGAGCCTACATTGAAGGTATTATTGTGACTGCAAAAGATCACAGTGAGGACACTATTTTAGAGTCAGGGCCAACTGAGGATACTAGATTTGTGTCAGAGATCAAAGTGAGGGTATATGGTGAGTGTCACAGGTTACAGTGAGAGTATAATGTTTCAGAGGTCACAGTGAGGATATTATCTGTCAGTGGTCAGATGAAATTATGTGAGTGACACTCTCCATGTGAGGATATTATGGAAGTGTTAGGGGACACCATGAGGATATTATGTCTCTGTCAGAGGACCTGGTGAGGGTATTTTGTGAGTTCCAGTGCATAGGCTCTCTCTCATCCAGCGAGAAGGTTCATGGAACAGGGTAGAAGAGAACATAGCTGTGGAGTCACTATTCAAGACCTCTAGGTCGTCATTGTTGAGTCCTTTGCTAGTAAGATTTTCCTCCAGAGTTAGGTCCTTCAACATCTTAGTGGCTCTGTGGGTCCAGGGCTTGACTTTCTATCAGGCACCCAGATGGAGTAAAACTCCTGTTAACACATGGGAACTCTCAAACCATGGTTAGGAAGGGCCATGGACCATCCCATGCATTTGTTATTGTATTCTTTATGAGAACATAGGCAGATAGGAGGGCTGCATAAAGGGGACCCAATATTTATGGGATGCTGTTTCTGTAGAAAATTCTGAAATTGAAAGAAAATATAAAGTAAAAAAGATTATTTTCAAGGCATCACAAAGGAACTTGGTATAGGCTCCCCTCTCTGCTTTGTAGCATGGACTTAATCCTTGTGTGTTTTTTGTATGATGCCTTGAGCCTGAGGGTTAAATAGGATCCCAGTTAAGTGCTGTATATGTCAACTATTGCAAATGGCTTGAAATGTCTTGCTAGTATAGGCTGGCCCACTGTCAGTTTTAATAGACTTGGGAACATCCTTAATTCCAAAACATTTAGGTTGATGGAAGATGACCTTTCTGTGTTTTCTCCTGTGAAGGCTGTGGCTATTAAAGAGCCTAAATTTATATATCAATGATTAAATGAATATATATTAAATTTCCAAAAGTTGTATAATGAGTGACATCCATTTGCCATAAAGCATTAGATGTTAACCCTTGGGGATTCACTCCAGCAGGTTGTAAATAGCCATTGGGGAGAAAGGGTGCATTTTTTGAAGTCTCAGACTAGCTGTTTTTAAGCCACCTTTGTCCTGATTTAATAGAATTGCAATGAGTGAGACCAGTAGAGAGGATTGAGCTGCTTCTCTCTATATATCCTGGGTTGCCAAAACCCAGTCATCTGATGTGCCATTTTGTACTGGGGCCACTGCCACTCTGTGTGTCTTATTTAGTACTTCCCAGATCAATCCCTTGGCTAGGGCTTCCCTATTTCCCTATTTCATCCTCCCTTCTACATATTTGTTTACTTAAGACTTGTGGCAAGTCTTCAGCAACATTCTGCCTTAGGTCCTATATAGAAACTGGACCTCCCCTTGCTGGTAACTTCCTCCAGTCTCTTCAAGCACAGAGTCACACCTGATCGAAATAATTTGGTGGACCTGTAGTTGTACCAAGGGGAAATGTAGATTTCCTCTTCCTGAAAGCATTGAGCTGGGAGCTTAGCATTTGTGGTGTGGTTATGATTCCCCTGCTGTTCACATTCATCATAGAAAAATAACTTCAAAATGTTGCAGGCTCAAGAAACCCCTCTGACTAGGTCTTTCCAGTCTTGAGGGCAATTAAGTTCAAGACTGAGTGATTTGAGCATTTGCTCTGCAAATGGCCCTCGGGGTTCATCCTCATTTACTGCCTTTTTTTAACTCCTTCAGGGTACCCAATATGTGTGGATACAAAGTGACAGGGCCCTGTGGCACGGGGGCCATTTTAACTGGGAAGGCATGTATACACTTACTCTACTTTTCATCTCTTACATAGATCTACAAAAGTGTCTCTGGCCTCTTGAAATGGGTTTCTGGGAGACCATGGTTTGGGCCTGTATGGAAGCCTGGTCATTTCTAAGATGTCATAGTCCCTTGCTGGCTTTGGCATTGCCTTATAAGGAGGCATTTGCCATTGAATCAGGGAAGAATATAGTCTTTGCCTGTCAGTAGAAGGTGCACTTGTACCATTTGTGTCACCTCCTTCTACACCATGAAGGCTAGTAGTACCATTTCTTGCCTGTCTTCCTCTTGCAACTGTTCTGGTTGCTTGCTTTGAAGTAGATTTTCTCCCCTGCTTTCCTGATCTGCTATGGTTGCTTGCTTTCAGGTAGATTTTTACCCCCACTTCTTTTGCCCTGTCTATCTCTCATAGCCTCTTCTTCCCTTAGGGCCATCATTATATGACAAAGGTCTGTTTTAGGGCTTTCTAAGCTTGGCTGAATGGCCATCACAATAGGACAAAAAGGTAGTGGTAAAGTATACCCCAGTCTCACTTCAGCTTGCCACACATTTGCCATTATCTTGGCTCATATCTTAGTATCAAAAACATCATTGTCACTAATCTATGTGCTAGTGTCAATCACTACATCCCAAAACTTCTGGGCTTCTTTCTTATTCAAGGTTAAGCCTCTAGTATCTGAGTGTGCAGCACTTGCAACTGTGAATCTTTTGTGGAAATCAGTAGGTTCTCTATTTCCCCTTCCTCACTACTCTGTGAGGGGCCACACCATTTCCTATAGGCTCCTCTCAGGTTCCTGATCAGGCACCAGCTGTGTGGGCTCTCTCTCACCCATCAAGGAGGTACATGGAACAAGGTAGAAGAGAGTGTGGCTGCGGAGCCACTATTCAAGACCTCCAGAGACCAAACTGGAAGCAGATCTGGTTTTATTGTGCAGTTACTATGTACATACAATTAGACAATAGCTAAGTAGATTACAGGCAGCCACCAATACAATTGCCAACTGTATTTGCAGTGATCAGTCGAGGATTGGGCCATGGAGTATGCACCTGGACTACAACACGTGGCATCACACCTAGGGCTATGCCTAAAGGGTAAGTGGTTTGCCGCTCACGCGCCTAGCACTAGCGGAGTGGTTTGTCACTCAAGCACCCTGAATGTATGCCATGTAAGCAGTACTCCATGCACTTGTCCCCACACTTCAGAAGCCCCATTATGTGATATTATGTGTCCGATGACACAGTGAGGGTATTTTATGACAGCAGTAGCCATATTGATGTTTTTATATGAGTGTCCGAGATCACATTGGGGGTATTAGTGAGGTTATTATGTAATGGCTGAAGGTCACAATAGGGAAAATGTTTTAAAGTCAGAGGCCTAGAAGGAATTTTGCATGAGTATCAGAAGCCATAGTGATGGCATTATGTGAGTGTCAGAGGCCACACAGTGGGTATTTGTGATTGTGTCATGTTATGCTGAGGGATATATTTAGGTGACAAAGTCACAGTGAGTATAAATTATGAATGTCAGAAGCTAGTTTGAGGGTACTACATGAGTATCAAGTGTCACAATAAAAATACTTTGTGATTGTCGTGATCATAATGCATATATCATCTCTTATTATAGGCCAAGAGAGAATATTATGAGTCAGTGATAACTGAGAGGGTATTATGCAGCAGTGAGGGCACGATGTAAGTTTTAGAAGTCATATGAAGGTACTATGTGTATGGAAGAGGTCAAAATGAGAAATTTTTTTGAGTTTCTGAAGATGCAGAGAGGATATTTTATATTCTCATAGAGAACAATGAAAATATAATGTGAGTTTCCAACATCAGAGTAAGGATATTACATGAGTGGTGTCAAAGTTCACATGAGAATACTTTTGAGTGACATAGGACACAGTAGGTTATTATGTGAGTGTCTGAGGTTACAGTGAGAATAATGTTAGTATCAGAGGCGACAGTGAGTGTATTTCATGAGGGTCAGAGACCTGAATGAGGATATTGATTTTCAGATGCCAGAGTGAGAGTATTAGGTGAGTGTCAGATGTTTGGTGAGGATATTATGGGACTGTCAGAGGAAACAGTGAGGATATTATGTTCATGTTAGAGGCCACAGTGAGGGTATCATGTGAATGTCAAAACTCATAGTGAGGCTATTGAGTTTTAAAGACACAGTGAAAATATTATATGTATGTCCAAGGGAATAGTAAGGATACTACGTGAGTTTCAAATGTCACAGTGAGGTGATTATGGGTGTCAGAGGTCAGAGTGAGTGTATTTATGAGTGACAGAGACCACAGTAGGATATTATGTGAGGATCATATGTCATTGTGAGAATAATATGAGAGTGTCAAAGGCAAAATAATATTAGATGAGTGTTAGATGTTAGGTGAGGATATTGTGTGGCTGTGAGAAGACACACTGAGGATATTATGTAAAATTCAGAGGTCACCGTGAGGGTATTCTGCTTCTTCTAGTGTGATTATCTGGCTACAGGTACCTGCAGCTGCTGTAAGGCTGCACAGTAAAATATTTGTAAGCAGAACTGCTATGTGTCAGTATGAAAATCAACAACCTGTCAGCACTTTAACTCCTGAAGTTTCCATTCCATTCTACCACAAAACAACAGCAAACTTCACACATCATATTGCCATTCCAAATTCACAAATACTTATATGGCTTCTTCCCTTCACCCTCTGAGTGGACAAATGGTGATTGGCTTCCTATGAAGTGGACAAGCTGGTGCTGCTCCCTGTGCATAGATTATAATACATGGACCTGTCTGTCCTCAACATTTCTTGCCCCTCCAGCCACAAGTCTACTGATTCTTCTCATTGCTCTTCCATTTCATCTCCTTCCAGTTCATCTTCATGTTCCCCCTCAGCCTCAGCCCCTCCTGGTCTTAATTTTTCTTCTCTGCACCAAGCTTCCATGTCTGCCCCATTCACTCTATCTTATCAGATGACTCTGGCTGAAACTCAGCTTGTCCTCTAATTAGAGATGTCCTCACCATGTTACCAGTGACACCCATGTTGCTAAATCCAGAGATTGAATTTTTATCCTTGTATATGTCTTTCTGCTGTAAGGTAACTGTTATACAATGCCTCCTTCTTTAAAGGCCTCTCCCTTGTCTCGAAAAACGTCAAAATGCACAATGCCTTTATTTTTTCTCCTCTGAGATTCCTGGATGAGTCTTATTTTTTTTAAATTTACTTTATTTTTTTAAATACACAAGAGTGGAATGTATTTCAATTCTTGTTACACATATAGAGCACACTTTTTCAAATCTTTGTATATAAAGTATGTTCACACCAATTTATGTCTTTATACATGTACTTTGTGGGTTTTTTGTATTACAATTCTTATTGCACATATATACTACAATTTTCCATATCTCTATTTGTATATAAAGTAGGTTGAGATCCAATTTGTGTCTTCATACATATACTTTGAATAATGATGTCCATCACATTCCACTGTTCTTGTTAATCCCCTACCCCCTCCCTTTTCCTCTCACCCCTCTTCCCTATCTAGAATTCATTTTTTCCTCCCATGGTTTCCCTCCTTAGTCCACTCTGAGTCAGCTCCTTAAATAAGAGAAAATATTCAGCATTTTGGGGGGGAATTGGATAATTTTACTTAACATTATCTTCTGTAATGCCATCCATTTACCTGCAAATGCACTGATTTTATTCCCTTATGTCTTTATGCAAACCAAGAGGTGGAATCTTCATTAAACTTCTATCACAAGGTTGAGTTATGAAATCCCACCCTACATATAGAGCTGAGAGATGACACCTGTAGTTCACACAAACTCACCACATCCAGCACTAAGTTCTTCTGTATCAATCATCCCTTCTTCACACACCTGCTCAAAAGCGGTGCCATCAGTGAGCCAGTTGTCCAGGGAGAAACATGGGAATCATCTCTGTGCTCCAGTCACCCACTATTCCATGTCTGTCCCTCATCAGACATAAATTCCCTAAATATTCTTGCCCTACCCACCTCCTTGAAGCTTATCATGACCCATTTCTGACAGCCATCTCACCCTCACTACTTCTGCATGTCCTGGCTCTTTAACCTCCACCAAGCACCTTGTGGTTGAGCATTGCTCATCTCTGAAAGAAACCTGCAAGATCACCTCTGTGTCAGGATATGTGGTTGGATATTTTCACCTCTTAATAATTCAATTCAGAGATACCTTGATATGTCCTGAAAACTGTTGCACTTTAAAAGAATTAAATGTTTTATATGGAGGTAATTTTAGATGTACACCAAGTAAGAAATGGTGAAGAGACACTCATGGTCCCTTTACCCATCCTTCCCTAGAGACCTCATCTTGAACCCTCGGTTGTGACCTCATCAGGTTCTGACAGCACAACAGTCAGGATATAAAAGTCCTCCAGATCTTAAGGCCATTCCTTTCTCCCTACAGTTATCACCCCTGTCCCTCTCCAGCCCTGCCACATCCTTACCCCCTGACAGCCATGAAGTTATTCTCCCCATGTATGACCTTGTCAGCACACCAATGTTACTTGTGTGGACTCAGATGGTGTATAAGCTTTTTGATTATTATCATGGGTTTGTAGAGACTCATTCAAGCTGCTGTGTATTAACACTTCATTTTCTCCTTGCTAAATGCTCTTCTGGGATCCCTGATCAAAGTGACCCTATCCTTGCTAGAATATTCTGCTGTTGATATTATAATTTTACTGATTTTATCTTAGTAATTATGTTTTGTAAATACATTCCAATAAGAAAATGGACCACTTATATGAACACAGCACATACATGTAATTTCCATGTATACTGCATCTGGAAAACTCCTGTACATTAAGGAGTTCTAATTACCATCATCACAGAATTCCAGTGGGCCAAAGAAGTATGAGAAATGAGAGAGAGTCAAATAATAGGTGACCATGTTCTATCTACAAATACATACAAAAAGGGAGAGTATTATAGCCCAGGGAGGTCACACTTTGGGTTCAAACCAGAACTAAATTAAAATGCAGAAAAGGGGCAGTGCATTTTTCACCAAGACCACTTGTTCTTTGTTACTCATGATACTTCACTGTATTGGCCCACCTTTCCACATGAGGATGTGAATGGAAAGGGAAGCCAGGACAATCACTAGCCACTTTTATTTCAGTTCTTTCTAACTCATTAGCAAACCAAAGGGAGAAACTGTTAACAGTTACCCAAGTGTAGTTAAAACAATTGAGTTGACTTTGTGTAACATTTCGCTATCTTGATATGAATGAACTCAACAAGGATGTGCAAGCTCTTAAATAGGACTTGCTTTTTTGGTTTTTAAAAAACAAATATTTTATTTTGAAAAGTTAAAATCCCAGCAAGGGATTTTATAAGCTGATTCTAAAATGAATATGACTTGCTTTTAAGTTGCATTTGGAATTAAAATTGCTTTATAAAAGGTGAATGTTAAAAATATTGCTAATAATTTAAAATGCTGGTTTTTCTACAATGAGAACACCCAAAAACAAATAAAATGCACATGACATATGAAGAAATTACAGAGGAAAAAAATCAATTTCTGTAGCAAGATGTTAATGGCACAGGTTACTGCTTTTTGAACAAGGACTCTATTTTTTTTTCAGACTTGACAAATTACACAGGTGGGCCTAACAAATACCAGTAAAAAGGAGTCTATTTCCCTGGAGAAATGGCTGATTCTAGGATCTGATAAAGTAAATGCAAAATAAGCCTGAACATAAAAGAATATATAGAAGGAGGAAGAGGAAAAGGAATTGGAGGAGGAGGAGGAGGAGGAGGAGGAGGAGGAGGAGGAGGAGGAGGAGAAAGGGAGGAGGAGAGGTGAAGGAGGAGGATAAATTTATCACATGACCAAGGGACTAGGGTAAAGATCTTCAAGAAGCCAATCTGAAAGAATATGCAAAGTAAAATAAATAATGCTAAAAGTAAAATATGACTGAAGGTAACAAATAAATATATACTTACTGACATTAATAAATAAATGGCTACATAGTTAATAAGTGATGGGAACAAACAAATCTTTCTAAAAGAAGAGTTCCAAACCATGCAGGTGGATAGCATCTCCTTCTGCAGGTGGAAATTACTACCCTTCTCTTCAGGTTGGGAAGATTTAGTGAATAGATCACACACACAAAAAAAAATAGTGTAGACAAAGGGAAAAAGATGAACTTTCCAAAGGATGAACTTGTCAAAAACTACATTGACCATAGATGGATTATAGCACTAGGATTTAATGACCATCAGGAAATCATGTCATGATGTGACAAAAATTCACTTCATCTCTTATTCCTTCCCAAATTATTTAACTACCATAGTCTGATGATGATAATAATAATAATAATAATAATAATAATAATAATAATAATAGCACCAAACATCATGTAAGATACATTCTACAAAGCGTGTGGCCAGTATTTGCCATTACTATGAATGTATAGTATCCTGATTGGGGGGGGGCACTTTTCTCCCTTGTTTTTTCATGTTGTCTATGTGATTTCTTTTCTTGCAGTGTGGATCTGAGGTATTACAGTTTCTACCTACAATCTTGTAGTATCTGTGCAGATTATCGGTGTCTCACCTTGCTGTTGGGTTCCCAGATCCTGCCAGTATCCCAGGATGAATGCTACTGCATCTATAGGTGGTGGCAGCAATAGTAGGAGGTGACTTGAAATAGCAGTGGAGGTGCCCCAATATGGATGCAACATCTTTCATAGATGGGACTGAAAGGGAGGACTTTACACTGGCTTTGGGGTGCCAGCTCCAAGATGCAGCTGCTTCTAGGCTCTGTCTGTTGTCACAAGTTAGAGTCTACTGTGTGATGAAGGCTCTGAGGATGTCTGCAGTGTCTCAAGTTGGAAGTGGGTTAGACCTGGGCTCCCAGGTTGCAGTGGGGGGTGAACATAGGCCTACCATCTGCCCTGGCTTCCACACAGTTGGTGAGGCAGATCTGGGCAGGGCCTGAGCTTTGGTGTGGGTCTACTGGTTAGTGGAAGCAGTCCTGGGCCTAGCCTGAGTTCCAGCAGGTGTGTCTACTTGTGGCGGGATGAACTCAGGCCTAACCTGGGCCTGAGCTCCAGCGCAGTTTATCCAGGCATGTCTGGGCCATGCCTGAGCTTTGGCAGGGGCATATGAAGTTTTTAAAAAACTATTCTAGGAATGCAAGATGGTGGAAATAGAAGGATATGTGATAGAAGTAAATCTAGTATTCTTTAGTGACTTCACATAGTGATATTAATATACATAATCACAGGCTTATTTATCTGGTGACAGGTTACAGCTCCTTGTCAAAAAGCACTTTTCCTTGATACTTGGCATTTTTTTTTTTGGAGTTTTGATCTTCTCCAAGGTAATCTATTTGTTTTACAACTCTTCTTTTTCAATACATAATCAAGAAAAGACACAGAAATTAACACCATGGTTTTGTATAACTAGTGACTCCTTAAAAGAAATATTTGACATATTAAAATTACTAATTCCTCTAGAACTAAAACTGCAATTTTGTTTGTTACATTTTCCCTGACTTTCTGCAATAAGAACTGTTTACAGTGATCTAAAGAATAAGCATTTTATGTTTTTTTTTTCAGAAATATTTAATGTTCTAAACTTGTTTTCACTGATTTTCACTCCCAAATCTCGAATGGTGATGTTCTTGATTGAAAACTTTCTTTATACAAATATTTTTTAAATTCAACATTATTCCAGTCCTTGAGTAATAACAGAATTCATATGTGAATGTTCATGTAAGATAAGTTAAGCCCACACTCATGGAATAATATGGTGACTACATCATGATAATTGACATGTTTCCCAACCTGGTTCCCAAATATGTAAATCCAGGCATTGGTAGCAGAATGACATAAGGTTTGGAAACATGGACAGATTTCTTAAAAAGAGACTCAAAGGCCTGGGTGCCTACTTCCAAGACATCAGTTGTTTTGAGACCAGAATTAATATGCTATCAAAAGTATCTTCGCTAAATAATGATGGTATCATCCCAAAAGTAGCCATATATCTGAGAAGACTTCTAATTGTTCTTAAGTTTATTTGGAGGTACACTCTTTTTTACTTATTGGTAATAATTATGCCAGCTGCAATGTGACTCATTAAATTGAGAGGGCCTCCTTGCAACACCTGAGTCATAGGTTTAAAAGACTTTATATCTCTTGAAAATGAAGGCTTCATTGCATATATTAAGAGTGAATTTGTAACTGATTCCCCTCTTATACCAGGAAAGAGAACTGATAACATTCTTTATTAAAATTCCACCTTGTTCTCTTCTACAAAATCATATCTGGGCTTTACATTTGCATTTCCATTTATTTTTAGTATTGTACTAATGACAGAACTCCTTCTCCAGCTCCTAACGTTACACCACTGTCTTCTCTTCTCCTACTTTACAAAACATGCAAACACCTTGACATAGTAAATATTTGAAAACAATAAAGACATTTAGCTCGACCATTTATTGGTTTCAGTTTTATCATCAAAAAGTATCTCATGATCTTCATCCTGCTCACAAGGAACGTGTACTCTTCACATTGTGGCTATTTGACTCACTGAACGGAGGAATTTGTGCTTCTCTTTATTTCACTTTATAATTTTTGCATTTATTTTATAAAGATAATGCCAAGAATACTGGTTCTCAATATTCCTAGCTTCCTTTCAAAACAGATTTTAATAAAATTGGAAAATTTTGTTAGATCATTAAAATAATATATTCTGTCAGAACCCACTGACAATCTGTAATTCATGGTACAACAGAGATGCTTAAAGAAAGACACACACACACACACAAACACACACACACACACACACAGACACACACAGACACATCCAGTAGAAACGAGCACCATCTTTACTTTTTTCTCTCCTTCTTTTATAAAGCATTGTTAATTAAAACAAGGGAAAAGAAAACAAAAAAAAAAAAAAAAAAAAAAAAAAACATCCTTTTGGCAGCTTAATCCTCACAAGTATGGATTAACATTCTCAGGAAAACTTTGTTTATGGTCACAGTGCTCCGTATTTCTTATCAATTAACTTGTGGTTAGTTATTCCCAGGCAAATACACACACACACACACACACACACACACACACACACATATATATATATATATATATATATATATATATATATATATATATATATATATATTACACTTGGCATAACATTCTTTTCTCTTATCTTCTTAAGACAGCAGCAAGGAGACAGTTTAAAGAGTTCATACTTTCACACAGAACTCCTTGTTTTGCTAAGCACAGCAAAATTTAACTGTTCGTGTGCATGAGCACACAGTTCCCCCTTAAATAACAATGAAGGGGATTGCGCCTGTCTTAGGTCGTGAACCGTACTGCAACATTCTTACCCGTCATGGAGGACTTTCATTGATAGAAAATGAAAGCCTCTGTCTTAGATTGATATGCACAGTGATTCATCTTGCCCGTCATTGGCAACAATCATCCAAACCATCGGGGGGCATAAGAAGTCACCACAAGAGATAAGAGAGAAGTGATCATAAAATAACTAATGACAAAAACAAGTATAGACATGCCAAGTATCAAATCATACATACCATTAGCTCTATTAACTAGGAAATATTAGAAAACCAAGATATTAACCATGAAAATAATTCTTCATTTCCTTCATATTATCTGATATTATCAATCATTTCTTTCAAATGATGAATTTCTATATCAATAGGAACACTGTTATCTGTCAGATTAAAGTAACACATTTTTTTACTTGAATACATTTTTTATGGTGTAACAATAGTAAATAATCTATAGCAGCTGTATTATCCAAAACTCCTTGTCATAAAACCTGCTGTTCTTCGTTCAACAAGGCTAGAGCAGTAGATGTACGATTAATGATTTTTTGCCATTACACATGCCAATTTCATAACTGTCTTACTGCCTATCCAGGGATCCCTACAAGAGAAAAGGTTAGTGCATCAAAGTATGCTTTAGATAATAAGTTTATATCATCCTTACCATCCAATGTTAGTGTAGCCATTCTTCGTAAGGGACAAGAAGGATGTTCAGGAAGCAAATCATCAATGGAGGGAAGGAAAACTGTGAGGCTACTAAGAGAGCAACGTGTTCCATGAGTCATATTTGCTGGTATGTAGTTGAATTTATAAGTTCCAAGGAGAAAAAAAAAAAAAAAAAAAAAAAAAACCAGCCTTTTAGAAGTGGCACATGTCCATAACTTGAAGGAACCACAAAGGAATTATTACATGCAAAGGAAGGTCCCATAGATCTACATTTAGTTGCACAATTATGAAACTAAGTGCAGGTGTCATTATCTGTTACAATAACAGTACTGGTTATAACTTGAAACTGCATTTCAGGGTAGTCAATAAGAAGGGGTGCCCCAATTAGAATAATCAGCATAAGTAATAGTTTTATCAAAATTGGAGAAAAAGGTCATACTTTTTATTTGTTCTGCTGGATGACAGACAGGTAGTAAACAGGAACCCAATACTGCTCCCAGATGGACATCTTGTTTTAGGCAGATATTATCAGTCCCTGCCAATTGAGCCAATGTCAGACATACATTGGTATGATTGAAAGAGGCAACTTCCATAGCTCCAAAAAGGAGAAAAAAGGTTAGGGACAGCATCTATAAAATATAAAACAAACCAAAGAGATAAAAGCATTCATGATATAGTTTTAGAAGAGTCAAACCATATCAAATGAGAAGGAATCCATCGAGGTCTGGGATCATTTTGTGGAAAAACACAGGCAGCTCCTTTTCCCCACATTAATACAGGATCAGGACCCATCCATTGTCCTGTTAAAACATCTTTCCACCTTACAAGTGGATGGCTGTTTGTCACTTAGCATGCCATAAGCGATCTGCAGCTGTCAGTTTTGTAGCTGGATCTACAGTTAAAAAAATTTAAAGTAAATAATACATGTGCTAAACCAGAGTGGGGACTGCTGCTACTCCCCCCTTTTGTTTTTGATAGATATGCTTTAGGAGTTTGATGAGCTTGTTCTAATATACCTTGTCCTTGAGGGTTATAAGGAATTCCTGTCGTGTGTTTTACATCATAAGTGTGATGAAATCTTGCAAATGATGTACTAGTATATGCTGGTCAATTATCTGTTTTAATATGATTACGGAGACCCATAATAGAAAAAGCTTCCATACAGTGAGCAATTACATCTTTGACCCTTTCCCCTGAATGAGGAGAAGCATAAATGAAATGAGAGTAAGTATCTATAGACACATGAACATATGCTAATTTGCCAAAAGAAGGATAATGAGTAACATCCATTTTCCATAAGACCCTGTAAAAGGCCTCTAGGATTAATGCCAAAATTAGGAGAGTGTATCTGTGAAGAACAGAGGGGACAATCACGAATAATTTGAGAAGCCACTTCATGAGGAATTTTACAATGATGAGCTAAAGAAGAAGCATTAAGGTGAAATTGAGATTGTAAAATTTGGGAATCCGTGGATAGAAAAGCAGACATTTTGGAGGCTAAATCAGTGGCAGCATTTTTTAATTTTTTGTACTAAGTGGTCTTGGTAAAGTTGAATGATCTTTTTGTCTAATAGAGAAACCTTTAATTCTGTTACTCAGGGCTGGATAATCATACTAGCAAACACCAAGGCTACCTATGTATGTTAGGAATATCTGTAGGCCTAAAACTAAAAACTTCTGTCTCTGGCATCTCCTCTTGATAGTCTCTTTTTATAGTTATCAGATATTTCTGTCTGAGAATCCTTCTTTGTAGCCTTCAGTCTTACTTATCTTACTTATTTCAGGCTATCATAAGGTGTATACCTATAAAAATAATAATAATAATAATAATAATAATAATAATAATAATAATAATAGTAATTATTATTATTATTACTATAATTATTTAAAATGCACAGGAATGGCTGTGTTTTGGTTTGAACTGTATTTACTGAGTGTTTAAGATGAAGCAGTTAAACTGACTTTTGTTTTTATCTATTATTAATAGTCAGCTGAGTTTTTATGGGAATCATTCCTGGGGAAACTTGAGAGCAGCTTCTCAGTTCTGCTAGTGCCATTTGTGCTAGGATGGGTCCAGGTCTTGCTTGACCATGTGGCTTCCCTTGGAAGCATCAGGTATTTTTCCCTTCTCTAATGACCCTCCTCTTTATAGCAAATGCACTCATTGGCTTTTTGTTCTCCAGTGGTCTCTTTAATCTCTCTGATCAGGAGGTTATGTGCCCCAGAGTTGCAAAGCTTTTTAGAGAAGTTTCCTGTTTCCTGGATTCAGGCTGACTCAGAGGGCAAGAGACAAATATTGGTTTTCTTGGCCCTTTTGATTTAATTTTAATTTTAAATCTTCATCTTAAACTTCCAGCAAATAAATTTTAACAGCCTTATATTAAGAGTACTGGGCATTAATGTCTATAACTTTATAATTATTTATCTTTTTTATTAATTGGGGTTTGTATTATCCTATCTGTCTTGTAGGTGATGGCTTATTTTCATAAATTACCCTAGGTTGTGTGTTTTTAAAGCAGTACCTCTGTAAAACATTAACAGGCTATCTTTAGACCATTTATAAGAAAATTACAAAATAAAATTAACAAGAATGAAAACATATTTAGTTCGAGTAATAGCTACCTTGAATTTTGGCTGAGTTATACATTATATCCCCTGTTTAAGGAAAAAAAAACAACTTTTGAATATAACTTTAAATGAACTAAAATCTGGCCTACTGATTTTGTAGTCATTTTCACATGTACTAAGATAGGACACAGAGCCTTATCTCAGGTAAGGCAGGGCTCCTCATAAATCTTAAGTCCCATAGTTCTGAAGCTGATCTTTGTCTTTTAAATATCATTTTTAAAAAGTTTACATAAATTATTTGAGGTCACATGAACATTAGCTAACACCATATGATATCACATTTAAAACATGAATTAAAGAAAGGCTGAAAATTATTAACCATTTGTGGAAAGGTAGCAAAATATTTTGTGCTTATCAATATTAACCTTTACATAGATTAGGCTCTCATTAACTTAAAAATACATTTAAATTATGTTGCAATGTAAAAATTAATATAAAACTTTACATATCTTATCGACAACAGGTAAATAAATCCCCAATATGATTTTTAAGCTTAAAACTACCATACAACTTTAGAACACCAGCTTGATATAATGCTCTTTTAAAGCTTCTACCTAACAGATTTGTATACCTGGAAAATATGAGCACATTAATAGCATCACAATTACATTGATGTTTTTATAATAACCAACTTTAGCTTTTAAAGAAATGACAGTACAATTCTCTAAAATAACAGTTCTTATTTAACCAGTTGTTTAATTTTTATGGTTACTTGCTCTAGAAAAAATAAAACTTAATAAACACAATGTTATGGGTAAACATGTTTTAAGAATTTTTTTTCTTTTTAATATATGACTGATTGTAAAAACAAACTTATACAGACCTTAGTAAATCAATCAGATATCTAACAAAAGTACTCATGAATGAGTAATCCCATTTTAAATTTACTTTACTTATTTTATCAAAATATTCAACAAGTATATAAAACAGTGTTATTTTTTTTGAAGGAAAAGTCCTAGAACCAAGGCATATTAGACATTTTATAGACATTAATGTTTTATTAGTTTTTTTGAACACCTAGAAAAACTTGTAAACTTATATTTAGAGACATTTATTGTTATCTGTTTATTAAATTTAAATTGAACCATTTTAATCACATGAATTAAAGATTTTTGGATCCATTTTTTAAAAATTTTTATGAGCGCTCCTTATATATGTTAATTTGTATATCATATATATGATATACAGACATGTACATATAGACATACAACACATAACACAAGTGTTCGCACATAACACAATAGTAAATGCCTTGTATCTATTTGCAGGTGAAATCTCCATTGCAATATTTTAAAAACTCCACAGATAGTCAAAAATAGAACTGATCAGAAAAACATTAGCCTAAGTCTATAGGATCAAAATCATGAGCTCAAAAAAATATGGAATATAAGAAAAATCAAGAGTCCTAGAAAAATGACTGGCCAGTAATTAGTAAATACCATACAATTTATTTTTTTTTTATTTTTTGGGTTTTTTTTTGTTTGTTTTTTAGGCCTCAGATCAGTCTCCTACTGAGCTTGCAGGCTTCTTTCATTTGCATTTTAACGTAAGTTCTGACTGAGGTCTGGAAGGAGCAGGGAAAACTGTTTTTCTGAGCAGACACCTCATGCATAAGGAATTTTAACCATAAGTCATAATTTTTAGGTTTGAATGTTGAAAATTATGATACAAGTTTAAGACACAATTTACAAAATTTTATATCTTTACATCTTGTTTTGTCAACAGATACCATACTATGATTTACTATCCTTTTCCAAATTAACACACTGGTATACATAATGAAATCTTTCCAGGCTACCCAATTTAAAAATTGGTGAAAAAACTAAATGATTGGGAGTTACTTGCCAACTTGGAAGTAGAGTTCTTTAGGTTTTTATCCTAAGTATTTAAGTTCTCTGGCATGAATTATCTGAAATCATCAACTAAACAATTACCTAAACCCAACTTTTAACTGCAAGATTGTGCAATGCTTCAAAAACCCATTCATATAAATAGACAGAGATAGCATAACCCTTACAGTGCAGGGAAGGAAGGCGGGAGTTCCCCGAAGCAAAAAAAAAATGGCTTCTGCAGATTCTGGGAGTCCCTCAGTCCCTCCTTTTACTTACAGGGTTAGCTCCTCTTTTGTAGGTGGTGGATCCTCTGTTTTTAATTTAAAAGCACCATAAATGGAGGCCTCCTCATCTGAGGAATCACCTTCACTCACTGAAACTATTGATTCCCTGTCCTGAACCTCCAGCCAAGTTCCCTGTGTCTGCTGTAAAAATACATGCAGTTGTACATCTGAAGATAAAACTGCCTCTTTCACCAACTTCCACAAAGAAAAAGAAGCTACAGGTAAACTGTCCAGACACTTTTCCCTTAAATCTTCTTTTACATGTCCCCAATTAGGAACCATTGAATTTCCCGAGTGCAAAAACCAAGGAGATGCAGTTTCAATAGTATGCATAAAAGCAGAAGCTGTTTTTCTATTAATTGCAGTTTCTTGTTTCTTAAGCAAAGCCATAATTGCCTGTTGCATTTGACTTCTTAAGATTTTTGATCCAATGGTACCTCTTCCCTTCACTTACCTTTGCCAGTAAGGGGACTCTCTGCTGGCCACCCAGGGAAGCCACCTGTCAGAACCGGCTGACAATCTGTAATTTCTGGTACAGCAGAGATGCTTAAAGAAAGACACACACACACACACACACACACACACACACAAACACACACACACACATCCAGTAGAAATGAGCACCATCTTTCCTTTTTTCTCTCCTTCTTTTATACAGCATTGTTAATTAAAACAAGGGAAAAGAAAAAAACATCCTTTTGGCAGCTTAATCCTCACAATTATGGATAAACATTCTCAGGAAAACTTTGCTTATGGTCACAGTGCTCCGATTTCTTATCAATTAACTTGTGGTTAGTTATTCCCAGGCAAACACACACACACACACACACACACACACACACACACACACACACACATATATATATATATATATATATATATATATATATATATATATATATTACACTTGGCAGAACATTCTTTTATCTTCTTAAGACAGCAACAAGAAGACAGTTCAACGAGTTCATACTTTCTCACAGAATTCCTTGTTTTGATAAGCACAGCAAAACTTATCTGTTTTTGTGCGTGAGCACAGAATATTCCATCAGTCTTACAAATTCTGTTGAGATCCAGAAATAAATCATAATCACTTTCACATGCTGTACAGGTCAATATGAAAGAAATTGAGGAAAAGTCCTGGATTTAAGCCATTGTCCTCTTGTTCAACATGATTATTACCCATGTTTCTGAAGAACTCTAGATACATATGAGAAATTAACTCAAGGTGACATGAGGACCTAGTTCCTACTTGTGAGCAGATGAATATCTTTTTTTTAAGGGAGAGAGAGAGAGAGAGAGAGAGAGAGAGAGAGAGAGAGAGAGAGAGAGAGAGATTTTTAATATTTATTTATTTTTTTTTTAGTTTTTGGTGGATACATCTTTTTTTTTATTATTTTTATGTGGTGCTGAGGATCGAACCCAGCATACCTTGCATGCCAGTCGAGTGCACTCCCACTTGAGCCACATTCCCAGCCCAGATGAATATCTTTCAGAATATGACTGAATACCTTGTAAACTACATGTATTTAAAAATGTCCTAGTACATTCTGACAGAGGATCTATATTATCTAATACACAGGTCTGAATAAAATAAAAACTTATGGCATTTTATACTACTGATAATTATAGTACCCTACCACATTTCCTCACTAAATGGACTGTGAATGTGGAAATATCTAAAGATATTTTGTAGGAAAAATTTGAAAACTTTTAAAACTAGAATACTCTTACCAAAAATGTTACCAAAGGAGGCCACTGTTATAGTAGGCTATTGCTGCTATGAAATCTTTAATGTATTACATGAAACCTCCCAAGTCAAAGCTAGGTAGTAATAAATAATGGACAAATAGTTAGCACTATTATAGTATTTCATATATGCAAAGTATTTTCTTTTCCTGTGGGTAATGTTGTTTCATAACAGTATTGAAGTACTGTTAGTAACTGAGACAAAAACTGAATCATTACATTTTTAACAAGAAATACCAGATCAAATGTTCTCTTTCCTATCACAGGTGATAATCACTGTTTGCTAATTTACATTCTCTTCCAAGAAATGTCAATTGACCAATATTTTGAATGAAACATTTGCAGTAACAATTATATGTAGAACTTTAAATTAAAAAAAAATATGATTTCAGAATTTAAGTGTTTTAAATGCTTTTATACATTTACTAGCTTACTCCAATGATGCTTTTTATTCATGATTTTAAGTGATTCAAAAGCAGATAACTGAGTTTACAAGGTAGCAAATGATAGGACCTAGCTTAGACAAAGGCCATGGTTGTCTAGAATAGATATTACTAAATTTCTCACCATTCTTAACATCCATAAATGTACCATGAGTATGTGCCCATTGACATAGTTTACTTGAAAGATTTCTTACACTATTCTGAATTTTACATCAATATACTTTGTGAAGAATTTTTATCCCACCATCCGTGATTCAGATAATGCAGACCCAAAGACAAATCAGATGGCATCTCTACTCTTAAGAAATCAGCAGGGAATTCTAAAAAGTAAATAAATCTTCCCATTAAATAATGCTATTTGTGGTCTACAAGAAAGCATAGTAGATACCACAGACTCACAGAGAAAGATGTGATAAGGGCATATCCACATAGTAAATAAGAGATACTCAAAATCATGCTATACACATAGAAGTGATGGTTGAGACTCAACATCATGTAAGAAATGCTTCTCCCATGGGAACACTCCACCTCTGTACCCATCAACAGTGGCTTAGCTTGGAGTGTTTGGCAACACAAATTGGCAATTTTTATACAATGTAAAATTGTTCTATCTGCAGTCCCCACTTCCCTTGGGCAATGTACCCTAACTACAAAAAAAATGATGTTCATTTAAATGATACTAACCATTCTTCAACTTGCACTCCACTAAGTGACCCAATTCCGCTTATCCTATGACTCTAAATCACATGATGTTTGCTTATGGTTTTGAATTATAGCAACAGCCATTTATGATTAATATGGTTTTTGACTAAAAAAGGAGTACTCAAACCCTGGGAAGGTGGGGGGTCTAAGGATGTTGACTTGCAATCTGTCCCTTGACCCATCAGCTGGTGGATTCAGATCACTGGCTGGTGAATAAAGTTTCTGTCTCTCACTTTAATATATACTTCGTGAATTATTGCAATATTTTCATAACATTTTGGAGTTCTCAGCAAGATGATCACTGGAGTTTAGGCTGTGACTCTCTTGGAACCTTTGAAGCAGAAAGAGATGTGCCCTCTCTTTATAGTTGTGAGAATTCTCTGCTTTGTGAGGGTCTGGACCTCCTGTAATGACCAACTGTAGTCTGCCCATGAAAGCTTTAGTGTAGCTCACATCTGTAAATTGAGACTTTGAAGGAAGATGGAACTGCATGTGCTGAGACATACCTCATTTTCTCTCTCATTTTGACTTGATTGTAAAATCCTTAGAGGTTCCAAATGCCTGATTGTGAATCTTTTGAAGTGTATCAGGGGTTCTGCTCTGGGGGTGTTTGGATCACTTTATTGTAAATCTTTCAAAGTGTCTTAAGTGCTTGATTGTAAAGCTCAAATGTGTATCAGGTGACATTGAGCCTGATGATACCTTGGTCAAGACTCAGCCAAGCTCCAGTAAACCTCCAGATTCTGATGACAGTCAGGAGCTGATATTATATGGAGGAAAGAGTGTCTTTCTTGTGTTTTGGTCCTGTTTGTTGTTATTGTCTGCCCAATTTTTGTTTGTATTAATTTCTACCTCAGTTTGTTTCCAACATTATTTTTACTGTTTTCCCCAGTGAGACACTTTATTTTATTTTAACAGACCTGACCTGTCAGCATCTTGCTGGCCCACCATGTTCAGACTCATGTCACACTAACTGCCTTGTTAAATTCTTGTCTTTTGCTTTCCTTTTATTTTTTATTGTTTTGTTAGCCTTGCCATGGGAAATCCATTACAAACCTGACCTAATTACCAACCTGGAAATAAAATGGTTATTTTTTTTAACTGTACTCCCTAAAGCTTGCATTAAAATTTAAATGGCTGACAACATGACTAAAGAAAAAACAATGTCAAAAGTAAAAACTAAAGATAGAAGAGCACTTTATAGTTTGTCTTCACTTAGTACCAGGCCAGGTGGCCAACAGAGTAGACAATATCCATTTCTATAGAAAGCAGGTTAAAACTGGAGAGTTTTATAAGATTATTATTTCTAAAATGTGTAAAAAACATCATTTTGTCTAGGAAATTTTGCTTTTGTCTCTCAGACTGTCAAGGTACTTGTATAAAACTCCAAAAACTTAAAGGTTTTATAGAATATTTCTCAACTATTGGAGGTGACCCAAAAGTATTTTTAACCATGATAGTCCAATTTGTAAACGTTTTTTAAAACACCAGGCTAAGATTGTAGTGGCCAATATCTAAGAGATCAGACAAACAGGTTTAAAACAGGACCACAATCTGAGGGGGCTCTTACAAGGAGACCAATGGAAGCCATCTCCATTGCTACCTCTTCAGGAAATTCTTTCAGGATAAAACCCCTTTGACTCTTTTTACCTCTGATGAGTGGGTCCACATCAGAATAAAGGCAGGAAACCTTTTAAATTCTACACTTTTTTGAGTTTATTATTTTTGTTTGTTTGTTTTAGATCAGACTTATTTCATCCAACTAAAAGATTTTTTCTTTACATCTTTTTATTTATTCAAAGGCAAAATTACAAGGTTTATCTCTCAATGTAATAAGTTTAAAAAATAAGCTACAAGACCCTTTTTGTTTGTTTTGTGTATAAAGAAAGAAAAGTCAGCTTCTGACAAAACTTATATATTTTTTTTTATTCTAAGTAGAAAAATTTTACCTACTTCACAGAATTTGTTCTCTGAGAAATGTTGTTAGGATTCCAAACATTCTGTCATACTGAGTTAATTTGCCTGGCTGATAAGAACTTAGTGAATAATTTTACCCTATAACAACATAATTATTTTCATTTATAAGCTTATGCAAATAAAACTGAATTTCTTTAGTTTGTTTTTGTTTTGTATCTCAAATCTCCATTCTGATATTATTTTCTTTCTTCATGCTTTATGTTTCTTGATAATGTTGTCAATAAAATTCTATTAGAAGTAAATTGTTCTTTTTGCCTAAAAATATCAATATTGCACGCTTTGTTAAAAGCTAGAATATTAGTTAGGCATGGTGGTACCTGTGTATCATCTCAGCCACTTGGGAATATGAAGCAGGAAGGTCAAAATTTTGAGGTCAGCCTTGTGAGACCCATCTCAATACAAAAAATAACATGGAGTATTGGATTTAGTTCAGTGCTTGTCTACCCTGGGCTCATTCCCTGTGGTAAAAGGGGATAAATATATAAACACAAGACACCATTCTACACCCAACAGGATGGCCAAAAAATAGGGAAGGATGTAAAGAAAATGAAACTCCATACATTTCTGGAAGGATTGGAAAATGATGCAGCAAGTACAGAAAACTGCTAATTTGTTAGTATGTGAAGCAGGATTTTCATAGGACCTACAAATTCCAATTGAGAATTGAAGACAGATTCTCAAGCAATTACATATGAATGTTTATAGCAGCATCACTCATTCTAGAAAAAAAAGGTAAGAACAACACAAATGCTCAACAATATATGAGAATATTATTCTGCCATAAAAAGGAATGAGATGCTGATGCAACAATATGGATAGATCCCAAAATTATTAATCTAAGTAAATGGTATTCAAATGCACAAAAATTACATATTGTGTTTTATTCATGTGAAATATCCAGAATATGTAAGCTCCTGGATAGAGACTGGAATGGTGGTTGGAAGTCTGGGAGGACAAGAGAGGGGGTGATAGCTTAATGAAAACATATTTTTTAATGGTGGTTACAATATTATAACAAGATGAAGGTGATTATGACACAAATTGGATATGTCATTAAATTACACATTCTTAAATGGTCACTATTATAAAAGTTAACCTAAAATAAAAACACACTAAAATCAAGAGAAGCCTTTACAGTTTCTGTGGATAACAATCTAGCTGATAGATTTTCATGTGAGCTAATTTCCTTCTGCCACTCTTCTACCACAATGTTTTTTCTTTACCTTGAGCCCCAAGGGATGGAACCAGCTCTCTACGGCCTGAGACCTCTGAAACCAAGAGACCTTAAATAAACTATTCCTTCTCTACATTGTCTTGGTCAGCTCTTTTAGTTACAGTAGTGAAAAATCTCACTAAGACAGAAATTGATACCAAGAGTTCAGTAGTTGCTGTGACTAACCTGACCATGTAGTTCAGAAGCTATTTGCGCTTTTTGAAGTTGATTGGAAGAATTTTGAGATGTTTAGCAGTGCAAGATGGAAATGTTTTAGGTTCTTGTAAGCAGAGCTTAATGACCAATTTTGGTGGGAGCTCAGAAGAACAGAATGCCAATAGGACTGTGGACCAGGAAGACAGTGCTCAAGGGGGTTTAGAGCAAATGGAGGACACTACATTTTAAATGGAAGCCATTGCTATAATGCTCTGGTGAAGAAATTTGTAATGATTGTGTGTTTTGGATTGGGGTCTCTAATGACTTCATGTCTGGAATGCTTGGTGGCTGGGAATGTTTCTGTACAAAGAAACAGGGTACCTAGCTGCTGGAAAAGTTTCTGTCCAAAGACACAGTATGCCAAGCTGCTGTAGCAATGCATTCATTGAGAAGACTCTATGCTAGAGTCTTGACCTTGACCTTGATCTCAGACATTCAGCTCCTAAGAATAAAGAAACTTTCTTGTTCGAAAACCACAATGTTGGGGCTGGGGATGTGGCTCAAGCTGTAGCATGCTCACCAGGCATGTGCGGGCCACTGGGTTCAATCTTCAGCACCACATAAAAATAAAATAAAAAGATGTTGTGTCCATCGAAAACTAAAAAATAAATATTAAAAAATTATCTCTCTCTCTCTCTCTCTCTCTCTCTCTCTCTCTCTCTCTCTTAATAAAAAGAAAACCACAATGTTTCACCAACCTCTGCTGTGCCTGAATTTGTCCATACAGTAGTAACTTTGAAGGCCCTGTCTCAAAATAAAAGATAAAAATTCTAGGATGTAACTCAGTGGTTAAGCACTCCTTGGTGAAATCTCTAGTACCCCAAAAAGAACATAGTATGCATTCTTATGAAATCACAGGATACTTTTGACACACTTACAGCTTTTTTGTTACCATTTTTATAAAGCTACAAGAAACTTTGAGCCGTCCAATTTCCAGCCCACAGATTAAAGTAATATTAGAGCTCCCTACAGCCCCACAAGTATCCATGGAGCTGCCTGGATCTCTATTCAACCTGCCTGGGATAGAGGCTGCACAGCACACAGAATCTTTTTTCCCTGTTATTTTTTTGGGGGGAGGGGTGCTATCGGGGGTTGAACTCAGTGGTGCTCTACAATTGAGTCCCATCCCCAACCCCATTTGGCATTTTATTTAGAGACAGGATCTCACTGAGTTTCTTAGCACTTTGCTAAGTTGCTGAAGCTGGCATTGAACTTATGATCCTCAACCTCATCCTCTCGAGCCACTGGGATGACAGGTGGGCACCACTGTGCCCAAATTTTCTTTTCTGCTTTACAGCCACACATGATGACATACTCTCTCCACATTTCATCTTTCTTCTCTTTCTGCCATCTCCACACTCCATGGCTTATCCCACCTAGTCTCACTGTTACTCTGCCTCTTCTCTCAATGGAGGCAGATCATGTTCTATTCTTGGAGTCAAGCAAGCAAATAATAATAATAAAAAAAAATCTTCCTAAAATTGTGCCCCCAAACAAGTTACCATGAGCAACCTTTGAAGAAAGTTGAGTTAATATGTCCCTTAAGGATGACTAAAAGTTTTCAAAAATTTTCTGGACCCCTGAGGCCTGAGCCCTTACCACATGAAATCCCTGGAGTGTACGGGTTGGGATATTACAGAGGGATTAACATTTGGAGTGTAACATGAGCTCTGGAATGGCAGTAGCTTTGGAGACCAAGACAGCTCAGTCCCCAGAAAAGACCTCAAAGACCCTGCATGTTTTTCTCTCTGTGCTTACTCATGGTTTCTCTGGCCTCTTGGGTTTTCCCTTATTTTTCTGGATTTATCCATTTTTCTAATGTCAGCATCTTGCTATGATGTGGCTCTATGGCTCCTCCATGCTGGGTCTGCACCTTTTCAGCTGCCTCTCATTCACCAGTTCTCTAATTTTTCTGTCATACTCTTTTCTTTCTGTGTGCCTGTCTGACCTGCTGTGTGTGTTTTCTCTCTGGGGACCTCTCTATGTCTCTGTTGCTTGGGCTGGTTTACTTAATGACCTGCTCCTTTGGTCCATTTCACACCATGTTCTTCTTTGGAAAAAAATTCTAGAATGACAACATGGATCCTGCCTGAGAAAGGATACTGTGTCAATTTCAGGTAAGGTCCCTGCTGTTACCTGGGCTGCATTCATGCCATTCTTCAGGAGCTGGGGGCCGAGCAGGAGAGAGGCACTGAAGATGGAGGAGGAGCTGAGTTTGGGAGCCCTCTTTGAGCCAAGTAGGGTGAGAATGGAGCCAGATGGAGAGAGGTGGGTGGAAACTCCTCTCCTGAAAATTTTGAGAGCTTCCTCAGGTGTCCTGTTCTGAGGAGGTGGGAGGCAATTGTGTTTCCTGCAGGCCCAAGGTCACAACAAAGCCATAGAAGATACACATTTAGCTGGAAAAAAAAAAAAAAAAAAAACAGGCTGGAGGGAACTGTGCCAATGTTGCCAAAATCTAGGTCTTTGTTCCCAGTATCAATCCAGTAACCAAGATATAGTTTTGAAAAAGGGAAAAAGAAGGTATTTTGCTTTTCTAGAAAAGGAGAAACACAAGGGACTCCTGTTCCAGAGGCTGTGATTCTGCCCATCAATAGGCTTTTAAAGAGGTGACTCAAAGGCTACATTGTCCCCTGTTCTCTGTTGGAGTTGACATTGATTTGTTAATTTAGATTATTATTATTATTATTATTATTATTATTATTATTATTATTATTATTATTTATGAGATCTTCTGGTGCCCTGTCCAAAGTCTGGATGACTTGGTTCCTATATTGGGTGTGTACTCAGGGAAAGATCAGTCTATCTAGGATGGAGAAGAAAGAGAATAAATACTGTCTTCCCTGAGATTAGGGAAGGGGAAAGATTAGAGAGGAGCAGGAAGAGAGGAAGAGAAAGAAACATGTCCATTTTTAAAATGAATTGCAATAGCAGAGCTTCATGGGTATATGCAAAGCATAAAGTGGGCCACTGATACACAGGGATAAAATGATTTCACACCATGGTGCCATGTGGGTCTTTGAGCACACTGGTGGAAACACCAGAACAGGTATTAGTCTTCTCTTAGAGGGGACCTCAAAGGCACAGATAGGAAAACAAAAACCTCCTCACAGCCCTATACCTAATGCATAACCAAGCCAAGGTTCAAATACAGATCTGAAAAGTTCAGTGCCATGGCTCATACCTGTAATCCCAGGAATTTGGGAGGCTGAATCAGGAGGACTGCAAGTTAGAGACCAGCCTCAGCAACTTAGAAAGCCCTAAGCAACTCAGCAAGATTATGTCTCTAAATAAAGTATAAAAAAAGGTCTGGGTATGTGGCTTAGGGGTAAAACACCAATGGGTTAAATCCCTAGTTCCAAGAAAAAAAAAATTAAAAACTTTGTGGCTCCCTAGTTCTGGAGAGAGGAGGATTCCTCAGTGGATATGCTACACCATTGGCCACTTCAATTTTGCATGAATTTTCACTGCAGGTAATGAGGTCAACTCCTATCAAGGATTCTGGGGAAATCAGGATGACTGAGCCCCGCAGATTTATCCCTCAGTATTCCCAAACTTCACACTTTCTCTTTAGCTTCATTTCATTTATTACCCTATTCAATGATTTATGTTTTCATATTCATTATTTATTTGATTTTTATTCATTATTCAGGTGATTCATTACCAACTTGTTTAATAATTATCACTTATTGACTGAGAAGCTGTGATTCTCTGGCTTAGTTGTTATCAGGAACAGAACTATGAGTTGGTAAGTCTTGAACTACTGTGACAATAAGGTTATGTGTGTATGGTGTGTGTAGGCATATTCACACATGAATATGCTTATACAACATTAAGTGATATCTGTGTATATATGCTTGTGATAGTTTAGGATAGATATATATCATACATTTACATATATTTATTTATACACACATATGCATTCAATACAAAGTGATATGAATTTTCTTTGTGATTTGGAGAGCATATTGTACGTAGAACACAGATAGTGTGATATATGATTGTAAGAGTATAGGGTGAAATGCACATCAAAAATTTAGCTTACCTGGACAGTTGAATGTTTGTTTATCAAATTATTCTTGTTTCTATATATATATATTGTACTGGGATTAACCTTAGCCACATCCCCAGCCCATTTTTATTTGGAGCCAGGGTCTTAATAAGTTGATTTTGTCCTCACTAAGTTGCTGAAGCTGGATTCAAACTTGTGATCTTCATTCTCCAGCCTCCTCAGCTACTTGGGATTGTAGGCATGTGCCACTCCACCTAGCTAATTCTTCAAACTTCAAAGGAGAAAAAAATGTATGTTTGAAATTCAAGCTTCAGCATGAGAAGATGTTACATTACTATTAGGTCAACAGTTATAACTGCCTCACCAATGTTTTCTAATTTGGGTGGGGTGGTTACTGGGGATTGAACTCAGGGGCACTCAACCACTGAGCCAATTTCCCAGCTCTATTTTGTATTTTATTTAGAGACAGGGTCTCACTGAATTGCTCAGCACCTCACTGTTGCTGAAGCTGGCTTTGAATTGAAAATCCTCCGGCCTCAGCCTCCCAATCCATTGGGATTATAGACGTTTTCTAGTTTTTCTCCTAATGTGAGTAAAACCACCTGGGGACAAAGCACACCTGGGATCTCAGTAGCTCAGGAGTTTTGGGCAAGAGGATCCTGAGTTCAAAGCCTGCTTCAGTAACTTAGTAAAATCCCAAGCAATTCAGCAAGAACCTGCCTCTAAATAAAATATAAAAAAGGGCTGAAGATGTGGCTAAGTGGATAAGTGCAACTGAGCTTAATGCCTTGTTAAGAAATAAAAAATTCTGAGAAGTCGTCAGAAGTTTTATTTTATCAACAATTGTTTTTCAAAGGTTCATATTTAAGATATAAGAAATGTGATTCTATTATTTCAGGAAAGTTCTGTTTGATTTTTATGGTAATCATATGAATTTAGGTCTATACCTCAGTACACAAAGGCAACTTACCATTTTTGTCTAACATTTACCATCTCATTCTGAACTCCTATTTATTATTTAATGGGGACAAAGCCAACTTTTGAGTATAAAAGCTTTTGATTTTAGAAGACATTTGAGAATGGTCTGAAAATAGAATTATGAAGTCAGAAATTTCTTCCCGAAAATTAAATTTTTAGCTCAAGCCAGCATGGTGGCACATGTCTATAACACCAGCTACTAGGGAGATTAAGGCAAATTCAAGGCAAATTTCAGCTTCCTATTGAAATTCTATCGCAAAATAAAATAAAACAGCCAGGTGCAGTAGCACACATCTGTAATCCCAGTGGCTCAGGAGGCTGAGGCAGGAGTATCACGAGTTCAAAGCCAGGCTCAACAAAAGTGAGACCCTAAGCAACTCAGTGAGACACTGACTCTAAATAAAATACAAAATAGAGCTGGAAACTTAGCTCAGTGGTTAGGCACCACTGTGTTCAATGTGGCATGCAGAGTTTCCTATCCTCCACTGTCTCTTCCTTTAAGGGAGCAGGGAGTATGGTTTTTCACTCCTCATCAACCAGCCTCAACTGGCTTCTACTGGCTTTCTGATTCCAGTCCAGGTTTCTTAGCTGGCTGGTTCAGAATGAGGTCAAGCTCCTTTCTGTTCCCTGGCTCTATCCCCACGACTGATTACACCATTGCCTATGCAGTGGTCCTTGCACTGACTCACTCAGGTAGAGAAGGATGGACACTTGGTTTAGATAGAGGCAAGTGAACTTGCTTAGAAGTGCAATAAGACACAGGTGATCCAGGTGGTGGAGAAGGGGTGATGAACTCTAGAGATCAGCTAGGGCCCCATCACAAAGGGCTCTAAATGCCAAGCTGAGAAGCTGAGACTTGATTATCAGGGAGATGGGAAGTCATGGAAGATCTCTGAGCACAGGAGAGAGTCACCTCTGAATATTAGAGAGATCTCAGAGAGCTGAGATTGATGCAAAAGAAGAAATGGACTAAGAGAACAGAGGGATGGAGAAATGGGCCATACCTTGGCAATTCAATATGGTGACCATGAGGCACATGTCCTGTTGAGATTTGAACTATAGCTCATGGAAAGTGAGGTGTGCTCTGAATGTAAACCCCCACCATACACGAGCAATCACTCACTAGAGTAAGAAGTGACTCTTTTTCTCTCTCCCCACCCCCAGCACTATAAAGTGAACCCAAAGTTTTTCTAATATTATGCTACACCTCTGAATATATTTATTTATTTATTTATGAATTTATTTTTATTTTGAGACAGGTTCTCGCTAAGTTGCTGAGGGCCTTAAACTTATGATCCTCCTGCCTCAGCCTCCCAAGTTCCTGGGATGACAGGGGATTGCTCTGGCCCCTGGCTTTCCTGTTTCTTTTAATGTGACTACTACAAAATGCTCAAGTATGTTTATGTCTCCTGTTTGTGTCCCAAATTATCTCTCTCTTTTTTTGTGGTTGTTGTTGTTGTTTTTATTTTTGCAGGGGGTTGCTGTGAATTGAATTCAGGAGCACTCAACGACTGAACCCCATCCCCAGTCCTATTATGTATTTTATTTAGAAACAGGGTCTCACTGAGTTGATTACTGCCTTGCTTTTGCTGAGGCTGTCTTTGAACTGATGATCCTCCTGCCTTAGCCTCCTGAGTCACTGGGATGACAGGTATGCACCACACCAAGTTTTTACTCATCAGATAGCAGTCTTCTTGGAGGAAGCAGGTGCTAACTCTCATGATGAAAGTAAGTATTACTTCCTGAAGTGATGTCATTGTGGGATACATAAGCCAGCATTCCTGTGGTGTTCACACCATGACCAGCACTGTAATAAATGTCACTTGTCTCATCTCCACAGACCAGAAGGATAGGCACTGACTGTCTCTGCATTTCCAAAAAGCCACATAGACCAAGAGACTAAAGACAGGCCAGGAGAAAAGACAGGGACCAGGCTAGTAGAGCAGCCACCCCCAGCCTGGTGCCTGGGCAATGGCACCTCATGAACCCATTCTCACTGCCGTGCTGGAGTTTGAGCTTTTAGGGGTCAGAGACGTGTGAGGGCTCCAGCTCCTTCTATTCATGGTGCTCCTGGTCATTACATGCTGACCCTCCTGGGCAACCTGCTCATTATCACCCTGACCTTGGCCGACCACTGCCTGCACACTCCTATGTACTACTTCCTGTGCCATTTCTCCCTGCAGGGGGTGGGGTTCACGTCCACGGTCACCCTGCAGATGCTGGCCCACATCCTCTCTGGTCACAGGAACATTGCCCGTGCCAGGTGCTTTATGCAAATGGGGCTCTACTTCATCCTGAGCACAGTGGAGTCCTTGCTGCTGGCTGTTATGTCTGGTGACCAGTACCTGGCCATCTACCACCCGCTGCACTATCCCACTCTCATGACGCCCCGGGTGTGCAGCTGGCTGGTGCTGGCCTGCTGGGTCACCAGCGACTTGGTCCTTGGGGTGCTGTGTGCCTGGATGTTCTTCCTGAATTTCTGCAGTCCCCGCATCCTCAACCACTTCTTTTGTGACAGCACCCCCTTGCTGGAGCTGGTGTGTGATGACACCAGGATTCTGCAGCTGGTCAGCTTCCTGGTGGCCATGTGCACTCTGGTCAGCACTGTGCTGGTGACAGTTTTGTCATACTGCTGCATCATTCACACTGTTCTGCACCTGCCTGTATCTGGGGGCCACAGCAAGGTCCTCTCTACCTGTTTCTCCCACATGCTTGTGGTGTTGCTCAGCTATGGGAGCTGCATATTTATGTACCTGAAGCCCACGCAAACTGGGCAACTGACCCCCAACAAAGAAGTGGCTTTCTTCAACACCATAGTGTCACCCCTGCTGAATCCCTTCATCTACTGCTTCAGGAATGATTTGGTCCAGAAAGCCAGCAGGGATGTGCTGCTCAGGGGGAGAGTGCTTTCTTCTCAGATATTCAGAGGGAAAGCTTTCCAATGCTCTGCTGCTAAGCACGGCACAGTGGCACACACCTGTGATCCCAGTGACTGTGGAGGCTGAGGCTGGAGGATTGCAATTTGAGGCCAGCCTCAGTAACTTAGTGAGGCCATAAGCAATTTAGCAAGATGTTGTCTCAAAAGAAAGAGGAAGAGGAGGAAGACGAGGAGGAGGAGGAGGAGGAGGAGGAGAGGAGGAGGAGGAGGAGAGGAGGAGGAGGAGGAGGAAGGAGGAAGGAGGAAGGAGGAAGGAGGAAGGAGGAAGGAGGAAAGGGGGGAAGAGGGGAAGAGGGGAAGAGGGAAGGGCTATTATTCTGGGGTCTGAGAGTTTATCTCAGTGGTAGAATGTTTTCCCTGGCATGTGTAAGGCTTTCTGCTCCTTCTGCAGCCAATCATCATCATCATTATCATTCATCATCATCATCATAATATCTTGATTAATCATCTCATTATATATATATATATATATATATATATATATATATATATATATATATATATATATATATATATATAATTTTTACTTGTCAGTTAAAATTAACTCATTAAATTTAGAATAAAATACTACTATTTTGCTCATCTCTCCTCATCAACATCATCATTCTATTCCATCTCCCGCCTCCTTCTCCTCTTCCTCCTCCTTCTTCCTCCATCTCCCCCTCCTCGTCCTGCTCCTTCTCCTCCTCCTCCTGCTCCTTCTTCTCCTCCTGCTCATCTCTCTCCTCCTACTACTCCTCCATCTCCTCCTCTTCTTCCTTCTTCCCCATCTCTCTTCCTCCTGCTCCTTCTCCCCCTCCTCCTCCATCTTCTCCTTTTTCTCCTCCTCCTTTTTCTCCTTCATCTCCTCCTCCTCCTCTATATCCTGCTCCTCCTCCTTCTTCACCTCAATCTCCTCCTCCCCCATCTCATCCTGCTTCTCCTCTCTTGCTCCTCCTTCTCCTCCTCTTCCTCCTCCTTCCATCCTTCTCCAACTCTTCCTTCTCCTCCTCCTCCTCCTCCTCCTCCTCCTCCTCCTCCTCCTCCTCCTCCTCCTCCTTCTCATCTCTCCTCCTCCTCCTCCTCAACATCATCATCTCTTTCTATCTCCTCCTCCTCCTCCTCATTCCTCCAACTCCTCCTCATCATCATACTCCTTCTTCTATTCCTCCTGCTCATCTCTCTCCTCCTCCTCCTCCTCCATCTCCTCCTCTCCTCTTCTCCTCCTCCTGTTCCTTCTCCCTCTCCTCCTCCCCCTCCATCTTGTCCTTTTTCTTCTCCTCCTTCTCTTCCTTCATTTTTTCTCCTTCTCCTCCATATCCTCCTCCTCCTCCTTCTCCACCTCCATCTCCTCCTCCTGCATCTCCTCCTATTCCTCCTCACTCTTCTCCTCCTTCTCATCCTCTATCTCATCTTCCTCCTTCTCCTCCATCTCATTCTCCCTCCTCCATCTCCTCATCCTCTTCCTCCACCTCCTTCTCTTCCTCATCCTGATCTCTCTGCTCCTCCTCCTCCTCCATCTCTTCCTCCTCCTCCATCTCTTCCTCCTCCTCCATCTCCTCTTCCTCCATATCCTTCTCCCTCTCCTCCTGATGTTCATCATCTTTTCTCCTCCGCTTCCTCCTCCTTCCCCTCCTTCTCTTCCTCCTCCTTCATCTCCTACTCTTCCATCTCCTCCTCCATCTCCTCCCTCTACTTCTCCTCCTCCTCATCCCTCCTCCTCCCCCTCCTCCACCTCATCATCTCTCCTCCATCTCCTCCTCCTTCTCCTTCTCCATCTCTTCCTCATCCTCCTTCTGCTCCTTCTTCTCCTCCTCCTGCTCATTTCTCTCTTCCTTTTCCTCCTCCTCTTCCTCCTGATCCTCCTCTTTCTCCATCTCCTCCTCTTTCTCCTTTTCTTCCTCCTCCTCCAACTCCTCATTCTCCTCCTCCTGCTCATCTCTCTCCTCCTCCTCCTCTTCCTTCTCCTCCTCCAACTCCCCTTCCTTCTCTTCCTCCTCCTCATCATCTCTCCTCCTCATCCTGATCCTTCTCCTCATCCTCCTCCCTCTCCTCATTTTCTTCCTTCACATATCTCCTCCTCCTCCTCCTCATGAACATCATCATCTCTCCTCCACCTCCTGCTCCTCCTCCTCCACAATCTCCAACTCCTCCTATTTTTCCTCCTCCTCCTCCTCCTCCTCCTCCTCATACTTCTCCTTCTCCTCCTCATACTTCTCCTCCTCCTCTATATACATCTTCTCCTCTTTCATCTACTCCTCCTTCCTCTTCTCTCTCTCCTTCTCCTACTCCTTCACATATCTCCTCCTCCTCCTCATAAACTTCATCATCACTCCTCCATCTCCTCCTCCTCCACCTCCTGTTCTCTCTCTTCCTCCTTTTCCTCATCTCTTTCTTCCCCCTCTTCCTCCTTCTAATCT